>NC_134405.1:128175252-128824002 GCF_038048845.1 Mixophyes fleayi
TTGATATTACAAAAAAGTAATGTGCATCCTAAAAACTATAGGCAAGCGCAAATCTTTCCTTTTGGCTGTAGCTTGTAGTTTTACTACAGCTGGAGAGACAAAGGTTGCTTAAGCCTGCTATTCATCTCATTGTTTGTAGCTCTGGAAATAAATCCAGACCTTGTTTTTAATTTAGCTTCTTCAGTTGATCTGTGTCACCACAACTCCCAGAGATAAACACACATCTGACATTACAAACAGCAGTCATCTTATTCATGCACACGTCCTGACTTCAGGCTGAGTTTGAGGTGTAAATGTGCTGCTGAAGATTTTTTTTGTATGCAAGCTTAATTAGGGAGAGAAATATTTCCAGTTTAGAAAGTATATTTTTAAACATAACTTTAAAAGCATGTGAAAGCTGCTGTGCATTTTATTGTTTGCTTAAAAGTAAAAAACAAAACATTTCAATCATAGTTGGAGATTCTATGGCACTGTAATTGTGCCTATTTTTCACTACTGATTAGTTATGCAGTGTAACCCTTTAAAGACCAGAGAGAAGACATTGAAAACTGGTTCTATTTGTTAAGGTGTGTGTAAAATGCAAAAAGGATATAGCTATATTTAGTGAGCATAACATGATGGGTTGTAGAGCGGCAGAGGTGACACTGCACATAACCTCTGTTTGCTCCTGTCCAAACTTTATTTCCTCCAAATGTTTTAAATTGAAAAGTTCTACATATATTTTTATATATTTACTGTCGCAGTGTATGGCTTTTGTTATGTAGGTTTTAATCTATAATTTAAAGTTGCTGTTTGATTAAGAGTAGGTTTAGATGTTCTTGGAAGTCCTTGATATCCTATTAAGGACCTATTTGGTTAGCATTCAAAGACAGATAAGTCGTTCACTGTTGCCATTTCCTGTTTATTTGCATTATCAGGTTTAACATGCAGTGCACATGACTCTTATCATATATTTGAGTTGCATTTCACCTTCTGTCCATAAATGATTAAAAATAGTAATGAGCAGATACTTATTTGTTTTTATAATTACACATACAAGATCAGCTGTACTCCGGGTTTATTACCCTTCAGTTCATTTATTATGAACATTGATTGAAATGGTGACATAACAGATATTTGTTAAAACTTAAGTAAACATTTGTAATGGCTCTTTAATTGTGTGTTAAAGTTGCAGTGACTGTGATCCTTCTTGTTAGCTAATTAATCTAACAGTACATTTTTGAAATGTGGGCGAAACCAGATCACCTGGTGAAACCCATGTAAACATGAGAAGAACATACAAATTCCACATAGTGCCCTCAGCAGTATGAGGCAACAATGCTAACCATTGTGATACCATGCTGCCATGACATTATATTATGTGTTTAAGCTTGAAATGCATGCTTAAAGCAACCTCACCTTTACAGATATATCCATTGTATATTACCTTCAAATGCATCTCACTCTGGCTTTTTTTTTTAAGCATATGATTAAACCAATAGAGAAGTAGATTCACTTTTAAATCTTAGTAAGTGTAAAAGATTTGTCGCAAACGTAGTTTGTAACATTAATTCTGTATAATCCTGTATCACATACTGTTTAGTTCTGGCCTGCATGATTGAATAGGGAAGCATCAATTGCATAATGTGTGTAAATTTCAGACTATTTTTATAGATGGATGAAAACCCAGTAAAAAAAAATTATGTAGCTAAAATTTGAATACATAGGGCAAATGCATGTACTATTTAACTGTGGTTCAGTATTAGTCTTTTATTATTTTACATTGCTCTGACATCGGATAGATTTATAATAACAGTAATTTGGGATTACTGGAGATCCAGGTGTGCAGCCCAAGACACAAACGTTATAACCAAGTTGAGTAGATCTAACTATTTGTTTGGCAGGCCAAGTAAAATGACCCTGAGGGTCTGTTCCCTGTCTGCCAATTGGCCACACATAGATACATTAACTGACACTCATGACTATTTCCCTCATGGCTTAAGCCTAATGGGTTGTTTTTTTTTTTGGGGGGGGGGGGGAGGGGTTCTCTCCCCCCTCACATGTCCCAATTGTGTGATGATGCATGTTCTACTGGTTGCACCGTGCTTACATCAGCCTGTTGTGGTTTATTAATACCTTGTAAGATCAGAATATCACTTGAGGTCTCTCTGTAGGATGTCTGAGTGACCAGTAACTTGGGTCATTTAATATGTAGCTTGCTATATGTGGCTCTTTTTGAGTTATCATAAATTGTGTAATATAGTGCTTGGGATTTGTTTCTTGTTTTATTGGAAAAAGCAGATAAAACACATAAAAAGGGTTTCGCATGGTTTTTGTTTTGAGCTCCATAAACGTAATACTCTTAAGACATTGAAGCATACATTAATTAAATTTAGCATGGTACCGTCTAGGATTGGTCATAATAGTGTCAAAAGTGCATATGGGTATTATTTTTCAACCATTGTTCCCCTTCCTTCTCTATTATCACCTATATTGTCTATCGCTCAATGTAGGACGAGAAGCTTACAGTTTCTCAGGATCTCCCGAGGAATGATGGGAAGCCCTACCTCGTCTACTTCCAGTACAAGGTCACCGAGGTGAAACAGTCCTCATGGAAGGCCATGCTGTCAAACCAGAGCCTCTTTGTGGAAATCCCCGAAGGCATCTTAGCTGATGGGAGCAAAGAGGGGTATGCAAATAGTCATTTTTATTAGTTTTATCTGTTTGTCTGAAATTGTTAAATGTAAGATGAATTTAATACAGTTTACAATTATCAATATTTTGTATAGAGCAAGTACTTGGGTAATAATATATATTACGTAGTGGTGAATTTCAATAGTCATGACTATTGGTTAGGTTATAGTCAATGAATGTGAAAGGGTATATTCACTATTAAGTCTAACATCCCAAGTTTCACATTCTCAAACTATTCTCTAGAGTCTAGAGAAACTTAAACTGGCCATCTCTTGCAACATCACCATATGATTGGTTACCTGTGGAGCTCGTTACATTCTGCCATCATGCTAGATATCCTGCCTGCTTTAATCCCAGAGCTGATGGTGGGGTAATACAATCCTTTGGTTGTTCAGCCCAAATATTCAAAACTATTCTGTTAACAGTAAAAAGCAGAACAGCCATAATGTAATTATGCTGAAGCAGGAAACCAATCCACTAGTGGATACATCTAAAGTGATTTCCTAGTCCTGACCGTTTTGTTTTTTTGGGGGGTTTTTTGCATTGAGTTTTCTAGTTGATCCATAGCTGTGTAATATTTTCTTTCTCCAGGTTGCTAGCTCTACTTGAGTTTGCAGAAGAAAAGATGAAAGTGAGATATGTGTTTGTCTGCTTCAGAAAGAGCCGGGAAGATAGAGGTAAGTGATATAAATTTTCACCTTCGTTCATTAGAAAGTCTACATTGCAGACTGCTGTGTACCATTAACGTTTTATTTTTACAGCACCAACTTATTACACAGTGCTTTACAGAAAATATTTAATTATTGCCATGGGTCCACTCCCCCTGGTGGAGCTTACAGTCCAAATTCTCAAACACGCCAAGCTTAATCTTTCAGTATGTGGCTCCCTGCCTTCCACAAGCACAAGAGGTTTTTGGTTGAATGTGGAAACAGTCTGTACTAGTGTACTACTCTGGGAGCTGTCTCTTATCAGTCTTTAATAATATGGACATACGGGATATGAATAGTCATCATCATTATATATGCACTCCATAATATTGCAATAACAGCAAGAAAACATGGTAACCTACAAACAATTTCCAAAAATATGTGTTAAGGGTGCTCTCCATGGTGCCAAGTCCAGAAAAGTATAATTCTACTCAACTCTAAAGGTGAAAATCACATTTAAATTGGTCTTCCAATAGGTCTATATATTGATCCCTTTGTTTAGAACCTCTCCATGTAAATCACATACACATACATGTCCCATTATCCTTGAGAGTTTGGTGCTCCAACCACTGCAGTAACCACAGCTTGTCATGTGTGGAGCTGCTCTTATCCCTCATTGCCAAAACCTTTATTTGATGGATCTCACTACCTGCAGGTAAACTGTGTTGCATAACAAAAATGGCAAAGCCTTAAGATCTAACTCATGTGGGATAGTCCTATATAATGCCCTTGCATATAATCTAACCAACAGAGTACATATCATATCTTCCAAATATTTGCCCTCCGTTTATCCTAACAAATCTGTGGTATATGTAATAAACAAGGGCACATCTATGACCATAAGCTGTAAGTAGGCATAAGCAAATGAGCAAATCTTTAGTCGGTGATCCCAAGCTGAACTATAGGTCTACTTGGTGTGTCCGTAAGAGAATGGCACAGACTAGCCAGCATCTTTGAATTGTATTTTCAAGTAGTCATGGGTATTGAGCTTAATCTAAAAAAAAAAAAATTTGGGGACAGCCATAAAGATGAGGGTGGGAATCTCCTATACCATTCGTCATTGTGCAAGATGTTCAGGCAGAGATACACATTAGCAGCTGGTTATATATGATTGCAGCATTACCCTTATTCAATATCAACACAATTTCATTATTATTTTTGAAATGCTCTAATTCTTGACATTTCCCACTCCAACTGTCAAATTATCGTTGAATATTTAGACTGTATTGAATTTTAATATTTTAAACTCCCCAATGACCTATTTAACAAATGTGATCACTGTTGGACATATGTGAGCCTTCACTTACAGATTTGTGATCTGCTTCTGCTCTATCCTGTGTTGAGAGAAATCTCTCATATACCATGCAGTCCCTCTTATTATCGGTCTTTGTTCTCTGTTCTACTGACCACGTACTTGGAAATCCTGCTCATATTGGTGACCAGTTTGGCAGACTAGATTACTTCTGGGATATGCGTGTGAAGATGCCTGTGTTCCCAGGACAATTGTGGTCATCTTCAGGCTGCATTTACCAACCTGTACAATAATGGATTGCAAGGCTATAAATTCTGGGCTTGTCTTGATGCTGCAGACAGATATCGCTTGTAGACAGCTTAATGGTCAGCAAAATTATTTTACTGCCTTTTGCAGTCGCTAATGTTCAGGCCAGAGCACAGGCCGAGGACAACTCTGCACTATTGAATCAGAAAAGATACCTTCTGTCGTTCTTAAGTTTACAAATTAAAAATGTAGTTGTAAGTGGACCTTCCAGATGTATTTTACAGGCTATAGCTTACTGAAATGGTATGTCTTGTGTGACTGTTACGCATAGTTTTCTGCTCAAAATTGACTAAATCTAAATTTATACCTTGTTAATCTGACAATCCCTTTGCATGCCATGACCTGGATATGGGTATTGCAAATAATTGGCAAGGGCTTTATAAATAACCACAGGATAGGTGGCTTACCTCTGAAAGTAAATCTCGCATGTAATTTGACACAAGAAGCATGAGCTTGGTTTATCTGGTCATTCAGGGGTCAAACTCTGCCTCTGTGCTTAGAAATCTGCATAGACACTGATCGAGGTAACAGATGACAAAGGAATACCTTTGTATGCTGCTGTGTATCTGAGCCTTGAAGTCCTAAAATATACCCAATGATGTTGATATTTGCATGTATAAAAATGACAATATAAAATGGTAGTGTAATTTTATACAGTCTAAAGTCAATATAAAGTGTTTTTTCATATCTAGCCTCCCTGCACCTGTAAATGTCTGCATACATCATTCGGTTTCATTCCTTACCTTTCACTATTCCTTCTCTTTTTCATAGGTCCACTTCTGAAGACGTTCAGCTTCCTGGGCTTTGAGATTGTGCGTCCTGGGCACCCCTGCGTACCAGCACGACCAGAAGTTCTCTTTATGGTGTACACACTTGACCAGAGTTCTTCAGATGAGGAGTGATTTAGACGGGACGTGTAGTTCCTTTAGCTTTTTTTTTTTTTTTTTTTTCTTTCTTTCTTTCCTTAGTTTTTTTTAGTTTTTGTTTGTGTCAGAGTAGCTGTTGGGAATTCTTGCACTTTTTCCTGGGCATGGGAGGACAAGCGCGCATGATCATGCGATGGACTGATATTTTTGGCCTTTCTTTCAGTTTTATGAATAAGATTTGTTGTTTTGACTCTGCAATTTTGTGACAAAGCATTAACTTCAAGCACTTTGCAGTCTGTGATCACAAACATGTATTCAGAATGTAGTTGAAGCTGCATATGAGAAAATAGTTATCTTAAATGCCACACTGTTGTTCTTGTGTCACTTCTTTTAATTGCATGTACATTACATGGGACCCTAATAAGGTGGCAGGGTAATTACAGGCTCTCCCTACAGTGTTGATCTATTGTACTGATGGCACTAGTGTATTTGTGCCAATGGTCCTGTAAAGCAGTGACACGAAGGGGGTGCATTTAACATTCCCTAGGTGTAATTTCTGCTCATTACCTCTTGGGCTGCTATGTGTGCTGTTACAGAAGTTATTCTGTACGTGTTACAAGCATTGTTCTAACATGGTTGGTTATGTATATCGTGTACATAAGGGTAAAAATAAATAATGATGCAGTGTCACCCTCATAGGGTGCTGCTTAACCTGCCTATCCCATCACCTCTATTCTCTCCTATTGCAGTGCAGTGAAACACTGTATGCGTCCAATAAAAGGATCACTTTTTTTTTTCTTTCCCCACTGCTACTATGTCTACAGCAGTAGGGGACATTCCAAAGCCTCTAGTAACAGTAGAGACCCAGCCTCCATGGTGCCCAAGAGCTTGGCATTCGTTTCCCTGTTGTACACCATGTACTTGGAGCTTTACAATTATGGCCCAGAAGAGGAACGTTTAATTGTGCATTTTAAATGGTAAATATGTCACCGGGGAATAGTCTGTTATGAGACATTTATGTACTACATAACATTTTGCTGACTAACTACTTTACCCACAGTTTAAGCAATTCTTGTTGCAGTCATATCTCTCAGAAAGTGATTTCAGGGCTGTTCAACAGGCACGCTCAGTGCAGCCCTCCCATACTGTTGCTGGACCTCCACTATTCCTAGTCCTTTAATATTGTAGTGCATCATTTGATATTAACATGTAGTATTCAGCCTACCATAGCAAAACCATAAATGCAGCCCTATTAGTGTACATTTGTGGATAGTATTGTCCTACTGGAATTATAAGGTTTTTTTTTTTATAAACTGCTGACATTTTATGCAGCACTGTACATTGAGGGGATCATGATACAAACAAGTGACGTGAACAGAAGGCAAAGATGACCCTGCCCAAATGAGCTTATAATCTAATAATAATTCACATGGATGCTGACTAAAGCTGGGTACACACCTATGCAATCTTACTGTAGATGCAATGTCTGTAACAATTTCACAGATGACAAAGTCCCGATGAGCATGCCGATTCATGTGTACACACTACGTAATTTACCTTCAGATCTATGATCTTCATCTCTCATAATCATCTGACGAAAAGATTTTGACTCCGTTTCTCTATATATCTGTAGAGTGTACAATCTATAGAAATGTTGGAGAGAATTTACTTACACATTTTGCCTGATACTGTTCCATCATTGATTGAGATTTTTTAGTAAGGTTAGAAAACAAAATCTACAGATGCGATGTGTTTTTGTACCATACAATTAAACAACTGTGGGTGACTCTTCCAATAGCTGAACAAATGGTCATGAATCGTGTGGTCTATGTGATACTTCATCATCATCATCATTTATTTATATAGCGCCACTAATTCCGCAGCGCTGTACAGAGAACTCATTCACATCAGTCCCTGCCCCATTGGAGCTTACAGTCTAAATTCCCTAATATAGACACACACTCACACATATGCATACAGACAGAGAGGTAGAGACTAGGGTCAATTTTTTTGATAGCAGCCAATTAACCTACCAGTATGTTTTTGAAGTGTGGGAGGAAACCGGAGCACCCGGAGGAAACCCACGCAAACACAGGGAGAACATACAAACTCCACACAGATAAGGCCATGGTTGGGAATCGAACTCATGACCCCAGTGCTGTGAAGCACAAGTGCTAACCACTAGGCCACTGTGCATAGGTGTGTAACCCAGCTTAAATTACAGCTACACTTGAATTTATAAGAACCAAATCCTACTTGATTAAAGCCGGTTTTCAAGGATTTTTCCTTTGCTAATTTCACATTGTATTGTTTGGCCTGGGTATATTTATGTGGGTGAATTATAGTTGGTGTGACATTATCATGTGTTTAACCAGTAGCTAAAGGTAATCTGGTGCACTTGCATTATGAAGTGAACATCTGGTTCAGGGCTTACTGGAAGTATAGACCGAAAAACAAAAAGAAATGGATCAGGTGCACACTACTCTCTAATTTTACAATTTGATTGAGAATGGAGAGAGGTAAACAATTCTCAATCAAATTGTAAAATTAGAGAGTAGTGTGCACCTGATCCATTTATTTTTGTTTTTCGGTCTACATTATCCATTGATGGTTGGTGCACCCTCTTTACCAATATAAATAATATACTATTTTTCAAGGTAATAAATGAGGTATCACTCTCTTTCACTGGTGCTACAAAACTCCTTTCTCTTATATTTCAATACTTACTGGAAGTATAGCTGATGTCTTCCCGCATTAATAGTGCAGGGTAGAAGTGGCAGCATCATCTATGCAGTTTATGCTGACAGGGAAGTTTTCATTAAGTGAATGTTGAATGCTCTAGCATCCAGTGATGCTATAGACTTTGGAAATGGTTCTATAATTGTATGCCCTTGGTGGCATTTATGGAGGAGGAGGGGGGGAAGAAACTGCTGTACAGAAAGTAACAAATGGGGAACACACACATTTTACAATTCTCATTCTGCTAATATTTCACAAATGCTGTTTAAGAGTTGTTTAATATCGAATGCATATGGCCAAATCTGAAAGATCAGGACATTTGGAGCCTGGGTGGAACATCTGCACCTGAGAGGTCCACATCAGCAGGATCAGGTACATGCATGCACCATCTGATGTCGTCATCGGGTCTCATCTGCCATCTGAAGAAATGTAACGAAACCCATAGGGTCTATCTGGTGCTGTACCATCTCAACCAAGTGTGCCAGACCAGATAATGGTATTTTATCTTCTACCTAGGCTATGGACATACCAATAGGGTAGAAATATTATATACATTAATATGAAGTAATTGTCAACATGGCAAGCAAATGAAGGTTTCAATTAGCTGAGCATAGTGTATTTTGCTATGCATCTCATACCTAAATCACCATAAACCACAACTAGCTTAAGAGGAACTTTGTAGAATGCTGTCCCTGCAAATTATTGTAATTTATTTTATTTTTATTTTTTTTAAAGAAACTGTTTTCCACTGCTAGACACATTTGTTTTCACTTAACCAGATTCATAAAGAAGGAGCAAAATTGGAGAACATGTATGTGTTCAATTCCCCCATATTGCCACTTTATCTGTGCACAGGGAGAATTCATATATAAGCAAAGATACAGTGCAACGTGTAAGTTCCATCCTGCATCTCCCTGAACTCCTCATGGAGATATTACAAGCCCCACCTGGTGTGTCTTGGGTGTATCTGTGTGTCATTCCAATAATAAATGGAGCTCAGATGGAGGGACAGTGCATGGGAAATCGTAGGTATACATACTCTCCAGAACCTATGTGGTCATGGGAAGGCAGAACAGGACAGCTTTGACAAGGAAGCCAAAGATTGACAATTGTATTTTGTTACAATGACTTTATTCAGAACATATTTTTATCTGGCTGCGGTCTAAAATGTTAATACAATTATTTGCTCAGGTTATTTTTGTTTTAACACATTTGCTGCCAGGGCTTTTTTCACACTCTGCTGAGCCTATTTGAGCACTTTTTGAGCTGGCTACTTTCCAACATCAATGTTAGTAATTTTCTGCATGGTGCCCAAAGAAATCCATGCTTTTTTGGGTTTTTTTTTTTTACAGAAGAAAATCTACCCCAAATGGCCATTAAAGTGTTTTTTGGGGTTTTTTTTTTTGCTCTTCAAATTGCAAGAAGAGAACTGTAAACGGGTCTGTGTTTTTCTTGCAAATCTCCAAATACATGCAAGTTCCTAATACAATCTGCCCTTGAAAATAATGCAAATGTATTTTACTAGTTTGTACAATCTTACATGTAATGCATAAAATGGTTGAAAACTGTTCACATAATCTTGCCATACCTTGCTGTATGACTGAAGGTCTTCTGGAAAGAAGTAACACTTATAATATAGATTTATTACACTCTCACTCTCCTTTTTCACACTCTTTCAGAGACAACACCCACAGCATTGAAAAGATTAAAACCTCTACAACAAGTTCACTGTAGACAGCTACTGGGTCGTGCTCGGTGATATCTCTTGTTCCATTCACTCAATTACAGACAATGTGTTTGATAGTGGGTACATTACTGACCTCTCAGCCTATGTTAAAAGGAGTAAAATGTTAAGAACTTTGGAAAGATGCATCAGAATATTTGACCTATAAACTTGGCATCTCTAAACAGTAGAAATTGCAAAATAGGTGAATCCATACTTGTACAATTATGTTACAATAAGAAAGCCTCTTGTGTTCTGGAAAAAAATTGTCATTGGTACATTTTGGAAAAGCTATTACTGGGTTAAACAAGTTAGGATTTTTTTTAAAAAAAATGGCATGTTTACTTGAGGTGCAAAATTGGCGCATACTTCTCCCGTTTACCGTTCATCTTCAAGAATAGAGCTAGAAATACTCCCCAAGATTTTACTTAAATTACATTGCCATTAAATCTAATAGAAACCTAAAGAGGAACACTAATAAACTCTTAAATGTGGGAAGTGCCTTTCAGAACACCTTTTAGTTGTTGTTTGCTTTCAGTAATCCTGTATAGCCTCTGTTATATGAATTTCATTTTCTACCATTACAACCTTCCGATTGCTGTATAACAGGTCAAGAATAACCATATAAAGATGAGCAATAATTAAGTCTAACTACAAGTTAATCAAATTCTAAATCATATAAGTGCTGGGAAAAAGGTTAGCAGACTATCTGACAGGTCTTTCTCCCTTGTATTATATCCTTCAGCAGCTTTAGGAAGAGTTCCATTGATGCATTAAGCCTGAGCTGAATTATGGGTCTCCTGAACAAGTTTTCATACAGAAACTTACGAATTTACAATCGCCGTAAATATTGGTTACGAATTACAACTTATAGATAAAGGACACAATGTAAAAAAATACCCATGCTTGGTGAACTGTGCCCTGCATCATAAAGGTAATATAGCTTGTGTAGAGGTATTGACAGGACTGAATGACACCACTGGCAGGACAGAGAGACGCTGACATGACAGGGCGACAAACAATGGCAGGACTGGGGCACAGACAGACATATTGGTACAGTACACTCCGCACATGATAGGCGGGGTCTGCTGCTGCCTGAACCTCCCACCCCTTATATTCTGCACACATCACAGAGACATGCACTGTTCTTCTGTATGACTTTGCTTTCAGAGAAAAGCCTTATATTTATTTTCAGCATGGTGGGGGAAGGGGTGTTCTGGGCAGCAGAAAACCCCTAAGAGTGGCCATGGGCAGAGAGCTTGTTTATTTTATTTATATAGTAAATCATTACACCTATTTTAATGTGGTTTTCTAATAGGTTGGTGGCAAGCTTTGAACTACATATTCCCAGTTACTGCAGGTCGGAATATCAGCTGAAGACTGCAGATGGTACTGTAAAACAACTAATTTCTAGGAACTATATTAAGTAGCTGCAACAGTGCTCGAAGTGGGGTGGTATGTGCCGGATTGACATAGCGATACTTCTTCGCCCCACTTCCTTACACCACAGGCCCTGCGGTGCTGCATCCAGCAGCAGCTCCTTCCTGTTCGCTGACACTCGGGTGTGACATCACCACGTCCCGACACTGTCAGTGAGGAGCATCGCAGAGAGGAGCCAGCACCCTGATGAAAAGAAGACATAAGAGGAAGAGAAGGAAACGGAAGAAAATAAGGTTGTAGTAAGTAAAGAACAGAGGAGACAGCAGTGTAGTGAAGGAGGGGGCACAGTGAAGGGCCAAAAGTGTGTTTAATATCAGACACTGATGACATAACAATACTACAATTAGAACAAACCCATTTTTCGGTTGGAAAGACTGCAAACAGTCATGCAAGGCTTGTGTCACAATACTGCGGTTGTCTAATAACCCTTTGGCCAGTCTTATCCATATATTTTGTACCTCTTTATAAGAGAAGCAAAGAGGTACTGACAGGAAGGGTAGGGACAGAGAAGAAAACAGTAGAGAACAATAATAGTGAAAATGGTTGCAGATAAAGAAAAGTTGTATCAGAATGACAGCTCGTTTGGGCATGTCGAATCTATATCAGATTGTTCACCTGTAAGTGTCAGATTATCAGTTATGAGCTCATCAGCTGGAGAGAATTAAATACACTGCATGGTTTGAGTGTACAAATAAACTCTGCTTTATTTGTTACAAGTTCCTATCTATATAGCAAAAATCACGTATTGCAGAAAACTACGCCCCAAAAGGTTTTAACCACTCATGTTTCCTTCACACAGATGTTAGTATATTCTCTCATTATCCACACTAGAACTCCCCAGGAGGGGGGACTGGCTTATCTCCTGTCTGGTATGTTCAAGGTTATAAGCATAGCCTTGCAAATAATGAATTACTCCTACAAAACAGGTGCATCTAATTGTATTTAAGCTATAACAGAACAAAATGGCTATAAGGCAACAAGATGGTGTCAGCTTAGCAAAATCACATTTCTCATTTCCCATCTTTTTATTCATTATTTACCCTAACATTACCTATCAGAGATCACATTCTTGCTGTCGCTTTTAATGGGTACTTATATGCATACACCTTTCTAACAGAACATATGAATAGGATTGCCTAAAACTGGATACATAGAACAACCCATCCCCAGGTGCGGGCTGGGAGAGGGAAGCCCAGGGGGCACACAGGCAGCCGCATCACATGAAATGGGATCAATGACGCGGCCGCATCGCCTGTCATGTGATGCGGCCGCCTGTGCGCTGACGCGGCCGCATCTCATGTCATCAGATGCGGCCGCGGCGAAAAGGTGGTATATTCCATCCGGGGGGGCGGCCGGCCTACCCCCCGGCCCTAATAGCGGTCTAACTGAGCGGCCCCTCTTCTAGCTGATAGATGGTCAATGAGTCGACAACCATCTTGCACCCGCTGCATGTCCTGATGTCAGATCTTCACATGTATCAGTGAACATGAGAGGCTCTGGGGCCTCTTGTGCTTTTTTTTTTTTTTTTTGTCTTTTAACTATGGATTTTTTTAGGGAAGGAAAAAAGGAAAGGGAGGGAGAAAATACACAGTGCGCTCGGCAAGTGCTATATGTCACTTATTTCACAATAGAAGGGATTGTCCATTGTGCTGTATATCTTCATAAGGATAAACTTCAGTAACAAGCATGTGGATTCCAAGGAAATGGTTCTTGGTTTCTGCACTGATCACAACTGGCCGTAGTACTGAGAGTTCCACAAGGTTCACACTCATTAGATGGGGTGTACAGTACAGCTGTTAAGACAGATGTGGTAACTAATTTTTCTGGAAGAGAAACACTTAGCTTTAATACACTTGCTAATAAGCCACATCAGTTTTATTAGTATATATATTATAATAAGGATTAGTAACAGTCCTTGAAGTACAACATGTATAAAACCTGATAACCATCCTCCTATACCCTTGAACCAGTCGGCCAGGTACAGCCATGAAAACTATCCTTCTAGATAAGCATCTCCAGTGTACTCCTTTAAAAATTTATATTTCATGTCTTAATTTTTTGTAAGTGTTCATCAAACATTTTCTCTGGATCATCTGCGTCACTAGTTAAAAAGGTGCAACCCTGGGCTTCAATTTATATATTTAGGGTCAGGCAGTACCCTCCAGACTAAAATGTCAGGTAGTCCAATATTAACCTATTGTCTTGTGTAAATGTAATAATGTGTTGGGTAACAATACTCACACATACATTTCTGTATTGGGTGTAAACCCCTACAGTCATCGGTTGCTCTTTTCTTATTTGGTTGGGTTAAACTTTAATATTAGAATTTTTCTCATTATGTATAATGATCTCTACATTACTATTTGCATGAGTCTGGTTCTTCCAGACCTAGCTTTCCTTTCTAGATTAGTACACATCTACAGCCTACAGCAAAGGAACATAATGTGCAATCAATATTCCTCCTGCTAATATCAATGAACACCACTCCCTGGTCTCACTTGGACCTTTAAAAAACTTGTAAAATACATTTTACTCAGACTCCCCTTGTCTGAAGATCTTGCAGTGGGATGCGTGTATTCAGGTGTCATTTCCCTGTACTTCCACTACCATGGGAGTCGTCAATAAGAGTCCTGGAAAGGACTCTCATATCTGGGTTCAAAACTCTTCCTGACGTGCTTTTTCACGACCACCCAGTCCCCTGGTTGCAGTTTATGGGTACCTGCATCAAAATTAGGGCCTGGAATGGAAGAAATCACTTGACCATGTATTTCAGTTAGTTGTTTCTATAATAAAGCAACATAGTTCAACAAATCACCATGTACATGCTGTAGTTGCTATGGAAAGTAACAGCCTGTTCTGTGTGCTGTGCCAAACAGTATCTGATTTGGTGCTAAACCTGTGTCTTTCTTAGGAGTGTTTCTTACTGAGATCCATGGCAGACCTGTTTCAGCCATTATTTTCTGCATTTTCAATTGCAGAGTACCATTAAGGCGCTCCACACATCCCGAACTTTGGGGTCTGTAGGGGGTGTGAAGGGCAGATATGATTCCCATGTCTTTTAACAGTTCCTTGAATCCTTGCCCCATAAAGTGTGTCCCTCTGTCACTTTCAATGACCTCTGGTACCCCATATCTGCAGATTACCTCACTCGTAAATTTCATGGCTACTGCTTTAGCATTTGCTTTTCTATACAGCCATGTCTCCAGCCAGTGACTAAAGAAGTCAACACAGACTAGCACATTCTCAAAGCCCGAGCATTTGGGAAGTTGTATAAAGTCTATCTGTATCCTCTTATAGGGATATTATGTCTGGGGTCTGGTTTTCCATAGGACAGACTTACCCGGGTTTTTCTATGCACAGATTTAGGGATCCTGCCACTAATGACTGTGCTGCTTGGACAAACCCTGCTGCTATCCATAACCTGCTAGTGAGTACAACCATAGCATCTTTCCCCAGATGCACTTTCTCGTGTGCTATATTGGCCATAATCATGCGCTTAAAAACGCATAACTTGAATCAATGTAAATGTTTACTCTTTGTTCTTTTGCATATATGCATGGAAGTATCAGGGCCTTTTATTCAGCTCCTTGTGCTGACATGTCCATCTATGTGGTAGCGTAAGATGTCTGCATTTGGTAGCAGTGTATCTATGTCAGATAAAACCAAAAGATCCTTGTCTCCTTAGTTCTATACAACAATATTTTGTGTTTGCATCTTTTTCTTCCTGTTCAAACTGGGATGGGATTCCCCCAAATCCCTAGGGAAACCCCAATATATACAGGTACTTCTCCCATCTTTTGAAACTTGCTGCAATAAGGCAGCAGGATTCAACATTGTGCACTACTTAAGTGTAACGTTACAGGGAGTTACAGGGAGTTAGCAGTGCTACTTAGTCTGGCTGCTGAGAAGTGTTTTGTTTGTGCTTGATTTAAAATTTCTGTTACCGCATGTGGCACCATTAGGGTTACTGGCTGCCCTAGCACAATATCTGTACTTTTTCCAATCACTATGGCCGCTGCAGCCATTGCTCATATGACTGGGTCTAATTGTGCAGAGTAGTATGCAAGTGACCTTAGCCTGCGACCATGTATCTGTGTCAGTACTCCTTGTGCGTGTGCACTTACTTTATAACAAAATAATGTGAAAGGCTTGTCATAATCTGGCAAAGTCAGTGCTGGCGCTGAAGTTACTTCAACTTAAAATTAGTTAAACATTTGGCTTTGCTCAGAGGAGAGTATAAATGGCAGAAGTGCTATTGCAGGAGCACAGATAATAGCTCATAAAGTGTTAAGGCTTTTTCATTTATGTGCAAACATTGAATTCCCATCAATGCATTACCATACCCATGATACAAAGAGGTATTTACAGTATATGATGATTATAGCACAGTAAATAAGGGCAGTGAATGTCCTTACAACACTGATTGACTCAAAACTATTATGAGGATAAAAGAATAAAAACCTTTGTTATCTACCATAATTTGACATTACATTGCATTACTTTCTTTCAAACCATCTGATATAAAATTTGGTTAAAAAAAAATAAAAAATAAACTTAAACACTATTTCATATTCAACTATGTTAGTCCATTTCTCCTTTTCTCTTTAAGAACATATTCTCACGTTCTTCGACATACAGAAAAACCAGCTAGTTCATGCATTTGCTATGCGAATAGCCCATAAACTCTAATATCTCTTTCCAAAACAAGGTAATCATTACTCAGCAGAATCTACGTTCTTTAAATCCTTCATTAGTTTATACTTATGTTTGTTGTGGCTGTAGACCAAAACATATTTCATTGGAAGTTAGATCAATGCAATCTGGATTGAAAGGGTGCTTTGTAGCTGGAGAGCTTCTGTGAAGAAAAAAACTTTTGCTTAGAGATTAACATTTATTCACTAGGAATTACAGTAACTGTTATTAATTCACATTAAACAGCTGCTAATACGACACTTGTTTAAAAGTTTCTGTAGCTTAACTGTGACGCTATGCGTTCCATGCAATGAAAAACTGATTTCCTCAAAGGGGCAGTCCCTAATCTCACAAACAGGGAATGTCAAAGTGACGAGACCTGGGCGAGTGTTCAAAGCCACTCCTTTCTCATCATCTCTTTGTAAACCAAATATTCACACATATTTCCAGATTCTGTGATTTCCATGTTTAAAGTACAAATATATATTCACAATTCTCGCTCACAGACGACATTTTATCTCGTAACATTTCTTTAAATTGAAAAATTGAAGCATACTTGGAAGAACCATTTTATCAATGTTACATACATTGTCAGATAACAAAAAACAGCGTGCTTCTTATCTCAACAACAGGAAAGTTTATTTGTCCATGGACTTTCTTAGAATCAAGGATTTTTTCCACAAGGAATTCATGATGCCCATCCACACTCCCTGGCCGTGATCCTCGACACCTGTGACAATTTATTAGAGGAGACAAACGGTTTCAGGAGAGAACAATGAAATGTATTAGGAATGCCACAGGATTGACCTTCTTGATGATAGTAAAAGGTCCAATAAACCTGGGTCCCAGTTTCCTGCAAGGCTGTCTAAGCTTGATGCTCCGTGTAGAGAGTCACACTTCATCTCTGACTTTAAAGTAACAAGCTCTACGATGCCGATCTGACACATATAAATCTGAAAGAAGCCTGGATCAGAGCAGACCGGACCCTCTTCCAGATAGTTCTAAGTCGTGATGCAGTAGAGGACATTCAAGGAGACCCAAAAGAATTTATGGAGGAGAGAGAATTAGCCCTGGGATGGTAACCGAGGTTGCAGAAGAATGAAGAGATACGGGTTGAGGAGTGACAGGAGTTATTATAGGCAAATTCAGCCCATGGGAGCAGAGATGCCCAGTTATCATTAAACTTGGAGATGTATAGGTGGAGATACTGCTCCAGGAACTGGTTTACCCTTTCCGTTTGTCCGTTCAATTGTGGATGGTAAGCTGACGATAGACTACCCTTCATTCCCAGCAGATTGCAGAAGGCCCTCTAGAACTGAGCGACAAACTGGGAGCCATGATCAGAAACAATGTCCGTGTAAATGAAAGATATGCTGAACAAACATTGAAGCCAGGGTCTGCGCATTGGGTAACTTGGGTAATGGCACAAAGTGAGCTATTTTGCTGAAGCAATCCATGACCATCCAGATAGAATTGTGACCGGGTGACAGTGGCAGGTCTAAAATGAAATCCATCGAGAGATGCGTCCATGGCTTAACTGGAATAGACTAGGGAATCAACTGGCCCGAAGGGTGGGTTCTGGAGGACTTATTTCTGGCACACACCTCACAAGAGAGAACATAAGTCTTAACATCAGAGGATAGGGTAAGCCACCAAACACAACGAGAAAGGACTTCAATGGTTTCGGATATTCCTGGATGCCCAGCAAGTTTGTTTCTGTGACATTCTGTCAAAACCGTTTCCCTCAGATGGACCAGAACGAACAGCTTGCCTGTAGGGGTTTCGGAGGGAGCAATTCTTTGAAAATGGCGTAGGGTAACCACCAGCTCTTGGGTCAAGCCAGCATGGATTGCGGAGGACTGAATGATGGGCCGAGGATCAGGAGGCGGAGCGTGACATGACATGAAACTCCGAGAGAGAGCATCCGCCTTGACATTTTTGGAGCCTGGCCAAAAAGTGATTAAGAAATTAAAGCGAGTAAAGAAGAGGGCCCATTGGGCTTGTCTAGGATTCAAGGTCTTGGCAGCCTGAATATACTGAAGATTTGTATGGTCTGTGAGGATGGCAACTTGATGCATAGCCCCCTCCAACCAATGTCACCACTCCTCCAAAGGCCATTTGATGGCTAACAACTCACGGTTACCCACATCGTATTTGATCTCAGCAGTTGAAAATTTCCGGGAGAGATATGCACATGGATGCATCCTTTGGTTGTGGGGGTCCCTCTGAGAGAGAATAGCACCAGCCCCAACATCTGAAGCGTCTACGTCGACAATAAATAGGAATTCAGGGTTTCGGTGCCTGAGGACTGGAGCAGATATAAAGGCCTCCATGAGAGCAGAAAAAGAGGTAAGAGCTGCCGGTGACCAGTTAGCTGTATCAGCACCTTTACGAGTAAGAGCAGTGATTGGTGCCACAAGCACTGAGAATGAGCGGATGGACCTCCAATAATAGTTGGCAAAGCCAAGAAATTGTTGAATGGCTTTCAAGTTAGTGGGAAGAACCCAGTCCTGGACTGCCTGGACTTTGTCAGGATCCATTGAGAACCCCCTGGAGGAAATGACATAATCCAAGAAGGTAACACGGGTGAGCTCAAATTCACATTTTTCAAATTTAGCATATAAGTGATGCTGGCGGAGTCTATGAAGCACCTCTCGAACATGTTGATGGTGCTGCATCAAGGACTGTGAATATATTAGAATATCATCTAGATAAACAAATGTGCATAAAAATTCCCGCAGAATATCATTAATTAAGTCCTGAAATACTACTGGAGCATTACAGAGGCCGAATGGCATCACCAAATACTCATAATGCCCTGAGTATTAAAAGCTGTTTTCCATTCGTCTCCATCTCTGATCCGCACCAGGTTGTAGGCACCTCGAAGATCAATCTTGGAGAAGATAGTAGCAAATTTGAGTTGGTCAAAGAGTGTAGAGATGAGAGGAAGCGGGTATGTGTTTTGACCGTAAACTTGTTTAGACCGGGATAGTCAATGCAGGGTCTCAAGCTGCCATCCTTTTTGGCTACAAAGAAACACCCAGCTCCTACCGGAGGCTTAGAATTTCGAATGATTCCTTTTAGGAGATTCTCCTTCACATATTGTTCAATGGCTTGTGTGAAGATACCGGGTTTTCTGGCACAATGCTACCCACTTTACGCTTGCTGGCAACCCACGAGTGCCTTCCTATGTCAGTAGAAGTCTACCCGGTACTTTCTAGGATTCGTATAGTCACTCAGGAAAATGCTGTTAGAAAAGTAAAACAGTACATTTATTGTCATACAAACAACACTAGAATATTATGTACACACAGTAAATAAATGCCAGGCAGGTTTACCACATCATCTGTCTCTTACCCCACTAACTGTCCAGACTTGACGACCCATGGATCTCTCTCAGCTGCATATGTAGACTCTAGAGAACGACAACTCAAAACCAGATTACAGGCACTCGCTTCCTCTTTCAACATTAGGAACACATCCAACAGGTTCTCCAATTTCTCCTGTAGACTGGCTCCTTTCCACATAATAATCTTTGGCCACTCCTCATCCCAATAATCCAAAATGTGCTACATTGTGGTGGGGTGGTGCAACACATTCTTATCCCCATCCTGCAGTCACTGCCACAGTCATTCATCCCAGTACACCTTTCTCCTGGTTGTACTGGACTGCTTCATCCCTTCCTTTGGGAACATTTTCAACACTGGGCTATGATCTGCTCTCTTGTTCCCAGAGCTCACACCCATTTTACTTCCAGGGATCACCTCACTGTGATTTGTCCTCTTTGAAACACGGTTCCATCTTTCGCTCTCCACTGGCGGGGTGCACCTCCCCTTATCAAATCGGCACTTAGGGAGCATCTTCCCTTGCCTAAAGCCCACAACGCTTTTCGTGACACTTTCTACCTTAAAGCCTCTAGGAGTAAGTTCAGAATAATATGGTAACTGGTTTCTAGTGCTAACTGCTTTGCAAAGCCCTAGAATGTATCACGATACAGTTCCCCTGCAGCTCTACCCAGAGAGGACCTGTAGACTCTAGTAGAGAACGAAAACTCAAAACCAGATCTTGCACCTTTCATGAATGAAATCTCAGAATGAACACCCCCTCCCCCTCCTGTAGTGGCTCCTTATATTTAGGGTCAAATTTTCACAGTCTTTTCCCATGGGTCTATTCTTCTTAACCATTGGTCAGTGCTGGACTAGGGGTGGGGGGGGGGGGGTTGGAGAGGGGAGTGAAGATGAGCTGTTCTTCCACAGAACCTCCCCAGCTAGATGGCCGGTCTGGAATAGTCTTCTGAGAACAATGGATACTAAGTAGTTTAGCCCCACCAGTATCTTTCAACCTGATCCTTACCCATAACCCCCTGGCTTCACTTTAAAGACAATGAATCACAACCTCACTGCCAAGTCATCAATATACAATACACAATATACATATTTACACTGAGCTACAATATCCCCTTAGCCATATGTAATGGTGAGCTGGGGAAAAAAAGCAAGGGCTATAAAAAGTACTTGCTACAATCCACATTATGTAAAAAACGAGAAACAGAATGATTAGTGTTATCACTAGAGATGGGCGGGTCCGGTTCTCCGAGAACCGAACCCACCCGAACTTTGGGTATCCGAGTACCGAGCTGAGCAGCTCGGTACTCTCCCGCCCATTCCGAATCCAAATCGAGGCCGAACGTCATTGTGACGTCGTCGGATCTCGGGACTCGGTTCTCGCGATACTTCAACTTTATAAATACACGCCTCCACAGCAATCCATCGCCATTTGACAGAGGGAGAGAGCAGGGTGTAGTCATAGGCTAATTAGAGCAGGGACAGAGAATACCATATTGTTCTTGCAATTGCTCTAACCAAAATCGCTAGTGCAGAGAGGAGGATAGAGGTTTATTATTTTTTCTTCATATTTGGCACTCCCCAGCGCTTTTGGGGTGTCCCCCATAATTGTGCATTAATATTTCTGGCTGTCAAAAGTCATATCTGTCAGCAGTATCTACTCAATAATTTGTAGCACTCCTCAGTGTTTTTGGGGTGTCCCCCATAATTGTGCATTAATATTTCTGGCTGTCAAAAGTCATATCTGTCAGCAGTATCTACTCAATAATTTTTAGCACTCCTCAGTGTTTTTGGGGTGTCCTCCCTAATTGTGCATTAATATTTCTGGCTGTCAAAAGTCATATCTGTCAGCAGTATCT
This sequence comes from Mixophyes fleayi, assembly GCF_038048845.1. Classification (NCBI taxonomy): domain Eukaryota; kingdom Metazoa; phylum Chordata; class Amphibia; order Anura; family Limnodynastidae; genus Mixophyes; species Mixophyes fleayi. Next base: position 128,196,854 of record NC_134405.1, read on the forward strand.
ACTCAATAATTTTTAGCACTCCTCAGTGTTTTTGGGGTGTCCTCCCTAATTGTGCATTAATATTTCTGGCTGTCAAAAGTCATATCTGTCAGCAGTATCTACTCAATAATTTTTAGCACTCCTCAGTGTTTTTGGGGTGTCCTCCCTAATTGTGCATTAATATTTCTGGCTGTCAAAAGTCATATCTGTCAGCAGTATCTACTCAATAATTTTTAGCACTCCTCAGTGTTTTTGGGGTGTCCTCCCTAATTGTGCATTAATATTTCTGGCTGTCAAAAGTCATATCTGTCAGCAGTATCTACTCAATAATTTGTAGCACTCCTCAGTGTTTTTGGGGTGTCCTCCCTAATTGTGCATTAATATTTCTGGCTGTCAAAAGTCATATCTGTCAGCAGTATCTACTCAATAATTTGTAGCACTCCTCAGTGTTTTTGGGGTGTCCTCCCTAATTGTGCATTAATATTTCTGGCTGTCAAAAGTCATATCTGTCAGCAGTATCTACTCAATAATTTGTAGCACTCCTCAGTGTTTTTGGGGTGTCCTCCCTAATTGTGCATTAATATTTCTGGCTGTCAAAAGTCATATCTGTCAGCAGTATCTACTCAATAATTTTTAGCACTCCTCAGTGTTTTTGGGGTGTCCTCCCTAATTGTGCATTAATATTTCTGGCTGTCAAAAGTCATATCTGTCAGCAGTATCTACTCAATAATTTTTAGCACTCCTCAGTGTTTTTGGGGTGTCCTCCCTAATTGTGCATTAATATTTCTGGCTGTCAAAAGTCATATCTGTCAGCAGTATCTACTCAATAATTTGTAGCACTCCTCAGTGTTTTTGGGGTGTCCTCCCTAATTGTGCATTAATATTTCTGGCTGTCAAAAGTCATATCTGTCAGCAGTATCTACTCAATAATTTTTAGCACTCCTCAGTGTTTTTGGGGTGTCCTCCCTAATTGTGCATTAATATTTCTGGCTGTCAAAAGTCATATCTGTCAGCAGTATCTACTCAATAATTTGTAGCACTCCTCAGTGTTTTTGGGGTGTCCTCCCTAATTGTGCATTAATATTTCTGGCTGTCAAAAGTCATATCTGTCAGCAGTATCTACTCAATAATTTTTAGCACTCCTCAGTGTTTTTGGGGTGTCCTCCCTAATTGTGCATTAATATTTCTGGCTGTCAAAAGTCATATCTGTCAGCAGTATCTACTCAATAATTTGTAGCACTCCTCAGTGTTTTTGGGGTGTCCTCCCTAATTGTGCATTAATATTTCTGGCTGTCAAAAGTCATATCTGTCAGCAGTATCTACTCAATAATTTGTAGCACTCCTCAGTGTTTTTGGGGTGTCCTCCCTAATTGTGCATTAATATTTCTGGCTGTCAAAAGTCATATCTGTCAGCAGTATCTACTCAATAATTTGTAGCACTCCTCAGTGTTTTTGGGGTGTCCTCCCTAATTGTGCATTAATATTTCTGGCTGTCAAAAGTCATATCTGTCAGCAGTATCTACTCAATAATTTGTAGCACTCCTCAGTGTTTTTGGGGTGTCCTCCCTAATTGTGCATTAATATTTCTGGCTGTCAAAAGTCATATCTGTCAGCAGTATCTACTCAATAATTTGTAGCACTCCTCAGTGTTTTTGGGGTGTCCTCCCTAATTGTGCATTAATATTTCTGGCTGTCAAAAGTCATATCTGTCAGCAGTATCTACTCAATAATTTTTAGCACTCCCCAGTGGTTTGCGCTCAGAATGGATTCAAAGCAGTCCACATATGATCTAAATGAGCAACCAGGTTCTGTCACCAGTCCTGATGTTAGTGTTCCCAGTACGTCATCTGGCCAAGGCGATGTCAAACAACAGAGTGTTTTCAAATTAGTGCAAAAAACAAAAACCCAAAAAAATTTTACTGTATTGAAGCGAAAAAGAAGTGTAACTGAGCAAAAGTTAAGTGACGATAAAAAAAAAATTGCAAGCATGCCATTCTACACACGCAGTGGCAAAGAGAGAATGAGGCCTTCACCTTTGGCTATTAGTGGCAGATCCCAAAAAGTTACCCAGCCTACAATTGGTGCACAACTACTGTTACGCGTCAAAGCCGAGCTGCAAGATAACAGTGAGGCATTACAGGAGAATATTTGCTCTGATTCACAAATGACAACAATCCCTGTGGAGAGTCCATCCAACAGTGGGATGTCTAATCGTGACCATTCTGTTAGTCTACCCATAAAGAAGGGCCCTTTCAGCAGTTCTGCTGATGTGTGCCTGAACAGCCCGAGTGTAGCCGGTGATACACCAAGTGAGGATGACACTTTGTCTTTAGAAGAGGATGTGGGGGAGATTTGGGTATCCGACGATGAGGATGCGGTTGATTGTGTAAGTCCTGCAGCAGTGTGGCACCAGTGGGAGCAGTTCTGGCATGTGAGGTTCTGGCACCAATATGCACTTTCCAAACACAAGCAGGGATGACGCAGGGGGCAGACCACAACAGTTTGACATCTGGGCTGGTTTGAAGGATTTGTCAAAAAAATGTGTGACCTTGACCATAATTCCAACCAATCCTACTATTAACATGCAAAGGATGGTGGAGGGCCTATCAGGGATTAAACTGTATTTTTCATAATTTTCACTAATAATGTTTGGGTGTAATATACACCCAAAGACGAGTGCTCAATTGCTAAGAGTCATTGATGGAGAGGAAGACAAGCAGGCTTGTCTGTAGAATTTGCAGGCAAATTGTGCTGCGTTATATAGGTAACACCCAAAGAGAAGAGCTCCATTGCTCCATTGCTAATTGTAATTGCTGAAATAGAAATAATAGGGCTGACAGTCTTGGTCTAAATCTGCAGTTACATTTTATTGTACCATAGCTCATTGCGAAACTGGAGAGGTGGCAGGGTTTAGTGATAATCTTCCTCCAACAATACTAATTCATCCCAATATCCCAATATCATAGAAGTCTGTGTAGTATGATGTAATTGCTGATAATGGCCTTCCAAAGGGAATGACTAGTTGATTTTAGGGCAGAGCTGTCACGGTTTTTGGGCAATTCTTTTACAGCACAGCAAATATCAAAATGTTTAGCGGACTCATCTGCATCATCACTGGGTGTCTTGGGAAAGCAATTTCTTTTATTACAAGCAGTTGCCAGAGAAACTGAAGGAGAAGACGTCCCAACAAGATGTTGATAAGTCTGGGATCCTTGCAAAGAAAATTAAGTATTTCATCTACAATTAAAATATAGTTAGCACATTTACTTTGTTTTATTGCACACTATAATTTTATGTAGCACCTTTTCAAAATCTATTATTAAGGCAATCACTTGACTCAAGCTAACTGTGTCTGCACTTTCTTCACAGGTAACTACTTCGCTGGACTAAAGTATATTCCCCTCAAATGCTAGTCTTCTTGCAGCTGCTGTATTCTCCTACATGCTGTTGCAGAAACCACAAATTGACCCTAAATGTTTATGGACACAAACAGCATCTCCTGCATGTCATTTTTCAAAAGTTCTGTAACACCAAGTTGATAGTGTGTGCAAAACAGGAAATGTGATGGAATTCAGCCCCGCTGTAATGCTGGACCAATATTGGGGTCGTAATCAGAAATGACATATCCTCAGGAGACTCCAAGCAGGATTAGCCATCTTTCAATGACATCCCTTAGTTTTTGGAACAGTTTGTCAGCTGTATGCCTCTTAGTGAAGCTGCTGATACACAGAGTAGCCTACTTCTCAAAAATGTGATGCACCTGGGTACATGCTGCTGCTGTCCATGCTGGGGAAGGCGAAAGACCAACCCAGTGGGCTTTCACAGTCATATAATCTTTTGTTTGCCCAGTTCCGCTTGTACACATATCTGTGGTTAAGTGTACAGTGGGTAGAATACCATTTTGTCACCCAATAATGACATTTTTAGGAACTTTCCGGTACAGGAGAGAATAAGCTTTTCTAGTAAAATGGTATAGTGATGACATTTGCTAACAGGGACATAACACCTCAATTAAATGTCTTAAACCAACTGTATTAATAGTGGACATTGGACACAGATCTAACGCTAGCATAGTACCCAGGGCGTCTGTGATCCGCTTTGCGACTGGGTGACAGGTTTCATTCTTGCTTCCTCTTGCAGAGGATTGTTTACTTGCCAATTGTTGGGGGGGAAGATTGCAGGTGCTGGGATGTAGATGAGAGAAGGGAGGTAGATTATGCTGGAATGCTTGTTGTTAATTTTTTTTTAACCAAAGTTTCTGATTTTCCCAACAGTTTGCCAATAACTCGCTGAAAAATGACGAAACATGGATGAGGATCCCAGATGGTTAAGGTCCCTACCTCTACTGAGTGTGGCTTTCAAAATGTTACAAATGGATCGACAACTCTTGCCAGGATTCGTGTAAAAATAATTCCACACTTAAGAGGTGGATTTTTGGTCTTATGCCCAGGCATGACAATGGCCTTTTTGTTATCACTGGCAAGAACTGCAGCAATTTTTCTTTTCAAGTGTATGAAAATCATATTGTGACATAGGAGGTGTTCAAAATTGAATAAAAAATGACTGGAAATTAGTGTTACTGAGGTTAATAATAATGTAGCTACAAAATAATACCTAAATTATGTTATTTTAGCACCAATAAATGTAATTTTTATAACAAATTGCAAAACAAAACCAAACAAAACCAAAACCAAAACCAAAACACGCAATGGCGGTTTTGCAAAACCAAAACCAAAACCAAAACACGACGGTAATCCAGATCCAAAACCGAATCCAAAACCAAAACACGGGGGTCAGTGACCATCTCTAGTTATCACACTTGTTTCGTCACAGCTTTGGCCTCAGGAATTGATAGAGCATATAAGCGTCCTTTGGGCAACTTAGACCCAGGGATAAGGTTGATTGCGCAGTCATATTCACGGTGAGGAGGAAGAGAGTCTGCTTTTCTCTTTGAAAACACATCACGAAATTCCTGATATGGCACAGGAATGAGCTCCAAACTAGGCTGAAGGTTTCGAAGGGGTAGTGTCAAGCAGGTAGACGAACACTCGGTATTCCAGCAAATGATCTCTCCATTCTTCCTATCGATGTGGGGGTTATAGCTTTGAAGCCAAGGAAGCCCAAGTATCAATGGAGCGGAAGAACATGAGATTAAATAGAATGACAGGACTTTGGAATGGAGAACACCCACTGATAACTGAACGGGTGGAGTTCTAGCGAGAATCTTGCCTCCAGTTAATGGATTACCATCCAACCCACAGATGGTAATGCTCGAGTCTAACTCAATTTGGGGAATATCAAGAGTCTGTCTCTGGGCAAAGTGCTGGGTGCGGCAACTCCGTACTGCTCCCTACTGCTGGAGTCCGTGAACCTCTTGACCTGTTCCGGGAGTCTTGGGAAGGGGAGCTACCCACCCAGGATGTCTCTGTGGTGGAGTATGTGTTGAAGCTCAGAGATCGGTTACAGAATGTCATGGGGCTCGCACAGGCTAACTTAGTGGCAGCGCAGTGCGAAACAGAAGACTTGGTATGATCAGAGCACGCATGCCAGAGTATTTGAGGTATTGATTTGTAACCTCTGAGATAGGATGTCATGATTGGATTTGTCTAACTTTTCTAAAGAAAGTCCCTCATTTTAATTGGACATTTACATCTCAGTGGCCAACACGTCTGTTCAGCCTGTATACACAGAAGGGTGGTGTCACGGTCGTCTGAATTTCTTGATCCGATTCGGGACCCTTGGGACTAGCTGGAGCAGGAGTGAAACAGAACTTAGCAGCCTGGATGATCTTCTTGCTCATTGTAGAATATAGCAGGGGAATGAGCAGTTTAGAAATGTTGACCGGAACAGTGCACTAGTAATGCAGACAGGAACAGTGCACTTTGTAATTCTGACAGGAACACTGCACTTGTAATGCAGTCAGGAACACTGCACTTGTAATGCAGTCAGGAACACTGCACTTGTAATGCAGTCAGGAACACTGCACTTGTAATGCAGTCAGGAACACTGAAGCCAAGAACTATCCTCTGGAGAGAAGTGTGTTGTTCTGGCAATGAACAGATCACAGCAGCAGGTTTAAATAGGATGTCCCAAACAACTATTGGCTGATCAGTTCATGTGATCACAGCTTCTGAATCTGGTTGATTTGGAATGATCACCTGACTGCATCCAAGATGGCCGCGCCCATGCAGCAGAACAAACAGTATGTGTTTGTTTACAAACGAAAGTGTGGAGAACGGGAATGCTGCAGATGACCAGAAGGGACCCAGGGGTAGCCGTGATATGACAGCGGCGGATGAGGTAAGTGCGGCTAAGATCCCGATTTGTGACAGTACCCCCTCCCTTACGAGTGGCCACTGGACACTTAGATTGGGGCTTAGTTGGAAACTTGCGGTGAAATTTTTTGATGAGAGATGGAGTGTGAACATCAGAAGCTTTGATCCAGGTCCTCTCTTCTGGACCATAACCTTTGCAGTCGACTAGATATTGTAAGGTTTTATGTCGAAACCGAGAGTCCAAGATCTCTTTAATTTCATATTCGTCACCATGTTCAGTCTGCACTTCAGGAGAAACCAGTTTGGGTGTATAAAACCGATTTAGCACCAGTGGTTTTAAGAGAGAGATATGGAAGGTGTTGGGTACCCTGAGGTAAGATGGTAGATGTAATTTGTAGGACACTGGATTGATGACTCGGGAGATGTTAAACGGTCCAATAAAGCGAGGAGCGAATTTCATAGATGGAACTCTGAGGCGTAGATTGCGAGTAGACAGCTAGACTCTGTCTCCAGGTTTCAAGCTTGGAATGGCTCGTCGCTTTTTGTCGGCCTGAATTTTGTAGCGTTGGGACGCTTTAAGTAGAGATTCCAGAACCTGGCGCCAGTGGCCTGAAAAATTCTTTAGGAAAACTTCAGAGGCAGGTACTGAGGCTGTAGGAAGTGGAGTAAACAAGGGTACCCTGGGGTGTAGGCCATAGACCGTATGAAATGGAGTGGAAGCAGAGGATTCGTGATAATGGATATTATGAGCAAATTCTGCCCAAGGAAGCAGATCTACCCAGTCGTCTTGAGAAGAGGATATGTACAAACGGAGAAATGTTTCTAGGTCTTGATTAACTCTTTCCGCTTGCCCGTTGGATTGGGGATGAAAGGCCAAAGAGAAGTTTAGTTTGATCTGTAGTGCTTGGCACAAGGATCTCCAGAATTTCACCACAAACTGAACTCCTCTATCTGAGACGATTTCTTCAGGACACCCATGCAAACGGAAGATCTCCTTTATAAATTGCAGAGCCAGGATAGGTGCTGATGGGAGTCCACGGAGAGGAACAAAATGCGCCATTTTAGAGAATCGGTCAACGATGACCCAGATGGTATTGAAATTATTAGAATTGGGCAAATCAGAAACAAAGTCCATAGAAATATGGGTCCAGGGTTTGGTGGGAATAGGCAGAGGCAAAAGTTGACCAGCTGAAGATTGTCTTGAACTTTTATGTTGGGCACAGCTGCCACATGCGGAAACAAATTGCTGAACATCCTGATGAAGCGTAGGCCACCAGTAGCTTCTCGATATGAAAGATTGAGTTTTGCGGATGCCAGCATGACCGGCAAATCTGGAACAATGTGCCCATTGGAGCAATTTTTTACGCAGATTCTCAGGAACAAAAGTTTTCCCCTGGGGAGGTGTATTGTCGGGTCTACTGACTGCGATGCTGAGTGGGCTGATAATAGGCCGTGGATCCACAGTGATGGAATCTTCCTCTTTTACCATAGAACGTGACAGAGCATCGGCCTTGCGATTTTTGGAACCAGGACGTAAGGTGACATGGATATCAAATCGAGAAAAGAATAGTGCCCATCGGGACTGACGTGGATTCATTCATGCACTGTGCAGTTTTAAGGTAGAGCAGATTCTTGTGATCCGTGTATATTGTGACAGGATAACGAGCTCCCTCAAGTAAATGTCTCCACTCTTCAAGCGCCAATTTGATGGCAAGCAGCTCTTTGTCCCCTATGGCATAATTTCGTTCAGCTGGTAAAAATTTTCGGGAGAAGAACCCGCAGGGATGCCATTGCTCATCAGCTGGTTTTTGGGAGAGAACTGCCCCTACTCCGACAGATGAGGCATCAACTTCCAAGTAGAATGGACAGGTTAAATCTGGTTGCCTGAGTATGGGAGCAGAAATAAATGCTTGTTTCAGAAGTTGAAAAGCAGATTGGGCTTCTTCAGACCACTTGGCAGGATTAGCTCCTTTCCTGGTGAGGGCGGTGAGTGGTGCTACTACAGTAGAGTAGCCACGAATAAATTTTCGATAGTAGTTAGCAAATCCCAGATATCGCTGTACTGCCTTTAGTGTAGATGGTTGAGGCCAGTTAAGAATAGCTTGCACCTTCTCTGAGTCCATACGGAGACCAGTGCCCGAGATGATATACCCCAAGAATGGAATGGATTCAACTTTGAAGGTGCATTTTTCAAGCTTGCAATACAGTTTATTCCTTCTGAGACGGCTGAGGACCTCTTTAACATGTCTGCGATGGGACTGGATATCAGAGGAGAAAACGAGGATATCGTCCAAATATACCACAATAGTATGGTACAGTAAGTCCCGAAAGATTTCGTTTATGAAATTCTGAAAAACCGCTGGGGCATTGCTCAGAACGAATGGCATGACAAGATATTCGTAGTGCCCATCCCTGGTGTTAAAGGCGGTTTTCCATTCATCGCCTGATACGGATCAAATTGTAGGCCCCGCGGAGATCCAACTTCGTAAATATTTGGGCACCTTTGACTCTGTCAAATAACTCTGTGATGAGGGGCAGAGGATACCGGTTCTTGATGGTAATGTCGTTGAGACCTCGGTAATCGATGCAGGGACGTAATCCACCATCTTTTTTTTTTTACAAAAAAGAACCCGGCTCCTGCCGGTGAAGAGGATGGACGAATAAAGCCCCTTTCCAAGTTCTCTTTTACATATTCAGACATAGATTTTGTCTCAGGGATAGAAAGAGGGTAGACTCTGCCACGCGGTGGGGTTTTACCCGGAACAAGATCAATGGGACAGTCCCAATCCCGATGAGGTGGTAGAGTTTCAGCGGCCTGCTTACTGAAAACGTATGTGAACTCTTGGTAGGCAGAAGGAACTGGCAAAACTTCCTTATCAGAGGTGGAGCAATGTGGAAGAACACGTTGTAAACAGGACCCGAAACAAGTTGGAGCCCACGCCAGGATTTGTGGAGTCGACCAGTCAATATGGGGGTTATGCGTTTGAAGCCATGGAAACCCGAGAACCACAGGGCTAGTGGCTTCTGGGATGACCAAAAAGGTAAGAGACTCGGAATGCAGAACTCCTATTTGGAGCGTCACTGGAGAAGTCTGATGCATAATGGTACCCCCTGGAATACGGCTACCGTCAACCGCAGAGAGAAAGATGGTCACTGGAATTTTCTCTAGTGGAATGGCTAGTTCAGCAGTTAATCTGGCAGACATGAAATTCCCAGCTGCTCCAGAATCCAGCAGGGCTGAAATGTATTGGGAGCCTTGAGCGTGTTTCAGAGTGACTGGGATAATACAGTCCTTGCCTTGTGGGGAGCGAAGGGCCACTCCTAGGCTCACTTCCTCATCGTCAGCTAGGAGGGTGTGTTTACCCGGCTTACGAGGACAATGATGTAACAGATGTCCGGAACTGGCACAGTATAAGCAAAGTTTCTCTCTAACTCGCCGTTCTCGCTCGGTGGGTGAAAGACGTGCTTTGCCTAATTGCATGGGTCCTTCAGGGAAAGGGGACGGTACACGGACCCGTTGAATAGGGTGGAACTTGGGGTGTTTCAGCTTCCTCTATTCTAGAGCTCTCTCTCTGAACCGAAGATCAACCCGATTGCAGGTGGTAATCAATTGGTCTAGCGCTGTAGGTAAGTCCCGAGACGCTAATACATCCTTAATGTGGTCAGACAGGCCCTGCCAGAAGACCGCAACAAGAGCATCGTTATTCCAAGATAGTTCAGAGGAAAGTGTTTGAAATTGAACGTCATATTGACCCACAGACTGCTGCCCTTGCCGAAGCCGCAGAATATCTAAAGCGGCTGACGTTGTTCTTCCAGGCTCGTCGAATATTCTGCGGAAGGTAGACAGGAAGCTATCAATATCAAATAAAATTGGGTCAGATTTTTCCCAGAGCGGTGATGCCCATGCCAGAGCTTACCCTTATAGTAGCGAAACAATATAAGCAGTTTTGGTACGTGCAGTGGGGAAATTCCCGGGTTGTAATTCAAAGTGTATACTACACTGGTTGAGAAACCCGCGGCAATTCTTCGGATCGCCATTGTATTTAGCTGGCGTGGGAAGATGGATTCTGGATGAAGTAGGTAGTGAAGCAGGTATTACTGGCTCAGGCGGAGTATGGGATGGTTGACTGCGGAATAACTGCAAGGTATCCATACGTGTAGAAACATCCTGCAGCAATCTCAAAATTTGCCCCTGGTTAGTTTCTTGTCTCTCAATGCGTTCAGCTAATATTTGGACAGAGTCCTCCCTCGGAGTATGTCCCCCTAGCGGATCCATTGGGCCAGAACAAACTGTCACGGTCGTCTGAATTTCTTGATCCGATTCGGGACCCTTGGGACTAGCTGGAGCAGGAGTGAAACAGAACTTAGCAGCCTGGGTGATCGTCTTGCTCATTGTAGAATATAGCAGGGGAATGAGCAGTCTAGAAATGTTGACCGGAACAGTGCACTAGTAATGCAGACAGGAACAGTGCACTTTGTAATTCTGACAGGAACACTGCACTTGTAATGCAGTCAGGAACACTGCACTTGTAATGCAGTCAGGAACACTGCACTTGTAATGCAGTCAGGAACACTGAAGCCAAGAACTATCCTCTGGAGAGAAGTGTGTTGTTCTGGCAATGAACAGATCACAGCAGCAGGTTTAAATAGGATGTCCCAAACAAATATTGGCTGATCAGTTCATGTGATCACAGCTTCTGAATCTGGTTGGTTTGGAATGATCACCTGACTGCATCCAAGATGGCCGCGCCCATGCAGCAGAACAAACAGTATGTGTTTGTTTACAAACGAAGGTGTGGAGAACGGGAATGCTGCAGATGACCAGAAGGGACCCAGGTAGCCGTGATATGACAGCGGCGGATGAGGTAAGTGCGGCTAAGATCCCGATTTGTGACAGGTGGGAGACGCTGCCTCTGTGTCTGTGTAGCTTGTATCCTGCATCTCAGATCCTGTCCGAATAATGCACGCAGAAGGTTTTGGGATATAGCAGATTAGTGTAAATTTTGTTAACTTTGCATTGCATTTAAATCTATGTTTTGGGAAACATATTGCATCCTCATACTAAAAATGACTCAGACTTCTTGGGGCCAGCAAAGAGTTCAGGGGCATGGCTTACCCCCTGCCAGGCTGTGTCCAAAACTGTATAAACCAGCACCTGTTTGTACTGAAATGTATCATTAGTGTTCCATCTGACTTTCTGATCACTGGTATCCTCAACCAGTGTGATTTGTCCTTATCAGGACACTGGAGCTAATGAACATCACTTGCTTTAAGATCCTGCTTTGACAACTTCTTCCCTGCTGTATTTCCTGAGACCTACAGATTAGACCCAAATCTAATCCGTTTCCGGCTGTTCTGAGGTTTGGACCAAGCTTTCCAGTACCACCGCTCTGCCCGCAACCCAGCAGCTCTGGCCAGTGTGCAAGGCCAGGGCGGATTCATCCACAGCAACCCTGATCTATAGGAAGAGGTCAGAGGTACCAGCCCAGGTACACCAGCAAGGGGGTATACTAGCAGCGACAGTTACCAAGAAGGAACGCGGTTCTGGATGCCGTTAAGGAGTCCGGTGGTGGCAGTATTGTAAGCCGCTCCTACTACGGCAAGGGCGCAATTGGGATAAAGAAAGGGAACGGTGGCAAAATAAGCCCAGTCGGTTCACGGCAAAAATGGTCCATCCTGTCACAGGGACCCTGTTTGGAAAATTCATAGTACATGTCCCCTTCCCACTTCACAGTACATGCCCCCTCCCTCAGAACAAAATATGTTGCCTTCCCTCTTCCCAATACATGTCCTCCTCCCTTTTCACAATACATGCCCCCTTCCCTCTGCACAAGGTATGCCCAAAATTCACTTACCTTGTTCTTGACGCGATGATGTGGGTCCAAGACACTGACAGACTGGGACCGCGCACCGCAGACATGACGTCACGGCGTCGCGCACTCCCAACCTATCGGTGTCTGTGAGCTGCCGCATTGCAGAGGGATGCTGAGTCACAGTGGTCAGACTTGGGGGCCTTTACAGACTTGGGGGCCTGGACAGACTAGGGGACCCAGACAGACAAAGGGGTCTGACCAGATACCCTAGTCTGTCCTGCCTCCCTTACAGGTGTACTGTCTGTACCTCCCAGAAGGTGGCCCTGCATGTAGAGAGCTGTACATAAGTGCTTGATTGAACCTACTATGCATGTTGTTCCCAGAGCCTAATTAAAGGTTCGGGCCACCCTAGGCTAATACACTTATAACATCCTCTCGTCTTCCATGCCAAAGTAATAGGTAGGAAAAAATAGACTTGTCCTTAATATTATTTATACCTCTAGGTGTGAAATTCAGGCAACTACTACAGGCTTGTATAATCCAGCTGCTTATTGCTGAGTGTTTGGCATACTATGTGGCTTTTGGAGGCTCTGAGAGGCTGATAACTTGCATGTTTGAATCAGTATTATAAGAACTTAACACTCACCTTTCAGCACTTGTTATCTGACTCTCTTGTCCTCAGTTTTGACTCTCCAAGCACAAGCGTGGGATGAAGAACCATCTGGGTTCAATCTAAGAGTGATCTCCACTTTTTTTGCACTGTGATGTTTGTATACACACATGCAATTCCAATAGTATTGTGTGCTTGGATATGAGCAGGGCCACCTTAACAACTTTATGGGCCCCCGAGCAATGCAGTGTACCGGGCCCCTAAAAAAAAAATATATATATATATATATATATATATATAGTGTGTGTGTGTGTGTGTAAAAAAAATATATATGTATGTAAAAAAAAAACGTGATTATATATATAATCACTTTTTTTTTACATATATATATATATATATATATATATATATATATATATATATATATATATAGGGGCCCCCTTAACTTACCTTAAGTCCGATCCTCTTCTTTTTTCCGCGCCGCTGAGTCTCTTCTGCCCTCTTCCGTGCTGTGGTTGCAGTGAATGCTGGGCGTGACATCACGCCCAGCATTCACTGCGAGCACAGCACAGAAGAGGGGACCAGGGAGGGAGCCGGATCACCGCTGATGTGACCGCAAGGTAAGTATTTATTTTTTTTATGATTCGGACGGGCCCCCCTTGCCTGCAGGGCCCCCGGGCACCTGCCCATCGTGCCCAATGGAAGAGACGGCCCTGGATATGAGCCGTTCTTGGGGACACTGTAATCTCGGTTTTCTGGGTTGTGGTTCTCATACGCTGCGTTTTGTATTGCTGACTGGTGTGCAGCTTCACTAAGTTGCCAGCACTGAGGGAATCACTGACGATATTTCCCACACTATGCTGGGAGAAAGTTAGTATGGAGGGGGTGCAGAAAAAGCTCCAAATATGGTTCCTTTTCTCTGGTGCTCCATCATGGGTGGCTCTTCTTTTTCTTGTTGTGCTGCACTGCAGCATTAGCTCCAGCGGGTGTAGCAGGAATACAGTGCGTTGCCTGATATGGAGATCTAAGATGGCCGGCCGCAGAAGATGGGAGCACCCAGTGCCTCATTAAGGGTTCAAGTTGCCCTATGCAAATAAACTGGTAGCTCCCCCTCGTCTTCCATGCCAGGCTAATAAGCACAGGTAAAAACTGAACTTGCCTGAATTTAAAATCTGGCTTCTTTCAAGCCCACCCTGCACGTATGTTTATGTTTGAATGTTACTTATTCATAACTGCAAAATTGGCCATTATGCCCCTTTAAAGGGGTTTTGGTAATCTTTGTCACTTATTTTGTTTTCATTAAATTCAGAACTGTATAGCAGAACGGTTTGAACGAGCGCTATTGAGTGTGAAGGTTATGGGGGGCTCTCGAACCCGCGCCTGTCTTCATCTTTGTCTCTCCTATTCGCTTATTCTCAAGCTCCTGCCCACTCATTGTCTTCAGCCTTTACCATAGAAATATGAGAAGATTAAAACTTTACTACATTTTTCTTTTATGTTTTCTTTTTACTTGGACAACAACTATTCTATTTTAAAATGAGTTTCAGTGTATATCTCTCCCTGTCATAATTTTACACCCCCAAGAATGTTGCCCCACTTGAAGAAGCCTTGCGCCCTCCGAAGAAGCCTTGCGCCCTAGGCTGCAGGCTAGTCAGCCTATTGGATAATCAGGCACTGATTTTCCCATGCCCTAACATATATCATCTCTAGCAATAACCAGTTATTTATTCATAACTGGCAAGTCGGCGATTATGTTCCTTTCTATACCAGTTTTGATGGGCAGAACCACATTTGGACCTGTCTTCAATTGCACGCTGATTTATATATTCATTTAACTGCAGGTCTAACTGCATGCACCAACACAGGAACTGACGAGTGACAAACAAGTATTCAATCACAACTGCAAGCCACGGCGATTGGCCGTGGAAGGGTTAACATAAAGGGAAGATTTCAGCAGCATCACCTCCTCTCCTGACGTCAGCAGTGGATGTATTATACTTCCAGGCGCTGTCCGCACACACAGTGCTGAGCCATGTCCGCCAGCCCGGGGTACAGCGAGGAGAAGGGTGGCAGCCTGGGGGAGCCCGAATATGGACAAGACCCAGCCAGCGGGGGCATCTTTAGTAGCGACTACAAGAGGTACCCTATGCAAACTGTATAATGCAGACATTACATGGGGAAGGGGCAGGATAGCGGAATACACATGCACACTGTATATATCAGTACACTTATATTATATGCATTGTACCTTACTCAGTAATAGGCGGATGTTAATGAATGTGTACGGTTCGCTCATGCTATTGTCAGGTCTGCTCTCTCTCTCAGACAATGGTGGCTTGTGTTGGGGTAATGATGCTGCTGGAGAAGGGGGATGGTTTTATTTGTTTGTAGCAGCAGAGAGAAGGGGTGGGAGCTCCATACATCCCGGCCTACAGATGGCAAAATAGGTATCACACAGAGTTGTGACCTGTTGGAGGGGGTCACCGCTGCTATTGGTGTGGGGAATGTATCCATGCTGTATAAAAGTAGAGGGAGGCACTGCCTGTATAAGCAGCAATTTTCTGAGAAGATCAGGCACATTAAGGGGCAGGCTAGGCTAGGGGGCATAGTAGCCATAGTGGGCTACCTTGAGGTGGGTCAATGGGCCACCTGCATTTTTTTTCCTTTAAAATAGGCTGCTGAATTGAATCTTGCCCCCCCCGGCCAAAATTTGCCAGCCCTCCCTTGGGCACATTGATGCTAAAATAGAGAGAGAGAGAGTGAGAGGGGCAGGTATGAAATATGAGACATAATTAGCAGTTACTAGAAAGCAATGTAGTGTGCCTATGTACAGCTTTAAGGAATCTATGGGATTCTTACGACTTGTTTTTACAATGTGAATTACACAAAGTGAGTCACATTTTTCATTTGTCCTGTAAATGGATGTATGGAGCTTGCACAAGTAGCAGATATCTATATATATATATATATATATATATATATATATATATATATATATATATATATATATAATCTCTTTACTGACAGGCCCATGTGCAACATTGATTACTGGGCCCCCACAACATCTTATCATACAATTTTACATTTCGTATGCATGGTGACACAGAGTAAATTATGTACCACATTTTCAAATATTATGTACCACAATTCATTTATTATGTTAAGTACAATATATATATATTGCCACATAACAGCCTCAAGGATTAAGCAGTACATAACTATAGAAGGTGTTTTGGGCCTGGTGCTAATCGCATCACACATGGTTTTTGAGCCCATGTAGACAGTAGACCCCTGCAGCAGATTATAAATATATTAAGTCATACTAAAGTTGTTTACAGTGTCTTATTCCTTGTGTTTATATCATATATGGCCATGGTAATCCTTGGTTATGTCACATATTGTTGTAGTTCACATGTGCATGTGCACACTGTAGCTGCCTTATACTCACACAGGAAAAGACCCAGTGTGAACGTTGAATAAGATTGGCAAATTGTTTATTGGTTAATGGCCTTTCAATGCGCCTTTGGAGCCCCATGTAGAGGGGAGCACAATTAAGCCACCCAGATGTACTCATAAAATATTGAATTCTTCTTTGTGTATTTTAAGTTACATGTTTTTTAAATTACATGTATCTAAGACTCGTGCAGCTCAAAATATTGTGTAGCAATGTGGCCGCATCAAGATATGCTTTAGATACTGCCATATAGTAAATACACCAGTCTTCATTACAAGTTCCAGCATGCCTAGGATTGCCAGGGCCTGCTAGAGCATGCTGGCACTTGTAGAACAGTAAAAAAAAAAGCCACATACACCCATTAGAACACATTTTAACACAAATAAAAACCAATGCCCTCACTTCTAGTGTTCTATCAAAAGGGATCTTCATCTTCTAACCTTCTATCTATAGGGATCTTCATCTTCTGACCTTCTATCTATAGGGATCTTCATCTTCTAACCTTCTATCCATAGGGATCTTCATCTTCTGACATTCTATCAGTAGGGATCTTCATCTTCTGACTTTCTATCCATAGGGATCTTCATCTTCTGACCTTCTATCTATAGGGATCTTCATCTTCTAACCTTCTATCCATAGGGATCTTCATCTTCTGACCTTCTATCTATAGGGATCTTCATCTTCTAACCTTCTATCCATAGGGATCTTCATCGTCTGACATTCTATCAGTAGGGATCTTCATCTTCTGACTTTCTATCCATAGGGATCTTCATCTTCTGACCTTCTGTCCATAGTCATCTTCATTTTCTTGTCTTCTACCTATAGCAATGTTCATATTCTTTTTTGCAGTCCATATTCTTCTTCATCTTCTTATCTTTCTTACATTAATTCCTTGGGAAAATATAAAAAATCCTCTTTGGCAACAACGACTCCAACTTGATACAGTAAAGTTCATTAATGCTATTCACAAACATAAATACGTGGGGCATATTTGAACTTCATTGTATTAAAAAAGTTAATTAATACATCTTAAAAATTAACTTTATTGATGCAATGAAATTCATTCATACCCCATGTAGTTTATGAATGAATTTCATTGTGGGGTCTATACACAAGAACGCAGTCAGAGAGACTTTCACAACAAGTCCTCTCATTAGACTTGTAGCCCTTCTTGGATGAAGTTCCTTGTTGCCAAAGAGGGTTTATTTTTTATTTTTATTCTAAAGAATGAAGTTAAGAAGAAGAATATTGTCTCTAAAGAAGAAGATGAAGACGACTATGGACAGAGCACTAGAACATGAAGATTCCTGTGAATTTAGATGTGAAATAAAGATGGAAGCGATGACATAGATGAGGTCATTATTTATATTAAAACATTTTCTAATCAATGTGTGTAATATTTTCTTCTTACCATGGCTTTAATATGTGACACTACTGATCCCACAGGGTTGCCAGAGAATGCTAGCAAGTGTAATTCTACAAATCCTAGCATGCTCTAGTGGACACTGACAGTCATGAACATCCTGGTACTTGTAGTTTTAGAATTTCCAGCATACCCCTGCAGTTAATTACTATAAGGGCTTGTTGGGACCACTAATACCACATATGATTCCCCCAGGGGATCCAGCCCCATGCTGACTAGGCTGTGACTAGTTCCCACTATTACAGGAGGACCCCACACTGCGTGTCTCCCTGTTAGAGTGGGACCCAGCTCAGACTAGACTTGTGCCAGCTACAGCTCATCTTAATGGAACCACGCTGTTTGTTCACCAAATCAACTGTGACAGACCTAGGTATGAGCACTGGTGCTAGGTTCAAAGTTTTGATGGGGGGGCACATGTTTATTACATTGATTTATTTATTTATGTACTACTTAAGACAAGTGCAGATGATCATCAGCGCATATCTTTACACCAGGGGTTGATTGTCCAGAAAAGATACACCAACTGGAGATAGGGCTCTCACCAGGCCACTTTTTCTATATGTCCCTCGCTCACCCATCACCCAAGAGCTCCATGGTCCCAAACCAACCTCGTCCAGGACATACCTACTTGTACATAAACATAAATGTAATAAATTAATAGCTTTTCTCCCCTGCAAAGCTGCACTCTAGACCCAAGCCTGTCCACAAATCAGAATCTGAGTCATCCCACGCTTTCCTGTACACTTCCTAAACCAGGGTTACAGACATAGCAGTTGTCAATACATAATATTCAAGACTTGTTCTGTTCTCTTCTGAAGTGATGACAGAACTCATCTATTATAGCCTGTGCTATGACATTCAAATATCACTGTTCATACAGATATTATTTAAAGGAGTTTATGTATGGGATAATGGACCCCTACTGTAAAGTATAAAGATATAAATCACTGAGGCATTGCATGATCATTTAAAAACAGGGCTTCTAATATCCATAATAATTTACAGTAGGGTGTGAGTTTTTCTGTATAATAAACACGTTTTCCTAATGAACACTGAAGTAATGACATCAGAACTCACCATTTATACAGATGTTATTTAGGGGGAGTTTTATTTAAAAGTTTACACATATTTTAGCATCACGTTTATTATAAATATATTAATATAACTTATGTATTATATCAGAATTATGTTAATAAAATGTATAAGAAAAATATATTAGGACTATTAGTAATGGATTTTTTGCTGAATTATTAGACTATTTTTACTGGTCTCACACACTTATATTATTAATAATAATAAAAATTCTGAAAATAAATTCCACTCAAACAAGTAGAGGAGGTTTCCAGTAATAGTTAATATTTAACCGTAAACCCTCAACTTTGACTCCCAGCAGTTTGGAAGATACCCACCTCCTAACGTCTTTGTAATGGATCCTTCTCTGTCATGGCAGAATTTTGAATTTCATGCAGCTGACATCTAATGTGTGCAAGCAGCTGATTGGATAGGTGTGGCAGACATTTCAGCACTAGGGAGGGGAGGTTATAGTTTAACTTCAGTATGAGGCAGAGGAAAGATCGTTGTAGGGAGCTGAGAGAGGAGCAAGGAAGATCATTGCAGGAAGTAGAAAGAGTCAGGGGAATATAATTGTAGGGAGCAGAGAGACAAGAAGCTTGTTGCAGGGAGTAGAGAGAGGCAGGTAAAACAGTATTGCAGATAAGCAGGTGGAAAATCACTGCGGGGAGTAAAGAGAGGCAGGAGGAAGATCACCGTGGGGAGTATAGAGAGGCAGGAGGAAGATCACCGTGGGGAGTATAGAGAGGCAGGAGGAAGATCACTGCAGTGTAACGGACTTACCTGATCCCCGCCGCTCCGTCCGGAAGCCGCACTTCCGCATCCAGGACCACGTGACCGCACCCGGAGGCGGTCACATGACCACATCTCAGAGGTGGGGATTTTGAATCCCCTTCAGCATAAAAACCTCACTCTGGCACTCGCTGAGTGTCAGAGCAACACTTACCTGTTCCTGGCTCCTGTTCTTCGTGGATTGCAGTGTCTTCCAGTTTCCAGTGTCTACCTGTGTGCTGATCTCTGCCTGTTTGACTTCCCTGGTTCTCCTATCCCTGTGTACCGACCCGGCTTGCTGACCATTCTCCTATTCTTGTGACCCGTGTACCGAACCTGGCTTGTTGACTCCGAATTGCCTTCTGATTCTGCTTGACTCCATTCCTGTGTACCGAACCGGCTTGTTTGACTCCGCTACCTCCGCTTCACTCCACTGTACTACATCTTGGGGCGAACCTGGGGACCGCGACCTGCGACTCCTGGCAGCGAAGCCCACCCCGCCTTGCGGCGGTTCTTGGTGAACAACGGGGAGATCGTTAGACTCCGCACCTCAGGTAAGCCAGCGCTAATCAAGATTAGTAATATAGTATCCAGAATCTGTTACAGTTTGCTCTGACCATGGATACCACAGCTAAAGATCTGTTGGAACATTTAGTAGGAAGGATGGATAAGCAAGAAGCTAACCAAGAGCAACTTTTAAAATTCCTCAATAGTTTATCTACTCGGTTGGATGTTGTCCAGAACACCCTAGTGGCTGGTGGATCACCCGGGCCGGCAGTGGCTCCTGTACCTCAGGCCGCAGCAGCAGCTTCTTCCTCACAGTTACGGTTACCTAACCCACCCAAGTTTGATGGAGATCCCAAGTATTGCAGAGGATTTTTAAATCAATGCTCCATACAATTCAAACTTTTACCAGGGAACTTCCCTTCCGAAAAAACGAAAGTGACCTATGTGATTTCGTTATTGTTTGGTCAAGCCTTAGCATGGGCTTCCCCCTTATGGGAGAGGGACGACCCCATTCTATATAACTTCAGCGTCTTTTTGTCCACTTTCAAGAACATATTTGATGAGCCAGGAAGGGTGTCCAATGCCGCTTCCGGCTTATTACGTCTCCGCCAGGGAAACCAGTCTGTGGGACAGTATGCGGTCCACTTCAGAACTATGGCCTCTGAACTTAGCTGGAACGATGAAGCCCTAGTAGCTACGTTCTGGCAGGGCCTTTCAGACCGAATCAAAGACGAGCTGGTATCTCAGGAACTCCCTACGTCTTTGGACGATATTATCTCCCTCTGTGTCAAAGTAGATTTGCGTTTCAAGGAACGTAATTCCGAGAAGGAGCAGTCTCGGCGTAGTATGATTCGCTTGGCCCCCAACTTCCAAACCCCTGTTCTTCCTCCTGAAGAGCCCATGCAACTGGGGAGGACCTGCCTGTCAGCCGAAGAAAGGGAGAGGAGATTTTGGAACAAGTTGTGTTTATATTGTGGAGAGAGCGGCCATCTTCTTGTTCTAGTTCTAAACGCTCGGGAAATGACAGGGCCTAACGAGTTCAGGAGCTGTATCATTGGGCCTCTTTTCTCAGTGTCAGTCAGTTCCCAGTAGTAATGATTGCTTGTCTATTCCCATTTCCCTTCAGTTAGGACAAAAGACTTTCCTGCAGTCGGCTGTTTTTGATTACGGAGCCGCAGGAAATTTCATCTCTGCCGCGGTAGTTAAACAATTTGCCATTCCCACACAAGCTTTGGAACAACCCATCTCTCTAATGGCCATTGATGGGGAAAGAATTCCTGAGGGGTCCATTCTGGTAGGCACTATTCCCCTACTGCTTCAGATAGGAGCGCTTCTTTGGGAGAAGATTTCTTTCCTAGTAATTCAAAGATCTACCAACCCAGTCATCCTAGGACTTCCATGGCTTCGTCTCCACTCCCCCACCTTGGACTGGAAATCAGGTCACATATTGTCCTGGGGACAGTCCTGCTTCTCTCGCTGCCTACAGAGAGTGGTTCCTCCGAATAGTCCCAGACGTTCCCAAGAATTTCCTGTGACTCTTTTGCCTGAACCATACCAAACCTTCTCTGATGTTTTTTGTCAACAAGAAGCCACTAGACTTCCCCCTCACAGAATCTGGGATTGTGGCATTGACCTGATACCTGGTAAACCCATTCCCAGGGGCCGTGTTTACCCCCTTTCCCTCCCGGAGTCTAAGGCTATGGAGGAGTACGTCCAAGAAAATCTAAAAAAGGGCTTCATCCGCAAGTCTGCCTCCCCAGCTGGGGCTGGCTTCTTCTTCGTAAAAAAGAAAGATGGGGGCCTCCGCCCTTGCATTGATTACAGAGGCCTGAATGCCATTACCGTTAAAAATCGGTATCCACTGCCACTGATTTCCGAATTATTTGACCGGATTAAGGGTGCCACCATCTTTTCTAAACTTGACCTCAGAGGAGCGTATAACCTCATACGCATTAAGGAGGGAGATGAATGGAAGACGGCGTTCAACACCCGAGATGGCCACTTCGAATACCTGGTCATGCCCTTCGGGTTATGCAATGCCCCGGCCATCTTTCAGGGCTTTATGAATGAGCTGTTTGAAGACCTCTTGTACCAATCCGTAGTCGTCTACTTGGACGACATTCTCATCTTTTCTCAAGATCTAGTATCCCATCGCACTCATGTATTGGAGGTCCTCTCTCGTATCCGAGAAAATCATCTATTTTGCAAATTGGAGAAATGCACCTTCGAGCAGAAACAGATTCCCTTCCTGGGATATATTATTTCGGGCACCAGTCTACAGATGGATCCCACAAAATTGAAAGCCATACTTGACTGGCCCCAACCATCGCGTCTTAAGGCCACTCAACGCTTCCTAGGATTCTCCAACTATTATCGTCAATTTATCAAAGGGTACTCTTCTCTCGTGGCTCCCATCACTGCATTGACCCGTAAATCTGCTGATGCTAGTATTTGGTCCACTGAGGCTATCCAAGCCTTTATATTATTAAAGTCTCTTTTTTCATCTGCACCCATTCTTTAACAGCCGGATTGTTCACATCCTTTTGTCCTGGAGGTAGATGCCTCTTCTGTTGGCACAGGAGCTGTACTATCACAGCGAAGCCCTTCTGGAAAACTTCATCCCTGCGGATTCTTTTCCCGTCGCTTTTTACCTGCTGAGAAGAATTATGGGATTGGCGACAAAGAGCTCCTGGCCATCAAGTTGGCTCTCTCTGAATGGAGACATCTACTAGAAGGAGCGCAATTTCCTATCACCATATATACCGACCATAAGAATTTGCTTTACTTACGCACTGCTCGATGTCTAAACCCTCGACAAGCAAGGTGGTCCTTATTCTTCTCACGTTTTGATTTCAACATCACTTTTCACTCGGGATCCAAGAATACGAAGGCAGACGCCTTATCTCACTCTTTTGATCCAGCTGACATGGAATCCTCGGAAGATAATAAATTCATTGTAAATCCATGTCAAGTATTGGCAGCTACACACCTGAAAAAGGGTTGTCCCCCGGGCAAAACATTCATCTTGCCACATCTACGCACCCGGCTCCTTAACTGGGCTCATCACTCACTCTTCTCTGGGCATGCCGGCATTCACAAGACCTGGGACTTATTGTCCCGAAGTTACTGGTGACCTTCCTTGCTGGAAGATGTGAAGAGATTTGTTGCTGCTTGTTCCAAATGTGCTCAACACAAGACCTCTAGGAAGAAGCCTTATGGATGCTTGCTCCCATTACCCATTCCTGATTACCCGTGGTCACAGATCTCCATGGATTTTATCACGGACCTTCCTCCTTCCAAATCCTGTTCTGTGGTGCTTGTGGTCACCGATCGCTTCTCTAAAACAGCTCACTTTATTGCTCTTAAAGGCCTTCCTTCTTCCGCCTCCTTAGCTGATATTTTTATCAAAGAAATATTTCACCTCCACGGCTGTCCTCAACATATTGTCTCCAATAGGGGATCACAATTCATATCAAAATTTTGGCGGTCTTTTTGCAATAAATCCGGGATTAAGCTTGACTTCTTTTCCGCATATCATCCTCAGTCCAATGGGGCTACTGAGAGAACCAACCAAGAATTAGAAAAATTTCTAAGAATATTTATCTCAAGTAACCAAGACAACTGGGTGGATCTTCTCCCTTGGGCCGAGTTCGCCAATAACAACCATTTCCATGAGGCCATCTCTAACTCCCCCTTTTTTGTTCTTTATGGTTGCCATCCTAGACTACCCACCTTCTCTCAAATCTCATCTTCGGAAGTTCCGGCGGTGGACTCTCGGTTTCGTAACTTCTCCGCTATTTGGGAACAGACCAAGATAAATTTAAAGAAAGCAACCACTCGTTCCAAGAAATTCTATGATAAAAGGAGAAGAATGACTCCAAGTTTTTCAGTCGGTGACAGGGTATGGCTATCCACCTAGAACATTCGTTTAAAGGTTCCCAGTAAAAAATGTGCTCCCAAGTTTATTGGCCCATTCGCTATTTCTGAGATTATTAATCCCGTAGCCTTTAGATTTAGTCTGCCTCCCTCTTTACGTATACCCAATGTCTTTCATGTCTCCTTGTTAAAACCGATGGTAACCAACAGATTTTTCACCTCATCCAGAACTCCTCCTCCTGTTGTGGATCGGGATCAAGTCGAATACGAGATTAAAACTATCCTAGATTCTCGTAAAGTTCAAGGTGCCATACAGTTCTTGGTGGATTGGAAGGGTTACGGCCCTGAGGAGCGCTCATGGGTAAGAGCCATTGATCTGCATGCTCCCCGTCTGCTTAAATCCTTCCATAAAAAATTTCCTTTGAAACCCTATTAGGTGTTCGGAGTCCACCTTTATGGCAGGGGGTACTGTAACGGACTTACCTGATCCCCGCCGCTCCGTCCGGAAGCCGCACTTCCGCATCCAGGACCACGTGACCGAACCCGGAGGCGGTCACATGACCACATCTCAGAGGTGGGGATTTTGAATCCCCTTCAGCATAAAAACCTCACTCTGGCACTCGCTGAGTGTCAGAGCAACACTTACCTGTTCCTGGCTCCTGTTCTTTGTGGATTGCAGTGTCTTCCAGTTTCCAGTGTCTACCTGTGTGCTGATCTCTGCCTGTTTGACTTCCCTGGTTCTCCTATCCCTGTGTACCGACCCGGCTTGCTGACCATTCTCCTATTCTTGTGACCCGTGTACCGAACCTGGCTTGTTGACTCCGAATTGCCTTCTGATTCTGCTTGACTCCATTCCTGTGTACCGAACCGGCTTGTTTGACTCCGCTACCTCCGCTTCACTCCGCTGTACTACATCTTGGGGCAAACCTGGGGACCGCGACCTGCGACTCCTGGCAGCGAAGCCCACCCCGCCTTGCGGCGGTTCTTGGTGAACACCGGGGAGATCGTTAGACTCCACACCTCAGGTAAGCCAGCGCTAATCAAGATTAGTAATATAGTATCCAGAATCTGTTACATGCAGGGAGTATAGAGAGGCAGGAGGAAGATCACTGCAGGGTATATAGAGAGGCAGGAGGAAGATCACTGCGGGGAGTATAGAGAGGCAGGAGGAAGATCACTGCAGGGAGTATAGAGAGGCAGGAGGAAGATCACTGCGGGGAGTATAGAGAGGCAGGAGTAAGATCACTGTGGGGAGTATAGAGAGGCAGGAGTAAGATCACTGTGGGGAGTATAGAGAGGCAGGAGTAAGATCACTGCGGGGAGTATAGAGAGGCAGGAGGAAGACCATTACAAGCAGGGGCGGATTGGGAACTTAAAGTGGGCCTGGAAAAAATTCTGAAAATGGCCTCACGTAGGACCATACCCACTGTAGGTGGGGCCAACACATAAGTAGACCATTAACCCTGGTAGACATGGCCAATGCAACACACGATTATAGGTAGAGTCGCAGCAGTGGCCACAGCGGGGGAGCTAACACAGAAGTAGGCGGCTGCATTGTGTATTCTGACCATATATGCTGCATTTAACAAATATATTACATTACAGGACTTACTTAACATTGTGCAATATGCACAGGTGCTGTAGAAACCTAGCACAATTTAGACATTTCAAGCAAGCACAGTTGTGCCTACAGCAGTGTGTGCTATTAATTACAACACCTTACAAAATACTAATTAGACACTCTTTATATCAGTGCTCCTCAACCAGTGTGCCGCGGCGCACCGGTGACCACAAGATGTTGCTAAGTGTGCCACGGCGCAATGCCTCCAACAGGAGAAAAAGCACAAGCTTTATGGCGGTACATGCGTCATACTATGGTTAACTAGAAGACCTTGCCTTAAGGAAATAATTTCACCATTTGTTCCATATGTTTTCTTTGTAAAATATTTTAGTGAAATAAAAGTTCAATATTATTATTATGTTACGGGGCTGATAGTTATGAATGTATCGTGTACGTGTGACATTCCCACAAGTGTGTTCCTTATCTGTACACTGCTGTTGCTGCCATAGTTGCCAATTTCGCTTATAACAAGTGGAATTGTGCTTGGTTTTTTTTCAAGCTGCAGGGTTATTTTGCAGGTCGCGGGTTGCGGGTTATTGGGCGGGTGACACGGCTTGCATGTTACACGTGTGTCGAGTTCAGGTCTCTCTTACCCTTGCTTTAGTTACTGCCGGAGAGTCTGAGACACTCCTAAATTTCTGCCCCTCCACTCTCCCACTTATGTTCCTTTCCTAACTTCCCCTCCCACTGTACCCAGAAGTCCTGCCCTTCTCCCTACTTATCCTTTCCCTGGGTATGGAGCTAGCACTGCCCCTTTCCTGTTACTTGCTGTGGTTATCCCGTTTTGGTGAGTTTATGTTCATATAACTTTCTCTCTTTTAACCACTGATCTCCGCCGCCTCTTCCCTCCAGCAGTCTCTTCCTTTCTCTCCCACATTAACTGTAAACAGACAGCACAACATCGTTGGCAAGCAGCGGCTCTCTCTGTTCCCGGGCTTAAAGTGCTAGCTCTTCGGAACAGGGACCTCTGCAGTCACTTCCTGCAGAACGTTTCATATTGTGCAATGAAACTGGTGTACTTATCAGAGTTCACCTAAACAGAGCTCAGTCTGAAATAAACTATGACATTCATCATCATCATTTAGGCACTGTTAAAATAATCAACATAGAATATTATTGTTTTTGGGAACCATGTCTTTTACTTTATACTGCACAATTAATCTGGTGTTCAGCTAATTAGAATGTACTGTAATAATGCCAGCTGTAGAATATCATTAAATCATTCAAGTATTTGTGTAATTAATGGTACCACAAGCAAAAGTTAATATTAATTATAAGAAAAAAAATGTTATTAGTTAGGGATGTTACATTTATCACATAAAAAATAACAATTAAATGTAATTTCTGTGTATACATTTTGTAATTCCTGCTTTTTTGTATATCTTTGTTTTTGGTGTGCCGCGGAATTCTGGGAAGGGCTTAGGTGTGTCGAGGGTGAGAAAAGGTTGCAGAGCACTGCTCTATATGATTCATAGCACACAATGTAGTGTCCATCATAATTCCTATGACAACCAACCCCAGGCTGTTGAGCACTGGGCCGGATTCCCTAGGGAGTGGGGTCCACAAAACAATTATGTGCCCCCCCCCTAGGAATACCCAGCTCAGTGCTGAAAGCTTTTCCTACACCCCTGGAGTGATGAGTGCAGGGTAATAAAGTGAAAAAATAGAACAAAAAATTATAAAACACCATTTTAGCTTGTGGAATAATAAGTCCGTCCCAGGCAGCCCGGGCTGTCATTAACAGTCTGTGCTGCCAGGGCATGCTGGCAACTGGAGAACCACAATTGCCACCATGCCCTGAAACCCACGGCTTGCTTCAATCTGTAGTACCACAAAGTAAAATGTTAAATAAAGCACCCTCTGTGCCGCTACATTACTTTAATAAAAATAATAAAACCGATGTGGCTGTGAAGCTGCATAAAATTCTTCTTTTACCATCATATTGGACTAACCTGTAAAATTATAACATTAGCATTAAGACTTGCTTCACAAGTTAGCTGATGTAGCTCAATACCAGTATCTCAATATATAGTCAGTTTATGACTAAATGAACGTGTGGACCTTTTATTTTATTGGCTGTAGCTCTTGGCCAGGGGCTGGCTGGCAAATTTTAGTCCAGGGAGTGGGACTCTGCTCAGCCGCCTATTAGGAACATATTAAAGTAAAAAAATGCAGATAGCCCAGTGACCCATCCCAAGGTAGCCCACTGGTCAACCGACCCGGGGGGCAGATGTCACCCAGCCCAGCCAGCCCCTGCTCCTGGCCCATCTTTAAAATTAAGCCAATCAGATTGTGATCAAAGATATAGACTGTTTTATTTTATTGAAAGAAGCGACAAATGATTCAGCCAATACATGCAGAAGACACAACTAAACACTTTAAAGGGAAATAATATATAGAAGATGGTAATGGAAAGTGATCATTTATAGCTTTCACACATAAGGTGAGATTAACGTGAGTATAAGTGTAAATTGTGTTGAGGAGAATACCATTTAGGTAGTTATTTACTGTGAAAATGGCTTGGGGAACAACAGAGTTTTAACTATTTCAATTATTATTTTCTCAGAGTAGTGTCAGACAGTTAAATAATTCTTGAAGTATTGAGAGTGCAGGAGCCAGCCTAGCGAGCTTGTCATGTAGTAGCTGTTAGGACAAGAGCTAAATCAAAGTATTGTAATAGTAATATATTTCTCCTTTATTCATTAGCATTCTATGGGCCTGAGTCATTAAGGAGAGCAAAGCATAAAAAAGGAGTAACTTTGCACCTGGGCAAAACATTGTTGTATTGAAGGGGGAGGTAAATTTAAAATGTGGAGACAGACTTATAGTTGGAATTGGGCATGTCCTAGATCAACATTAAATGTCAGTGTAAAAATAAAGCTATCATGTATTTGTGTGCCAGATGAAAAAAAAACAGACAGTATTTAACTTATGTCATACTTACCTACTTTCTTCAGCTCCCTTCCGGGAGCCAGCCAGTGGAGGGGGGCGTGAAGGGGCGGGGTGGCCGAAATCGCGTCATTTCGGCCCCGCCCCCTGTGACGTCATGACGCAAATTGCGTCATTTGACAGCGGGGGCGGGGCCAAACGCCGCGATTCACCGGGAATCGCGGCGTTTGGGATCTAATTCTGCCCACTTCACTAGGAAGTGGGGCACTTCCTAGTGAAGTGGGCAGAATTCGGGAGATTGCCACACTCGCCCGGGAGTCCGGGAGACTCTCACAAAATGCGGGAGTCTCCCGGACATTCCGGGAGAGTTGGCAAGTATGACTTATGTGCAAAATAATAAACTAATTCTCACCCCTTGCATTGTAACATGGTTTGTCCCAGAGAACAGTTACTTCTTTTTTTTGCCTTACTTTCCTTAATGATTTAGGCACTATGGGAATATCATGGCATGCAAGAACACAAACAACCCAGTAGAGGGTGCTATATGTACATGTAGATCTATCCTTAGTTTTTGAAATATTTCTAGTTTTGTATGTCTAAAGATCTATTGCTAATTATGGTAGACCTATGGATGTGTGTTTAAATGATGGTTTAAAAATGAGCGCAGAACTTGAGCATACTTGCCAACTTCTTGTAGTTGGCTACCGGGAGCTGCCAGGGAGAGGTGGGCGTGTGGGGGGTGGCTACCCAAAAATCGTGTCATTTTGGACCAGCCCCCCGTGACGTCATTTTACAGCGGGGCGGAGAATCACAGCATTTTGGACCTAATTCTGCCCACTTCACTAGGAAGTGGGCAGATGCGGTAGATTGCCATACTCTCCTGGGAGTCCGGGAGACCCACCCCGAATCCAGGAGTTTCCCGGACATTCCTGGAGAGTTAGCAAGTATGAACTTGAGTATAGTTCCAACCATATTCAAATCCAAGCAGATCTCAAGATGCAATTGCATCTGGGTGTTAGTGCGCTCTGCCTAAACAATACTTGCCATATGTTAACAAGCAGAACAGAGTGCAGTATACGCACAAGCATATGTGCACTATAAGGTCACATCAGAAGGCATCAAAAAAAAATTATATTATAAAATAAATGAACAACTCAAACAGTATAAACATTAATAAAATATAATTGTTTTAAAGAATATATATATTTTTTATAAATAAATATATAGAGATGTTAATGTGTACTGTACATACAATGTGTTTTTATGGTCTATCTTAGTTGCATACACATGTTCTGTGCAGCATACATGTACTTTTCCAAACAAAGACTATGGCATGCTAATCATCACTATCAGTCAGCACTTACACCTGCCCTGTAGCTGGTGCAAATGATATGGCTGAAACAAGCGTACTTAAGAGAAACCCAGGACATGAATTGGCTGCTTCTGCGTAAGCATTTCAATTTCCCATTAAATATCATCTACTTTTATTTTCTAAGGCTTTCAACCTTTTGACACAGACAGCCTGTGAAACGCTTGTGTCCTGATATTTTCATTCACTGTTTTAACCTAATGTTTATAGAGTTGTGTACTATTACAGTATACACCAATCAGCCACAACATTAAAACCACCTGCCTAATATTGTGTAGGTCCCCCTTGTGCCAGCAAGACAGCTCTGACCTGTCGAGGCATGGACTCCACAAAACCTCTGAAGGTGTCCTGTGATATCTGGCACAAGACATTAGCAGAAGATCCTTTAAGTTGCCAGGTGGGGCCTCCATGATTTGGAGTTGCTTTTCCAGTCAGCCAGTTCACTGGTTGTCCTTCCTTGGACCACTTTTGGTGGGTACTAACCACTGCATACTGGGGACACCCCACAAGACCTAGTGTTTTTGAGATACTATGACCCAGTAGTCTAGCAATCACAATTTAGGTCCTTGTCAAAGTCGCTCAGATCCTTACACTTGCCCATTTTTCCTGCTTCCAACACATCAGCATCAAGAACTGTCTGTTCACTTGCTGCTTAATATATCCCACCCCTTGACAGTTGTTAGAGCAGTGGCCCCCAAAATGTGTGCAGCAATATCACCAGGGTTCCACAGGCAGGGCAGGTGGTAAGCAAGGAGGGGGACTACTTGGTAAATATTTTGGCTTAGGGGTGCCATCAAAAATTTATAGAGACCCTAAAGGTGCCTTGAACTGAGAAAGTTTGTGATTCACTGTGTTAGAATATATTTATTTCTTACTCTTAGGAGGAGATTGTCACAATACCACTAGGAAATTGATGGATGAATACCTGCAGTTGGTGCTACTGAGTAAGGAGGCGTGGAGTCTAACACCTCCCACCCGGTTTTCACCAGGGCTTAGATGCGTGGGACGTGCAGGTTGCGGCCCTCATTGTCAGTTGCTGGCGAGGCAGCTGGAGTTAGAGCAAGAGTAGTTAAGGTAGCCAAAGTCAGAATCGGGAATCCAATCAGAACCAGAATCAGTAGTCCGGAATCAGTAAAGAAGGGTAGTCCAGGAAGCTGGGGTCAGAACCAGGTAATCCACTAGAACCAAAATCACATGCTAAAAAAGTGGTCAGGAATAGCAGGATTCAAGCCAGGAAGTCAGAAACTCTTGTGCAGGATAAGTAGAAATGCTGGAGCAGGACCCACAGGTGACCTAATAAATACTCTGGCAGAGACTGACTGCCAGATGCTGTCTTATATAGGCAGTCAAATTACCCTGGGCGGTCAGTGACATCATCAGATGACTGACAGCTGATAGGGGAACTGGATAGTCTCTCTAGGTGCTCATGCGAAAACCAGTATCAGAGGAAGCCGAAAGTCGCGTCCTGTTCCTTAGTTTTTATTTGAGTGCAGGTCATGAATGTTGCAACCTTAGGATTGAACAGCAAAAGCTTGAAAGCAAAAAAGTTAATCCAAGACTGCATACCTAGCTATACTTTATTATAAAGTATGTCCATATAAATCTATGCATCTGTAGTTTCATTCAGTGGATGTGTACTATTGGTGGGCTAAATATTATTGATTAAGAAATATTTCTCTAAGTAAAGACATAAAAAAGGTTGAATGTTGAGAAATTGAGAATTAGATTATTAATTGCAAGTTGATAATTTAGTTTGTTTGGAGAATACCAAAAACCTAATCAGAAAAAATACACTAAGCTACATAAACTCCCATAGAAATTTGCAATGCAGGTGGGGCTTGTAACCTGCTATCTGTGACTTAGATGTCATTTTTATAATGTTATTCCTGTAACAATAATAATACCAGTTCTTCAAAGGACAGACTTGAAAGTTTGGGCTAGACCTGCCAGAGGATATGTGATATGTACGAGCTTGAAGCAGGCAGTGTGTGTACCACATCATTCAGGCTGAGTCATATTCACACAGATATGCTCTGAGAGATGTGTATGTGTGGGAGGGGTGGGAAAAGCTGGAGGAGGGGAATGACCTGCAAACGTGGCTGAAAGAGTGTCTGAAACAGGATCAGCTGGAGGAACAGGAGAAAAGAACAGACTACAATTTGACAATGTAACAGGAGAAAAACTGAAAGACAGGAGATGAGGGAGACAATGGAAAATCCAGGATAGATAACAGCGACACTTTGAAAACACTGACATGAAAGATAAGGATATGAAAAAAGAAGTGATGGGAGTTGAGGAGTGAAGAAACGAAGGAAGGAGAGTAAGGAGAGCGAGATACAAAGGGGTAGGAAAAACTGAAGAGATAAAGGGTAAGAATTGGATGAAGATACATGATAGAGGGGCAGGCTAAAGTAGTGGTAGTCAAAGAAATGAAATCGGATATGTGAGGAGTGACCAAGAGGTTGGGAAAGAAAGAAGAGGGAAGGAAATTGGAGGGGAAGGGGTCTGTAATATGACCCTCAGTATAAAAGTGTATAGTGGTTGTTCAGAGCACTGTATTCATAGATGAAAGGGAGTCAGGTAGACAGACTTTATTCCTATAAGTCACAATAAATACTGGTCTAAAGAGAAAACCCTTTATCTGAACACCAGTAGACCTCTAAATATGGCTCTGAAGCAACATAGGATCCTTGCTTTATTTATAAAGGCAGAAAGAGAAATAGACTGAGGAACCTATAAGACATATTTTCCTTTGTATTGATCATACGGATCTCTTTATTAGAACATCTGCTGATCATAGTGGCCATTTGATCACAAGGACACTATACTGGTATTTTCCACTGGTTTGCAGGAGCATCACTTCCAGAAGAACCTGGCAGAGATGGTGCTGGGTATGACACTCAAGTGACTGATTACAGAAAGCATCACTCCACATTCCACAGGGAGACTCCAGGACCTACATTTGGATGCTCTGCTGCCCCACACCACACTGGCTATGATTTACTTCTTCTGAGCTCCCTAAACCTCACTTCTGAACTATTAAACATTTTATCCTGTCCTTGAACATACTAGGAATTATATTTTAGACCTCTTACTGAACACATCAGAATTGTGCCTTTTGTTGCATTCTGCTAGATATGAAGCCCATGCGGAAGCTCTTGCAATTGCCGGTGACAGCTGTCAATTTGGTAAAGAATCACAGATCAGAAGAGGCGAAAAGCCCAGTTCTGGCCCCAGATGGGGGAGTGCAAACATTTTACAATGCACTACAAGCAGATGAGCTGAAACTACTCAAATCTCCAGTCATGGAAAGCAGCATGGAAAACAGCGGATCTAGCTCTCAGTGTCAGCCTGTGCGGTATGGAGCCACTGTAATACCTAAGTGTATGTAGGATCCAGCTGGAATAACATATGTCCCTCTGTTTATAAAAGGATCACCTGCATATATGATGGTGCTCCAGGCACCATCTTTAATGCCTTACACTTATACAAAATAAATGCTGAATAATATATTTATCTATGACAACCAATACATGTAACACACCTTTTTTTTCATACGTGTCCTGTATTAAAGGTGAGATCTGGTTACATTAATGGGTTTGAATGTATAGAATATGCACGTCAGATTTATTATTTTATATAGGAACAATAATATCACATTGATCTGTTAGAAAACAGGAAATTTGTGTGGAATGTTGCTGGAAAATAATACAATTATTATTAAAATGTTTAGCTATATGCAGGTATTTAATTTTTTTTGCTGCAATACGATATGATGCCGGTGAATGAAATACTATATCTCATTGATTATTCTTTTCTCTGTCCATTCCTAACTGCCTCGCTTATTTCTAAACATCTCATTCATTCCTAAGTCTGTCTGTAGTGAACTCTTCAGTTATATCTTCTAATATTTATTTACATTCAGAGTTAAAGAAAATCTCAAAAGCCTAATAATGTATTTTCCAACTTTCTGACCAGATTACACGACTAGGTAAATGTAGGTCATTACGTGTAGCACTGAACAGGACATATACACTGCAGGGGCTTGTGAGCAGGAAAGTAAATAGAAGTGATGACAAGTAAATCCCTCCACACAGATAGAAACGCAGGCAGTGCTTGTTAGACCAGAGCAAACACAAGGCTACAACACTCTGTTCCAAAGATGGATTCCAATGATATGTGGGCCCCCATCGCCCCCATACTAATCAGGATCAAAATCTTGGGGTCATTTTAGATTTAGGACTTGGGCTAATATTAAAGTTATACGAGGATTAGGATAAAAATAATTAGGTTATACTTGAGGTTCTCTTTTTTATTTCACCTAGGTTATCTTAGAATCACTTTTGTAATCTCTACCCATTAGTGTTGGTTTAAACGCCAATGACAACGCAATTGCATTTACATCCATTTGAATATATGTTTACATGCTTTTACTAGGATTAAGTAAGATGGTAAGGGCATGTATTTTTATGCCAGTGAGTAATGGGCCTAAAGAGGAGACTTTCCTCTCTGAAACAAAGGGTCAGGAGTCTGAAATGAAAGGGTTTATTTCAATCATCTTCTATCCATACTACATTACTAGAAAGTCTTTATTATCCCCTATTAAACAGCCCTTCATTTCTTCATATTCTTATGCCAGTGTGACTAGTATAATCCTACTGACTGCATCATATATATTACATGAATATGAAATGCCCCAGACCAGGGCATGTCACTTACGTGATATGTCTGTCTGTGTGTATGTTAGGGAATTTAGACTGTAAGCTCCAATGGGGCAGGGACTGATGTGAGTGAGTTCTCTGTACAGCGCTGCGGACATAGTGGCGCTATATAAATAAATGGTGATGATTATATGTAACACATTTTATTTTGCTTTTACCATGTGGATTGGGTAAGTGTCAGTAATGTGTAAACAGCGAGAAAAGCCTACCTAGTGGTGACAAGCCAGTAGCAGCAAGGAGCCAGCAACTTGCACAATGTAAACAGATTAATATTACAGAGAAGAATACTCTCTTCCTGTGATTTACCACTTGAATGGCCTCAGAGTCCTCAAGTAATGTGTATTCACTTAGTGCAAAGTAGCAGTGGATGGTGCATGGTCACTAGCTGAAGTTGCTGTGTGATAAATTCACTCAGAGGTGAGAAATCTCACGCTGCTATGTTGACTCTTCCCTCAAAGTTTAAATGTTCATTTCACTGTTTACTAGGCAATTCAACTTAATTGTATCTTCTTATTACTCATTGGATGAACTTGCTAGATGTCAAGACTGCATGAGCTAAATCATGTTACACCATTATAATTCAGTGTCCCCCCTTATATTTAATTTTATGCAGTTCAAGAATTTTTTGTTATGTATCTAATACCCAACACAAACACGTTATAATAGTTGTGTTTGTGTTTAAGTTTGTGCTCTTGATTGATTGGTCATACAACCTAGATTTGATATGACAGAATACAAATTACAGATTGTCTGTACTAATTACATCTGTTATTTTGTTTCAGTTTACCATAAACTTTGTTATTTTGTCCAGTGCGCCCTTTTCCTATGTTTACTGTGTGTCACTCTGTAGAGCTTTTCCTTGTAAATAGATATTCAGCATCACTGACGGGAGGTGTACACTGGGGCACACAGCAGTGTACTTAGTATCAATGTAAAAGTAAACGGTATCCAGGGTTGCTGTGGTTACCATAATCCCCTTTCATCCTGGTGCAACCAGAAACCACTGATGAATATTTCACAGGCCAGTGTCAAGTTGTGGAAACGTAACACTCTGTTTTCTAGGGTGATATATTTTAACTAAGAGTGCAAACAAAAAAAAGTTATTTTGTTCTTTTTACATGTGCACACAGCAGAAATCAAGATTAGGAATCTTGAAGAATGGAGCACAAAAAGCTGCTCAGAATCTAGTTAATCTTAAAATGTTACTGATGTGCATACAAAAAACACAAGTGCAAACCGCATGTGAAAACACATATAAACGCTATGGATTTGAGCATCATCGTCATTACCATTTATTTGAGTATGTGTTTGATGTGCAGTTAACCCATGGTTGATAGGCACTGGACTCACTCACATACATTTATGAATGCGTACAGGCGCAAACGACACAGAGCTACTCCCATTGATTTCAACAGCTTATTAAATTCAGTGGGGTTTCCATGGTGGGTGCTATATGCACAAACCCCATTGCAATGAATGGACTATTGAAATGAATGGGAGAAGCTCTGCAAATTAAAAATAAATAGCAGAATCAGTCCAACCTACCAGATTACCAGACCATTCTGAAAAGTGACACCCCCGGACTGTATGTACTGGGGTAATGAAGAACATTGGTACGTATAGAGTGGCACTCCAGGGGACCCCAGTATATTGAACCACGTTTCATTATGCAGGAAAAGTAACAGTGTGAACAAAGCAGACACAATTATTAAAAAAAACTTATTGAACTGTAACTCTCCCACCCCCCATTCTCCAATTTATTAATAAAAAAGCAAAATTTTTCTTCTTATAATCCAAAGGGGAATATTCCATATTTGTAGTCCAATGGGAACATTTTCTTCTTTTAATCCATGGGAAAGTAGTCTTTCAGCCCAGTAGAAATGAAAATGAAAAACTATAAATAATGCAATCGCTCCTCTTGGAGCCCCACTACAGAATTACAGAAGAATGAATTGGCCAGCATTGGCAGTTGCTGCTCAGCCAATCACACGCGGTTTCCAACAATGGTTGCTTGTGATTGTCTAGCACTGGGGTGAGTCCCAGAGTCTCCATGATTTGATCACACATCAATAGCGATTATTGAATTTCTATTGATGTGTGATAAAAAACAATTACCAGTGCTGTGCAGATCCATTCATGTTTATGGCCTATTCATTTCTATGGTCCATTCAGTTCACTTGGGTTGCTATATTTAGCACATAACCCCAGTGAAATGAATTGGCCATAGACATGAATGGGAAAAAAATAGGACAGCACTGGTTGAACCGCTTCTGTGAAACCCAGTGGGTATGTACAGAATGTGCTTCAGTTAAATACACAATTCAGATGCATCGTTCCTTAATAACAATGTGGTTTTCTGAAATTTCAATAAAATGTTGACTAGTCAAAATTTTTATTTTAGCATTTATTTTTTTTGAAACATGCCAAAAGGAATATGAAATTTTAGTCTCTAAAATAGTAATTAACAACTCTTTTGAAATTGAAACCAGTGAAATAACTTGACAATACATCAGAGTACTAATTATCACTTCAAGAAATCAGCGTCAAAGCGTTTTTAAATAATTTGTAATTTTTAGACTTAAAAATATATTCAAAATATACTGTACTATTCTATCGGTACCTGGGGATGGAAAGCTGACTATTTGCCTATTTTGTACTTAACATGGCAAATGGAGTTATTGGTGTCCCCCAGTGTTTCTGCTTTATAGTAACAGCACTTATTGTCTGCAGTCCCCCACTCACACATAACAGCAGCCGCACTACCCCTTCTCCAGCTCCTGCTGCTATATAGCCAATCACAGCAAAGCCGTAGGCAAATGTGTGGTTTGCATTAACATAATGGATGATGTTGTTGCCCAATAAAAACACACTTCAAGAAAACCTCACCTGATACTATTATAGTTGCCAAAATTTGAATACAGTTCCCAAACATAAGTACCTCACACACAGTACATATGAGATGTGGGTGTATATATACAGTGTGTAAATGTGTGTGTGCATATATATATATTTATATATACATAATACTGTGCAACATTTTTAGTCAGGTGTGTAAAAAAGAGACTGCTTTCAAATATGGAAGTGTTAATAATTTATTTTTATCAATTAACAAAATGAAAAGTGAATGATAAATCTAAATCAAATCAATATTTGGTGTGACTACCCTTTGCCTTCAAAACAGCATCAATTCTTCTAGGTACACTTGCACAAAGTCAGGGTTTTTGTAGGATTATAATCAAGTGTATGATTAACCAGTCATACCAAACAGGTGATAATGATCATTTTTCTGCTATAAAGGTGAGGTTGTGGAAGAGTTTCATGTCATACACCATGGCAAGACTGAGCACAGCAATACAGGGGAAATACTTCCAGGGGCAAATCATCAAACATAGAACTGTCACTGGGGATTGGTCTTTAAGTAATTAGATATGCATCTCAGTACTGGGTCTTTAAAACAATCAAACCCAATGGCACAAATCATTTTCATACAGTGCAATGAACCCACTTAGCATTGCAGTAAATCCAGTGTTCATTGCAATCACCATTTGCTCCTCCAGTGTCCTTTAAGTTACTCTTATTTGACTTATTTTGCAGACATGATGACTTGAAAGAAATGCTGGACAGTAACAAGGACTCTCTTAAGTTGGAAGCCATGAAGAGGATTGTTGCTGTGAGTCATTTTTACTTCTCTTACAAAATACGTGATATCTTGAGTATTAAGATGCTTTGATTAAATAAAACTACTTATGATTTCCTTAGATGATAGCTCGAGGAAAGAATACATCTGACCTGTTTCCAGCTGTTGTGAAGAATGTGGCCTGCAAGAACATTGAGGTGAGGTGACAGAAGAGGGACAGGGTGGGGTGCTTAGCCGGATGTGGCACCTGGGACACAGTACAGTGTATCACCAGTGTGTTCTCACAGCTAGATGTGTAGACAATCATACAGCTCCCCAGTGCCCACATTATTTATGAGGATAACACTGTCTTGATTTAACTTAACGTGCAAAACTTATTTTTCTCTTATTTTCAGGTAAAAAAATTGGTTTATGTCTATTTGGTTCGATATGCTGAGGAGCAACAGGATCTGGCCCTTCTCTCCATCTCCACCTTTCAGCGAGGGTTAAAGGTTGGTCACAGTCCGTGGTCCTTTTAAATGCTCAAGTGTTTATTTGTCTACTTGCTTTCTATGAAAGAATAATATGTGTACATTTCCCTTGGTAGGGTTATACAGAGTGTTTGTCAATAAATGTTATTTTAGATTAATATTTAAACTTAGAACCCCCTAACAGTCCCATTTATCGTGATGTGGTTCAGCAGATTTCTGGCCACCACCAAATTAATATTAACATCCCAGATTAAAGTGAAATACTTCAAATATTAAAACTCTCTAGTACAATAACCTGGGGCACACAAACTACTAATAGGATACTGCCCTTCATTACTAGAATCAAGCTGCATCCCACCTACAATGCCAACTGAGAGAGGAAAGACTTGTCAGTGCTGTTCAAATAACTATAGTAAATAGGACTCCTTACTGAATTCAATCTGCCATCCAATTTTAACATCTGATTTTCAAGCGCAAAAGCACCATGTAAATTCTCTTTTATGACACCCCACGCCTACTTTTACGAAATTTACCAATTTTTGCAGCTTACAGTATTTTAGTGCAAAAATTAAAAAGGTGAAATTGATCCCAGATTAGTAATAGGCAGGACTTTGTGATCTTTCTACTCTTTCCATCATGTGCATGTTTTTGTATACTCACAAAGTAGGTGCTTCCCCAATTTCTGGTGAAAATTCCCCAAAAACAACATGGGGGCTTCCACCTACATATGTACTATGCAGAGAAATAGACTTATTTATGCTTAGAAAATTAACTGCACAACTGTGAGGGTCTGTACATGACCCTACTATCCATGTACTAATTATCTTTGTACTCAAGTATTATTTATTTATTTGATCCATATCATCAGGCTATTCCTCACTAGCTGTCACCTGTATATGTTATTCAAAACACAATTACACACTCCATTATCTTTCCTTCCATCCATCTCTTGGTAATGTTATGCTGTACCCCATTAATTCAAGACAACTTATAACATTTCTTTTCTTCTGCCCTGGAAGAACAGAAGACATTCATTATCATTGGCCAAAACAGAAAAACTAGTGGAAATCGAGCCTCTCTTATTCTTTTAACAAACTGACTTTACTTAATAATTAAATTATAATTATATATTCTACATTAAAATTTCAAAGGGTCCTGGTGCATGACTGTGCATCAGTGGCCTCTAATATCTGCAACATGTTTTATTATGTATTGAATTTCAGTGTTGTTTTGAGCAAAAACTTTCATTGACATGAGGTATGTTTTCTCCTGCAGGATCCCAATCAGCTGATCCGTGCCAGCGCTCTGCGTGTTCTCTCCAGTATCCGTGTGCCAATCATTGTGCCAATTATGATGCTTGCTATAAAGGAAGCTGCTTCTGACATGTCTCCCTATGTGCGCAAGACAGCAGCACATGCTATACCCAAACTGTATAGGTAACAATGGGTAAAATTAATATAAACACAGTGTATGCATTGATAAGAAAGTGTATAGTATGCTTTTAATTACATGCCATACTGAATGCAAATCAATTTCTAAACGTATTACTATTGGAATATTATAATAATAGAATTAAACCCCTTTCAATAAATATACATTTAAACAACATGTAGGATAATAACAAACACTAATCTTTGCCATGCGAGTATAAATATTGTTTATTATTGCTAACAACTAAGTGGGCAAAGCTATATTGTTAATCAGCATTTGTTTCACTCCTAATAACAACAGACTGGGAGGGTCACGTACACTTACTTCCAGTCTAGCCTTTATTGAAGAGAAATTTGTGAATAACAGAAACAGAGAGAGTAATGGTTACACTAACAACAGTTGTGCATGTTTGTCAGATCTGTAATGGTGTTGTATTTGTGGTGATGCCATGTTTGGTCCTCTTCCACTTATCCCTGTTAGTGAATTTATACCATTGCATATTGAACAATTAGTACACATCACGTGCTATAGCCAAGTTTAACAGTGTGTTAGCGTGACCTGTACTTACAATATTTATGCTATTTCTCTGTACCTCCATCTCATGGGTGGGGTAACTGTTCTGCTAGCTCAGAGGGTGACTAAAATTCCATTACATAAACAAACAACGACAAGTTAGTCTCTTCTTATCATCTATATCAATTTTTCCTCCATTCTCCTTGTCTTCGCAGCTTGGACTCTGACCAGAAGGACCAACTCATCGAAGTGATAGAGAAACTGCTGTCTGACAAAACAACAGTGAGTTTAACATTATTATCCAATAAAATGTATTTATATAATTATCTCTGAAACCAGAACAAACAAGACATAAAGCCTGCCAGACTAGATTCAGGTTACATAAAAAGTACAAATATGCACAAGGCAGGGATAAACACTAGCAACACAGAGGGTAAGGTAAGCAGAATGGATCAGACGGCAGGATAAACAGAATGGATTAGAAGGCAGGATAAGCAGAATGGATCAGAAGGCAGGATAAGCAGAACGGATCAGAGGGCAGGGTAAGCAGAGTGGATCAGAAGGCAGGGTAAGCAGAGTGGATCAGAAGACAGAGTAAGCAGAGTGGATCAGAAGGCAGAGTAAGCAGAGTGGACCAGAAGACAGAGTAAGCAAAGTGGATCAGAATGCAGGGTAAGCAGAGTGGATCAGAAGGCAGAGTAAGCAGAAAGGATAAGAAGGCAGAGTAAGCAGAATGGATAAGAAGGCAGAGTGGATCAGAAGGCAGGGTAAACAGAATGGATCAGAAGGCAGGGTAAGCAGAAAGGATAAGAAGGCAGGGTAAGCAGAATGGATAAGAAGGCAGAGTGGATCAGAAGGCAGGGTAAGCAGAACGGATCAGAGGGCAGGGTAAGCAGAATGGATAAGAAGGCAGAGTAATCAGAGTGGATCAGAAGACAGAGTAAGCAGAGTGAATCAGAAGACAGAGTAAGCAGAGTGAATCAGAAGACAGAGTAAGCAGAGTAGATCAGAAGACAGAGTAAGCAGAGTGAATCAGAAGACAGAATAAGCAGAGTGGATCAGAATGCAGGGTAAGCAGAGTGGATCAGAAGGCAGAGTAAGCAGAGCGGATCAGAAGGCAGAGTAAGCAAAAAGGATAAGAAGGCAGAGTAAGCAGAATGGATAAGAAGGCAGAGTGGATCAGAAGGCAGAGTAAGCAGACAGGATAATAAGGCAGAGTAAGCAGAATGGATAAGAAGGCAGAATGGATCAGAATGCAGGGTAAGCAGAGTGGATTAGAATGCAGGGTAAGCAGAGTGGATCAGAATGCAGGGTAAGCAGAGTGGATCAGAATGCAGGGTAAGCAGAATGGATCAGAATGCAGGGTAAACAGAGTGGATCCGAATGCAGGGTAAGCAGAGTGGATCAGAATGCAGGGTAAGCAGAGTGGATCAGAAGGCAGAATAAGCAGAATGGATAGGGCCATAGGGCAGGGTACCGAGATAAAGAAAAGGCTGAAAAACACAGGACAGGACCACAAGCCAGATAACCTCAGGATAGGAATAGAATGTCAAAGGTGCAAGAAGATGTAGACGTTTAAATCCAAAGCAAA
Organism: Mixophyes fleayi; assembly: GCF_038048845.1. Lineage (NCBI taxonomy): Eukaryota > Metazoa > Chordata > Amphibia > Anura > Limnodynastidae > Mixophyes > Mixophyes fleayi. The sequence continues at coordinate 128,238,875 of NC_134405.1, forward strand.
GATAACAGACTGAGTCTAAGGCTGGACTAGGGATTTTTCACAATGATCCAGTTCTGACTGAGAGTTTGGGATTTATTTAATAGACACATACACTGGCATTTTTGTAGTTCATCAACTGTTAGAGAAAGAATTATTCACAGATTTAGCAGATTCAACATGGTTGCAGTAATCACATGTGCAATGAGCAATACCCTTAATAAGACTGTATAACAGTGAATTGATTCATTACAATAATTAGTGGCAGTACTCTAAGCCTACTCTCAGAAGTGACATATCCACTGTTTTTCCCCAAGCTGGTGGCAGGTAGCGTAGTGATGGCGTTTGAAGAGGTCTGTCCTGAGCGTATTGATCTAATTCATAAGAATTACCGCAAGCTGTGTAACCTGCTGATAGATGTGGAGGAGTGGGGGCAGGTGGTTATTATCAATATGCTGACACGTTACGCAAGGACCCAGTTTCTGAACCCCAATCAAAATGTGAGTTCTGCATAGACCATCACTTCTCTCATCACACTCTGACTTCTTCCATATCTCCTTCTCTTTTGCTATCCCATGTTTGTGTTACCTCTTACCCTGCTTTATATTTGTCTTTGCTCTTTTGCTCATTCTCCTTCTGTTTTTTTTATTTCACCCTTTTTCTACCCTTTAACATTCTTTTCACAGTTAACCTCAGTAAACCAAAACTTTGTTACAATATGTTCTGCAAAGTTAGTTTTCTTATCCTCGTTACCTCTGGCAGGAGTCTCTCCTCGAGGACAACCCAGAGAAAGCTTTCTATGGCTCAGACGATGATGAAGGGAGCAAAGAAGAGAAGTCAGAGCCATCGTCTCTGGTGAAGCGTAAGCCATACATCATGGACCCGGACCACCGCCTCCTTCTCCGCAACACTAAACCCCTTTTGCAGAGTCGCAATGCTGCTGTAAGATAATGCTACTCCTTATCTCAACATACTCATAGAAATATCTTATCTAGGGCTTTCATTAATGCACACCAAGAGCTGTACCTACCGCAGTTATCCTGTGCTAAAATATTTGTTTATCATAAATACAAGGTTTCAGTTTGTACTGTAAAAGTAATATTAAATTATATGTATTTATACAGCACCCACTTGTCTGCAGCATTACACAATAAAATATACAACAATGAACATACAGGGCCTGATTCATTAAGGCACGCAAAGCAAACATATTGTGTGTTCTTTAAAAAACAAACATAATTTGGGCATACACGTCCATTTTCAACTATAAGTGGATCTGAAGAAACCTTTCTTGTTGAAAACAGGACTATTTACGCTCTGCATATACGGCACTTGCTGTATTGAGACAGTAACTCTGCTAGATACCTATAATATAGTCATTAATGAGAATCATTAAAAAAAACTTTATATAATTTCCCCCGCATGAAATACATATATCAGGATTTTATTAATATATATTGTGCATAAAATGCATTTTTATATTTGCTATTGATTGCCAACACATGTTCTAGCATGTATAAGCGACCATCATCACTATCAGCACTTAAACCTGCCCTGTAGCTGGTGCAAATGATACGACTGAAAAACAATTACCTTACAGATGCCCAAAGATTGGATCGGACGCTGCTGCCTGCACTTGACCTTGGCACACCTTACTGTACATTGCGTGCGTGCATACGCCCCCTCCCTCGTGAATTCTTTGCGCGGGTTTCGCACATGCACAGAGTGAAAAAAACGCAAAATACGCCATGTAAATGGACTTATGTTCCTTAATGAATCAGGCCCACACTAACAATACAGGAACATAGAGTGAGGACTATTTACTAATAATGCTTAAAGGTGCACATCTGCACTAGAACCATAACAACCAATCAGACATCTGTTTTTATTAAGATTTATTTTTGAAAATGCAAAACTTCTACATTGCACTTTTGACAAAGTGTTCAGCACATAACAATTGTGAGGTTTTTGGGGGGGGTGAAACTTTTTGCATCATTTAATGGGAGGAGTTGAGTGGATTACAATGCACAGGGGATGTTACCCGAGAATTCCTTGAGAACAGACAATATATCTTCCTGCCAATATACATCAATTTGACATATTCTCATGGATGGGGAAATTAATTGCATCCTATACTTTCAATGTGATGCCTTTTGCACTTTGTAGTCACATGTTGTATGGTAAAGAAGCTTTAAAACACAATAAAGTGACACACGTTATAAAGTAAGTCCCAATGTCCCCTCTCACTATTAAATTAAGACACAAATAAGACTAAATATTTTAGGAGAAAACAGAAACATTTAAATGTATTAAGTGGATTGATCTTAAAGTGGAAAAAGGATGGACTTAAAAGCTAAAATTTCAGTGTCTTCTCCATATGACTTTCCAAGTAGGAGCAAAAGGAAGCTCCCAAATCTGGAATGAGAAGCTATGTGTGCCCATATGTTCTGTATTTTTATAAATAACCTTAATTCCCTAACAGATAAAATCTAATTACTAATTGGTTGTTGTGATTCTATTCCAGATTTGCACCTTTGATCAATGTTAGTAAACAACCCCCCCATTAATGGTATTAGTATATGTAGTATGGCATTTGCATTCAGTGGTTAGCAAATAGAACAGGAACAAACACAACCAAAGTATAACAAGACATTACAGACAAAAATGAATTTGTAGAATATTCATCATGAACTCTTAGATGGTTCCCCTAGTCAATGATTTGCCATGGTACCAGTATAATTTTCTATACTGCTTTGGAATAACTGTATTTGATGATTTAAGACTGTTTCTCAGTTTGGGGAGGTCTTTATTGTTAATGCCTTGGTACACATGTAATGTGTTTGGGCTCCTGTTTTCTGTCTGCGGGCCACCACATTCTGGTCTTGAGAAATGTAGCTCTCTAACTGTACAGCTGGGGGAGAAAGGAAAGGATATGAGAAGGATTGGACTGCTGTCATGTCTGAACAATGTCTCCATGCTGTCATGTCTGTCAATGTCTCCATGCTGTCATGTCTGTCAATGTCTCCACAGGTGGTTATGGCAGTGGCACAACTATATTTTCATCTGGCACCAAAAGCAGAAGTTGGGGTTATAGCAAAGGCCTTGGTTCGGTTGCTGCGCAGTCACAGGTAGTAAAACAGCCATCTGAATGTTCAAATATATATTATCCCTAGGGAAATATCTATGTAAGTAATGTATGTCAGAATTTTGTTGCAAATAAAAATGATTCATTTACCTGGATAATTTACTTATATTATTGTATAGTTCAAATAACATGCAGGTCTGCAGTTGGTATTGCAGTCAGTACAGATGGATTCTCATTCACATGAAACCTATGCCACCCATTACAACCATGTGCCATGCCCACCTCAAAGGCTGGCACTGGGGAATCCGTAGGTCCATAAACAACTTGTTGGTAACAAATATTCTTGGCTGCTAAATTAGCAATCAGCAAAATCAACAAAGAGAGTTTGATTTAGAGTTTTATATAAGTCCTTTTGTGACACATAAAAATACAAATTTCTGTGTTTCTCATTTGTGCCAAAATACAGACGTGTTTGGAGACGCCAGTCAAGCACGCTGCTTAGAGTGTCCAGTTTTGGTATATGTTAATCATAAATGGCTGCAGCTTCATGTAATATAGGTGCAACACTAACGACGGTAGTACTATCAGCAGGGGGGTCAAGATACACTCAGCCAATCAGAAGCGGCTAGAGAGTGCTGCTGATAGTCATCCTCATCATTGTGTATTGTCTCACCTGCATCCACATTTAATTGCGTAGAAATGACATGAACATGCCCTTGTCCAACCTCTCCAAGCGCAAGGAGATGCATGTAAACCTTACATGTGTATACAGACATATATGTATATATTTATGATGTGCATGCAGATTATGGAAATGGGTATCTTACACAAGAAAATGTATGTCCAGCTGTAAATGAGCGGCATTCTGTTATCCTTCTGACTTGTGTAAACATATATAGACTAGTTTGCCAAAGTTAAATTATAAAGATTTATGCAAAATGATTAACAAATCTTCATTGAACCATTGTCCTTTCATTATCTGTGTACAAAGTCTCTGTCTGCAATATAAAGGATCTCAGCACTTTAATGTACATAGTTTTACAATTCAACCATAGCAATATCTATAAAAAAAATTATATTCATCAACTAAAACATAATAGGACTATTCCTGGTGCAAAAAAGTAATATATGAGTAGCTATTCTGTAGTATCAGTATAAGAACATCTTTGTTGCTTTGGTGGTATCAGATCTTTCACATGATTTATATTATTTAATGAACGATGTGAGGAGATTTGACGTGATCATGACTTTCTGTGACTTTTACACATCTGTTTATTGCTTGTGACTGCTGCTAACATTTGTTTCCTTCTCTCCTGGTTTCTTAAACTCTGTGTGTATCCTAATATATAGTTTCTACTTCCCATCTATCTCCCTCTATAATTGTATTTATCTTTCTAATTAATGTTTGTACTCTTCTAAATAGTATTCTCTGTCTTTTTCCCCAGTGAGGTCCAATATGTAGTACTTCAGAATGTGGCAACAATGTCAATCAAGAGAAGGGTAAGTAAGTCCTATTAGTAAATGATCGTGTTCTATGGACCATCAGTGGCAATGATCTGACGAGTTACATTATATCCAATCTATATCGTATCCAATTTATATAATTCGCAACAGAATCCTGACTTAATCACCTGCCTGTTGAAAGACATAGTAGTGCTGCAGAGATGATCATCACACAGTGTGCAGTGTGCGTCTCAATCTGTTTAATGACTGTACTCATCTCTGCTTGGCAGAAGCTGTTATCTGACACTTTGTTTTGGGAGGTTTCATCTTCCCCCTAGGCTGGCTTTTTGAGGATTCAGCATTTGATCTCTTGTGCCCTTTGATTTACTTTGAATTCCTCTGTACATGTATCTATGATATTTACCTGCTCCTAGTCATTGCCTTGTTAAATATAGGGTAGACTGATGGCATGCATAGGGCACATACCCCTTAACAGTTTTAAAATGCGTTTTATATGCACTTTTCTTACATTTGTAATTTTCATGTAAATGGATCTGACACTAGAAATCATTATTATCATTATTCCCAGTGTTACCATACCCAGGCACGTGTTTCTTTACTCCTGTTGCGTAATGTTGCGATAGCTTTTTTCAGAAAGTATTTGTTCACTAGTATTTGTTCCATTTCCATTTGTTTCAGTAAATTGGAAAGCATACAAGTGCTGGAATAAACACATATAAAACATGAATTGAATGCACTTTTGTTTGATATGCGTTTTACTAATGATAAAAAAAACATATCTAAAACACCAGTGGGTGTGTACCCTATGTGCAGTTATTAACTTAAAGGTAACACTGGTAAAGACAATTACAACATTTATTCCGGTGTGCAATCACATAACTTTATTTTTTATCTATTGTTTTATATATAGCACATACAGTATATAGCATTGTTCAGTAATTGTTTTTCTACCATCAACTATTCTTGCAATCTAGTTTTTATTGTATTTTTTTAGTGTAGACAAAGTAACTTGTCACTTGTCCACAGTCCCAGGGATCTGACAATAGGATTCAAACCAGGATCTCCGGCATTTCTTAGTGCTATTGTCAGCACCACATTAGCCAGATATCCTTTCTCTTAAATCTGAAGGGAAAATCCACACTATTTATTAGTAGTTATATTTACTTTTTTTTCTATGGATGTAGAGAGAATGATAAAATGAATCAGTTATGACACTTAAATAACCAGCATATGTGCATTTGTTACCATAAGTGTGAGCTGCCATATTATTTGCTCATCGTAAGTCTAAATACGTTAATGTAACAGCGCCAATTGAGGCTGAAATATCATGAAATATGACTTGGCCTTACTATGTAATATATATCAAATTATCCCTCACATATAGAGATACCACTCTTATATTAAACTAGAATTTTTTTTTAAAACATATATGTATGATGTCAAATAAGTAATACTTTGGTATAATGTAAAGCGCTACAGAATTTGCTGGCGCTATATAAATAAATGATGATGATGATGATAATGTGCTCCATGTTGGTGTAAACTAGGTTTTCGGTCTCCTTTCCATGCTCTGTATTATTCACATTGGTGCCTTATTTATATTAGGCACACACATATTATCAATATCTCAGACATTTGTTGTCCCAGGAAAGGGGTTCTTAGAGGTGTGGATGACTTGGCATTGTTGGACACCCCTCATCTCTGGGCCTGTAGGCACCGCTCCGCCTGCACCCATGATAGTTACGTCTCTGGTCCCAGGCCAATAGTTTTTATTGATAATTGCAACAGAGGTGTCATGATTATGACCCAATCCATGACTCCCCTTTGAACTGATTTTGGAGGGAGAGTCCTGATTTGTAGACCTTTAAATGGGTGGGGCTTACAGGAAAATGGGCGGAGTTTTGTCTAAAATTGGACGTTTCTAGACGCATCAAGACGGGGCTTATTTTGACATGATTTCACATCTTGGAAGATATGCTAATCATGAATTAGGAAAATAACACATACATGTGGTCATCATCACTCCCAAAGACATGAGCACTTTGCGTAAGTAAACCAGGGGTTAATGTATATTGATGTACCCTTTATAGACCATTGTCTGCCTCAAGGTTGACTCAAAAGTAAGTCTGGGTCTGACTCGACATTTTAAAGGTTCATCCACTTGAGCAATTTCTTTTTAATGTATTCTGTTGTGTTCCAAATGGAATATGAAGTGAATTGTAATATACTGCAGGCATAGTGGTCATTTGATTCTTATGCCATGTTGCATGCCCTGTTCACGTGATTAGCAGTGAAATATATGACAACAGCATAAAATGATGCAGATGTAATTTTCCCACATTTTCGCCCATTCTGCATATTTTATTGCTGTACCTATGATGTCTAGCCTGTCGTACTTCACTCCCGAATTACTAGCATTGCCTTCAGCTTTGAATACAGCGCTCATCGGAGCCAGCTCACTTAATGACTAGTTAGTGGAAATAATACAAGTGCATAGTTGGCAACTGCCCCTAATTGGCAGGTACATTCTACAGAAGTCACTCAATAGTTTTGCTTGTAATAATGATTCAATTCATTTCAATGTTTTCTGTGTGTTGTTGTCACACTACATAACTGGATGTATGTAAAGTACAAGAGTGTTTCACCTCTTATGGTGGTGGCATTGATGCATTTCCCAAACAGCAAATATTTCAGCCTTGAGTGTTGTATATAGACAAAAACACAAATGTTTGGTAATCTGCATCCACTAGTTAGATGTTCACGCTCATCAGTTTATTATTAGATGAACTAATAAAAGCAAATGTTGGTTGCGACAGATCTGTTATTTGCTCCATGTTTTCCAATATGAATTAGTGTTCAGCTGATATAGTTGCAGATTGTATAAGTAACTAATGGCTGGGCAAACATAAGGTTATTATAAGAACTTACAACTAGAAAAAATGAATTAAACATTCTCAATTCAATGTTATTTTTAACTATTACTTTTATTCATAGGGCATGTTTGAGCCGTACCTAAAAAGTTTCTACATCCGATCTACTGACCCAACCCAGATTAAAATTCTGAAGGTAACATGAGTATGCATATCATTTTTAATACTTTTGCATTACGTGTGTAGTGTAAAGTGTTTTGGTGTAATATATATATATATATATATATATATATATATATATATATATATATATATATACTCAACCCAACTTCTTTTTAGATTTGAATGTTTTTTTTGTTCTCTAAAATACTAATAAATAGCATTGACTTGATAGCAGGCCAGATTTGTATATTTTCTGTGTGAAGATAAACACATTCATATCCTGGTATTATCCGTGCCTCTGTTAGCATTATGATGATCTGATTGACTACAGGTTGGTCTAGCCCTACCCACTTTAAAACTGGAGACATAAAAGGGGAGCAGGAGATAAAACCTAATTACAGAAAGAGTGATTTGGCCCTTGTCAAACACACCTTATAAAAAAAATAACTTAAAGTGGCGCAAATGGTGATTCTTTAAAAAAAAAATGAATATACAAAAATGAAATATGCATGATATTAATGTGACTATATCTCTCCTGTATAGCTGGAAGTCCTGACAAATCTAGCTAATGAGACCAACATTTCCATCATACTGCGAGAGTTCCAGGTACGTCTGTGGCTGAATGAAATGTATTCATTATCAAACAGTTTTGTAAGTTTTTCAACAAATTTACAAGACAGTTGAGGATAACCTCTAATGGTTACCAGATGAAAATCCAGCTCAAAGCTAGAGCATCAAGTTTCTGAATGTACAAATTAGTTTGTAGGGACTTGATTGCTATTTGACATGATGTCTGCAATAGCTGAGCACCATATGTGTGTCAGCACAATCAAAGATTGGACTTCAAAAACAACTTAAAAGCAAACATGATTTAGTACAGTGGGGACCATTTATGAGATGAGTACAAGAGTTGTTTTAATTGGGCAAATGTATAAGACCTTGACAGTCCTCAAACCTCTTCTCACTGTATAATACCTCAACATTCCCAATTGGAAAATCAGGACAAATTAAGCAACATCCAATCCACTTAAAGCATGTCCATGTGATGCCCGTTTCAGAAAAGGCCATGCCACTACGTCAGCAAACCATGCATCCTTTGACCTCCAAAAATCGAGAATGCCTAATAAAAAAATCTGAATTGTTTTTAGGTATGCTAAAGTGTGCAAATCATGGTAACATATATAAAGAAACTTATTTTAAAACTAAATTAGATAAAATAGATGTTAATAATTTAATGAAGTCCACTCTAGTCATGTTTGTTTGAAGTGACAGAACCAAAGCTGCCCCAGCTAGTGCGAAGGCTGTGGAGACTGTAGGTGAGGGGGAGGCTGGTGATGCCAGTCCAACTGCTATGCTGACCCCCACTCTGCTTGTACTGAAAGCCTAAACCAGGCTTCACTGCGCATGCACCGGCTCTGTAGAGCAGAGCACGGGCCTCCCCAAAATTTTTATTTTGGGGCTGGCAATTAAGTTTTATGCCCCTGTTTGTTTGCATATGCAAAGTTCTGAAAAAATTGTAAGACAAACAGTCCAGAATAATTTATACGTGTTAATTCTTCCAGACTTACATCCGCAGCATGGATAAGGATTTTGTGGCTGCTACAATACAGGCCATTGGACGATGTGCGACTAACATTGGCAAAGTCCGCGACACCTGCCTCAATGGGCTTGTTCAGCTGCTATCAAACCGGGATGGTAAGAAATAAGGAATGTACATAGTAATGATCATCTGTGAAAACAATGCTCTTTACGTAGCTTTTATAAACAGGGAATTACTATTAAAGCACAATGGAATTTGCTGGCGCTATATAAATTAATGTTGATGATGATGATGAATAGAACTAGATCACCTTATCAAGCTGTATGGCTCCTTTGTTAAAGCAATTATGGAAGACTGAATTATTGTTGATTATACACTAATGTGTTAATCAAACTGACTGACATAGCTAATTAGCAGGGAATGGTTTAATAAGGGAAAGGAGGTAATTTGTCCTGAAACCATCTATTCTGACAGCCCTTAGTAATGTTAGTCTGCTCTACTGGATGCTCTGCTGTCCTGCATTGGACCTCAGGTTACCTGGTGATTTCATGTTAGCGGCCATTCCTAGTAAGACGTCTTGAAGTCCTAATAAGAAATTATATTATAAGCTTTTTTCCCATTGCTTGCAGAGCTGGTGGTAGCAGAATCGGTGGTGGTTATCAAGAAATTGCTACAAATGCAACCCGCACAGCACAGTGAGATAATCAAACACATGGCCAAGTTAACCGACAATATCCAGGTACCCATGACCCACATTAGGGAAATAAGGGATTGTGGCTTATATAATACCATATGTAAATTACATAGAATCAACTTACATTTTGTGTGGTTTCGTGACTGCAGTCCCTGAACTTTCAATTATGTTATGTACGTCTGTGGGTTCACACAGTCTGTTTCACATGGGTACACACACATCCACTAAACTGTCACCATGATCACGTTGGACTAGATTCTACTTGTGTGGCAGCGGACACCTCATTCTTGACAATGTTTTTGTTTTTGGTTTTTTTACTGTTTAAAGGTGCCTATGGCTCGAGCCAGTATCCTGTGGCTGATTGGTGAGTACTGTGAACATGTGCCTAAAATAGCTCCTGATGTATTAAGGAAGATGGCCAAGTCGTTCACTAATGAAGAAGATATTGTTAAACTGCAAACCATAAACCTTGCTGCAAAGCTCTACCTGACCAACTCTAAGCAGGTATGTTATTGGCAGTAGTGTACCAGAATGGATACCACCAGTTTAATAGAGATGTGTGCTAGTTTCCATACAAGTATCTAATAGTTGCTCTTTCCGTATTGTGACATATCACAATTGTACTTCTGTTGGCCCTCAGTTGTTATTCTACAACCTCACACCTGCATCTCTTTTAATATTTAGGGAATTATTACATTTTTTTACACTGTGTTCTGTGTTATGTTTTATCTACTTTGGAAGTAGTAATATACCCTATTATCATACTTACTTTCAGGGACCCACAAAATATCTTTATTTACACTCCCGCTTCTTATGGTGTCTCTGCCCTTTTTTATTTATTCGTGGACATCACCAAATGCTGGGTTTCCACCTTTGTTATACTTTGCCAGGCCTTTACTTCAGCTGCCTTTAGTTCTTCTTTGTCCGTGGGTCACTCTGCCTTTAGTTTTGTCTGCTCGATCGGGTTGAGATTAGGTGATTGACTCGGCCATTGCTGAATATTCTATTTCTTTGCCTTTTAAATAGCTCCTGGGTTGTTTTCGCAGTATGTTTTATGTCATTGTCCATCTGTACTATGCAGCGCCGTCCAATCAACTTTGTTGAATTTGGCTGTATCTGAGCAGACTGTATATCACTATACACTTCAGATTCGTCCGGCTTGTTCTGTCACATCATCAATAAACACTAATGACCCAGTGCCATTGGAAGCCATACATGCCCTTACCATGACACTGCCTCCACCGTGTTCTACAGATGATGTGGTGTGATTTGGATCATCAGCCATTCCAAGCCTTCTCCATACTTTTTTCTTATCATCTTTCTGGTACAGGTTTCATCTTAGTTTCATCTGTCCAAAGATGCTGTTTCAGAACTGGGCTGCTTTTCTTTTTAGATGTTTTTTGGCAAAAGTCTAATAGGGCCTTTCTATTCTTGAGTCTCATGAATGGATATTGTGAAAGGGTTTTTCTTTACCATGGAAAGGATCCTGCGATCATCCACCACTGTTGTCTTCTGTGGACGTCCTGGCCTTTTTGTGTTCCTGAGCCCACCAGTGCATTCGTTTCACAGACTGTTCCAAGCTGTTGATTTGACCATTCCTAAAGCTATCTCTCTGATGATTTTTTTTTAGTTTTCCTATTTCACTTGCATTGAGATCTCTTTTAACAGCATTTTGTGGATTCACAGCAAAAACAAAGGAGTAACAAAGGAATAGACCACACCTGTCCGTGAAACAGCTTTCGAGTAACTTGTCCAATTAGTTTGGTCCCTTGAAAAATAGGGTGCTACATACTTAACAGCTGTAAAACCTAAACCCTTCCTCCAATTTGGATATGAATCTACTCAAATTAAAGCTGATAGTCTGCACTTTAATCCCATATCCATTATATAATTGTAACTTAAATATGTTTTGGTAAACAGTTAAAATAACAAAATTTGTGTCGGTGTCTAAATATACATGGACCTAACTGTATGTGTGTTTTCCTCAATAAAATATTCTCGTTTCTATGTTTCTTGTTAGACAAAGCTCCTTACTCAGTATGTTCTGAATCTGGCCAAGTATGACCAAAATTATGACATCAGAGACAGAACGAGATTCATCCGCCAGTTGATTGTCCCCGTGGAAAAAAGCGGAACACTTAGCAAGCATGCCAAGAAGCTCTTCCTGGCACAGAAACCTGCACCTATACTTGAGTCTTCATTTAAAGGTATAAATCTAACCCATCTGCCAATTACATAGGTCATTATATTAAAATATAACTATAATTTTCCTGTCACCATGAACTATTATTTTCTGATTCGACTAAATATATATAATGGTGACTGTTTCTTTAAAAATGTTACTTATTTCTAATAATTACTGTTTTAGTTCTTTAACATTTTTTGCGTGTCTTTATTCTACTACCAGCCTTTGCTAATGGTATTCTTGGTATATGGCTCAGAGGAGATAGGCTAATCAGGAAGTTCACTAAAGTGCAATTTAGTGAAACCGCTCGTTTTTCTATGATGTTTTTGGCAGTTTTTAAATCGTGGCAAGAATACAAAGCATGCAATTTATCAAGCTGCAGTTTGACAAAAAAATAAATAAATTATTATTGCCAACCTCGCCAAAAAAAAAAAGGTATTGTACTCATAATATAATTATAAAATAATATTGCCCCCTTAACATGCTATTAAATAATATTGCCTTAATATAATCATACATTAATTTGGCTCCCCCTAATATGTTTCTAAAATAATTTTATAACCATCAGATGATTAATTATGTTTGCCCCCTTTATCAATAAATAAGCATTGCCTACATAAGTAATAAATGTATTGTGCCTCCTCTTATCTTCTGATTGGCCAGATAGTTCCACCCCATGCTGTTTGAGGTGTCTCACCTCTCACAGTCACCTCTTTTTCTCTGGGAGTTAAGACTTTTCAAATGACCACAAGTCATGAATTTTCAACCTCCAAACCACTGAATGATGAGGTTTGGAGGTGAAAACCGCCAGCTATGTGTGGCAGTTTAAAAACCACTAACAAAATCACAGCTCAGTAAATGTCCCCTCTAAACAGGCATTCTAGATGTTTAAAATAAACATGACCTCTGAAGTGATAGTGTAGTGATAGACTTCAGAGAGACAAATACGGAGAAGAAGTAAAGGAACAATAACTGGAAGAAATAGAGAGCAAGGGCAGGACATGAATCCAAGGATGCATAATTAGGAATTAGGGCCTTTGTTACTGTAAGGAGTGACCAGTTGTCTTCTCCCTACACAGATCGGGATCACTTTCAGTTGGGCTCCCTCTCTCACCTACTGAATGCCAAAGCTGTTGGGTACCAGGAGCTTCCAGACTGGCCAGAGGAGGCTCCCGATCCATCTGTGCGCAACGTGGAGGTGAAGGAAACTGTGCGTGCTAACCTGAGTATATAGGGATGTGGGGAATGCCCACCGCTGTGCAAGCTGAATCTCCCGTACGGTGCAAGGCTGCTTTACTCCCTGCAACAAACTCTGTACCCTTCTAGGTGCTTTCTGTACATTCTGCTGTAATAGGCTTACGCTTTTGCTGCAAAAGGCTTGATTTTCTCTTTCTGCCTGTGTCAATTTAGTGTTCCAGTTTATTCTAAAGCTTGTGCCCAACTTCTCCCAATGTTGTCTGCAGTATAGGGAAAACATAAATACTAGCGGATCTTAGGAACATGCCATAAATCAGCTATTTCCCCTTGTACTCAGGAAGAGGAAGACACTGAACCCATAGAGAGTCACATCAGCCTCCTGGGCGAGTGGAAAGAGGTGCCTCTTGTGTGTGTTTGAGCGTGCAATGCTTTTCCTGTGTACAGTGCTCTACAGGTGGATCTCCCACTGAGATTGTAATCTGCTCCTAACTTCTTTAGGCTGGGTTCAGAAACACAATGGCAAATTGCCCAAAATATAAAGCATGTTGCTAATGAGAATAATTCACATGAATGGAAAATCAGTTGCAACCAGTGATATCTTTTACTGGAACAGTCCCACGTGAACCCAAGCCTAAAGTGCATGGAAGTCAGCCTGACATAATCTGTGTGCTCATGTAGCTCAGCATGACCTTTACCATAAGTACCCTCAAGCTTCTTCCCTGACTAATCTCATCCAGTCTCCTCAGATATTGTAAGTATAGATTTTCTACAGCTTCCTAAGTAATGATCTCTTAAATGTTTCTTTCCAAATACATCCTCTATTGAACCATGTTCTTCATTACTGTTTTTGTAATCACACTAGGTTTTTCTGCTGCCTCTCTCCTGCAATAAGGTTACAACCGCTTTTCCCTATGGCAGTACCTCTGCTTATAGCACATGCCTCTATGACAATGCTGTACCCTAATACCTGTACGCTACTCCTTCCTGTTTTATTATCCTCTGTATGGTGATTAAACAAGAGGTAGTTACAAAATGGAACATTTTAATTAAAGAACAATTTCACCTAAATCTAAAAGTTTTGATTTTGGTGAAATTAAGCAAGATCACTTGATTTGCGCTCCCCCAATAATATAGTTCCGCAGTTTCCATAGTTTATTCCCATAATTTATGACAGGGAGGGCCTTTGACAACCCTATTTGATGATAAATAACTGATTGCGGAAAGAAAGAAAAACATTTCCAGGCCATAATGCGAAAAGAGGACTGGGTACCACTAGCAGATGCTAAACTACAGCTGAATGCATTCCGTAACATAAGTGTAGGTTAGAAGCATACTGTAGGTCAAGTATAAAAGGTAAATCATACTTGCCAACTTTTCAAATCTCTCCTCCGAGAGATCCCAGAGGAGAGGTCATGTGATGGGGGAGGGGGAAGGAGGGGGCGTGGTGACGCCATACCTCACCATAGCCCCGCCTCCTGCTAGGAAATGCCAAAAATCTCCGCCTCCATCACAGTCCAGGAGGATGCCTGCTATTTCGGGTCCAGATGGACTCCCCGAAATTCAGGAGCCTCCCAGAAGTTCCGGGAGAGTAGGCAAGTATGAGGTATAATTGGGAAAAGGACAAAAGTATCTTTGTAGCAGAGCCACAGAGTGGAGTCTCCCGTTGGCACTAATCTTCAGAGAGACTCCTTAGGACCAGAATTTTTCTTGTTCAAGTAACACAGACCAATGTTCTGTTTATTAAAGGGAGAAAAGCCCTAAATCCAGCTAAAGTGGAAGATATATTTAATTATTATTTTCACTGAATCTGGAACTGGAATGCCCAAACCAGAGATAGCCGGTTCACACATGCGAATATTGACCCCAGACTGGCCTGGAGCACTCTTACCGCTGCCAATCAGAATCGTCAGGGAGCTAAAAAAATGTATTATTTCCTCTCAATGGTTGTATTTACTGACAACTTAATCAAGTTGATGTTTGGGAGCTTTGGCTTGTTTTCCGTAATTTGTTTCTCATAGTAATGTTATTAACCCCTTTAGGTACCTGAGTGGACCAAGTGTCCAAGCAGAGAGAAGAGGAAGGAGAGGGAGGAGAAACCATTTTACTCTGACTCAGATGGCGAATCAGGACCAACCGAATCTGCAGACAGTGGTGAGAGATTGTACAAAAGCTCCTCATGTCTATGCTGTTGTGTGTATGGAAGCAATTGTTGTTAGGGGGAAAGTGCATAATGTTTGTAACTATGCCTTCTGCAGTTAATGAAGGCAGGGATTAGATCTTTGCTACACAAGACACATCTCTGTACCACACACATATGTACCACTCATCCATTGCCGTATTATCTTTGTATTACAGAGCCAGAGTCAGTGAGCGAGTCAGAGAGTGACGGGAGTGGCAGCGGTAGTGGATCTGGCTCAGACAGTGAGGAAGAGGAAGAGAGTGAAGAGGAAGATGAGTCTGAGAAGGAGGAGAAGAAAAAGATAAGGAAGAAAGAGGCACAGAGCGAGGGAAGGTAAGAAGTACTGTGAGGACAGCCGTAGTGAACATTAGAGATTGGGTAAATATTTAATAGACATGTAAAGTGAGCATGAGTACACTAAAAGCACCTTAAGTGTCCGGCAAGTATAATTGTAATTTTCTGTAGTAAAAATGTTATCACTATGATGCAAACAGTAAGTTTCTATGTTAATAATTCCCAAAAACATCATTCTGCTTGCCTTAAAGTAATTAATTTAACTTTAGTGACAAATGTACCCAAGTGTGATATTTACCTTTATCCAGCCAGCACTTCCTGATTGGTATCTAGTACCTGGAAAGCCCAGTGTTCATCTCATTATCACTTCCGTTTATTATTGCTAAATAGTTTCTGGTGTCTATTGTCTATAGCACTGAGAGATTGCCATAAGGGGGCCTCATTTAGAGATGAGCTTATGTCAATTTCTGTGACATAAATGTATGCATTCCCGTACTTCACTTATGTACCAAACAGCAGCCATAGCTAGATTTGTATACAAAACAGAAAGAAAGTTGTCAGCCCTTATCCTTTAAACTGCATATCTGTGTGTGTCTAGCAAAATGAAAACATGAGGTATTAGTTCATATTTTGATCAAAAGACTTAAGCCTGCTTCCCAACGTCAAGGGTACCTCATTATATGCAGGTCCTACACTGACCTATATGCTTTAAACATTATTAAAATGCAGTTAAAATCAGATGCACTCACCTCCCAGGTATAGGGGTTTACATCTAGCAAAGGCTGGCTTGGGAGCCACACCCAAATGTGCCTTAAATAGGCCTGATAGACAGCTGCTATGACAAAAAGGCAATATTTTGAAACAAAACCAGAGAAAAATAAGCCCGCGCTCGGTATATCCCACATTATATATGGTGCCAGCTGCTTGGCAACAAGCCCGCGCTCGGTATATCCCATATTGTATGTGGTACCAGCTGCGTGGCAATAGCTAGATTTGTGCTTATCTTAGAGTTGGTGGATTGAGGACAGCCAAGTAAAGGTTTAGTACAGTAAGAACGTGTTCACATAAGAGAATCACACGCCCTGGAGATGTGACCTAATTAGACATAGGAGCTTCTTAGGAGGCATATCTTTTGTGGGTCTGGTAAAGATACGTGATAATGATGATGACACAAGCTGCACTGTCCAGCCACTTTGGACTGGCTTGGCTGCTTGCGTATTGACCCCTCCAACTGGAAGTACTTTCATTAGCACCGTGGCTATATTATATTAAGTAGCGGCCATCTATTTGGATTACTTATTTGTCATTTCCATTTGGACTACTGCAGGAAAGAAGGATTCCCCTGGAAGTTTTAAAGTTATAAATGACGGATGTGGGAGGTGTTTTAGTATGGAAAATGTGACTTTCACATTTATTAATAACATTGTCAAATCACTATGTGTATATGACACCCCATTACATTATATTCCTTATCACCAGAGTAATGCGACTATTGGATTTACTACTAACACTGTCAAGCTGTATCTCTGCTCTATCATAGAGAGTACTTATAGTCATTTGTGTGCCTGGCACAGAAGTACTGCTGTATTTGAGTTGGACGCATCTTGAGACGCCTGCGACTCCACATACTCAAATCAATTTCCTTTTTTGCAACATAAGTTTTACACTCAGTGGGCAAATTATGTCCAACTCTAACTAGGCCCTGTATGTCAATATACATATTAATAGGTATTACTTGTGAAACAGGTGAGTAGAGAGAAGATAAAATATAATATATGAAAATATTGGTCATCTCCTAATCTAACAGTGATGAAAGTGAACAGGAGCAGAAGGTGGCCTCTAGGGGGAAAAAGACCCCTGTGAAAACATCCCAGAAATCAGCCTCAGAGGACAGCAGCTCAGAGAGCAGTCAGTCTGAGAGCGACTCTTCAGAAGAGGATGAAGATGAAGAGGATGAGAAAGAGGAACCGCAGCCTGAGCCTAAGAAGAAGAGTGTAAGTCTCATCCTATGTGGTTAGCTGAGGTCCTCACCAATGTGACTAACATGAGAACATCTACAGGAAGGGTTCTTAACATAGGACTCTGGAACCAAAACATGCTGTTTAGGGCGGGCATCCTTCAATATTTCTTTACAAACCTATTGTGTACTAACACATAATTAAGTTGGCGCAGAGGCAAATAAAGTAATGTGAGTAAATTGAAATCAGAACACAAAAAACAAAATCAAAAGGTGACATTGATACAGTTATTAAAATAAAATGGGTGAAAATAAAAAATATTAGTTATTTAAATATAATAAAATAATATAGGTATAAAAGGGATAAAAATTACCTAAAATAAATTATATAAAACATAATAAAATAAGATAAGAATATCACTAGATGATTTTGAGAAAGATATGATGTACAGTCAAATAACACATGTTCATTGATTAATGTTGTTTTGGAGCTAAACAGTATTTTGACTCATTAAGGCATATTCAATTAAGCGAGCAGTGCCTCTGTAAGGGGTGTGAAGGCACTCTGCATTATCACAACCCCAGCGTTACAAAGGGATATCCTTGATGTTGCGGTGCTGTATTACCATAGAAAATGCGTCTAATTGAATATGCCCCATTGTGCGTAATAAGTAGAGGTAGAAGGTGTGATGGGTAAACATATATGAATAAATGATACCAATAGGAAAATATAAACAATAGATTCAAAAATAGTAAACATATGCTCAATAAAACATTTGGCGCACTTGCAGTTTGGTAAAAGTTGTAAGAGTTAATCAAAGTCGGTCAGGAAAGTCATGTTGCAGTAGACCAGATCAGTGTGATCTTTAGTCGATATCTGTTTTTTTATTTTAATGTGTAAAATGGTAGGGAATCACCAGAATGACTATTTAAGAAAATGTGGTCCATCCCCAGCTTTCAAGAAAATTATGTTTAATATTTAATTTGTAGTGAAAATGATTTAATAAGAATTACCAGAGACAGTAATAAAACCATTCATATGAGCTATGGATAGCACCCGCAGCTGGTGAGTCCATCCACCGTGTTCCTTGGCAGGCTTTAGCTGTTAGAATGGTCACGTTGGTTTCCAAGGAGGACGTTCAATCAACTTTGCTTTTTAAATTGTAAAGTCCTGTGTATGGTAAAAGTCCCAATACAATGTGTTGGTACTAGAGCAACTTCCTCAAATGTTGGTGTAAGTGATTCATGTGGTGGGCATACCTGCTGCCTTCATCCATCTGCACAGTGAAGCAGTGGCTGCTACTGTCAACCGCTGCCAGGGATGCCAGGCACAGCCTGCGGCGACAGTGGCATGCGCCCTGGAGTTGTCCAGAGATGAGAGCGGGGGAGGCGGCAGCGGAGGTACCTGCACGGCACCCCTGATCCCCCGCTCCAGACAGCGCACAGCTGTCCGTGCTGTGCGCTGCCAGATTTGGACAGGAACCGCCAGGCCCGCAGTGACATACATTGCTCTGTGACACAGGAAGCAGAATTCTACAATTCAAAGGTAAAATTTAATAAAATTAAATAAAAGTTAACAGGTTACAGCCCTAAAACAGCCCGATTTGCCAGGCACTAAACCTAAACTGACTCCTATGTAGGAAGTGGGGTATAGAGAGGGAGGAGCTAGGGCTAGTTAACATTCTTAAAGTGCCCATCGCCTATCGCCACTGCTCTACACCCAAATGCCCCCAGTGTCCTCCACTGGGGGGCATTTGGGTGTCTGAGGCCCCTGGGCTGTAGCCCAGTTAGCCCTAGGGTTAATCCAGCCCTGGACAAAGAGTTAATCACAGGAAACCCATCTGGTCTGTCTAGCAATGATTACAATACTCTTCTATCACACACTCAATACTGATGTCCAAAACTTACACCAATCAAAGCTAGCACTCAGGTGCTCCTTAAACATAATATAACCTCATCCCACTACAATTTCTCTTGATTTAACCAGAGTTATCCTTAAGCAGATAATACCCTGTATTTCAGATATGTAGCATTATAAATTACCAAGCTGCACTTGCACATGAATTTGTTAAGTCATTTATTAAATGAGTAGGGTACATAATTCCAACACTGTAAATGTCAGCAACTTAATGTTGGCAGGCTAAATGGCGACACTTGCATTGTGTCAACAGGTGGACAATGTGATTGGCAACATTCACAATGCCGACATTAAAAGACCAGTGCCGGCAGGTCTAGGGCATTGAAAATGACGACTTTAATGATGAGGGAAAGATTCCAGTGGAGAGAGATTAGAGATGTTAGTTAAGGCTGGAATGATCACATGAGACAGAGATCAACTTATGTGTGAGGGTATACGGTTAATTTGGTAGTAGAGAAGTCACTTCATCTTTATTTGTTTGCCAGTGTCCATATCAATTCAAAATGAGTGGTGGATAGCAGTATATTTGAGTGAACCATTAGATGGAGAAGACTTTTGCCAATGTCGTTATGGTTTGTGAGAGCTTTTGAAGGCAGTGCATTGCTTTAGTGTGACATGGCTGAGAATGTGGTTGCTGGAGTCACTTGATCAAAGGTTGTTGTTAGGGTTTGGTTAAGATGCCAGATCAGGAGAGGAGAATGTAGAATTTGGCAAGTGAAGTGGAAAGTTGTTGAAAATTAATAGAGCTGAGATTTCTGCGGCATGAGGAGGCTTTGTAGAGCTCCAGAGCAGAGGTTTTAAAGTAGTTGAGATGAACTTGCGGGTGATAAGGGGATGGTCTGAAAGACGGAAAGGAGAACTAATGAAATCAGTCACAGAACAAAGTCCGGAGGAAACAAAAATGCAGTGGTCATCACAATGAGTAGAAGAGTCAGTCCACTGGTAGAGACCAAGAAAGATGGTTATATAGAATATAGTATTTTTAATTTATTGATTTAATTAATTTTGTTTTATCCCTTTTATACTTATTTATTTTGTTTTTGTAACTAATATTTTTGTCTTTAACTATTTTAAATTGTAATACTATATTATTTTTTATTGTTTATTAGCTCTACTTTTCTTTTATTCAGATTACTGAAACACCATTTCTTTCTGCAACCAGATTACCCAAACAATGTAAACCCCATATAACTGAATCCCAGAAGGGAGCATTAAGAATCCCCTTATCTTATTTCCATTTGAAATGCACAGAATAGAATTCCATATGCACCAATTACTAATCATATTTTAACATTATTTTTAAAAGTTAAGAATCCGTGATCAAGAGCTTCCTTTGACTGCTAACATTTGTGAGATTGTGAAACATTACCACAATCATTTTCTTCCCCTGCATAGTCTTCCGTCACCAAACCAGTATTGAAAAAGCCCAAGGAGTCCAAGGAGATGTCTTTGCTGGATCTTGACGACTGTGAGTAAAATGTTGGCACAATGATGGTTTCCTATGGGGGTGTTTGTCCACGTTCCAACATTGTTGTAATATAATTTTTAATTTGAAGCAAATTTGCATGTATTATTAGTCCCTAATGTGCTGTTTTTTATTGCTTTATCTGTATCCTGTGTCCACATGCAGTTAGGCTGTAAAGATATACGGTAGTCTTTGAGACTCTGAGTAAGTTTAAAGTACTTTAATTCTTAAAATGCCTTCAGTTAAACAGGTTTTCCACTTTGTGACAACTCCCTCCAATTACTAAGTAAATCATTTCTAACATAAATTTACAGGTGCATAGCTTTTATGTCCCTATGAAATATACACCATAATATTTTATCTTTGAAATGTAATATATGATTGCGAATCAACTTAAGTGGGATGTAGCAAAATACAAGAATAGCAGTCGATGGGGAGGTCACTCAAGTAGCATTGTACAATATAACATCTCATATTTCTAGCCTTTACAGTGGGTGCTGAAAGACACCAGTGCAACACAATGGATACTATAAAAAGAAAGGAGATTATACTTACTTTATATTGAATGATGTTCGCCCCTGCTTCCCATTCTCCATAGCATTAGTCGAGTCACTTTGTCAAATGGAAAGTAATGAAGCATATCATTTTTGCATTCTCCTCTTCACAGTCTCAGTCCCCTCTGCTCCACTGGTAACCTCAAGAAGCATTGGATCGTCCAGTCTGGTGGCTGACCTGGAGGGACTGTCCTTAACGGATACTTCCCTGACCCCCACAGTGAGTAGGGACATACAGTTATACTATTAAGGCTTTCTGCAACTTTACTACAATAAAAGAAAATATCACAAAAAAAAACTATACTGGTCTCTAATTCGATTCCAGTTTATAATCATCTTTCTGTTTCTTTTTTACATTTTGCCCGATCAGGTAATTAGTCCAATATTCTCTTCTGGACGGACCTTTGAGCTGCTACATCGTATGACAGGGGAGGGTATCTCCGTGGAATATATATTCAGTCGCCAGCCATTCACTCCAGACCATCGTATGGTGTCTGTGCAAATACAGATCTCCAACAATTCAGAGAGTGAGGTGCGGAATATCCGTATTAATGAACCCAAGTTACTCTCTGGGATGAGGATGCAAGAATTCCAGGAGATAGGTAAGCAGGCGCCTAATTCAACTGTTCAACACTCTGTCTTACTGACACTCACAACTTCTCATGAGATCTCATCTACATGATATACAATATACCGTTCAATGTAAAAACCTTTCTTCTTTACTCTTAAAAGTGAAAAAGGAAAATGTCATGTTGCAATTACTTTTTCTCATTTTTTTTTAAAAGAATAACTTTTTAGTTCAAGAACTAGTTTAAAAAAAAGGATATATCCGTTATCTATTATATTTATAAGTGTTCTATTCCTTGCAAACAAAAAATACAAAGACTGCTACAGAACATCTACCCATTTGACAGCAATTTCATTAACTTGCAGTATCTTCAAACAGCCTTTATAGAAGTGGAGCTATGTTTTCCACAGTTTATTCCTCCAGATTGACAGAACTAATAAGTAGATCAATCTACACACTGAAACAAATTATTCTGAAGACAGACACATTAAAAACAAACATATTTTTATTCAAATTCTCATTTAAATAAAACTATGAAACTATAACTTCATTTTTTCTTTCAATTTACACAATTTAATTAATTTTAATAGCAGCAATGTAACTGTGGCCATTTGAAGTGACATAAATCTCAGTGCCTGTGTGCTCCTTTGTCAGAATTCTTCTATGTCACTTTTTCAAGAACTCTCATTTCCTCCATGTCGGTAATTACAGCAGTCGCCATTTTCATGTCGTTCTAACTGTGGTTGGAATGTAGTTGTTCACAGTAATGATTACCACCTTCTGGCTCTTTCCTGCAATCCTCTGGTCTATAGTATTGTAGATCTGAGGGTCGGGTGACTTTTGTCTTAAGAGATAAATCAGACGCAATGGTTAATGACACTCCTCACTCTGACTTACAAGGCCCTCGCCAACTCCACTGCTCCCTACATCTCTAACCTTATCTCTATTCACACTCCCTCCCACTCACTGCGATCGTCCAACGATCGTCGCCTCTCTTCCCCTCTGATTACCTCCTCTCACGCACGTATCCAAGACTTCTCCCGCACCGCTCCCCTCCATTGGAACAAGCTCCCCCGCTCCATCAGAACTTCCCCTAATCTGTCCTCTTTCAAACGAACATTAAAAACCCACCTTTTCCTTAAAGCCTTCCAGTCTCATGCCTAAACTCCCACCGGTCGGCTACCTCTCTTTCTCATCCCTTCTTCCCTTCTCCCCCTTCCTCGACTCCGTCTCCGTTTCTCCCGTCTCTCCGTCTCATCCATGTGTCTGTCTGTCTTCCCCTCCCTTTAGATTGTTCGCTCCTTTGAGCAGGGCTCTCCTACCTTCTGTTTCCATCACTTTTAACTGCGCTCTCCAGCTACTCAGCTCACCTCCTCTCGGTCCCTCTGCCCTCTGTCTCCTCTCGCTTCTCTCCGCTCCCCTCAGTGACTCTCAACCTGTCATCCGTGCCCACCCTCTTGGGCCATAGTTACCTGCCTATACTCACTTTTCCCCTCCCTCCCTCTCTTTCATGCTGTGCCTGAGCCCCCAGAGTTATAGTGCTTACTGTTACTTGTACTGTGCTGTTTCACCTTGTACTGTGCCATTGTTTGTCCTTGTACAGCGCTACGGATACTTTGTGGCGCCCTATAAATAAAAATTAATAATAATAATAATAATGTTTGGCTTGTGCATGAAGTCATTGGAATAAAGAATACTAGTTACATTAGTTAATGCTGGTAATTGTGTAATTTGACCTAGCTCTTAGTGCAATGGAAACATGTTGAATGCCTCTTAAGGCTGCCCTGCCATAGAGTGTACTTAAATGAGCATTTACATATAACTCAATGTTACTTTACAGAGAGTTAATGCTCCTGAATTCTGCAAACAATATCAAAATTGATGTAATGTAAAGCCTGTCAGAAAGTGTTTGTTTACAGGTCCATTAGCTTATATTCACTTTGGAGTACCAATGTCAAAGTGCATGGTGTAGTCTTGGAGAAGGCATGTTAAACACTTTAAGATAATGCTCATGTGTAAGAGGTCTTTCTGGGAAGTCTGATTGGTCACGTGATGTCCTGACCTGCCAGAAAACATTCAATAATGTATTTTCATAGATAAAGCTAACTGGCAGCTTGAGAAATACATAGGGGTGGAGACAGCAGAGTATAGGTGCCCAAACCTGGGCAGATTTGGGAGCTCAAGCTTCAAGCTAGTGGATCTACGTCCAATGTGGTGACACACAAAAGTGTACAAATGTGAATGGCCATATCTTTTGGGGCACTGGTAATGTAGTTGGACAATGACCACATGAACAATATCATTTGTTTTATTTTAGCCACTTGACCAAAATCTGAAAACTCCGGTTCAGACGATGGTCTTTTTGGGCCCATATACTCTGATTTGTGGACATTTAGGACTGAAACAACCTAATTGACTAGCAGAAGGGTAGCGTGTGTTGGTACTTTACATTGTTGGAATGATTTATTATTGTTTATTTGTATAATGCCACCATAGTGCTTAGCTTTTTTCATTGGATATTGACTCATTCACATCAGTCCCTGCCACTGGAGCTTACAGTCTAAATCTTCTAAAAATAAACACTTAAGAATTATTTTGTCACAAGCCAATTAACCTACAAGAATGTTTTTGGACTGTTGAAGTGAAGTGGAACACTCAGAGGAAACCCACTCAAAAGTGTGGAGAACATACCAACTCCACACAGATAGTTCCCTGGTCAGTATCAAAACCATGATCCCAGTGTTCTAAGGCGTAATGCTAACCATAGTGCCCAATGTAATCAAATTAAAATGTGGTCCCTCTCTAATCATTTAGTGCTAGGAGTAAATCCAGCTAGGGATGCAAATATGCACCCATTTTTTGATGCAAGGGGTGCAAATGCAGATTTTATTTTGCTTCCAGGGAAAGTATTGCTTTCTTTTGCATGTAGCACCCAAGCTAGGACGCTCCCCTCTCTGCTCATTATTGCAACATGGGGCCCATAATGACCACAGCACACTTATCACAGACCATCATGCCTCTGTCACCATATAAAACACCTCTTACAGACATATCAACATGACTCATTTCATAAGGACCTATTTGTCTGGTGTAGTATTTCCCACTTGCCCGTAATCAATTAATTGATTTAAAATATGCATCAGAGCCCACGTGGTATATACCACACCTTACTAATGTCATTAAGTGACTCTTGTTAACATATCTGTTCGTTGGGACCACAGTTTGTGCCCTAAATGTACTAGGCGGTGGAACTCGAGTTTTTGCTTCATATTTGTCATTGACCAAGTTTCTACCACCTCTTTATGCTTTCACTCCTAATTTCTCATTCCACTTTAGGATAAAAAAAATGTGATATCATTGTTCTCCCTCTTTCTCCTGTAGAATCACTGCCCCCTGGAGAAAGTACCACTGTTATACTGGGCATTGATTTCTGTGACTCCACGCAAGCTGCCAACTTCCAGCTCTGGTGAGAGCAATTTATTATTTTATTAAAAAATATTTGATTTTAAGCTCTTTTAGCTTTGACAGATACATGTTAGTATGTATCACTGCAAAACTCTAATTATATTATAAAGAAAATATATATAATTCAATGTGTTTCCTTTGCAGCACACACACCCGACAGTTCTACGTTTCCATCCAGCCGCCAGTGGGAGAACTCATGGAACCTGTTTTTATGAGTGAAAATGATTTCAAAAGAGAGCAGAGTGAGTGATGGGGAGAGGGCAGAGTGAGTGATGCGTTGAGGGCAGAGTGAGTGATGCGGAGAGAGCAGGGTGAGTGATGGGGAGAGGGCAGGGTGAGTGATGGGGAGACAGCAGGGTAAGTGATGGGGAGAGGGAAGGGTGAGTGATGGGGAGAGGGCAAGGTGAGTGACGGGGAGAGAGCAGGGTGAGTGATGGGGAGAGGGCAGAGTGAGTGATGGGGAGAAGGCAGAGTGAGTGATGCGGAGAGAGCAGGGTGAGTGATGGGGAGAGGGCAGGGTGAGTGATGGGGAGAGAGCAGGGTGAGTGACGGGGAGAGGGAAGGGTGAGTGATGGGGAGAGGGCAAGGTGAGTGACGGGGAGAGAGCAGGGTGAGTGATGGGGAGAGGGCAGCGTGAGTGATGGGGAGAAGGCAGGGTGAGTGATGGGTAGAGGGCAGAGTGAGTGATGGGAAGAGGGCAGGGTGAGTGATGGGGAGAGGGCAGGGTGAGTGATGGGGAGAGGGCAGTGTGAGTGATGGGGGAGAGGGCAGTGTGAGTGATGGGGACAGGGCAGTGTGTGTGTGTGATGGGGAGAGGGCAGTGTGAGTGTTGGGGGAGAGGGCAGTGTGAGTGATGGGGGAGAGGGCAGTGTGAGTGATGGGGGGAGAGGGCAGGGTGAGTGAAGCGGAGAGGGCAGGGTGAGTGAAGCAGAGAGGGCAGGGTGAGTGATGGGGTAGAGGGCAGTGTGAGTGATGGGGGGAGAGGGCAGTGTGAGTGATAGGGGAAGAGGGCAGGGTGAGTGATGGGGAAAGGAGTGATGGGGAGAGGGCAGAGTGAGTGATTGGGAGAGGGCAGGGTGAGTGACAGGGTGAGTGACAGGGTGAGTGACAGGGTGAGTGATGCGGAGAGGGCAGGGTGAGTGATGGGGAGAGGGCAGGGTGAGTGATGGGGAGAGGGCAGGGTGAGTGATGCGGAGAGGGCAGGGTGAGTGATGTGGAGAGGGCAGGGTGAGTGATGGGGAGAGGGCAGGGTGAGTGATGAGGAGAGGGCAGGGTGAGTGATGGGGAGAGGGCAGGGTGAGTGATGGGGAGAGGGCAGGGTGATTGATGGGGAGAGGACAGGGTGAGTGATGGGGAGAGAGCAGGGTGAGTTATGGGAAGAAGGCAGAGTGAGTGATGGGAAGAGGACAGTGTGAGTGATGGGGAGAGGACAGTGTCAGTGATGGGGTAGAGGGCAGGGTGAGTGATGAGGGGAGAGGGCAGTGTGAGTGATAGGGGGAGAGGGCAGGGTGAGTGATGGGGAAACGAGTGATGGGGAGAGGGCAGTGTGAATGATGGGGGGAGAGGGCAGGGTGAGTGATGGGGAGAGGGTAGGGTTTGTGATACGGAGAGGGCAGGGTTTAGTGATTGGGAGATGGCAGCGTGAGTGATGGGGAGAGAGATTATAGACAATACAGGTTAAAGAAAAGGCAATGGAAGAAAGATGATGGGATAATATTTATACTGAGACACTTTATACATGAGGGGACATTACATGGAAAGATTAAATATTCTAAAAGAAATATATATTTTGTAAGGTTACACTTTCTGAATGAGGACACTCTCATGTCTCAGAGAGGTTAATTAAAAAGTTATTACTCGGTAATACCAAGTAAAGTGTCTACAGTTTTTCCTGATATTTCATCCAATAGGTGGCACTATTCTTTGGAACTTGGGAAAGTTCCCAATTATATTAATGGATAATATACCAAGTTTATAAGTAGAGTTTACATTTGCTTTCCAGAGATGTTCAACAAAACATAAGCAGATAAGTTGTTCAGTAATGCAGAATAACCATACTTGCATGTATCAGTACCAGTGGATGCTAATGTAGTGCTTCTTCGTCCAAAGGCTCCAGTGGAGCTTCCAACTAGTTGGCAAATTATCACTGGGGGTGTTTGAATTCTCACTTTACAAACTACCGGTGTCTTATTTCAGGATAATGTTCCTGTAATAAATGGGAATATCCAACATATTTTGTTAACCATATATAAAAATTAATATATATTTCATCTCATATATAAAATGGTTTGACTGAATGAATCAATAGAATTAGTCATACAATGTGGTGATGACATGGGTGTTACTTACAGCATAATACTCTCCCTCTTCCTGTAATGTAGGTAAACTTACTGGTATGAATGAGATCACAGAGCGGTTGGCAGTGTCTGGGAAATATCACAGTGACCATATCATTGTGCAACGAGTTATTTCTGCTGCTAACATGAACCGTGTCCCATGTGGTGCTGATAAAGAATACAGGTATTGTGTGTTCAATTTTAAATCCATTTTTATGTCAATAATTATTTTAAAATTAATTGTGTGAAATGAGTACACAGGGAGCTAGTTCTTTGTACATAGGCAATTCACAAGAACACCTTGTTATGTTGATCTTTGCAACATTTGTGGCATAGGAGTACACCTGCTACAGTAATACACCAGAAGATCTTGTATGTGTTGATTATGTTTTACAAGCAGTACCTTTTTGGTTCCATAATGAACATTAAGGACATTTTGGGAGTCATGTACTTACACAATACAAACTTTTATGGAGCAGAGGTGTGATGCAATTGGAAGCAAACAGCTATGTGCTTTGTAATTTGTATGTTTTTACTAGGAAGAGAATATGGGTTCCTAAGGGTAATATATAAGATATAACATTAGTACATGACTCTCATAGGGCTCTTTGAGCAGTGTTACTTAGTAGCGTTTTTTTAAACATTTTCTCACATTGTAAATGAAGTGCAACAATGGTGTGAGGAAAGCACTGAGGAAATGCTGCAGGAGTGGGGATTATGTCAGCATAGTAACCACAAATGAAGGAGTTTTGTTAGCATAGCAGCAAAGGTGTTACAACAGCTCCCTCTATGAGAGGACCATACAATACGTTTAGGGTGTCATGTATACTAATTACATTTTTGGAAAACCCCTTAGGCCCAGGCAGTAGTAGGGCAGGCTGACCCTGATTTCATCATGTTACCACATTTGCCGGTCAGCATAACAAATCCATGGACATTTTTAAATTACTGGTAGATTTATTTTTATTTTCCTACAGATGGGACAAGCAGGATATTGGGGCTCTGGGTAAAAACCTGTTCCACCTTCTAATAAAATGCAGGCCTAGCTCTGTACAAGATTTTGTAAAGATGGAATGGACAGGAACAATTTCCATTTGATATGCAGAAATTCAGAAAGAAAGCGGTCAGCATAAAACCAGATTAGGGGGTAAATGTATCAAGCTGAGAGTTTTCCGGCGGGTTTGAAAAGTGGAAATGTTGCCTATAGCAACCAATCAGATTCTAGCTTTCATTTTGTAGAATGTACTAAATAAATGATAGCTAGAATCTGATTGGTTTTTCAAACCCGCCGGAAAACTCTCAGCTTGATACATTTACCCCCTAGGTGGTTATTACTGATTTTAGAATATCATCATCATCATTTATTTATATAGCGCCAGCAAATTCCGTAGCGCTTTACAATTGGGAACGAACATTAATAAAACAATACTGGGTAATGCATACAGACAGAGAGGTAAGAGAATAGATTGTTTTACACCAGCAAAGGGGCTTATTTGATCAGGGAGATGTTTTGCAGCTCTATTAGCAAACTAATAAAGTGACATCTGAAATGAATACAACAGTAAATGGACTGCTCTTCAAAATCAAGACAATGAGATTATGGATGGCGCAGATATGTATAGTTGTATACATTGAGATTCGATAAAATGTGCTCATACCTGTTTGTTCCCTAATTTGGGACTAGAATTTGAGATTTTGCATTTATCAGTACCAGTAGATGCTAATACAGTGTTTCTTCATCCAGAGGGTCCAGTGGAGTTTGCAGCTAGTTGGCAAATTATCACTGGGGGTGGTTGATGGGGAGACGGCAGGGTGAGAGAATTTGTGGATTTGAGAATTTGCGATTTGAGAATTTGCGCACACATTTTTAGTATATTTCATTCTTCAATTTGTGTTAATTGGCTATTTTCCTGATACAGTGAGACACATGTTCCAGTGGCAGAACCCACCTGTATAAGGTAGTGCCTGCATGCTGTGTTAAAGAGTGTATCAAATGTTGCTTAGATGTCCTACCTTTTCCTTGATCTTTTATATCCTTAAATCAAATGAGTGATGTGTGTTTTATCTATGCTTAACAATTTGGAGTTTGTAAAAGCAGCCAGACATAAGCCAATCATCATATACATCTTCACCCGGTATGGTGGGATTCCAGGCATAGCTGGTAATGCGATGTCTCTAGCAAATGTGTGTAGTGAAGTCCTTCGTCACCTCAGGTGCAGCCAGAAACTGCAGTGCAAATGGACAGACATCATATTCACAGCTACTGCAAGAGTACTTAGAGAATCGCCATATTCTGAGTTTTCAAGTGTCTCATGTCAGCAACAGTGTTACCCACAAGTTTATGTATCACTTTCAGGATCATTAGCCTCAGAGGTTGACACAGCAGTGACATTTCTACTTTTTACTAATAACAATAGTTAGGAGAGTAAACACACTCGCCCATTGGCTCTGGATATAAGCCAGGAAGAGAAAAGGTCTCTTGTTTGATCATCTGAAATAAGAACCCTTTAGTCTACACATATCCATCATTCAGTTATTCACTCAGTAAATTAAAGCATTAGGTGTTCCTCTTAACTGCATTGACAGCCAGTCAAAGAAATGTAATAATATATAATGCACAGTAAATATATTATTAGAATGTTATGTCAAAGGCAGCTATTTATGGTTAGTGACAGTGTATACTGTATAGGTTCTATTTGCAGGATGTCCTAAGTGAAAATCCAAGCAATGGAGACTAAACAGCTGCCCTGTTATACAGAAACCTGGGACTATATTCACACCAGAATCTCTAAATTAGGGAAAACTCCTGTAAAATTTCCACCAGATGGTATCTGGTTCCTGAATGCTTGCACAAAATGTTCCCCAACTCTTCTAATCAATGCTGAAGACTACGTGGCCACCTCAGTAGTTTTGTCCATGTCTTGTGGTCCTGCCCCAAAATGAATACATTCTGGGCTGAGATTAAATCACTTAATTCTAATGTCAATGGCTTCATCATAAACCTATCTCTTATTAACCTACTTCTATGTGCACCCATAAAGCGAATTAGCATGCCCACAGATAAACTCATCATGCACATATGGTGTGCTGCTAATTACCAAATGGCACGCAGCTAGAAAAAGGTTAACCGGGTTGTGGGGGAAAGGTATTGAGGTGGGGTAAGTTGTGGGAGGGAGCACGGAGGAAAGAGGGAGTTGATGAGGTGTAATCCAGTTAAGACAATGAAGCACTTCATTGGCTGACCGGCAATGGAGTTGTGTAGTGTCAATACCAGGGATACCATACTTTGTGAAACCTGTTCTGTAGACAAGTGATATACTCCATTTTGGAGATAAGCCATATGCAATTATCATTATCAACATTTATTTATATAGCGCCAGCAGATTCCGTAGCGCTTTACAATTGGGAACAAACAGTAATGACACAATACTGGGTAATACATACAGAGAGGTGAGAGGACCCTGCTCGCAAGCTTACAATCTATGGGACAATGGTTTGACACACAAGGGTAAGTGCTACATCATATTGAATATTTGTCCAGCTAGAATGCAAAGGTTACAAAGTATTTAGTGGGCTGTATGTTCAGTCACACAACTATGTTTGTCAGAGGTTTGTTGTCTTGTGTTAGCTGTGTAGAGGGTGGTAATAGGGTAACCTAGGGAGATTAAGAGGGTGGTAAAGAAATATTATAAGCTGGTCTGAAGAAGTGGTTTTTCAGAGAACGCTTTAAGGTGTGAAGACTAGAGTTAAGACTTGTGGTGCGAGGGAGTGAATTCCATAAAGTGGGTGCAGCCTGAAAAAAGTCCTGTAACCGAGAATGGGAGGAAGTGATGAGAATGAAAGAGAGACGCAGATCTTGTGCAGAATGGAGGTGTTGAGTTGGGAGATATTTTGAGATAAGTAGGAGCAATTCTGTTGATGCCCTTATATGTTAGTAGAAGAATTTTATATTGGATTCTTTGAAAAACAGGCAACCAATGTAGAGACTGACAGAGTGGCTCAGCAGACGAAAAACGATTTGCAAGGAAAATCAATCTAGCCACTGCGTGCAAAATAGACTGTAGGGGCTCGAGTCTGATTTTGGGAAGACCAGTAAAGAGGGAATTACAATAGTCGATGCGGGAGATAATGAGTGCATGAACAGGCAATAGATTACCTCTTGTTGTAAAGGTGGTTAACTTAACGCATACTTGCCTACTGTACCGTAATTCCCGGGAGGCTCCCAAATTTCAGGGAGTCCTCCCGGACTCCCGGAAGAGTATGCAAATCTCCCTGTTTCGCCGAAATTCACGGCATTGAATGGCACCCACCCTCGCTATTCAAAGCCGTGAATATCGGCATTTAATAGTGGGGGCAGGGCTATGGTGACGCGACGGGGGAAGAAGTTTTGAAAGTTGGCATTCATGACTTAACCCCCTTCACAACAAGTGATAATCCAACCCTCTCTTTCCTCCCTCCTCCCTCTCATACCTCACCCCACCAACCTCAATACCTTTCCCCAACATAACCCACCCATATTTAAAACATACAAACTTCACACAGACACAGTGTTTATTTTTCTGTTTTCAAACAACCATTATTACTAACAAACAGCATGCAAGCAGGGCCAGGTTATCCAATAGGCTGGCTAGGCTGCAGCCTAGGGCACAAGGCTTTTTGAGGGGTGCAAAGGGGTTGCAAAATTGTGAGAGGAACAGGTATAAACTTAAATTAATTTTAAAATATTAGAGAATAGTAGTTCTTCAAAGTAAAAATTAAAACATGAAGGAAAAATGTAATACGTTTTTAATCTTTCGTATTCTCATGGTATAAAGACAATGAGTCATCCTCCGGCGGGCACTTAAAGATAAGCATGTAGGAGAGATAAGGATGGTAACAGGCGCAGATTGATTTTAATAAAAAAAAATGTTTTATTAGTAACACCACTAAAAAAAACAGAAACTGTAAAGAAAATGATAAACCTAATCTTAACTAGGTAATTTTTCCATTATCCCGGACCAGAAGATGGAAGGCCAGGTTCACTTTCCAACTTTAAAAATCTGTTGCAGATTGAGGTTTGTATGTAAGAAAGGTAGTCTCTCATCACACTTAGGCTGGTTACACACTACAGTGTTTTCAGCCAACAGTCGGGCCAATCACCCGATGAATGACCGTTCAGCCTGGTATTGCATTAGTGTGTACACTTAGATGATAAACGATAGTTGTTCCAAAGCACCGATCATCGTTTGATTTGATTGTTCAGCAGAACTATAAATCTTGTTCAGCTATGGAACAACATCCTTCCATTTCTGCAGTGTGTATACACACGATCAGGATCTCCATGGAATTTACAGAGTCAAGGGGGTATATTTACTAAACTGCGGGTTTGAAAAAGTGGAGATGTTGCCTATAGCAATCATTCAGATTCTAGATGTCATTTTGTAGAATGTACTAAATAAATGAAACCTAGAATCTGATTGGTTGCTATAGGCATCATCTCCACTTTTTCAAACCTGCAGTTTAGTAAATATACCCCATGATATCTTCAGCCAATGGGTATGACAGATGAAGAGCACAGATCCGAAGTTAAATCTTATAAAACATGCATAGTGTGTACGCATGGATCGGCATGCTGATCAGGGCTTTTTTTTTTTTTGGTCGTTAATAAAATTGTTGTAGATAACACATAGGTCAGAAAATTATGTAGTGAGTACCCAGTCTTACTGAAGACTCAGTCAGTCATCTATCTGATTATAACCTCTGCTGACTCATACACTCATGACCATACTTGCCAACTCTCCCGGAATGTCCGGGAGACTCCCGCATTTCGCGAGAGTCTCCCGGACTTCCGGGAGAGTGTGGTAATCTCCCTGATCTGCCCACTTCCTAGTGAAGTAGGCAGAATTCGGTTCAGACGCCACGATTCACCGGGAATCGCGGCATTTGGCCCCGTCCCCGCTGTAAAATGACGCGGTTTGCATCATTACGTCATAGGGGTGGAGCCAAAATGGCACGATTTCCGGCGCCCTGCCCCCTGCACGCCCACCTGCTCCAGGCAGCACCCGGAAGCCATATCAGCAAATATGCTCATGACACTTCACACTATCAGTGCAAGCTATATACAGACCTAATGAGTGTGGTCTCATTCTCCTTTATGGCTCACACTCCTGCATTTTCTGAATGTGTTCTGCTTTTGTATGCATGGAAAATGCATATAAACAGGTCTGGCACTAGAAACCCTTGTTTTTACTTGCAGTGTGTCAGTGTTTATCTGAATGCTATATGTTCCATCTATTGCGTTTACTGTATATAGAATCTTCGGAGAATTTAGAGTCTGCTCTAAAATGCAAGTAAAAACACAATCCAATTTAATTTTCTGGGTTGTATATTTGGAAATCAGTACATATGTCACATTTATTAGCTCCACATTACAAGTGATCAGATCTGGATTTACATAATTGGAGTCCTATCACAGAGAAGAGTATAGAGGTACAAGCCTGCACTCCTTGGTTAAACTATCCCCACCTCCTAGTAAACTGAACATATCCCCATCCCAGTTAAAGCCATATTTACTCAGATACTTGTCTTTTTTTAATTCAGCGACAAAAAAAATAAGCAAAAAAGTGGCCTGCTGCGCCATTAACATACAATAGTTCCAGTTATTCTAGTAACGTTTTCATGTTTTTATGATTATTGACTTCTCATCACTGTGCTGCATTTATTTATTTGTTAATAGGTTAAAAATTGGGCAGACTAGATGGGCCAAGCGGTTCTTATCTGCCGTCCAACTCTGTGTTTCTATGTTAACAATTGACTGTTTTATTTCTTTAGATTTGCAGCTAAGACGGTGACCAGTGGAACTGTCGTCCTGGTGACATTAACTCTGAAGGACGCTGCTTCGGCACTACTGACCATCAATAGCGAGAAAATGGTGATTGCAACCATGTTAGCAAAGGACATTGTGCAGGCATTGACACAGTGATGCTTGTGATACTTGAAACACTTAGCAACATAAAGTGACCTTGTGACATTGGTTTTTTAACCCTTGACACAAGTGCACTGAGAGACTGAAGAGGATGTATGAGGATAAGATGATGTGTGATCTCTGGTACTTCTATCACTGCTGACTACACAATTGAAATCAATAAAACAGTTCGTCCCCACACATCCCAGTAACTATAGTCTGCAAAATGTCATCTCCAAAGGACAGGGAGTGCAGTGGAACACAGCTAAGTTCACCTCCTTGAGTACAAAGTCACTTTATACTGGGAATTGTCACTATAACAAGCATTTGCAACAATGAAAGCAAAGGCACTACACTTGCATTCCTTGAATATTCTTCTGCCTCTGAATAATCATTATTCTACAAGCTAGTTACCTATCAAATACAAATAAGACTGATTATGACAATTAATGCAGAACTTTATTAATCTAGCTTTGATCATTCCGATTACAGAAACATATGTCTGTGGTTGGCCATTCATATATATGTTTATGGAACCTCTGTTAGACATATTGGCAGTATGAGCTTATTATGAGAATATACACTTATTATTACAGTATCTACAGACCTTCAGTTTCAAACCTTGAGCCTGAGTCATTAAGTAGAGCAAAGCAAATAAATGAGTAACTTTAATCCTGGACAAACCATGTCACAATGCAAGAGGTGCAACTTAGTTTATTATTTTGCACAGAACAAAAATACTGGTTACTTTTTCATGTAGCACACAAATACTTGATAGCTTTATTTTTACACTGACATTTAAAGCTGATGTAGGACATGGCCTTCCCCAACCATAAATGTGTCCCCACATTTTAAATTTATCCCCCCCCCCTCCAATACAACATGGTTTTGCCAGGATGCAAATTACCTCCATTATTTGCTCTCATTAATAACTCAAGCCCCTTGTCACCATCATTCCTCTGTAATGTACACCCAAAGCTTTATCCGGAACCCTTATAAATATTATTCAAGTCAAGCATGGTGTACCGGTAATAAATTATGTGCAGGATGAGAGATCCCTAAAAAAAACTTCCTTAAAATTACCGATGCCGTAAAAAATATATCAGCATTTTTATGCCTTAAGAAGAAATTGGAACAAGGCTATGTTCTGCAAAAGAAAAGTTAGATTTTATTATAAGTATATGTGACACTGTTCAAAGTAAGAGACTCTGTAAGGCTGGGTATACACTACAGGGTTTTCAGACGATTATCATGCCAATAAAACTATAAACGAGCGTTTGGCCTAATGTCACATCAGTGTGTACACTCCAACGATGAACGATTATGGTTCCCAAGCTCATCATATCGTTTCATTTGATTTTTAAACCGGACTAAAATGTTGTTCAACGATGGAATGATGTCGGTCCAATTCTGCAGTGTGTATGGACTCATGACCGACACTGTCCATAGAACTCTATGGAGTGTGCAGAGTCACAAACCTTTCAGCCAATGGTTATGACAGATGAAGAGCACAGATCTGAGGATAAATCTATTAAAACATGTATAGTGTATGAATCGGCATGCCGATCGCAGCATTTTTTATTTTTTTACCGTTGGTAAAATCTTTAAAGATATCGCATCGGGAGAAATTTTCTGTAGTGTGTACCCAGCCTAAGACATGAGTGTATAAGTCAATACATTCAGTTCCCAGTAAAAAAAAAAAATACTTCTATGTCCCTCTATTGTAGATGCCTATGTTAATGGTAATAAACTATGATCCCTTGGTTGATACCTGCACACTGATTAGATATTGCAGTGTGACAGTTGTAGATGATTTGCTCCTGGAGTGACTGTGTGGCTTCCTTCTGCCCCCGATGTATTGTAATCTATTAGATTTATTTATTACAATGTGTTGAATCTGTCAATAAAGTCCAATGTGAACATACATCAGTGATCCTCTACGTTTTTTCTACAAACATCTGACTTTAAATGAAATATGTCAGCTTAAGTTAGTTTAAGGCAGTATGTAATCCCGCTTCCCATGAAGCATTATCAGATTGGTATTAAATTCACAATGCTTCCTGATTAATATTTATAGATTTCAACATGCCTTGTAGTATTACAAGTGCCAGCATGACAAACACATAAAGGTGGCCTGTGCATTCTGGGACATATAGTTCACCAAGGACAATAATAACAAATGTACCAATTTTTAACTTATTACCCCACATCATCATCATCATTTATTTATATAGCGCCACTAATTCCGTAGCGCTGTACAGAGAACTCATTCACATCAGTCCCTGCCCCATTGGAGCTTACAGTCTAAATTCCCTAATATAGACACACACTCACACAACAAACACATTATTGGAGGGCGAAATCCTCCTAGGGAATTCAGCACTGTGTTGACCAGCCTACAGCTGCTTTGGTAATATGACGATCCCGGGCTGGCATAGCATAGTGCTGGTATCTGCAATTTTAGGGGAACCCCATGCTTTTTTGCCAATACCACTAGCACTAAGGTAAGTTTGGCCTTTTGGGGTGGGGAGTGTGCCCACTCAATTTTGGTTTATTTTTAGTGAAGATGCAAAAGATCTTGCACCAGGGAGAAGCAGTCTCCTAAGAGATATATCTGTACCTGCTTCCTACTGTACATGAGGTATGTGAACACACCCTTCATGTACTCGGGTTACACCTCTCCATCCTTCCCTCCCCTGTTCCACCTCTCTACCCATATAAGTAGCATTTCAAATGAACATTTTTAGTAAACCAAACTTATTATCAAAATTATCTGCAATTGTGATCAACATCTAATCAGGATTGTTCAGATATATATAGGTACTGGCAGAAAATATGATCAGATGATGATATCTATGTGTGAGGTCATTGGCCAACCACACTAATAGGACTAATTGTGATACAATGGCTGGACCTGAATAGTGACTGATCATCTGTTTTGCATATGACTGTGAGTGGTTAGCCCTTTGCTACTAGGCAGGTAATCCTAAGCATGTCACACAAACTACTGTCTACAATATGGACCGTCATTTACTAAGGTACCCATTTTGATGATCAGCAGTGAATTTCTTGATCAGTAACTGAGGGAGAATGAAATCACAGAGCCAAGACTAACAATAGGCTGCGGAATTAGGTGCGCTATATAAATAGATGATGATGATGATGATGGAGGATAGGCTGGGAGATTATGCAGAAGGTGATTAAGACTCATGGATAAAGCAAGACAGATACAGTAACCAAGGAAAACAGTTACAACACGAGTCAGGATTCCAGAACAGGAAGTCATACAGCAATGGATCAAAACAAGAGATGGCCAGGAAGGGGTTTATACAAGGAGTCAATAAAAACATAAACATGACACAGACACAACAAAAGATATCAGACAAGACTGAGGCATTAATCACATGAACGGGGAAGGGGCGAGAGAAGGGAAAGGATATGAAATCCATGCCTACTGGAGAGCCAAGTTCCCAGTCTCAGCATGCTCTTGAGACTTTAGAAGTCATATTTCCCCTTGGGAGTGGAATTGGGTACTCAGATGCTTTCAAAACTTGGATAGCTTAGAACATCAGAACCACAGTAGAGTAAGCAGGGTGAGCGGGCCAGGACAGAGACACAAGAGAAGGTAGCAACAGTAACTTGAACAAGGCCGACACAGACTAAACAATAGGAAACAAAAAAAGAATACACTAGACAGACTAATACAAAAAAGCACAAAGGCCACGGGCTAGGAATAAAACAAGGACACAATAATGTCAGATCTAAATATACAAAGCAAGGTTGGCCAAAGGAATAAGATATAAAATGTTCCAGCAATCTCTAGTATACTTATTGGCCATATATACCCCTCAAGATTGCTTGGAGCTCCCTACAGCTGGGCTTGTTAGCAAGGGGAAGACAGATTGGAGACCACCCTCCCTAAACAAATGCATTGCCCAGTGCACCAGTGGAAGTTGTGCATGGCTCCTGCTCACCATTGTGTGCAGAACACACCTCCCAACATTTTCGACATTCAGAACAAAGGACTAGATGGCGGGACAATCCCCTCAAATCAAGATTGTCTTGCTTAAATTGGTACAGGTGGAAGGTATTCACATGGTCGATAGATAGATAGATAGATAGATAGATAGATATATTTTGCAAAGCCATAATTCATTATATGCAATGCTTATAGATTCATACGTATTTGTTGACACATTTAATTTATTAGACACGTTCACATGTTCATGAATGAACGAAACAGAAGTCTACGCATATTGTAGAGGCTCATTAAAGGATTGCAGAACATAAAATAAAAACAAATAGCCTTATTTAAAGAACTACTAATAAAATGTTAAAAAAATAAAAAATATATGTACATTTATTATAAGGTTAGTAAAACTGAACATGTCTGAGACATCAAGGAGGAAAAGTTGTAATTTTTTTACAGCAAATCTGTTCAACTTTGTTTTTTATTTTTGTTCTGTTATTTTATTTTTCTTTATTATGCATGTGGTTGATTCATTATTATAATCCTTAGAACAGCCTTTTTTGTCTCTTGTATTGTTTACATTATATTGCTTTCTTATTGCCTTACACTTTCGTGGAAGGTAATTTTACAAATCTACCGAATACACTATATAAAAAAAGTGTTGCTTTATATAACTTTTCAGTTTTCCTTCATAAAATTAAGATTGATTTCTTGAACAGCCAGATTACCAGGATGAATTGTAATTTGTGTTACTTGAAGTTTCACATCTGTCCAACTCACAAAATATGTACCCACAAATATACATACAAAATAAGACATAATGTCTATGTTAAAATAAATGCACCAAAGATATCAATAATCCATTATATTGTGCTCCTAGGTTGAACAAATAGAGCTTCATAAGTGGATGAAACTAATGTCGGGGTACCGAGGCTTGGTGCCCCTCTGATAATACTCTGATAACCTGATTTCCCAATAACAGCAATGCTTGCAGTTGACTGGAGAGTAGAAAAATGAAATTCAGACATGTGGTTAGGTTTCAGAGTCAGCTCTGGCTGCTTTCCAGTCCTGCTCGTTTATATATATACACAGAATTAGGCTGTTGTCCAATAAATGTAAAGCATAGTTTAACAGATGCTAAAGTCCATATATGGTACTAAAGGTGAGTTTTCCTTATCTAGTTTAGCAGATGATTGATCTAGGCATTGTCTCCTTGCAGTCTTCAGATTGTATGGTAATGAAGGTGGGTTTCCGTATCTTGCTTAGCAGATGACTGATCTATGTGTTGGCTTCAGATTCCAGCAAGCAGAAATATATCTGGTCTTTATTATTTAAAGTTGTAACATTTATAATTCGCTTATCAATAAAAAAATATATAATTTTCACCCTCACACTAATATATCCTCCAACTTTAAAATTAAGGCCTTTTGCACAACGAAACACTTGTGTCCCACAATTTTGTAAGTGCTAAAATACTAAACCTCCCTACAAAAGATGCCATCTTGACATGCAAATCCTTTCTCAGCAGGATAAATCCAAGTGCGCAAAGAAAGCATGTGTGCTGTCATAAGAGGGAACAATGACTTTTACCTGCCCAATACTATTTTCTGCTCTGTAAATGATCATCCTGTGACATATCATCATCATCATCATTTATTTATACATATAGACATCCCTGCTAATGGTTGCTGTTGTAAGTCAGCGACCCACTATAAAATATCAATGCTGTGTTTATACCCAATTATATTTTCTTTTTATGCCAAATTGCTGGAAAAAAAGATGAAGAAACCCACCATCAAGTTGTAGAAGTCTAAATAATACATTCCAGAGGCAGTGACTGGGACATATGTGCACACTGGGAAATACATATTACTCATTCTGTATGTGTTATATAGATAAGCTTACCCATAATGGATGCTATTATCAGAATGCAATTCATCTCAAAGTTCCATAACCTTACAAAGAATACTTTATAGCCAAGGAAGCTCTCAGTGCTTGTTATATC
Source organism: Mixophyes fleayi (assembly GCF_038048845.1). NCBI lineage: Eukaryota > Metazoa > Chordata > Amphibia > Anura > Limnodynastidae > Mixophyes > Mixophyes fleayi. Next base: position 128,279,702 of record NC_134405.1, read on the forward strand.
ATTGCATACATCAGGAGTACTTTATCTCATATATATTTATTACTTTTAAGCGTGATCTGCGGCTCCATTATACTGATCTGGAGTGTTAGGAAACAAATGATTTTCATTTTACACCCATTGATAAGTGTGATTTTATGGAAGTATTCTGGTTACATTATATATTTTCTTATTAGCAGATACACTTTTAGATACGAACCTACCTGCAATTTCACATAGTGATGACTAATGTATATCTCACTATTCTTCTAGTAATATCTTGTACTCAGAGCCAAATAAACGTTGTGATAATGAAGCGGCAGCTTTAAATCTCTGTAATACAATATCCACATTACTTCCTAACACGGACCCCCATCCCACCCAGCTAAGATTGCCACCTATCGTTTTTAGCTGAACTGATTGGTTGTGAAGGTTCTGCAGTCACAGGCCATGTGAGCACAAACCTTATTAGCTAATATTTTGTGGGTTATATTAATGTAGGTACGAGAAATAGTTGTTTTACTATGTTTTAACTTATACTTTTGAATTTTAAGATAGAAAGGGAGAACTCACAGCACCTCAATAATGTTGCTTGGCTTCTCAGCCAAGGGAGTTGGCTCATTAACAATTTTGCCTAAGAACACAGCCATGAATGAAGAATGGTACCAAAATATCCTCCAAGCGCAACTTCTCCCAACCATACAAGAACAGTTTGGTGACAAACAATGCCTTTCCCAGCATGATGGAGCACCTTGCCATAAGGCAAAAGTGATAACTAAGTGGCTTGGGGGTCAGAATTTTGGGTCTATGGTCAAGAAACTCCCCAGATCTTAATCCCATTGAGAACTTGTGGTCAATCCTCAAAAGGTGGGTGGACAAACAAAAACCCACAAATTCTGACAAACTCCAAGTATTGATTAGGCAAGAATGGGCAGCCATCAGTCAGTATGTGGCCCAGAAGTTGATTGACAGCATGCCAGGGCGAATTACAGAAGTCTTCAAAAAGAAGGGTCAACACTGCAAATATTGACTCTTTGCATAAACTTAATGTAATTGTCAATAAAAGCCTTTGATACCAGCCAGGCTCCTACGTTAACAGTAACTGTGACAGTAGGCTATTAATTTAATGGTGGAGTTTAGGTGGGGGCTAATTATTTAATGGATGCTATACTATTTGTGGGGTGATAGTGGACCTTTAATTTAATGTTGAGTTGGTTTGGGTCTATAATTAAATGTAGGGTGGAGATTGGAAGAAGGGCCATTTATTAAATGTGAATATATTATTATTTCATGCCGTGGATGGTTTTGGGAAATAGTTATATTAAACGTAAATGCTATTAATTTATTGCTCGGGCTGTTTAGATGAAGGGTCATAGGATTATTTATTAAATGGGAATACTATTAATTTAATGTTGGGGTTGGTTGGAGGAAAATAGATTTATTTATCAAATGTGAGTACTGCTACTTTGATGTTGGGGCTGAAGAGAGGCCTAATTATTAAATGTGTGTGCTGTTCATTTAATGCCAGGGATGGTTGGAGGTTTCTAAATTTCATGTAGGTATTTATTTTTCCAAATAGGGCCCCCAACATTCCAGGATCCAGACAAGCAGCAACTGATCTAAAGAAACCAGCAGCTGTGGAAGTCGAATAATTGGATGAAGTTAGTTAAATTAAAGAATATTGGTTTACAGTACAATTGCATTTAGTACGCTACGTGTAATGACGCAATTACACAGGTAAATAACACACACACTTCCATTTACACTTGTAAATAGTACACATGTTCTAAAAGAACCAACCCACACTTGATTATTTAATAAATTAATGAAAGTTTATTTATACTTAAATAATACTATAGTAAAGGTATTTATGGTTCAGATCCTCTAAAATATATGGAGTTTGGTCTCATATTAATCCATATTATAATCCCTATTATACCAGCAGAAACCCTGTGTCAACAGAGTAGCAATTGCACCTAGCGGCCGCTAATTATGAACAATATGAGATTAATACTCAAAAGCACTGTTTATGGGTCAGTTTAAACCGGTTCTTCGGTGGGAAGACACATATGCAACAGTTGGAATGAGTTGCCCCCTCTTTTGAGAAGAGATCAATTAAACTGACCTATGACCAGCAGTCTACTGGAACATTGTAAACCCTGGACCACTGAAGACCTCTCTTAGTATTATCTGTGTGTATTTGTGACATCATCGCAGCCCTTGATTCAGGAACGGCCTCTCTTTGCCAACAGACATCAGCTTTGACGGACTGTTCCTGGATCCAGGGTTGTGCAGCGTATGTATCGGTTGTACTTTGTATTATTATTGTGTTTTGCTAAATTTTACTATTAAATCTCTTTTGTGCTTTGGAACCACATTAATTGCATTCGACAATATTTATTGGTAGCGACAATATGGACACAACACAGCCACAGATGGTGAAGGTGACAAGACAGGTAGGAGAGAGCAGGATAGTCTGTCAACTGTCCTGAATCTGTTGGGGCAGTCCCGAATTTGGGTGACCGTTTTGATTAGTCAGGATTTGGTCCGACTACAAGGACAGTTAGGAGGTATGTCCTGCTTCAGTGCCACGCAAAGCTTTAATCCAGCACAGCTCACCGGTACACTGATTACATTTGAGTTCTGTTTCAGCCAATTTAGTATTAAAGTAATTCTATCATTTTCAAATAAGCATTGCATAAACGATTATATTGTGTTTCCAAAGCACAAAGTAATTTATTTTAGCAGATGCAATAATTTAACAATTCAATACATGATTATAATACAGTACAGCCAATACCAAAAGATAAATACATACCGGTGCGTTCGCTTGCGCTAGCTGCGCTCCCACTGGTACCAGAGGACAGTATTTGACTACAGAATACTGTGGTCAAAGAATGACTGAAGCCAGTGGGAGTACAGCTATATTATATACACTCAGTGTTACAGAGAGAACAATGCAGATGACGTGGCTTGCTTCTATAGGTCCAGACTTCAGGTGGGTCCAGTGTAAACAGGTCATAGGCTAGTTCAAACAACCCCCTCTAAGGCTGAGGGTCAACATTCCAGATGATTCTCCCGCTCAGAAACCAGTTTAAGCTAGTCTATTCACACATTACAGTCAGTATAACTTTAAGGATTTATTCCCTAACATCACTAACTAGAGTATGCAATGTGCGATCTCTTCGGCAAAAGAAGACAACTGCTGATGAATAGGGGATTAAAATGATACCAGACATGACACATATCCTATAACCAGAACCTTAAATAACACTAAAGTGTACATATAATCATAATATATAAACTAATAATAAACTAATTACTATCTGCTCATAAATCACTGTGGAATATATGAAATATGAAAATAACAAAATGTTGTAGTGCGAGTGTGTGCGTGCGTATTTTACTGTGTGATCGCAGTATGGCACGTGTAGCGTGGCATACTGAGTGCAATCGCACGATAAAACAATATTAACCAATATACTTTCGTTCATCCAATTATACGACTTCGACATTAGTATCAGCACAGCGGTTCTCAAATGTAGTTTTTGAGTGAGAACTACATTTGAGAAGCACCGAAACCTCAGTACTGATACTAAAATGGGCAAAACTGAACTGCTGCGCATGCCCAGTGACAGCAGCTCCTCCTACCTAATTGGGAATTTCTGAAAAACAGGACAGATAGTTGTAATGACTACTAAAATTTTGTGTGTCCCAACTGTGAGTATTGTTCTTTGTGAGTATGTTTCCTCTGTTTTTAATTTCTTAAGCACGTTTAATTTGTATGCAGGCGCAGGCACATACTGGCTAGGTGGTCACTTTCTCATTTAAAAATAAATTTCTAAGTTACATTTAGTTGGTCTAAGCCAGGTTCAAACAGTCCAGTCCTAAAGTATCAGAATATTGATTAAAATTTGATAACAGATACTTTAAATTCTAGAACAAATGTAATTGAGACCTTTAATATTGCTTCTATTGTCTTCAAATCCTTTAATTAAAATATCCAGAACAGGTGTCATAGAACCCAGTATAATCAACATAAAATGTATTTCAGCAATCCTTTTGTTTATCATGCTGGAGGTCTATGTATACTTATTTCAATGTCTTGTTTGATGACATTTCTTACAGTTTTATGTATAAAAAGACCCAGACATACTGTACATGTCGATTACCAAAAAATATAAGGCCTACAGTTGATACTATGCAAATATGGGCAGCACAATGGCCTAGTGGCTAGCACTTCTGCCTCAAGGCACTGGGGTCATGAGTTTGATTCCCGACCATGACCTTATCTGTGTGGAGTTTGTATGTTCTCCCTGTGTTTGCGTGGGTTTCCTCCAGGTGCTCCTCTCATACTCCAAAAACATACTAGTAGGTTAAATGGCTGCTATCAAAATTGACCCTTGTCTCTCTGTCTGTGTGTGTATGTTAGGGAATTTAGACTGTAAGCTCCAATGGGGCAGGGACTGATGTGAGTTCTCTGTACAACGCTGTGGAATTAGTGGCGCTATATAAAGAAACGATGATGATGATCATGATGATGAAATATGCTGCTGGCACATGGTAATTTTTCAGGTTTATTTTCAATAAGGCTGTGTGTCTATGGATGGCAAGGATTTATGGATGAGTCTCAGTAAATTAAATTTTATACGTGCAATTGTATTTACATAAACTTAACATCCCATGTATTCTTTAACAGAAGAGTCAGTGAGAGGCAATGGGGACAGGCATAAAGGCAAAGAAGCAGAGCCAACAAAGGGGCAGACATAAGGTACGAGGTTCAGGGGTGTTATGGGCTGAAAACTGAAAATAGATTAAAATCAACTGGGAAAGTCAGTGATGTGAGAGAGCAGGGAAATGGCAGGAAATGAGTTCCATTAGGGGACTTGGACCAGACCAGCCTGAATCCAGCTCCAGCACAATCTGAGAATCAGGAGGTCACAGATATTTGTAAGTACAGGAAGGAATAATAATACATTTCTCCATTCTTTACACCTAACTGCATATTTCACTCTAAATGAGTGATGCAAATGTAGCTTTTTCATTTAAGCACGTCCTCAATACCCCCTGGCTGGGAGTGGGACACATTCTAGGTCAAGAAATCAGTTTAAAAATAAATCTGTCCAGTATTTGCTACATGCAAAAGCAGCTAGTATTTTCCCTGCATAAAAAAATCCCTTTTCTAATCCTAGATGTCCTTACAAGCACTATTCTCTCTTTAATATCATCCCCCAGGTATTTTATTTTCCTACAGTGCAGCGTGGATTGGCGATCGAATCAGAGATCACACCTTGTCACACCTTGTCTCCTCTGATTGGTCTACATGGTGAAGTGTGCCGTTCGTAGTTCCTGCAGGTTACACTGGGGCACATGTGTTATATATAGGTACTATACAGGGAGGGGTAGTCAAAAGAATACGCCATTGTTGTCCAATGGATCATGTGATTCAATGTGTGTTTCTGGGAAAGAGAAACCCACCTAAGTGCACTCCTACTTAAGTCAGCCACTCACAGTCCATTCCAGACAATTGTTGGGTGAACAGAACTGAACAAGATCCAGCCATCCAGCCTGTTGGATTGAGTGACTGGATCATTTATGGAAAACCTGTGTCTGTCAGTGCAGTCAGAAGATAATTACACTGGAAATGTTCTTTGTATTTAATTAAGATCAATGCACAGTATCAGTTATACTGCTCTGCACGCTGGATATAAGTCTTAATATGTTTTGTATCTATAATCCACTTATAACAGTGACATGATTTTGAGTAAGTTATTCTAAACACCATTCTCATTACATAGCACTTCCTCCGGTACACATTTTGTTACCTCTTTATAGAGATCTTGGGCCTGATTCATTAAGAAACTTAGGCAAGAAATTGAGTGAGTTTTCTTACTTAAGTTTGCTGGACAAATCCGTGTTAAAATGTAAGGGGTGAAAATTAGTTTTCTATTTTGCACATAAGTTAACTACTGGCTGTTTTTCATGTAGCACACAAATACTTGATAGCTTATTTGTACACTGATATTTAGGGCTAGATTTACTAAGCTGCGGGTTTGAAAAAGTGGGGATGTTGCCTATAGCAACCAATCAGATTCTAGTTTTTATTTATTTAGTACCTTCTACAAAATGATAGCTAGAATCTGATTGGTTGCTATAGGCAACATCCCCACTTTTTCAAAACCGCAGCTTAGTAAATCTAGCCCTTAATGTTGATATTTGTGTGCTACATGAAAAAACAGACAGTATTTAACTTATGTGCAAAATAGAAGACTAATTTGCACCCCTTGCATTGTAACATGGTTTTGATAAAAAAAACTTGAGTAAGAAAACTTACTCAATTTCTTGCCTACGTTAATTAATGAATCGGGCCCCTTGTCACCAGGGGAATAGGCTCTATTTTTTAACAATCAGTTTAAAAAAAAGCTTGCCCCAAGCAGGCGGTTGACTGTCCTGCTCAATCTGTTGTTGGCATAACAAGACCAGCTGGATCAGAGAATTGATGAAGCACAGGTAACTGAGATTTTCCTATTCTGTTTTATTCCTTTATCTTTAAGCACACAAGGAAGAAATATTTAAATTGTCCCCAACATTAGCATGGGAGGCCTTTAGAACAGCTAGGCTGCTAATAAATGCAACTACTATGCTCATGGGATAGCACTATACCCCTCTACCAACAGCCCCCATGCTACATCAACCCACTAGGCTAGTAAGGAGTACTACTAATCATAGAGCATCTCATAGGCAAACAGAAGTGGTTGAAGACTTTTCATTCATTTTCTAACAATATAGATCATTTACGAACCACAAAAGTGCAAAACAGCAGCTGCCTACTTTTGCTCAATAGAACCCCATTTAATATATGGGTTTGCTGATTAAACTGGTGGCATGTGGAAGGGTGCAAGAGTTTGCACATGCCGAAAGAAGAAAAGAGGGGCGGATCAGGTTGAATGTGCCTTTCTTTGCACCAACGTGCAAAGACGATATTTTGTTTAGTGGGATAAAATAATTTCAAAAGAATACGTACAATTTTGTTTCTCCCTGCAAAAGAACTTGGATTTTCCTGTCTCATACATGTACTTATAATGGGATTACAAAGGTAGAGTTCTGTAGTATGATAATGTGCCAAAAAACGTTTATTGGTCAGAAAAGACCCATCATAAGATTTACCAACAGGCACATAAAACACTGCCTGCAGTTGCTTTTGGCAAAGTATGCAAGATTTCACCTGCATTAATCAACTTTTCGTGGGTTACCGTAGTCCCAATACAACTCTATGTGCAATGTTTGTGATTTACTAAGCAGCGAAAGCTACTGCTTTTCGCTGCAAACTAACGTCATCACAGGATGGCATTAGCTTACCTGTATCTATGGGGTCTAAAGAAGCTGGAAAGGCCTTACATGATCTCCTGCTGGGTAAAATCCTATGACCATGTGTCAGTGACGGATCCAGGGGGGGGTGATCGGGGCAATCGCCCCCCCCCCCCCCCCCCCTAAGAGGGGCGGCTGAACACCATGTGCAGGTCTGCTCGGCAGTGACAGGCAGTGACAGTGTGCTGCCCGGCTGCTCTGATTGTGTTTTAAACACAATCAGAGCAGCCGGGCAGCACAATCTCCCTACCTGTCACTGCCGAGCCACCGGCAGCCTCAGAAGTCAGAAAGGGGCCAGGACCTATATCCCCCTTCCCCACTAAATTGCCCCGGGTACAACAATTTTCTAGATCCGCCCCTGACATGTGTGAACTTTATCTGTGCATGCGCAGTTAAGATTCTGCTTTCACTGGCAGCGTTAGTCAGAAAACACTGTGTGTAGGAGAGTCTCTTTCGCAGGGCTCCCTGCGTGGCCAAGGCATAGTAAATAGCAGCGGTAATGCATTATGTATTGCTGCAATTTGCAGCAATTCATAATGAGTGGTACCACTGCACAATAGTAAATAAACCTGTAGAAATTAAATAATATAAAATCAATGAAAAGTAAAATTATGCAGTTTTACTTATCTCAGTGCAACCTGTTACACAGCTAAAGTATTTGATGCCTCTTCACTTTTCATATTGTTTCTGATTGCAAAGTACAACACTCTGAGGTATCATTTTGGTTGGCCTACTTGCCTACATGATAGGCTGATTGACCGCCCAGGGAACAATAAAGAGGGTCAAAATGCAAACGTTGAAGTTGTCAAAGAAAACTAAGATAGGAAATAGAAGAGTTTGCGAATACAGCGATGGGCAGATACTGTAACTATGGAGTATTATATTTGCTTTTAATATGAAACAGGAATTAGCTTTTTTTTTAGCTTAAAAGGTTTTAGTTTTTAGTAAAAGAATATGTAACAAACATGGCAGTTACAACAGAGTACAGTGCATAATGTAGATCCAATAAATCAGTCAGAACTGCCCATAAACAAACAATCAAAAAAGTAACAACAATCAATAACACAAGAAACATTCAAATACACATAAGACAAAGACTTCATGGGGGAGGGGGAGGGAGACAGACAGGGGGGCAAGAGTCGGAGACTGACCGTATTGAACCCAATCAACCATAAAAATACATTTTTAAAACAGGACATCTACCCTCCAGAGGGGTATACAGCATGGGAGAGTTAGGTGGCAGACACTGGTCTATACTCTGAAAAAAAATTGTACTATGTGAACCATTTAACCAGGGGGGAGGAAGCCCTTGAGGGGAAGTTAAACCCTATGGTTTCCATCTCATAGCTGTGTTGAACTTTGCTGATGATTTTGGTAAGAGATGGAACCAAAGGGGATTTTCAGCTTTGAGCTATTGCGGCTCTGGATGAGATGAGTATGTGTCCAGCCACATAGTGCTTATGACACTGAAGATGAGGGGGATATAGGTGTAAAAGCAGGAATTAGCTTTTAAGCTCTGCATTTTATCTTATCATTTATTATACGTTTTGTGATAATTGTGCTCCAATACTACCTACACATGCTGAGATATTTTAGCCTACGAAAAAAAGGAGAACAGAAAAGGCTGGATTCAATACTGGTGCACAAAACAATCCACATTCAGAATGTCAATTTATGCTTTCCATGCAAATCAAAAAAATAATTTAAAATATAACCTTTGAGTGAGACCAAAAAAGGAAGAAAGGGCAAGAAGCTTGATGGAGGCAGGGTCAGTGGAGTTATCAATAGGAATGTTAAAATCACCTAGTATAATGGAGGGGAGGTCAGAGGAAAGGTGTTGGGGAAGCCAGGCTGAAAGGTTGTCAAGAAAAAGGGAAGTGGGGCCAGGGGGTGGTAAATGACAGACACACAGAGTTAGATAGGGGAGAAGAGACGGATAAAGTGGAGTACAAAAGGAGGAGAAAGAGAGGGAAGGCACAGTGGGAATGACCCGAAAGGTACAGTTAGGGGAACGGAAGAGGCCCACACCACATCCTGGATGGTCGTCCGGTCTGGTGGAAAGGGTGAAGGAGAGGCCCCATGGGGCAGAGCGGCGGGGGAAGCAGTGTCAGTAGAAGTGAGCCAGGTTTCGGTCATAGCAAGCAGGTTAAGAGAGTTGGAATTGAAGAGGTCGTGGATAGAGGGCAGTTTATTATGTAGGGATCTGGTGTACCAGAGGGCACAGAAGGGGAGGGAGGGAAGTGGGGAGATAAGGATGAGATTGGCAGGGTTGCTGAAGCATGGATGAGGGCTATAGTTGGGGCAGGGAAGGGGGCTGGGGGAGAGGATGGGTATTGGACATGAACGAAGAGGCATGGTGAGAGATTGGGAGAGGGGAACGTGCAGAGGAAGAGAAACGGGGGCAGATGAAGCAGGAAGAGTGTAGAGACAGAGGCGAGGAGCACCAATGGGCAACCAGTAGTCAATCAAGCTAAATGAAACTAAATTATATACTAAATAAAATACAAGGCAATAACAAATTGTTAAAGCTAAAGAAAGTAGAAAACCAGGCAGAGAAGAAAGCATGCACAAAAACAAATTGTGCAAGACCACATGTACAGGTGAATCCAGATGGTGAATGTCCACAGAAACTGGTGTACTCAGGCAATGGTAAAGGAGGAGGAGTTCAGATGAGTCGAGGTGAGTGAGTTCAGGTGAGTCCAGAACTTCAATGTAAGCAATGTATCCAAGCAACAAGATTTCTTGGCTGTAGAGAGAGCAGTAATATTACTATAATTAGAAATCACCATATTTCTATGTAATATATTCTAATGGCCGTCCTTATTGCACAAACCTTGATTTAAGGTGCAACTAAAACCCTCAAAGCATATTTTGCATTCAAATTCACAAGTTGCTCACTGCTTGCTACCATGTGAAAGTCACTCCCACATGCTTAGTCACTGACATTAAACATTTAATAACCAAACCTGTTTGCACCAAACCAGAAGATTTTTGTTTGGCTACTTTACCGATTTACACATCACACCTTTAAAAATAAATAGAACGTGTACATTATATAAAAAAAAACCATTATATTATGGTAGCCATAGCAGGAAGAAGGTAAAAGCCGGAAACATACTAAATGCATTGAAAAAGCCGGAAACCATGTAAAGTGTATTGAAAAAAAATGGAAATCATATTAAACGCATTGCCAGAAACATATTAAATGCATTGAAAAAGCCGAAAATCATATTAAATGCATTGCTGGAAACCATGTAAAGTATATTGAAAAAACCTGGAACCATGTAAAATGTATTGAAAAAAACAGAAATCATATTAAGTGTATTGAAAAAGCCGAAAATCTGTAAACTATACTGAAAAAGCCAGGAACCATGCAAAGTATATTGAAAAAGCTGGAAAATGTAAAGTATATTGAAAAAGCCGGAAACCATATTAAATGTATTGAATAAGCCGAAAACCATATTGCATACTCACCTACTCTCCTGGAATTTTTGGAAGGCTCCCCAAAAATAGGCATCCTCCTGGATCGCATTGGAGGCGGAGCTTAATGACGCAATTTTGCACCATTAAGCCCCGATCCCCTCGCTATGCAGTGCCATTAATACACTTGTCACATGACCTCCCCTCCAGGATCTCCCAGAGGGGAGGTTTCAAAAGTCATAGCAATTGTATTGAAAAAGCATGAAATCCTAGTAAATGTATTAAAATAGTCGGAAACTATAGAAAATGCTTTAAAAATATATAATGAAACAATACAATTGGCTTTTGTACGATAAAACGTGATCGTGGGAGCATACACACTAATGCAATATCGGACCTAACATTCGTTCATTTAAAAGTATAAAAATTATATTTACTTGTAGGCTGACTGTACATTCATGCTTCCAAAGATTGTAACATGTTTTACCATATATTTGCCTGCCTACAAATTCAATAAAAAAATGTATATATATATAAAAAAATAAAAAAAGAAGAATTTGTAGGCTGTATAACTCAAAACTTTGGCATCTATTTATTAAAACATTAAAAAAAACCAAAGCTGAATAGGCCACGATTGTCGCTTTTACAATTCCTTTACTATGGTTTCCGGCCCTTTGGGTGAATCTAGTGTAGATCTAGGTGTTTTGTATGAATTCAGTGTGTATATGGCAAGGTGTGTGTGTTTATATATGTGTATCTGGCTTTCAAAACATTTTCTATTATTTCCGGCTTTTTTAATGCATTTAATATGGTCCCCAGGTTTTTCTATACCCTTACTACATGATTGCCACTTTCACAATACATTTACTATGATTTCCGGCTTTTTCAATCATCATTTATTTATATAGTGCCAGCAAATTCCGTAGCGCTTTTCAGTGCATTTGATTGATTTTACGGCTTTTTTTAATACTCTTTACATTGTTTTCGGTTTTTTCAACGCATTTAATATGGTTTTCGGCTTTTTTCAATACATTACCTATGGTTTCCGGCTTTATACACTTACTACATGCTTGTCACTTTTACAATATATTTACTATGATTTCCGGGTTTTCAATACACTTTATATTCTTTTCCGCTTTTTCAATGCATTTAATATGGCTCCGGCTTTTACCCAAACCCGCCATAGCAGAATGTACAGCTTACCTACTAAGACCCGGGGCCATCTTTTTCACTGGGCATGATGGGCAAGTGCTCAGGGGCCCCACGTGCAAGGGGGCCCCATAGGCAGGGCTCTTTCTTAATAAGAATAGATAATCCTGAAAAAAACCCCAAAAAAAACTTACCTTTTGTGGTCATGCAGTTAGGGCAGGTGGCAATCCAGCTGCCTCCTTGTTCCCCTCCTCCATGCCACCCGACATTTTCATTGAGAAGCGCAGCCCGGGGGCCCATAATGTTGGTAAGATGCTAAGACCTCCACAAAGATAACGCCTTGGTTGGGACTTGAATTCATGACCCCAGTGCTGTGAAGCAGAAGTGCTAAATAGGTATTCGCCTATAATATAAGGCTAGGAAATAATAATTATGTTTAATAATGTAAGTATGTTATGTTCATTTAGAACAAATCCCATTCATTGCGTGATTTAATTTTGGTTTATCAATCTTGAGTGGAGGTCTGATGAAATGATCACTTTACCCACACATAAAACAATATTGCACTGTATTAAGGTCCAATGTCTAGTTATCAACAATTCACAAGGTGAATGCTACAACATTGACAATGTGCACCCTATTCTATATACAAAGTCTAAATAACTAAAATTCCATCTACATTAGAAGAGGACCTGTCATCAGGAGGGTACATGAGGTTTTAGTTTAGTTATTGAAGAGAGAACTGTTTTTTAATGTGTTTTAAAATAAAAAAAAATCTCCACCTGTTCAGCCAGAAGACAGCCTGCTTTGTAGTACTCCCAATAAACTATAAATTTGTGTGCACACTTATCTCTTGTCCAGCACCAGCCTCCTTACTTTATGTCAACTCTTACAATGCATTTAATTAGCTAGATAATATCATACTTACCAGCTTTCTGACTCTATCCTCCGGGATGACAGGTCATGTGACAGGCGTATGAGAGGGCTATAAAATGCAAAAATGTATGGCATTTAAAAGTGAGCGGCGCTTAATAATACGATTAAGCCCCGCCCTGATATTTAATGCTGTGAATATCGGCAATTTTTACGATCCGAGAAGATGTCTAATCCGGGTGGTGTCCCTGAAATTTGGGAGCCTCCCAGAGAGTAGTCAAGTATGCTTAATATATTAAGGGGTCTATTTACTATTTGCACACTGCAATAGATACCACTGTGTATCACAGCATAACGTTGCATCTCAGGTATTTACTATGCCGGGGTTGCTCTGGGAAGACCCCCCTATTTACAATATATTTTAACTCTTCAATGACAGCCTAATGCTGCAGCACATGTTCATAGGGACCTGACTCGTCGGGGAGAATAAACCAAAGCCTTGCTGGCTTCACTGCACCCCATCACCCATGCCATACTGATATGGCATTATTTTGTACTCGCTGCTTTGTAAATCACTAACATTGTAATCCCTAAAATGTAATATGGTTACAGCGATTACCAACAAAAAGCAGGTTAATGTAGGGGAAATTGCACTGCTCATTGCACCTTTGTAAATAGACCTCTAGGTTCTACCATGTGGTTTCCCTCCTGGGCGGGGAAAAACGTCTTAGTTTTTAGAAAACATTAAGGATTTTTTTTCAATAAAAATCCACTGATGTACTTATGGGGCCATAGTTTATTATTTTACATATAAGAAATACTAGCTGTTTTGTTTATGTAGCATACAAATAATTGATAGCTTATTTGTACACATAAATTTGCAGTTGATCTACAACATGCACTATGCCAACTATAAATCTGCCATCACAATTTAAATTTTCCTCCCCTCCAATGTAACATGGTTTTGCCTTACTGACTTTCCTTAATGATTCAGGCTCAGGGTGAGTTATTTGTATGAAGATAAATAAGATATAATGAAAGCCCCCCCCCCCTCTCTCTCTGGTGATATGTTGGGACTACCAGCCCCTCCCACATGTACTGAGTCGCTACACCCTGACACCACAGCCTAATCCCACCAGCGGCTGCAGACAGGTGCTGCCAATTCAGATGGATCCAGTCATTAGTGGGGAACTATAAATGTCTCTTCTGCCCGAACATAACTCATTGTTAAAAAAGATCTTAGAAAACAAACCATTGGATTTAAAGACAGAAAGTCTAGGGAAAGATAATCTCCAGACTCGCAGAGCATTTACCTGTGCGATGGCTTTCCCACTGGTAAGGATTTGGTTGATTGCGTAACTAGTATCCATGTAGTTTGCATGATAATAACTAGTGCTGGATTATCTGTGGGTCAGTGCAGACAGCATTAACCAGGGGGGAGATTACCGTACTTGTGTTGGGTACAGAAAATAGTAATAAAGACACTTATGACGCTGTGATCAGTAGACTAAGTATGCCAATGTAGGATTTATATGCCTATAATAACGGTCCGCAAACTGGAACTGCATCCCACGCCAGCTAGAGCCTCAGTTTGCATACTTGTAACATGACCGTAGTAACCTACAGGGATTACGATAAGGTGTTTAGCGGCCCCCTATAACCATAGCATTGTAATGACTTGATGTGTGGCTCCTTTGGCCAGCAGGGGTTAATGGTGTATGGGTGAGAATGGCTAATGACATCACATGCCTCTCTGGTCCAGCGTTCTACTCGCCACGCCCCGCTGAAAGCTGGCGGGAAGAAGGCTGGAAACATGTGGTCCATGCAGGTTCTTGTGCTTCGTTCCTCGTCTGTTGGCCCTGTGGTGTCCCGTAACCACTGGTGGTTGTAGTCCTGACGCCATGTAGTGGGATGTTTGTATTCTGTAGTGCAGCGTATGTTTCTTCCCTACATGTGGAGCATTGTGTGGGTGTAAATTTGGCGTTTTGCTGGTGTCTGTTCACTTACTGCCACAATTCAGATAAGTAGGAAAGACCAATAGCTGTGACTACGGGTATGGCTGCACGTATGTGGGAGCGTAATTAGCCTGAGAAATGGCAGATTATACAGTATCGGGTTTGCCAAATGTCCACAATTTGCGGTCTCCCAGTCTTTGCAGCCCTGACTTATTACTGTGTCAAGGTATTTAAAGGGACCGTAAAAATAAATGTAGTTGAAAATTCGGGTCACCTCTTCTGGTGTTTCTATGGCACTGTGCTATTGTAGAACAATTGCTGCAGATGCCATTCTTAGTCGTACTGTTACCCACTTGTGTCATGAATAGGATTTACATGCAGTTTCTCAGCCCAAGGTCATAGTGCTCCAGGGTCGTTTGAACTCAACATGTAGAGTAAGGTGACCGCCTAATGTATAGGGCAAAACCAGTTTTGGTTAGGGCGTTTCACTCTTTAATAGATTGACCTCGTGGTCTGTCTGCCGTCTGGGTGGGAGACACAATAACTTGTCACAATGAGAGCTTGCTGGAGAGACTACTTAAAATTCAAGTGTCACTGTTGGACATTAACTAAGGATCCATTCATTGCAGCTTATATTTCACTTTCAGTAACTAAATATGTTGCAGTGGAGATATAGATCCATCTCATCTCCTAGATGCAATTTGTAGGCTATGTACACACTAGCATTTTCAGTGCATGCACACATTTTATGTGCTTAAGATACAAATATTAAATAAAATATATATTGATAAAGAATATTTTAAATCAGAGTAAAAATGTCAATGGGGCACTACCAAATCAGATTATACTGGTAATGTTATACAGTTGTAATGTAGCCACATTAAATGAAACAGGATGTATATAGGTAAAAATACAACATAAGGCAGCGGTTCCCAAACTGTGTGCCGTGGCTCCCTGGGGTGCTGCGGTGTCCTCAAAGGGGTGCTGTGGCCAGGGCAGGTGATAAGCAAGATAGGGGACTACTTGATTATTTTTGCTTGGAGGTGCCTTGAAAAAATTATGGAGAGCTTAACGGTGCCTCAAACTGAGAGAGTATGGGATCCACTGACATAAGGGAAGGATGTTGATAGAAAATCACATGACTTGCACTGTCCTACATATAGAAAAAATGTTGAGTTCCATATGGTTCACATTATCGATCTATTGACTAGTAGGTCCAAGGGATAAGCATCATAAGGATAATACAGTGCCAGCCATTTGGAACATATTCTACTTTGGCAGTTTGTATTGACAAAACTGCAGTGTTTAATTGTGGCACTATATTTGATATCCTGATTCTCTCATGGATTATGGAGAGATGCCAAATGGTAGATGTTACAATCAATATGGATGTTTGGGAGAAGTACAGCTTATTTGGCCTTTACCACAGAGTGTAGTATGGTCACAAACTCTTACCTCTTTCAGACTATGGTGCTGCGGCACGTCACTATTATTTTGTTGTAGTAGTGTATCAAAACAGGAGGTAATCTTTGTCAAATGTCTATGTAAATATTATTCAACCATATAATTTGTTTACTCCATAATTTTTTATTAAAGATTTTTCTAAAACTGTAGAAAATGGCTGCAAAGTCTAAAAGAACATTAATAAAACAGGGTGGTTAATAAGGAAAGAGGGAAAGGGATTACCAAGGGAGGGTCTTTAGTGAAATTAAGAATAAGAAAACACATTTATACATGAGTTTAATGAACTAGTCAACTGGTATTCATTATAATGTGAACTTGGATTAACCATATTTTATTTTACAATGTAAACGTCCACTCTGATGCCCTGAAATATAACAAATGTTTTAAAAAAAAAACTACTGCATAAGCTTATACACACATAACTGCTAAAATGTACAGTCACTTGGTAGAATTTATTTTCACAGCCATTTACTTAACTTTCTTTAGAAATGCAGTGTACATATACAGTGTACATGCAGTGTACATAGCATTACTAACTACATTTTTAGTGCCTTTGTTTTTCAGCAATGTCTCTGAATTAACAGGCACTACTTTCCCCTGCGATATGGCTGCTCTGCACTGGAAGCATTTATATCCAGGACAGCCTGTAATTTGTAATAGGGCTATACAGATGGTCTGTTCATATTAAAATTCTGCTAAAAACAAGGAAGAGACTAGTTATATACATGTACACCCCCCCCCCCCCCCCCCCTTTGTCTCTACATTATCCCATTTCATCCCAGCTTCCTTTCGCAAGACAAAGGAAACAATTTGCCCTCATTGTTTTTATCTGTTTCCTTTACAAACCATGCCTTTAAAAACAAAAGCAAAGAGAGAAGCAATGTTCAGGTAAAAGTTGCAGGGTGGTGTATACAGTGGTCATCTGAAGATGGAAGACGTCTGTTTAATTTCTATTTCAGTCCCCTACCATGGTGTAACACTTGGAAGTGCTGAGAAAAACAAACTTGCAAACATTTTAACCCACTAACTCTGGATTTTGGATACATATTGTCTCCATTTCAGAATTGCACAGCTCAGCCAATCGCATTGCAAAAAATTTCTTACACATTTCTTGTATGTCTGCGCTGTGCATCAGTGTCTGAGGTTAAACTGTAAGTGTTGTTGAAGACTCTTGTCCAAGTGCACTTGGCAATGTTAAATTCTCTACAATATATAAAGGAATGTGTATAGCACAAGAATGCCCTGACAGAAAATCATGTGCCTTGCTTTGTCCATGTAATTCTTTCCACTGCCTCGAACTGCTGCTTGTGTGCAAGGTAAGAAGAACAAATGGCTTTTTTAATCACTGATTGGCTGTCAGCAGAACACTTCAGTGATGTCATCACCATAGCTGAGCATGATCACAGACCATCAATGACCAGGAAAATCAGCATGATTTATGTTACCAGGGACACCCTTCCTAGCTGATTATTGTATAAGGGTGAATAAGCAGTGTAGTAGGGGAGTGAAAAGGAATCACGGGGGTGGTGCTGAATTAAAATATGTGGGGGTGGCTGTAAATGAATAACAAGGGAAGGGAAACTTAGATGAATTACAGGGGAGGAGCGCTCCTGATTTAAAATATATCTCTTGCAGCCATTGTTGGAAGTTGACAACAGGCCAATGTTCATAGCAGTTGTTCCTGACATTAGCTGCAATGTACTGTACCACAGATGGAGGTGTACTGTCTACAATAAAAAAAATCCTTTTTTATTTTAATTGTCTGTCTCGTAATCTGAGTCTTGCAGGGATACCCTACCCTTTGTGTATAACACTAAATTGCTGCTGATAGTGCCTTAATGCAGTGTTGCCCAATTTAGTGTTTGAATTTTTGTTTTTTTTTATTTAACAAAGCAATCTTTAGCAGTTTAAAGTCACTATTGTTGATGCCCAGCATCACATAAAGTGGCAAAATGAGATCTTTTGATAGTTATTCAGCTTTGCCTGAATTTACATAGCCAGGGTCCACCTGCTGCTTTGGCATTGTATTGGAAGATCTAGTGCAAGCAGACCCTGCCCAGTCATGGAGATGAAGCATGAGATTCGTCTCACCGCCCTTCTCTGGGGGAGGTGCTATGTGCAGGCATTGATGCCACTAGTTGCTGCTCATGCTGGCAGTGGATGCATCTGCAGAAGGGATAGTGACTCAGAATAGAGGTGGGTCTGCTTTGTAATGCATATTGTGTTGACTGTGCTTTGCAGCAGTACTACTGCAAATGTTTAGTGCTAGCATGCATATCTTACTTGTACATGTCAAATCAACTAGTCTATCACCGTAACATCTAAAATGAAAGTGATATGGATTTGGCAGCATCTGACATGATCCTGTCTTCTGCAGCAAAGTATCTCGTTCATTAATGTATACTGTTTAACTGTGTGCAGTGTGTGTGTGCTGTATCCAGGTATTGCCATCTGTTGGGAACAGTCTGTGGCTCATGGCTTTAAATCTTCTAATCAAAATCTAATTGTAGGTGCATTGGTGTGCATCCATGAGACTTAAGCTAGAGGCTGTCTTGATGTAGACATTCCCCTATGAACTAACTGTGAAAATGGCACAAATGTTTAATTGATGCACTGGTTTTATTGTGTTAAAGCTGTGCTACGATCTATTGTAAAATTTTAGTAATGTGCTCATCCTCTTAGCCGTAGCCCTAGAGGCTGCTACATGCAGTCTGCGGGGAAAGCTGTATAGCAGCCCGACCGGTCTCTGGCTTGGGAACAGATTGTTAGAGAAAACGTTTCCGTTAGAAATGTGATTTGACACAGCTTTAGAAACTACTCCCTTTATTTGCAGATATCTTCCTGAAGTATAGGAAAAATTGGATATGGATTGCATGTGAACAATTGTCAACTACTGCAGGTGACGTGCAGCATGTTGAATTTTATTAGAAACCTCAAATTGGGCAGTAAATGTGTTAATTTTTTTTAATCCATGTCTCAATACAGGGATGAACAACCTGCTGCACTTCAAAGGACACATGTGTGGTCCCCCAACCTTTAAAAGGGCCACACATTGTCCTTAATTTCAAGAATGAAAAACCGCTATAAAATGACCTTGACACACTCATGTCACTCATTCCAAAACGCACCTGTATGCCTCTGGTGCTCCAAAATTCCACCACATGCCCTTAGACACACACTTGCCCCAAAATGCACTTGGACTCACACAATCCGTCAACTCCCATGCATGACTCATTCCTCCTAACATGCCCACAGACTTTACCACTTTGCAGAGGTTTGGGTGAAGATTTGCAAGCTTGAGGCTTAGAAGTGGTAGATCTGGTTGTTCTGGTGGCAAAGCATACTTTTTTTTTCCTTTTGGAAACTGTGCCTCTGGATAAGGGGTATGTTTTTCAACCAATGAATGTTTGATTCAGTGAGATATGTAAAGTTGGACCAAGCCACTGCAGTGGAAGCTTATCCAGCTGTCTGGCAACTTAAGAGAGTAATTGTGTCCTAGAATGACATATCTAGACAAGATGCTATTGACCATAAAAACTTGTGCTGGTGGCTAACTGGTAGTCCCCACAAACTCTGTAGAGGTTTGTTTTCTGGAGTGCAATGGTCTTGGTCTGACCAAGACAAATCAGAAACTACAATCCAGGATGAATCTACACGCACAATAAAGAATAAACACTTCTCAGGAGCAGGACACAGTGACAGATTTAAATGTCCTAATACTGAAAGATCTTTAACAATGACAGGGAGAGAAAAATCTGGGCATTTAAGCTGATAAGAACCTTACTTCAGCTTATCTTAATGATGTATCCCCCCCCCCCTCTCTACAAATTTCTTGATATAACAGCTCTTGAATGTTGTGCCTGTTTCTAAAGCTGGGTGCACACTACAGAAATTTCAACCAACTTTTTATGCCAAGCTATTTCACATGCGATCGATGGTCCGATTGCTGGGTCCATGGACTGCATACACACTAGCCTTGTTTAGGACGATAAAGGGAAGAGCGGACGTCCCTTTAGCGACTTTTTACAGCCATCTTGTCATGAGCAATGACTGTAATCTCATACTCCCTGTTGTGGATTGGTCGGAAGTTTATACACACTACACAACGGAAACGAGATTGGAACGAAAATATTAAACGGTACGACCAACCAAATGAGGTGACAATCGTCCATTTGGGCAGACTTTCGACCATCGTGTCACTGCACACACTGACCCGACTTTTGAACGAGCGGTCGTATGTCGGTTGAGTTAGCCGATTATTGGATGAAAACTGTAGTGTGTACCCAGCTTTATTTAGTCACTTATTTGTAAAGTAGCCTGATGAAGGGGCCTCTGTGCTCTGAAAGCTAGCAAATATAATTTTTTTTTGGGTTCGCCAATAAAGGTATCACTCCTATAATACTTTTTGTCTTTTTTGACACAAGTATTTAACATCACAAAGGGAACTGTTGAAACCTGAGGAATGTCTGCTGGACTTTGCTTCATTATAGCACCAAAATGGAAAGTGCTAAGAGGTTATAGCTGTTTTTCAGGACAGCTATGCAGGAGTTTGCCTACTGGAGGGCCCTTGCTTTATCCAACAACCTTAAAGCTGGGTATATACTGATGCAATTATTGTGCAGATCACACTGTAAACGACCATTTAGTCAGATATTTCAAGAGTGTATACTCTTCCACGATCATGTTTTATCTTGCCAAAACACATTGCTGGTTTGGTTTTAGAAACTTCTCCAATTAAAATAAAGATCAAAGATGGCACAATGTTTGGAAAATGTTGAAGTGTGCACTCAAAACCAGCAGCATAGGCAGATGGTTGTAGAGTTTATTCACTATCTCTAGCAGATGGTTGAGATGTTGATCCCAGATCTGAAGGAAACATGTTGTAGGTGTACACGTGTCTGCATGATCATTGGTAAAATCACTACAGAAATTGAATCTGCAGTACAATGCAACAGTGTACCTAGCTTAAGTGTACTAGGATGTAGCTTTGCACACTGCACAGTCAAAACGTGCTACAGATGGCTTTTGTCATTTGAATAACTAAAGTTTAATTTTATTGTACTGTAAACCAGGAATGCATCTAGAGAATTTTCTAATATACAATGCCATGTTACCTGTGTAGTTTACATGAATATAGCAAAACCTGACTTCTGCCACCAGACCCTGCCCTTGGGTACATCAAACAGTGTGGTGCATTGTTTCATGTTAACATATGCACAATCAGGTGATTACCATAAGCAGGAGCAACCCTCAAAAAGGATACTCTTCCCCTTATGTGGTAAGAATCCCTGTAAATTGAATCTTCAAGCCATAGGGCATTGATTTATGCCCATGTATTGTGCTGAATGTAGTAGCTTCCCAACCCTACAGTAATAAAATGTCAACCTTGGCCATATTTGTCTCTCCAGAAATTGTGGTGGTCTGCATTCAGATCATGTTTATTAGGCTATTCTCCAACTATGAGCCTCAACACACAGCATCTATGGCAGCCAACAACTTCTCATCTTGTGTTTTTAGATTAATTGTATCATTGCAGTATTGCTGCATGCAGTGAGACATTTGCTATTGGATGCTGTTTATATCTGTAGTAAAGCTGTGGGATTTGTGAATTCCATTTATTTATTTCACCTTCCCAGTGCCTGTCTCATCCTCTAATTGAGCTAGTCCCTTAAGGTTTAGAAAGTGTCTGTAAAATACAATGAACTGTAATTAGAGATGTGTATATACTGCAGTTTTAATGGTTTGATATGAAAGAGTTTAGCCATTTTCTATTAAACACAGTAGAATTCTAGAACGGCTTCCCAAAGCTACATGGCTTTTAAGACTCATAATCATGGTATTCTACTAAGGGTTTCCCAGGTTTCCACTGCCAAATGGTTAGGTGTTGGAGATCAGCGTAACCAATCTGTTTTGTTTTCCTTCCAGAAAGATGATTTAGGGAGAAGTAAAGATTGCTGGGGTTGCCCTTCCGATACCCCAGCACTTTCCACATGCAGCAATGCTGACATTTTTCGTCGGATAAACGCAATGCTGGACAACTCTCTGGACTTCACTGGGGTCTGCACCACTCCCAATGCAAAGGGTAAATGTGACCACCTACAAGGTACCTAGTTTTAATTTAAACAGTTGACAATTCAAATAGTGCAATATGTTGCTGTTTAGTTTGAAACTGTGCCATCAAATTGTACTTTATTTTGCTACATATTGTATTCATTGGCTTTAATGAGATGTAATAAATTGGTATTTGGGCTACAATTTCCTGCAAACTGCATATTCAATGTGAACAAGTCAGATTCACTATACATGCATAAAATTGACTGTTTCCATAGCATGTGAATTCATGTCTTTCTAATCTGGTTAAGTCGTAGATTAAAAGTGTGCAACTTTCTGGTTAATCAGAAACTGAAGTAAGAAACCATCCTGGAGCACTCTGATTGTGGCTGCTTCCAATGTGTATATGGGTCTTCACTTTCCCCTATGAATGGAAAAACTATAATAATACAAGCATAATACATAGGTGCTACACCCTGTGTTAGAAGGTGTGTATGTATATACATGCATACCATATAAATCAAATGGATACTCTAAGCAACATGTCTCAAGCCATCCAAATGGACAATAAAAGTTCATATATAGTGTGCTGTAGCTTGTTCTCTTAAAAAAAAAAAAAAAAAAAAAAAGCCATCCAAAACTCCTCACCTATTATGCAATATGAAAAAGCATTTTAAAAGTGAAATACTACACTATATATGCTTCTAACAATTTCAAAATCAAGCACACCAATAAGATGAATGATTTCTAAAGGGTATTCCACCTACACCACTTTTGTGAGTATGCTTACTTGGAAAATGAAGCAAACAAATCTATCACCATCAGTGGTATATAGCTTCAGGGGACAAACCTTAGGTGGTGAATTTTAAAATGGAAGAAAGAAGCATATAGTGAGTGCATTGCCTCATAAAGGCTAGTCTAAGTGTCTCATCTTGGTTAGCCTGAAATGATCAAAATTTCCTATCTGAATATCGGAAATATGTGGCTTAATAGGGGGACTTATCGCCCTTTACATTTATTACACTTGATAACATGTTTGTGTAAGCACTTAAAGTTTGTAAGTAACTATATTTGTAATACCCCGCGTGGTGTTATTTAGAGTAATACGTTGAAATTGCACCAGAGAGGTAAGGAGATTTATCCAGATTTAAAATGACAAGTTTATTCTTAACTAACTTCCTTTTATTATTATTCTGATATTTATATTGGAAGCAAACAATTATTTTTAAACAATCTTATCATTTTAAAACTATTTACAATTGACAAACCTTTAAATTCACCATACTAATATCACTGACATCTCTAATAATATATATAACTTAATTTCTCCATACAACTTTAAGACCTACATTATATATTTCAATATTTATTTGTGGAAGTGGTGCACGTGGTTGGGGCCCATAAATGATTTTTTCACGCCAAATAAATTGGTGATCTTTTGTATTACACAGTCCCTTTTGTGTGTATTCACAGACCTCTATTTTCTCTCCTCTCTCACTGTCCTCAGTACATAGCTCAGTTTCTTTTTAGTGTGATTTCACAGATCTCTCTACTGCTTATTTGTTTTCAGCACTTTACTTTTTACTTACACCTCTCTTTGGCTCACTTCTTCTCTTACACTTTCTTCACTTTTAATCTGCTTATATATCACTTTGTCCCATTTTCATTCTGTCCCTATTTTTCTCTGTCTATCCAGACACAGGGATCTCTCTCAGCGGTCCTGAGTATCACTCCTCTCGCTCTGTCACCCCCAGCTTATATAAGATTTAAAATAAATACATTTTATATATATATATATCACTTTTAACAATTAACAAATTAAAAACATAGATACACCCCAGGGTACTCAGATTTTGGGGTATCACCTTGTGATGACGCAAGATGCTGACATCTAATTTATACCCCATTCATACTGCACCAAAAACCCGGGTTTTTGCAGAGGCACGCTGAAAAACCCGGGTCTTGGTGCAGTATGAATACTCCAACCACAAAATCCCGGTACTTAGACCCGGGATTTTGCGAGGGGTAATTCCCGGGTTGGACCCCGCTCGCCTGCAGTATGAATGGTGCAACCTGTGTAATTCCTGGGTCTCACCATTCATACTGTAAAAAAAAAAAATGGCAAAGTGTAAAAAAATGATTTTAATTAATAAAAAAAAACCATAAGAAATGTTTACTTAACTTATTTTCAGCCAGCGGTGTCTCTGGTGCGTTGCCGGCTGTCAGGGGGACCTCTGGGTACTAAAATGATGTCATTTCTAATGGACTAGAAATGACATCGGGTCGGGCAGGTGCAGTATGAACCCGCCCTACCCGGGAATCTTATCTATACTGCCCTGTGCCCTGGTAATATTCCAGGGTTAACATGATGTGATAAAATGTTCTACTTAAGCATATTAACAAAACCTTTGGATACCAGAGTTCTGGCCTCTTTCCTGGATTCCATGTTTGTGTATCGCAGAAAAGGCAGTGTTCCTAGTACAGTTATTAAAGATATCCTTGGTAAAGAATAGTAGCAATTAAATACTTTAAATTTAATAAAATTGAAGTATTTATCGGCTGCATCCCTTTCACTTCTAAATGGTGGTCAGTGTCAGACTGATGCAGCTGAAGGCAGTTACCCTACTAGAACCACTAGAATTTCTTTAGGAAGTCCAGTGAAGGATTGCATGGATATAAAAATTAAAAGTTCATGTAAAACTTGACACTTCCTCTGGAGTAGCTATGACTTCAGTCTCCAGGGCAATTAAGAGTATGGGCAGAGACCTTTTGAGAAATGGGAACATGAGTACTACATATGTTCATTCTAGATAGAAGAACATTTTAAATAAACCTCATAAAATCAGTCATAAGACAGGACCATGCATAGCATGGCTACTAAACTCTATTTTGTATCCAGATTGTCATTCAACTTTTACAATCAACCCTCTGACTCTGGAATCGCCTAATTGGCCTGCCTAACAATGTCGCCTTTGCCAAAATTCTGATAAAATGCTGGATAGTCAAACAATCTTCCTTGCTTGCACAAGACATTTGGGAAGACACCTTTTATTTGCATAAATGACAAATGGGCCCACAAGACCAGTCTTTGTTTATTGTACTATACCTGACATCAACTTTGATCCTGCACCTAGATGTGGAAAATGATCCCATGTCTTTGCCAATGTCCCTTCTTGCATTTCACTAATTTGGTGTCCTTTAATCACATTATATTGGTCAGAAATGAAGGTACAACATTTTTGGCCTATCTACATACTCCTCTACGAAGAACATATCAAGGACCTCTTGATTCTAGAACTGCTCTTACCTTATCACAGCCAATTCATCACTACAGTGACTAGTTTTATCTATAACCTTATCCAAAACTTCTAAATATTGTTGCAGTCTGACAGTATCTCAACCCCTACTTGAGGGAAAAATATCAGAACTGTTTTACTCTTGTAAGCCACCCCTCTTTTCTGCAACTTGGATGCTGGTAAATTGTCATTACTCACAAACATGAGCTCACTTTCCACATATAAGGTCCCATAACTTATGACCTGTGCTGATTTGAACCACTTAAAAAATTCCTTTTTTTTTTTAAGGAGTTAGACTTGGGTTCTGATTGGATCCAAGTAATCAGTCCTTATCTTGCAAACATCTTTATGATACTGGTCATCTGGATTTAGACTGACAATTGTCAATATCAGGCAGATGAGTATAAAACTGTGCACCAGGGATGTCTGCTCATCTGAGCCAAGTATTGCCAGACTTGCTTTTCAGTAAGTAACTACTAAGGGCCCACTAAAACATGGAGTTCTCCAAATAGGATTCATAAGGGAAGATACTGAAGGGGTCTTCAGGGCATGACCCTCATGCCTTGTGATATAAAGGGTTATACTTCTGGCCAATGTGAGACCAGTTTTCTTTATGATTTTGGTCTGTAGTCTTCATTTTCTGGTTATAACTTTCAGCCTTTCCACTTTAAGGATGGTAAGGGGAGTGTAATGGTCTTATGCCCATCAGATCACTTGTCAGTTTTAATGCTTGTGAAATGGCTTAGTCTGAGAATCACTTGTAATCCATTTCTGAACCATCTTTGCGGTTATATTTGCTGTGGCCCTGGCAAAGCTTCCACCCAACCATAAAATTGTCATTCAGCTTTCACAGGCCTCGCACGCTTTTCAACATCTAGAACTGAAAATTAGACTCCCTCAAATAGACCTAATTGGCAACACACTTCAGCACCAAGGTAATGCAGTTCTATCATCACAGGGATACTGGAACAAAGGAGTAGATGAAAGTAACATGGAATCGACAAATCAGCTAGTATGATTTGCCTCCTTTTCTTATTGTCCACACTTCATAGAAGATCATTATTGAAGGGCAAATAGCTGTACTTCAATTTTGCCCACACCGCATGAGGAAACCTTCTACCATACTGTCCCAATCAGACAACCTACAACAGGGACCAATTTTGCATCCCATTCCATAGGCAACATCTTTCAACTGATGCAAGGCAGTTGAAGTGAGGTACTTCTGAAAGCTAGAAAACTTCTTGTTATAGGTTTTGAATATATTCATTCTGTAGTGCAAACCGAAATTATCTTGATCCTGCTACCATTCCACAAAATCTAGATTCATTCTTTTTTTCCAGAGGTTTTTGCTCTCATGACCTTAAATTCAGGTGTTTTTCTAGACTCTGGTTTGGCATCTGAACATCTTTTTTGCAAGGCTGTGCAGGATGCAATTGCTTCATGCCTTTACCAGACATTATCTTCTGGATGTAGCATCCTTCAGTTATTCAATTAAAACATCTTTGTGTTGGATTACTTTGCTCTGCTGTTTTAACCCACTCTTTTCATACTTTGATTATTCTACAGTTGTATTTCATCACTTATTTATATAGCACCACTAATTCTACAGCGCTGTACACTGAACTTGCTCACATCAGTCCCTGCCCCATTGGAGCTTAGTCTAAATTCCTTAACACACAAACGCAGACAGATACAGACTAGGGTCAATTTGTTAGCAGCCAATTAACCTACCAGTATGTTTTTGGAGTGTGCCAGAAACCAGAGCACCTGGAGGAAACCCACGCAAACATGGGGAGAACATACAAACTCCAGACAAGGCCGTAATCAGGAATTGAACTCATGACCCCAGTGCTGTAAGGCAGAAGTGCTAACCACTTAGCCACTGTGCTGCCTCACTTAAAGGAACATTGCCATGCTAGCCAGATATTTCCACCCATGGCTAAATTTTGGACAATTTGGGTAACAGACACGAAATAGGAGTCATTAAATGCCTTCCAGGGTGTTGGTTAGCTGAGTAGACCAGAAAAAAAGTAAACCCATACATTAGTTGCCTGGAGGTAAATGGATATATATATATATATATATTATATAAAATTTTCGATGCAGGTGAGCAATATATTTAAAAGGGAGGGTGCATGGCTAGTTTGTTGTGAGGGGGGGGGGGGGTTTCTCCCAAAAATAACTCTTATCAATAGACTGGCTGAATAAACTGCATGTAAGGGCCAGCTTAAATAAGGCTAAGGAAACCCATCATCCCTTAACCTGCAACATGACACTCCAACTACATGTATCACTAAATGAGTGATACATTTAAACTGCCATACCCTGTTCAAAGAATGAACTGCAGTCTGAGTTTCAGTTAACTATACTTATCATCCTTTTTAAATTCATTCACTCCCCCTATGAGCTGCTTGTTTCTGATAATGCTGAGAACCCTTTGTAAATCTTGAAAGTGGCAAAATAATGGTTGCGTTGCTACAAACTTGGTACAAATGACCTGATTTGAAACCAGGGTGTATTGTTAGTCAGGGATCAAGTCTTGTGACAAGCTAAACTTCAGCGTGCTTTTGTGAGGGGTAGAATGTTGCATGTTATGATCAAACAAATAATTGTGTTTGCAAGATTAAATGTAAAATTGTTTTGATACCCCATTCCTTTTCCTTACATGGTTTTAAAGTGGTCTAATAAATATGTTCACTAGAATGAGCTGCTTTGAATGTTATCCTTATTGCATTCTGGTAAACAGTGGCTCATAGACCAGGCTCTTGTCTATATTCCAAGCAAACAGATTATGCTAGCACAATGGTGAAGCCCTGCGTTGCTGCTGCTGATTCAGGCTTGGAGTCTCTCCAGAACTATGTGTGGGAGGGGTTCTGGAAGGGCTTGGAGAGGGATGAAGGCAGGGCCACTGGAAGCAAAGTATCTGCATCTATGTGCGCAGGAGTCTCTGCTTATTTTATCTTGACAGCTGCAGATCCTATATCAAACTTCAGATTCTGCTATTCTCCCTGATGCATCATATGGTGCAAAAACAAGCTATGCTTTCTGAAATATTAACGTAGCAGGCAAGGCTGGGTGTGGGTAATGCAGTGCTTTAGGTACTTGGCAGTGGTGCTACTTGCTGCAGGTGGAAAGTCATTTATGTTTTACTGAGATCAGGTATGTAAAAGCAATTGAGTCTTGCATTCCTCTTATTTCTGAACAGAGTTCCCAGATACGGAGGGAGCTACAGCAAGCAGGATGCTCTTCCCTACATCACATGATACATCTCCTCGTGGCCTTCCTGACACAAATGACTTGTGCCTTGGTCTGCAGTCTCTTAGCCTCACAGGCTGGGACAGACCGTGGAGCACTCAGGACTCGGACGTTTCTGGGCAGTCCAGCACACCATCAGCTGCCCAGTCAGGTAAGGCACTCTTACTTATATTGCTGGGAAGCAACTGGGATGGAGGTCTTGGCCCTCTGAGCTACATTTCAATCAATGTGAACATCAATTACTATGTCACATTTTGATCTTTAAATAACCGCCTTAACATAGAACTTTTCTTATGATGTGCATAACTCTTAATCTGTCCATAGACCTTGTATTTACTGTGTAAAGTAGGTGTAGGTAGCTACATTGAGATGCAAGGGAAATGTCCCAGCATCCTGCAGGACGAGTGGCCATCTCCAGGTGGCTTTTTATTTTACTTAAATAGTAAGTGTGCATGTGATATGATGGCAGAGGGGGTAGGATGTCTGCACAGACCATATACAGCATTGACAGTCCATGTGCCTCTGGAATAGTCATGAAGGCACTCTGCAGCGATTTAATATCACTGGTATTTGTTCCCCATAGATGTGCACTGGAAATCTATGATATAGTACAGTGGAAATGAGTGCAGCCAAACATTAAGGGGAGGTATTCAGTTCCATAGTCTACGACACACATATGCTCATAGCTCTAAATATGTCCTGTAATGACAGAGCAGGGGTATGAAGAGGGGGAGGATTTAAGCACTCGGGTATGTTTCAAAGCATCTCTTCTCACTGCATGTGCCAGAAAAGGGAATTGGTAAATACAGACATTCCTCTTGCAGCCTGTTGGTGATTTGTTTGGGACCCCTTTTTTTTCTTCTGCATTAACCTCTGGAAAGAAGTTCACAGAAAAGCATCAGTCGCCTTGTTTAAGGATATTTAATGTCAAACACTGCAGTTAACTTTGTATTGTTGCATTATTTAGAGAATGACTTGCTTTATTGCTGTATGAAGAGTACAAGTTTGTCCTTACTGTATTCCCTTAGACACTGAATATCTGGGTTAGGGACTTGTTTGGTGCACAAAGGGAAAATCTTGTGACTTCTGCAGACATTTCCAAGTGCAATGAATGAATACCAAAGACCTATCTGGGGAGAGATGGGACATATGGCCAATATGGAGCAAATGATTTGTCTGGTAGAGGGTGACACTAGTAAAACATACAAGGATTTTTTTTTTTTATCCCAAAATTTTAAGCTTATTTTGTTATGAACCCTACAATATTTCTTCTGTATAGAAGGCTAATTAGAAGATGTTGGCTAACTGTTAAATTCTATTGGCCATTCATTCTTACTCCCAGGGCTTGCACATGAACCTGTTTATGGAACATTATGAGATTCCTAACAAGCAGGCTGTAGTCTGTCCTGGAGAACGATCAGCAGGCCCCGCAGCTCCCATTAGGCAAGGTTAGGCAGTTGCCTAGGGCGCCGGGCTCTGGAGGGCGCCACAGATTAAAAAATTTCTTTAAAACTGTGCGGCGACCGCTGACCATACCTTTCACAGCTTCAGATACATCCACAGGGAGGGGGGGAAGGACTATTGCTCACCACCACCGCCTTTCTGCTCCGTCTCCTCCCCTCCACTCACTCACTGACTGACTGTCGGGCATGACATCATCATCACGGCCCGACAGTGTCAGGGAGTGGAGGGAAGCAGAGAGGAGGCAAGTTAAGGTAAGAAAAGACGCACATTTTCAAAATCTGCACCCCCCCCCCCCACCCTGCACACTTACACTATTTTGTAAGTGTGCAGGGTGGGGGCGCCGATTTCGAAAATGCCTAGGGCGCCACGGACCCTAGCACCGGCCCTGACTATCAGGCAGCTCTTGGACCATCTATACTTGATTACAATTCAAAATTAAAATAACAAGACTTAGCATGGTAAATTACAGAGATGGGATTGTAAGGGATAGCCTATGCTATACAATGTAGCACTATACTCTGACTAGACATACATTTTAGGTAAACTCCTGCAAAGGGTTATTCCAAACAGTATATGGAAACCTCCCCCTCCATTCCTTTTAAAACTTCATTAAAGCCCCATTATAAGGGGGGAAAAAAGAGAGGGGGGGGGGGGGGCTTTGTCTGCTGACACTTGTAACTTAATTGGGCCACTTCACACAATCCTTTCTACAATGCCACACCCTGAACAATTGTATTAAGGAGTATTACTTTCAATAAACAATAGAATAGCTTTGAAAATGGCTTGAACGCTTACTTGCACAATCGTAGTAACTATGTAGTATAGTACTGTAACTACCTTTTATACTGTCTTGTATAAATTAAGGCAGATAAACTGGCAAGAGGTTCCCATGATATACACTATTGTCTCAAGTAAATGAAATTAATGCATGATGAGCTAGCTTAATTAAACATAATCATGTCTGTAGCATGATGAAACCTGAACACTGAATGAGGTGCTGCAGTTCAAACTAATATCTAAATGGAGACTATGCTAAATCTTTTGAACTCCATAGAACAGTAGTAAGCTTTTGTAGGTGTTTATCATTTAAAATATATACTTGTATTTCTATCAAATACATGCAGTGTCAATAGTCACTTGGGACATGGGGTGAGCGGTTGTATTTGTGGTATAAACACTTGACTGCGTTACAGCATGAGTTTGAGACTCGTATTGTTGCACTAAGTATGTAGGGGGGAAATGCGTCAATGGTATGTAGTGGTAAGTTGCTGGTTCTTGGGCCCATTCCATATTGTGTGCTGAATGGAAACTATTTGTTGGTAACCATGCTTTTTTAAATAGACTGCATGTTGGCACATTCCATTCCACAATATTGTGCATTCCAATAACTTGTGCTCATAGGATCTGATAGACCTCATAACACCATTTTACGCCCACATGCAAGTTGTCTACAAAATCTATAGTAACTCAATGGACGTAACACATTTGGGGTGACTGGCAATGCAATTTTATTCAAAAGGCTTTATATACATTTGATCTCTGGCAGGGTTTTAATCTGCAGGGGTAACTTGTTTGCCCAGCAATATCTTGAAGACTGATTTGCATCTAGAAACTTCCCATGTATTGCCTCCAGATTTGCCAATCCCTGACAGAAGTCATTTTCTCAAATTCATGAGTGCTAGACAAATGGGCAGAACACTTCAGACAGAGTAGCAAATGTCTTTGGCAAAACTGCTGGTTAAGTTTGACATGGGTTAGTTACTTCCTGACAGGGGTACCCACACTTCTTATCAGAGGTAAAATTTCAGGGTGCCAAATTTATTGGCATTTTGGGCATTGGAGTATATTAAACCTACCACCTAAGTGGATGCTACAAAAGTAAGGGAAAACTAAAATTGGCATAATAGACATAATATTCCTAAATCAAAACTCATTCCCTGTTTCATAGGATGTTGATTTTGTTTGTAATGAGACCTCAAATCAGAGGTAAAATAGTTAATGTTTTGACTATCTTTAATTGATCTGCTCAAGATTACAAATGTTCTGGCTATTATAAAGGATAATACAGGAGACTGTTCTAGAAGAGATTGACCAGTCATGGATCTAATCCCTGCATTAAGACGATGATTCAGCAGAATGCACCCCTTGGCATGGGCCATCAGTGCCAGGTTCCAAAATAGATTCTGCAGGGAATGAGGGCTGCAGTTCTCATCTCAAAGGTCTTAATGTTGTCCAGCAAGTTCATACTAAAGTCGTGTTTTTTTTTTTTGGTTTCCTTGGATTACTCATTATCCTACCCTTAGACGTTTAAATGCAATTTTTAGTGCTGAAATTGCCCAACAATATAAAATAAGTGATTGAAAGTTCAGGAAGGTAGGAGTTTAAATTAAGGATTCTGTCCTTAAAAGTTGTACACTAGTGATGGAACAGGTACTTTTATAAACTACTGTGCAGAATGTATGCTGTACTCTTGTTTTTGCAAAAGTGCAACTTTGTGTGTTATCTTGTGAAAAAAAGGCCTTGCCACTGGAGGAGGCCTTGCTGTCTAGTGTAGTTTCCCATGATGGTGCTTGTTTGGATTTAGTCAGTGATGAAATGTAATTATAATGGAGTGTTAACTTTTTCTTGATACAGGAACATCTAATACTATATTATTTTTCTGCAGTTTTCAATCTGCTAAACAACCCTCTTGGAAAACCTCCACCTCTGGGCTTTTTGCCTCTTGATCCAATTGGCTCAGATTTTGTAGAGAAATATCCCTCTCCACTGCTGCGTGGCTCACGATTGGACAGCCGTTCCATTTTGGACTCCCGCTCAAGCAGCCCCTCGGATTCTGACACCAGTGGATTCAGCTCTGGCTCGGACCACCTTTCTGACTTGATAGTAAGCATGTAACTTTGTTTAAAATATTGGTCTACACCTAGCTTTGTCTTTAGGTACTATGGGCTTGATGCAGAGTTAAAAGCAACCTGGACATAATTTATGGTAGAAAAATGAACTTTCAAATATAGCCCATATGCAGTCGCACAAGTTGAGTCTTCCAGCTTTGCATCTGTAGCATATATGCAAGGTTTATGGACTGTTACTTGGACACTAGTATGCAGAGCCAGGTCGTAAATCAATAGAACTGTAAACATGTTTTTGTAGTAAATTTGCGTTTAGGATTCACATAATACAGCAGATATAACCTTCCGTCCCGCTTAAACATGTGAAGGTTGTTTGTAAAATATGCATGAGCAATGCAGGAGGCAGTCCTCGCCATTTCAGAGCTGAATCCACATTCAACTAATTAAAAGTGGTTAGCTAGTGTTGGTGTAAACAGTTGTGAACTGGTAGATACCTTTTACCAGTCCACAACACTGCTTTACTGTACTCGGCCTACATTGGAACACCCCTTCCCTTCCCATAATGCCTTTTCAGTCACGAGTACAGATGTATGAAAGCCTGTGCTTGTTTACAAAAACCCTGAAAGTATCTTTGAAGAGTGAATTTACACTTTACAAACAGGCATGCCTTAGACTCTGCATCAGGCTCTGTGTTCAACGTGTTTCTGTTTGTCCTCTGCAGCTTTATATTTTCAGGAGTAAAGTCTTATAATGCTGCCAACCCACTTACCAAGCACTACATTTGGTTGTCTATATGAAATGTGTTAAATGTTTTTTTGTTTTTCTTTTTTAAATTGTCATTCTAGAATTATGTATTTTGCCAACTCTATGGATGCTTCTGATCACCATTTTATTTTTTTTCTCTACAGTCCAGTCTACGTATTTCACCCCCTCTACCATTCCTCCCCTTGGGCAGTGGCTTGTCCCGGGACCCTTTAAAGCTGGGCATTGGCTCAAGATTGGACACAGACCATGCTGCTCTTGTAGCAGCAACTGGTTCCCCCATGGGGATGTCTAAGAGATGGCCTGGCACTTCTGTCTGGCCGTCTTGGGACCTTCTGGAATCTGCTGAAGATCCATTCAGCATTGAAAGGGAGGCACGGCTGCACAGGCAGGCAGCAGGTACATTTTGTTTGTTTTTGCAGAT
Organism: Mixophyes fleayi; assembly: GCF_038048845.1. Classification (NCBI taxonomy): domain Eukaryota; kingdom Metazoa; phylum Chordata; class Amphibia; order Anura; family Limnodynastidae; genus Mixophyes; species Mixophyes fleayi. The sequence continues at coordinate 128,314,005 of NC_134405.1, forward strand.
TGTTTAATTTACGCACTAGGGCCAACAATGGCAGTCTACATTTTCATCTTGTTTATCAAATGTAACTTAAACTGAAAATAGAACACCCATTGGTTTTTGTTTGTTTTTTGAGCAGTAAATAATATGTTAAGTCTTTATCTATAAAAGAAACAAACAAGCTTTTCATTCCTTTGGGTGCTCTATAATCAGACTATTATAAGTGTGTAACTAGGTGCGAGTGAAATAAGTGTTAATAGGTGTCACAAGACCCAGTATATAACTTGCAGCAAACTTTTATACACCTATCCCACTAGCTGTAAATGAAGCAACTTGTACATGGAGTGGTCAGCTGCCTCCTCGCAACTACAAGAATCCAGTTTATTCCTGCAAGGTGTTTCTTGGTGGAGTTCCCTGGGATATTACAGAGAGTAAGTGCACTAACACCAGTGACAATCCTTTCCCCTTTTCTCCTCAAACAGTGAAAAACAAATGCAATTTCTAGCTCATCAGGTGGGGACGGGTCTCTGATCTATTCTCTATAGATTGCAAATATTCTCAAGCTTCTACAATTTTACTTAAAACCTATTTCTGTCAATATATTAAACTGAGTGAAGCACTCTGATAAAGCTGTCGGGTTCTGAATGGTAATGCCTATTTTGCTTTGCAGCTGGATTGATAAACACTTTCCGTGTGTTTGGTGCTCTGAGTGTTGAGTGGCCTGGTAAGGATGGGAAGCATCCCCGTTGTCCTCCTAAAGGTAATATGCCTAAAGGTAATGCCAAAATGGTAGGAGTAAACTTTTTTTTTTAAAACACTTACTGGTGGTACACTGGTGGTTTGCTTTGTTTCATGGGACTTAATGGCTTGATCACACGGTGATGGGACATTGCATGTTTCTGAATGGCTTTCAATATAAATCAAAAATATCACCAGAAACACAAATGTGTGTTTAAGAGCCTGTTCATGTTGGGGTAACAAGCCACATGCTATTGAGACTGGTTTAAAAATTGAATAAAAAACAAAACGGACACTTTCATTATGTATTAAGCTATTTGCCCATGTAGAACTAACTAGATGGTTTTTGTAGCTTGGGGAGGGCAGACACTGGTGCCCCACCACCAGTCTTGGTGAGAGTAGATGCTGCCTCCAAACTGTGGTGCACCACTGAAGGAGATTTGGCCATCTTTCTTTTGGGGAGGGGGGGGGGGGGTGTGTCAGCACGCCTGGACCTTTACATGCAATAGACAAAGCCTACATCCCTGTGCTGTTTTCTCCTACCTGCTTTACAGCTTTGGCTATCTGGCGCTGATGTCTGCTCTGCTTTCCAGTAGGAGCTCAGTAACACTAGGCTTCCAGTCCTTCCCAACATTGTCAGTAGCACACACATGTAGTAATTATGTCACCTGATGGCGCCTCCTGTGTTCCTGCAGGAGCATCTGTCTGAAGTGACTCGTAACCACTTGAGTCAGTGGCCCTGAACCACTCCTCACTTGTGTCTGAGCTGGCCTTTTCCTCAGCATTGTTTCGTGGGTGGTGGAATATGCCATACTTCCCTAGTTACAGCCCTAAACCATGCATGTTGGGGTTTTGTCTACAGACACAAATAACTGAGGCACAGGTTGTAAATAAGTGCACATAAAAAAAAAAATCACTGATCACCTGCCAGTTTGCAGTGTCTGGGCTGCAGGGTAATTGAACTATGCATTAACTTGAGTAGCTTCTACTTGGTAATAAACTCCAGATATTCCTGTTATACTTTTTTATTTTTTTTGTGGGTCACTTGATGTTTTGTAAACCACAGCTCCAGCACTACAGTGTTGCATTGCAAAGGTGGATTCTTTAATTGTAACATTCTTAGATTTGGCCAAGATTCTTGCAGTAACTTCCTTTTCTTAGCACATAACTAATAAGCAAAATAAGAAATTTGTCTTCTACAGAAAAAAATAGTAGGTGAAGTTCTTTGTTTTGATCCACAGTATTTTTCACCATTGCAGGCTATGTGTATTTGGTGTTTGAGTCTGAAAAATCGGTCCGCGCTCTACTTCAAGCCTGCACTCAGGATTTGCTAAGCCAGGATGGGCTGAGTGAGCACTACTTCAAAATGTCAAGTCGTAGGATGCGCTGCAAGGAGGTAGTTCTCTGCTTTGAGCATGGTTAGCTCTTCATAGTCTTGACCAAAGTACAGCTAATGGTGAGACCAGTCAGTAACACAATACTCAGTATAGAAACAAGTCTGAAAACTGAAGCCATTTTCCATCTTATGAATTTGCATAAAAAAATTGAAATGCTGGCGATGCCAACATGATCTGCTTCATGTTATACACCTATAAAATTAACTTTGAACTCATTAGACTAGTGACGTTTAGTGACCTAAGTTATGTACTCTTATGGTCACAAACTGCCAGGCATGTACTTCAAAAGTCTATACTGGCACAACCTTAAAACAAATGGTAACTGAATGTTGTCACCTTTAGCTAGGGTGGAAGCCAACAAATAGGAAAGCATTTCATGGTGGTTCCACCCCTGAAACTAACCGTAACGTAAATATGCTGGTTTATTAAAGTTTAAGGGCTAGATTTACTAAACTGCGGGTTTGAAAAAGTGGAGATGTTGCCTATAGCAACGAATCAGATTCTAGCTGTCATTTTGTAGAATGCACAAAATAAATGAGAACTAGAATCTGATTGGTTGCTACAGGCAACATCTCCACTTTTTCAAACCCGCAGTTTAGCAAAGATACCCCTAAGTCTTAAGAGCAGGGCTGGATCCAAATGCTGCCTTGCTCAAGCCAGTGGAAACATGTTTAAACAGGTTGTCACTTTGCAAGACATATTTTAAAAAAAATGTGCCAAATAAAACATTTTATAGTGAAAAATATTGAAACTGAAGATTGGATTATTCATTAAGGCAAGTTGAGTAGATTAATGGAGAGTTAATGAGATGTTATGACATCATTCTTATGTGTAACTTTGAGACACATGACTTGTATTTTTATGCTAAAAAGTTCAGTCTGCAATAAATGTCACTCATAGGTGCAGGTCATTCCTTGGGTGCTGGCAGATAGCAACTTTGTGCGTAGTCCATCTCAACGCCTGGATCCCAGCAAGACTGTATTTGTTGGAGCTCTACATGGCATGCTGAATGCTGAAGCACTTGCCTCTATAATGAACGATTTGTTTGGTGGAGTGGTCTATGCTGGTATTGATACTGATAAGCACAAGTACCCAATTGGTGAGTAGCAGTTTCCTCCCCTTTAAATGTGCTTTAGTATCGCTTGTAGATCTAGCTCCTAACTTTCTCTCTCAAATAGGTTCTGGACGTGTGACTTTCAACAACCAGCGCAGTTATCTGAAGGCTGTGAGTGCTGCATTTGTGGAAATAAAAACTGCAAAGTTTACCAAGAAGGTGTGTTTTAAAATTGGTTTTAAATCTTGCTCTCTAGCTGCACTTTCTGTACAAATGTTTAGTGTGGGTTGATTTCCTTTAGCTCATTCACTTTGACTCTAAATTCTGCGAACCTAATAGATTTAATAGCTTATTAGACTTGCTCTTCAGGTGAAGTAACTGTTATGGCTTAATGTTTAGATTTCATGCTTCTGATTTTACATGAAGGGCTCTATGTAAAGAGCCCTAATTCAGTTTTTGGGTGCACAGCGGTGCCATATGCAGAAGTTATGCTCTAATGAGCAGAGCTGAAATTGGTTACCTGAGGTGAAGGGATTCGGACCATGCGGCATGTTACATACAATATATGCCTTTGCACTGTCCAAACGCCTCCAAAGCCACGTAAGCCAGCCGTCTGGAGGCAAATATGGTTGGAAGAGGGTGGCCTTATCTCCATTATCTTAACTGGCTTAAATAAGAATGTGTTTTAGAACTGTTTTAATCTAGATTGAATGTGTTTATAATTCATTTAGGAGCATAAAGTTTTCCAGTGTGTAGTTGTAGAATAAAACTTTATAACAGGCCAATTTACACTCCCATTAAGAAAATGGCTGTTTTAACGCCTGTTGTGTGCATTAAAGACCTCTATGTGCAGAAGTTGTTTATCTTCATACAGAGCAACAAATACAGCTGTCTGCAGATGCCACTACAACATTTATTATCCGTGTTTATTCTTATAATTGTACACCTTACACACTGAACCTGTGTTTGGTACAATGTAATCACTAAAGTATGACAGATCACATTGTAAAAGGGTGGTCTATTTTGCACTGGCACATGGACTATTCCCTATCAGGAGCTCATGTAAATCTTTGTTTAAATGGTAGTTCATTTATACATGTGTATACTGGCTTATCCTATTAAGGGTTACTCCATATAGCCTACAGGCCCACTCTTCCTGAACTTGAATGATGCACAGGAAGTATATATCTGCAGTGCTCAACTAGATTGTTGGTGTGAAATTAGGTTAGATGTATATTTATATTCTTCAGTAGAAGGCTCTGGCTTCAAATGGATGTTTATTACAGTGTAAAAATTCCATAAATGGCATCTTCGTCAAACTACTATGCCTAGAAGGGTCTTGAATTAAAGTAAATTTGCTAACAGGTAATCGGCCCAGCATTAATAAAATTAAAACTTAATGACCAATAGCAACTCCTTGAAGTCTAGTGCCCAATCTATAGTTCTGTAACTAGTGGTTCTGGTTTTTCAAAATGAAAATGTTAATGAGGGAAGGTATATGAGAAACCACCAATGCCACTCACTATATGGAAGTTCAATTTCTTCTCAGACAGCAATAAAATGTTTCATGGCACTTAATGCTGACCAAGAGCTTTAGAATATTGGACAAGCTTGTAAATGAGTTGAATACACATGAATGTTATGTATTCAGGAAACCTGATCACATAAACGTCAACTTAAGTCTGGAAAGCTAGAATGAATCCACTGATACAAAATCTGCAAACCCATAATAGAATTAAGGTGATATCTAACACCAGTGGAGGTGCACTATCAAGTCATGTATGGTTTAACTCTGGAGTCATGAGTTTTATCACCTTGACAAAAACGAAGACCATTGCCATAGGTAATGAATAGTATGTCCTCAGAAGGCATAGTGAGATGATTTATTCACTGCCCGGTCTCCCCTGCACTGCCAGTAATTGTACTAGATGCACCTATCAGACAATCATCACTGTCATAACTTACAATTGCCTCACACATTTCTTCAAAGGATCATGGCTACAATGTGTAAAATAAAATTCACTTCCACCTGAAGGGTGAAGAAACTAAACACTTGCAAGCAGGACTAATATGAACTGCATCAATAGGGCATAGTTACACCTGAATCATTTAAGGAAGCTAACTAAAGCTGTTTATTAATTGATAGTGACTATCAAAAACCTGGGCAGCCTCTGGGCTAGAGTCTACACATCCAAGTGTATCATGAGCAGGAAGGGGGTTCTGCTTCACAGAAGAGTACAAGAGAACTAGAAGATTACCTTGCTGAAGTAATAACCATGTAGGGTATTCAGTAGCATTATCTGCATGCGGTATCTTAGAGCAAAATTGTGTGGCAGAGAACTGCTCTAAAAGTGTGCTCTATGCTTCACACTTACCACCTTGGCATATTTGCATCCATTGGGTCTCTCTCTCTCTCCTTAACAGCTTACAAAGCTTTGTAACTCCATACCAACAGTGGAAGATGCCTGCGCTGCAGCATATTTGAAGCTCATGTAAATAAAGAATTATTGTATGCTAGAGGAAATACATAATTCTGCGTAGAGATAACAATTGGTTTGTTAAAACTAGTGACCTTTAGCAACATTGATGACATTGAACAATTTCTTAGTTCTCCTTGAACTAACATGTTGCTTAGATTGTCTAGTTCAACCTCATAGGCAGGGGTAGTGCCATCTTTAATTTGGGGATCCACAATATGGATCAAGAGCATTTTAGCCAAACACCAGACCACATGGTTTGAACAGTACCACAGCCTAATTTGTAGGGTGATGCAGGCTCCTTATCCATGTGCAGAAGTGAATTAAAGTTGCTGATTAAGAATGTTTTGTGAGTTCCCAGTTCTGGGGCTAGTTTAATGTATAATTATGCAAGTAAATAGAAATGGGTTTTTAAAAAATAGTGCAACTCTGGAGGAAAGGTTCATATTAAAGGCAATTTTGTTATGGTAGTGTCTTGCTAAAGTATATTGACTGTTATGATGCTGGTATTGCTAAACAAAGTATTTGGGTGCTCTGGCCATGGCAGCTGTACAGCCGTTGAAATCGGCACCTGAAATGAAGCTACTTTCCTCAATGGTGACTAAGTTGTACATGTCTCAATCTGAAAGTATGTGCCCAAAGAGTACTAACACTTATTGTGGCAGGTTATATCCTTCTACTCAACTAAAGAACTAAAATGTGTGTAATCATGCAATGTCATTGGTTTCTTATGCCAGACCTTATCCTCAAAAGACTTCATAAATCTCATCAATGACTTTAATTTTAAACAGCCTTCATTTCCCTTTATTTGACACATCTAATCTGCCAGAAATGTATACTTTTTTTTTTTAAGGGTTCAATGATTTTGCCAGAACATATTCAGTATATAGATCCAGCACTTCTACACAGCCTTCTCCAATCCCACAACCCTTTAAGTGTACTTGTTCATACATATGTTCCATTAAATAAACCACATATGAGGAATGGCAGCTCATATTACCATAAATATAAAGATTGCCCAGTACAGAAGGAACTAAATCTATCAAATTGATTTCAACAATGTGTAAATTAGGCTGACCTTAAACTTAGATAAGTCATGAGCCCAACATCAAGTCAACAAGTGGTTACTCTATTCCCTTAGTCAAATTAGGAAATAGCTCAATATTGGGGTCCAGCAGAAAGCAAGTGTACTGTTGCTTTGTCTAGACATAATACTCAGCATTTATACTAGCCAAGAGGTGATTTGTTTGTACCAACTACTTAAGATCTCTGATAACCAGCAGCTCAACTATGTGATATGCAAACACAACCAAAGGTGTATCAAGCCTGCAGATGGTGAAGGTCAATTCTAGATAAAGTATATTGCTGTCTGACATCACCTAGGATGTAGGATCTAGGACCTAGGATCACCTAGTCAAATCTAATGAGTCGGACAAGAAAATGGTGTGAAAAGCAGTTAAGACCCAAGCTTTACCTTAGAACCAGTGTTGTACTTGCATAGTAAGTGGAGTAAGTGTTACAATTCACATATAGGAGAACAAAAGCGCTACGGAATTTGCTGGCGCTATATAAATTGACATATGCTTATTGCAAAAACTACTGTGATTGTTTCAATGGTCTGTCAGACGTTATGAAGGCGGGGATAAGTGTTCAGGTTTAAAATAAAGGAGTAGAGGCCTGGAAAACAAACTCCCTGTTGTAGCAGTAAATGGAGCAGCTTGCTGCTTGGCAAACATTAACTTCAAATGCCTGAACATCCTGATTTTATCTGCCAACAGGCCTTTTTTATATGAATTGTTGCATATGTTTCTGTCCAGTAGTTAACTTGATGAAGCTGTTGCACTGGGTGAAAGCATAATATTGTGGAGTGTTGTGCCAGTCTCCAGCCTAGCCTTTCTTACATTCCCTCTAAGGGGGGGGAATTCAGTTAGCTGTAAAGTCTCGTGACCATTCTGGAGACATTTTGCAGTGCAGATTTTGACAAAAATCTACTTTTTTTTTTTTTTTTTTTTTTTCTTCTGCCTCATATAGGTGAGGGAAAAAATGAGCAGAGATTTCTACCATAGTGTCATAAACATAAAGAACTTGGTTATTTGTAAGGGTTGACCCATCACATTGTGGGGAATAAGGCCCAAGTCATAACTGCGGTGGAAATATGGTATATCAAATGAATCCATTGATAAGGTGAGCTACTAAAGTGTAAAATGTGAAGTAAAAGTCTGTTCAGTGACTCTGCACATTCCTGTGTTTGAAGCTGTCACAGGTGACACTGCTATCTTCTAAGGTCCCTGTGGTGGGCTATATCCTTGCCTGAGATGGAGTCGTGACACCTGAATAGACTTTTAGGAAGCACTCACCATGGTATCTTGCTCAAGTAGACCATGTGCTGACTGGCTATATTTTATATAGACAAAGAATTCAGTTTTAAAATATGCCACTTAAAATCAATAAAAGTAGTTATCGGCCATATATTCCTCAATAGCATGATGAATGGCAGCTCATGTTGAATTAAGAATTCTGCAACACAAGTTGAGGAAATGAGTATAAGCTCAACTGATTCAGTGTACCTATGTCTGTTTGGTATCAATAGATGGATAAATTCATAGGGGATCTATTAGTAATAAAATGGGGTCTGTGTGACACTCCACAGAAAAATTAGGTCACATTGTAGAATTGGGTAGTAAATCGGGCAACATGCAAATGGTGGTTAAAATGTGTCAGACCACAACCCCTGGAGTTGGGGACAGGTGTGGAAGTGTCTTTGACAATTTGTTGTAACTGGTCTCAGCATTTTAGTCTCGAGAAAATCAATCCACATTGATAAGTTGTCCATCTTCCAAGCCAATATCCCATGGTACAGATTATACAACTCATGTAAATTATGCTCTGAAATTTAATCCCTTTTAACTGTTTTGCTTGTGTATGTTATGTCAATTGTTTATCTGAATGCCCTGTACCTTTTTTTTTTGTATATTAAACCTATAAATTTAAGTGGCGTCCTTGATACGCTAACAAATCCATTAGCCTATTAAGAATATAGCTCGACCAAGTTAACCCTTTGAATGCTGGTGTGTAGGCTTGGTCAAATGTATTAACAAATCAGTGTGCTTGCATTTACATTTGTGTAAGTCTGGAGGTGTGAGGAGTTAACCCTTTGGTTGCTGGTGAGGGCTTTGCTAACCTGTGGGTAGCCAGAAGCCGTGTGGGACAGTATATTTGGGTCCTATTGCCCATATTCAATAGGTGGTGACAAACCTGAAGTATGTGGGGGGGTGTGAGCGCTGTTGTGGGGCAATTCAGCAGGTCTATAACCTGTGTGATGGGTAGAGAGACCTTAGTACTGGAATCGTGTGTAACCTACATTAAACACCCAAAGTAACAGAAGCTGGGAGCTTGTTCATGACATGGTATAGGAAAAAATGCTTCCTCAGAACATTGCAGCTAATTGAATTCCCCCGTAATGTTCTATATTGGGACACACTGCTTGCACCAACTACCTGTGGGTAGAGTGTGCAAATTGTACACATTATGCCATGAGCTGTCTGCTTTACCCACTCTTCCCTCTCCAGACTTTCTTGCCGAATAGTCTCTTCTGCCTGGTTTCTCCCTCTTCACTGAGAATTTTGTGAATCCATGCTGAATATCTGCCATCTAAACAGGCATACACTTAAGTTTGTACATTAACTGTTCCAGAGGGTGTTTGGTGTTACATGAGGGGCAATAGGTGCAGAATATAGTATGCAGATACAGGCTTCATTTGTTGCAGTGATTAGCATTGCTGCCTCCCAGCAATTATCCCTTTTGATTCTTAACTGGGGCTATATCTGTGTGCAGTTTGTGGTCTCTCCCTGGTTTTATACTCTTCCTCCTAGTTCTAGGATTATCTTCCACACTCCAAAAACATACTGACACATTAACTGGCTGCTGACTAAAATGTGCTCTTGTGTGGAAGGACATTTTGGAATATGCTCCAGTGGGGCATGGACTGATGTGAAGGACAAATATTCTCTGTACAGCGCTGCGTGTTATGGTGGGGGATTTCATGGATAAACAATAGCACCACTCCATAAAGCTGAATGTTTTTCCCTTTTGACTTGAGTAATACTCCATTTTGGTAGCTAGATATGTAATTGTATCACGATTTGCCATTTGGATTTTGAAAATATTGTACACCTTGTCATGTGTGCGGGTTTTTTTTTTTTTTAAATCTGTACCCCTTTAACAGTGTATTTTATACCTAGTTTGGGTAACACATTAACATATTGTAAATATGATCAGCAGTACTGTCTCATTGTAACTTTACCAGTGATCTAAACTTTAACATTAAAGCTGCACATATTTATTTGCTAAAATGGAATGTATCTTGTGAATAAACATGCAGGATTATGGTGAAGTTTGAACAGCATAATAAAAACCTCAGATAACTATTAACTAGAAGTTGCTGTACATTGGTTTAATGTGGTCCCTTTTCTTTTATGATCTCTTCAGGTTCAGATAGACCCTTACCTTGAAGACTCTGTGTGCCAGGTTTGCAATGCTCAGCCCGGTCCATTTTTCTGCCGAGACCAGGTAATCCCATATTTAACTGCTTTTCAGACAGTAATTAATCAGTTTTCTTTAATGAGCTTTTTGCATACTTGCTACTAGTTACAGAAAAAAATTGCATACTGCACTGTGTGGTCAAAACCCAATTTCTATCATCCAAAAATTAAATCAAAGAATAATACGTGGGGGGGGGGGGGGGGGAGACCTTGTTGTAAAGGGTGTTTTGAATAAATATCAATATTTTGGATGTTTGATTCTACTCCTTTTCTTATTTACTAGATTATTTTACTGCCAAATAGGAACTTTTTCAGTATATTAATGAATATCAATAAAGCTGTAGTGCATATTTTATGTAATTGAATGTAAAAGTCTTGCAGTGTCACAAGTTGACACTTTATTTTTCCTCTACTTAATTGCTACTAGAGTTGCCAGATACCAGTAAACCATTAATTCCCAGTCATAAATATGGACTGATATTGTAAAATGTAACACCTCAGCAACAGGAGAGCCCAACCTTCCCTGAATAGAGTGCAGGCTAGAAAAGGTCAGATATTGTGACTGGTACATGGCAGGACTGGAAGCAATTCCGCAATGTTTAATCTGCTACATATTTTGGAGGTTTGACAGACATTCAAAGCCCACTTGGGACAATGTAGAAGTGGTATGTTGCCTACACAATTGACAGCTTGTTGTACCAACACCAACCAATTGCAAAGGACCATTTAGAGGTGGTTGGGAGGGATATTCTCTGCCTGTAATACTAGCTGTGTATATACCATTAAGATTATGGGAGTAGTTGTAAACTTATACGGGAGATCGTGAGATTTTGCCAAAATCCATGTCTAAACTCTCCACTTTCACCCATCCTAAGGTTTGCTTCAAGTATTTCTGCCGTTCTTGCTGGCACTGGCAACATTCAATGGAGATTCTACGTCACCATCGTCCTCTCATGCGTAACCAGAAGAGCCGTGACTCCAGCTAAAAAGTGGAAAGTCCAGAGCCCTCTTACTATAAACTGAATGTGCGGTAGAGAGGAGACTGCCTCCTGTGTCCTGCCACCCAGCACGCAGAGCACTCTTAAGTCTTTCCTGGAATAAAGCGGAAGTCAGAGAATGGTGGGGGAAGTCACTTTATAGTTTGTTTTGGCACTTGCTGTACCTTGTAACAGTTTTCTGCACTTGTGCACAGTAAATTCTTGCCAGGGTTAGCGTTTTTCGTTTGTAGGGTTTTTTATTTTTTTATCGTTATGGGGGAATATTCCTCCCAATGTTTTGCAGTTCCCATACTGATCTCCAGCACTTGCTGAACGTAAGCAATGTGTGAACAGTGTTGTCTGATGGTTTAACTATTAATGCCTCTGTCTTAGGTTTTCTTTTTATTACAGGCGCTTCTTCTTTTACATTCATTGCAAATACTGCGGGTGATATTTCATTACATTACCTGTTACCCAGTTTTTTGCCGTTGCCATACAGTGCCTTCCGATTTGTTTAGTGTCCCATCTGAACTACATAAACTGGTTGTCTAGTTGGCATTTTTACTGGAACAATAGCAGGATCTGCTCTTTATTTAAACCAAATCATATTTCATATTTTTACCCTCTGTGGGATTTTTACCAGTTCCTTTTTACACTCTTAAAAAGACTGTTTTTAAGTCCATTTTTTTTCTTTTTTTTTCTTTCCTGGCAGCTTTTAACATTATTGCAACATTTCAGTTTCTGGGAGCTGCTAGTTTAAGAGACTAAACTTAAACAAAATATTTGTACTACAATCTGCAACAAAGGAGATTTGGGGCCTTGGCTGAAACTGATTAGTGTGTGTGTGTATATAGTTTTAAGGATGTTTGTTGCACTTTTTTTAATTTGCACTTCAGGGGATGGTAGAGTTTTTAATCACTATTTGTTTGGCTGGACAGAAAAGGGCTGTAATTTCTTTTGAGGCTGGGGTGGAGGTAAGAGATGAGACCTTTCTCCTGGAGGGAATGTGCCCATGCTCTTAGGTTATTTTGTTACAGGAAGCAGCTGACTTATGCAAATTGTTGCAAGCCTTTAAAATCTGTGTCCATGTTTTTTATTTCTGTACCCCCCTCTATTTTGGAAGCTCTGTGCCAAAGATCCCACTGTCTGTAACTTTTTCCCTTTTTCAGTACATGCTGAGCTAAACCTGCACTAGCTGCCCTATATGGGTATTTCTGTGAAGCTGTGTGTAAGTCTCTACCTCATTGTAGTTATGCAAACAGCAAATGCACTTAACCTACAGATGTGGTGTTTTCTTTATTTTTGTTTTTGGCACATAATAAACACGTTGAAGCAGTAATTGTGTGTCTTTATTTGAAAGGGGTGTCTCTCCTAAAGTCACTGACAACAGAGGCTATTAAATGTAGTATTACAATACTCTTAAACTGCCCCTATTCTCCATGCTCTGCAGGGCATCAGTCAGAAACACCACCCAGACATATCCTTACTGTCTGATCTGTCTCTGACTTCACTTGCCCACCTTTTTAAAGCTCCAGCATATTACTCAGTGACTTAAATTGAAGGTATTGTGATTTAATTCATGTCACTGTATGACATTTATAAGGTGAAGGTGGCCCTGCCAAATGAGCTGACCGTAAGGTATGGGATATTTGTAACTTAAGGGGAAAAATGTTTCTGTTAAGTATATGCATGATCTGCCACCGATATTAAAGGAGCCATTTGTAACTAGTTTCTTTGGGCATAGTACACTTGTAACAAGGAGAGGCCATGGAAGATGGACTTAAATGTTTACTGAGGTGGCTTTTCAAAGTCTACTGCTGGCAACCATGACTATCCTTCCTGTTCTGTAGAAGGATTTTGTCATTTATCCTGTAGATTAATTTATAGAAATAGCGCTGCCTATATAATAGAAGAAACCTAAGAATACACAGGCATATCTAGAATAAGTAAACCATGTTTCTCTCGATTGATCAAGAGAATTAAATTTACATTGGTGTGAAAGAATGCAGATTATGTGCAAATACACTAGATGTAACTTTCAAACATTCATAAATGGCTCTCCTGGTAAAGATCAGTGGTGTCTACTAGCTTTCTGAAGCTGATCACTAACTTGCTAGGAAGTTCTTGAAGCATCGTTTAGCTGGTCACATGTTAGAATACTGGTCATTGGGCTTTCTAGTTTAGAAAAATGTGGTTACTAGTGGAAGGCCAAAATGCACATATCCATGATTGATCAAAGGCCCAGGAAATCTAACTACTAGGTTCTCAAAGCACCTTATTGCAATTGGTGGGATCTCTATTTGCAAACTAAATCTGATCTACTACAGTGTGAAACTGGAGCTTGTGTACTCCTAATTGTGCAACTATGCTCTCGGCATGACATACAAGATCTCAAAGAAATTAAGGAATTAACTACAGGTGTACAGTAAATGTAAAACTAGCTCATTTCTGAGTTTTGTTGCTAATGCTCCACTTTAATCAGTGTGACTGTCCTAGAAACACTTGTGCAAAGGGTTGTAGCCATGGCAATGACAGGACCTTTTATTAGTCACATGAGCTGTATTCTCTGGTTCACAAATACATATTGAATACAATGTATAGTTAAAATTGTTACAAGTAGTCATAGCTAGAAGTACAAAACTGAGCACAAAATTGTAAAAATCTGTTTTACTGCAAATCTAATCGGATTTTTATTTGACATAAAACACATTGAAAACAAGTAGATTGAAAAGTGATCACTGGATGGCTAACTGCAGAGGGCTTAAGTACAAATTCAATCAAGTGTTTTTTCAGTTCTTTCACTAGCACATGCATGATGGAGAACTAGCTGTTGTGCAAATATCTTTTAGATATGCTCAGTCTGCACAGTGATGCCGACATTAGCTAGACACTGCCTAAGGCACTATCTGATATCGAGCCATTGAATTTTTTTCATGTTGGTACCTTTTGCATTCCAGAAATGCACACGGCCTGGAAACATGTAAGATTGTAAAAATAATTATACTCTGTACTGGAACCAGGCCGTCTGTAACAACTTAAAAGCGCTTGCTTTGGTTCCCAACCAAGTTTCTTGCATATGTGATATGCAAGAGCGTAAATTGTCATACAATTTGTGTCCACATTAATTGACAGTGAAGCAGAACACTCGTACATGTGTTTGCTAGTATTAGGGGGGACTTGTTTGTCTTGTGGAAATGCTAGCTATGAGTAATAAAATGCTATTGCTAAAATACACAAAATCTGGCAGAACAATGGCATTCTTTATTTATAAAGTCTCCACTACCACCCCTGTGTCTAAAGTTTGCCACATAGAGCACACATTCAGATTTAAATTTAGCAACTGTTTGGTGTCTGATTTAAAGATTTCATGAGGGCTAACACTCCCATAAAATTGCAAAAGTTTTCTTTCATGCACAACAATCAGCTTCCATGGCAAAGATCTGCTTTGCCTGTGAATTGAAGAAATTATGCTGACTTTTGTTCTGTTATGTATGTAATTTCTGATTCTCATTGAAGGAAACTGGTAAGCTATCAGGAGAAAAACCTTCCCTCACAGAGGACTGTCTGAGGACAGTGCTGTAGTCTATTAGATCTTTATATATACACTTGCTGCAACAACTACTTGCTGTTGGTCCTTACATGCACTAACTACTGGGCTCCAAGGGCTAAAAAATATAAACTAGCCTACAAACAGTCTTTTATGCCCCATACTGATATGTATTAGGATTATTTTTATTTTATTTTTTTAACATTTTTATTAGCTTGTGGTAAAAGACCTATTAAGCTTTCCCAGGTGTTAAAGTATTCAACTCTGCTTTCTTTTTGTAAAGAGGTTTCAACCCAATCCATACGAAAGATATGGTAGTTTTTGTCGAAACAATGGTAATGTAGGTGGTTCTTTCTGAGCCCAGACCTGCAGAACACTCTTCCTTGCTGCCGCCGATATAGCAAGCGACCATTTTCTGCATCCCTTGGTCACCTTAATTTCTTTTGGCAAGATTCCGAATATTGCCCACTCCGGTGAGAGTGGGACGTAATTTATTAAGTGGGCAAGTATCTCCAGATCTGGACCCAAAAAATGCTTTATATAAGGACAGTCCCACAGGCAATGTGTAAGATCTACCTGATGTGTTCCACACTTTGGGCAATTATGGTTATCTGCCATATCTATTTGAAAACGCCTAAATGGAGAGAGATAAGCTCTATGGAAGATTTTTTTATAAACATCTCTGAATAGGTCATAGCTGGGTTTAAATGTAGCTGTTTAGATAAGGCTTTCAAAAGATAATCTGGGGTCATAGAAGGGAATCTTTCCTGCCACTTAACAATGCCTGTCTTAGAATTGTTAAAATCTAACCAGTGGCATAGAATAATGCTGTGAAATGGCTTGGTGTGTCGGGACCGGCTTGGACAAAATTGGGTCAAGTGGGTTGTCCCAGTCTGACGGGGAGAACTTCTTTAAAACAGTTTTAATATAGTGTTGACATTGAAAATAGGCCAGATTGTGGGAGCGAATGGGGGGGAAAGAAGAGGCTTTGTCATGAGACATAAGTTTACGGCGTCCCTTGTCAATTAATGGACGGATTGTTGAAATCCCCGCTTTTTCCCACGAAGTAAAAGGGGAGGAAGCCATGCAGTCCTGAAATTCAGGGTTACGTAGTAATGGGAGGTATAACGAAGCATGTGGGTTTAATTTAAATTGTCTACAGAGCTGATGCCATAACTTATAGGTGGTAAGAAGTATTGGATTAGCATTAACCAGGTCTGGAAGTTCCTGTTTATGCATATGAATAAATGCATGGAGGTCTATATCTGGGAGGAAATTTTGGTCAAGGGTGGTGTGGGTATATGTGGATGTGTTATGAATCCAATCTCTCAAATGTCTCAGTTGAGCCGCCTGGTTGTATTGAGCCACATTTGGTAGGTTAAAGCCTCCCCTTTCCCTTGATTGTTGCAACTTTAGAAGGCCAATTCAGGCTTTTTTCGAGTTCCATATAAACTTTCGGAAAATCCAGTTTATTTTTGATGAATCTGACTTTGCAAATACTCCCTCTACTCTTCACAAAGGGTATAACAGTCTCGGAAAAGTAATCATTTTTATCAGATTTATGCATTCCCCCCCCCCCCCCCCCCCCCCATAGACAAATTCAATCTACCTCATCTGTTTATCTCGTTCAGTTTCTAGAATTGTCTTTGTGATATTTGAGTGTGAGAGTAGGTGGATTTTTTTCGGGAGACAGATGCCTAAATATGTCAGAGGACTTTATCCAAGTAATGGGGATATCATGCGCCCATTTTGGTTTAGTAATCTCTTGATAAATACATGGCTGATGATTTTTCAAAATTAACCCTGAAACCAGAGACTCAACCAAATTCGGCTATGCGAGTCATTAGTGGACAAAGAGAATATTTTGGGTTAGAGATGTAGACCAATACGTCATCAGCAAAGGCTGAAATTTTTATCTCCTGTGTACTGATTTTAATACCCTTGAGAAGGTTCCAACTCTGCAAGACTCTGAGCAGTGGGTCTAAAACTAAGTTAAAAAGTAAGGGAGAGAGGGGACACCCCTGATGTGTTCCCCGAGACATTGTTAGAACTGGGCTTTTGAGACAATTAATCAGCAGTGATGTGTTAGGGGAAGTATAAAAAAAAAGGCTATTAAGGCTTTAAAATCATTATCAAAACGCCTTAGTGAGAGGATCTCTTGGAGATATGGCCAAGACACTGTCAAACGCTTTCTGCGCATCGAGACTTAGTAACATGTTAGTGGACGGGGTTGTTGTGGAGGCTATTATGGCTGAGATTGCTGAGCGCACCCCCTTTAACCGAGTGATGACCATTGACAAATCCTAGTTGGTGAGAAGTTAACAAATGGGGGAGTATGCTTTGAAGTCTATTAGCCAATATTTTTGCCAGTAGTTTATAGTCTATATTAAGGAGAGTAATTGGGCGATAAAAGCCCTCTTTCTGAGGGTCTTTCCCAGGTTTGGGAATAAGGATTGTGTGAGCACTATTAAAGGAAGGATAAGACGGACGCTCCCTATGAAGTTTGCAAAAGAGTTCAGTCAGGATTGGCTGTATTTCTCCACGTAAAGATTTATAATAATAGGCGGTAAGGCCATCAGGACCAGGGGCTTTCTGTAATTTTAAGCATTTAATTGCTGAATCTACCTCTTGAGATGTAATATTTCCTGCCAGGATCTCCCTCTGATCAGGTGTTAATGAGGGAAGTTTTGCTTCTCCCAGTAATCTAGACATCAATTGTTGATCCGGCGGGATACCTGAATACAGAGTAGAGTAATATTTATGAAACGCCATCAGAATCTCTTCTGAACTAGTGAATAAACCCTTAGGCGAGTTTGTCTTAATTGCCACTATATGTCCTCTACGTTTATGGGTTTTAGTCATATTTGTCAATAATTTACCAGCCTTGTTACCCCATCTGAAGTATTTGTTTTTTTGTATAATCAATTTGTTGTTTAGCCTGGCAAGTTAGAGAAGCACGACAACTATTGGAAAGCTTCCTATGTGTCGCTAGGGATGCATCTGTTTGAAGAAGAATATGGCGATCGTAAGAGTCCGCCGAAGCTTCATAGGTTTCTTTTGACTTTTTACGGTGATTCGAGACACATGCGCTTATTCTTCCCCCGCATGACTGCTTTTGAGGCCTCCCAAAAGAGAATAGGATTTTCCCAGTGATCTATATTGTCGTCTAAGTATTCTGCCCAAGCATTGTTGGAAATGCTCAGAGCCATGCTGGTATGTTGGAAATCTCCAAGTACGAGTTCTTTGACCCGAACAGGGTAGTTGAATAGCAATTGAGACTATCGCGTGACCCGAGATGACTATATCGTTAATGTCCACTCGTCTAACTAGAGGCATCAGTTGGTCTCCCACAAGTATATAGTCAATTCTGGAAAACGAGCCATGTACACTAGAATAATGAGTATGAACGATCTGACGGACTAAGTAGGCACCATGGATCAACTACACCACATTCCACCGCTAGTCCCAAAAAGTAATTGGAATACGAAGTTCTAATCAAATTTGATTTCCCTGATCCTATCTAGCTTTGGATTTGCAACCGAGTTAAAGTCCCCTGCTATGATAAGGTTAGGTGTGTCTTTTTGCATTAACATTTGTTTAATGGATCGAAAGAAGTCCTGTTGAGCCGAATTTGGAGCATAGATGTTTAATAGTTTACATTCAAATTAATGATACAAAATTCACACTAACAAGTATTTACCATTTGGATCACTTGTTTCCTGAATGGTGTATTGAAGGTGTCTTGCCAATATGATAGCAACACCTCTAGATTTTGAGGTATGGGGGGGCTGATATACAATCACCTATCCAACCTGCTCGTAGGGTAAGGTCCTCTGAATCTTTCCAGTGCGTCTCTTGTAAAAATGCTATATCTGTGTGTAATCGTTTAAGATGTGCGATTACTTTCTTACGTTTAATTGGGGTATTGAGGCCTCCCACATTCCATGATAACATATTTAGCGTTTGTGGAGGTAAAGGGGAAGGGGGCTTAGAACCTAAAGACTGCATGGCTTAACCCACCCCTCGTGAAGGATCAGAATGAAGGGTGCTGACCATACGTCCCCGCAAACAGTACGCAACACTTTCAATAACAATTGACCTTGTGCTTAAGAAATGTGACTCAAAAAAAAGTAAATTTGTACAATCTCAATACATTTTCCTAACCAAATCTAAACATAACTGACCTCCGGAGAAATTACCAGAGATCAAAATTAACTTTTTCATTCGAGTTAATGTAACCTTCAACCACTGAGAGAGTTCATCTCTTCCTTCTTACATTTTATAACATTGAGTAAACATCATGTTAGCAAATTTATTTGACCACATTTATATTATGTACTTGTAATCAAATTTAAAACCTTTACCAGAGGCTATTTCTTCAAGTTGGTGTGCGGGGTAGTGAACGGGCATGGCCTGCATTGCTAGGAGACGAGGTGGTCATTGCGAAATGACGTTTGGCCGTAGCTGGATCCTCAAAGAATACCGGTTGGCCATTCTCTATTACCCTTAACTTTGCCGGGTAAAGAAGCGCAAAACGTTTGTTATTATCTGCTAAGAATTTACAAATCGAAGCGAATTCCTTGCGCTTTTGTGTGAGCATGGCCGAATAGTCCTGAAAGATTAAGATTTTATCATTGTCTATGACCAGTTCTTTCTTACGTCTATAAGCTATTAGAATTTTTTATTTTTCTGTGTAGTCTAGGAATCTGGCTATTACAGGACGAGGACGACCACTCTGGCCCTCTCTCATTTGGCCCAAACGGTGTGCCCTTTCAATACGAGGGGAATCAATCTCGTCCTGAAGGCCAAGGCCAGTGACAACATCCTGACTCAAGAACGAGACTAACTCAGGGCCTTTGATTGTTTCTGGGATGCCAATAAAACGCAAATTGTTTCTCCTGCTACGATTTTCCAAGTCGTCTAATTTATATTGGAATTGAGACATTTGTTGAGCTTGTTTCTCAGAATTATTCTGTAGTTGCAAATTTGTGTCTTTAACATCACTTGTGTGCTGCTCCAGAGTTTAGATTCTGGCTGTATTTTCTGAAATCTTCAGAACAGCAGCATCAAGAGAGGCCCGAAGTGATTCAAATTTTTTATCAATAATTGGGAGTAAGATATTTAGAATTATCTGGGCCGTTTCAGACCCCGGCTCTCTAGTTGGAGCCTGTGAGGGTAGCTGGTCACCTTCCCCAATGCCCCCCGACGAGAGGGGCGAGGAAGAAGGGGAGGCCCCCCCTATCCGCTATTGATTTACCTCGACCTGGTCTTGTTTGATCGGGTTTTGTGTTTGCACGTTTTGACGTGGATTTATTACAGTATTTCTCCATGTCCAAAATGTACCCATTGTACTGGGGAGTATATATTATAATTATTTTTTAATCCTTTTATAAACCTTTTTATAGTATAAGATTGACTACACAGTTATTAGGTTTTAGGTTAAATTGAGCTTACAGAACATAGAAATTAAAAATAAAGAGTGATGATTACATTTCAGTTAGGAACTCTCTAGGGTAATTTTGGGCGAAGAATTACATTTTAACACTAGTTTTGAATCATCCCTCAGCCATCACCTCCATAATTAAAGTTTATCCTTACTTCTCCCCTCAAGAGACTGCATCTGCATTGCTTTGTTTTATTTAGTTAGTCACTTTATTTAGTTAGGTTATCACGCATAAATCAAAGATGATTTTAGTGATCTTTTAGTTCTGCTGGTTATTTCAGTAGTCACAAACTTAGCCGAGTGGCTTTTTGGTTTTCTTTGTGTAATGCAATACAGATTTGACCTGTGGGACTCACAAACACTGAATACCTTTCCCCAACAGGTGGCAACAGAGTCACAGTGTGTGTATAAGGCCACTTGTTATAGAATTCTACATGTGACGTTTAAAGGTATAGAGCATTTACCATCAGTAAAGGATAATAAGGTCAGAAAAATGCAAAATGTTAGAATTCTAAGCGAAAAATGAAATTACACAATAAAGATTACGACCTTCTCTATGTGTAATGTAATACAAAGTTAACCTATGAGACTCGCGAACACTGTACCCACCACCAACAGGTGGCGATAGTCACAGCGCTCGTATAGAGCCACTTGTTATAGAATTTTGCTTGAGATGTTCAAAGGTATAAAGTATTTACCATCAATAAGGGATAATAGGGGCACAAATATGCAAAGTGTTAGGATTTTAAGAGAAAAAAAATGAAATTACACCATAAAGATTACGACCTGCTCTATGTGTAATGCAATACAAAGTTAACCTATGAGACTCTCAACCATTGAATATCTTTCACCAACAGGTGGCGATAGTCACAGTGTTTGTATCAAGCCACTTGTTATAGAATTTTGCAAGAGACATTCAAAAGTATAAAGCATTTACCAACAATAAAGGATAATAAGATCCCAATTATGCAAAATGTCAGAAATTAAAAGAGAAAAGTGTCTCCGTCGGCCACAGTCTCTGCAAATGGTCTATCCTCGGTCCCCTTCACTATTTCCAATGGCACACGGCAGGGCTGTCCCCTTTCTCCGCTCATTTTTGCCCTTATCATAGAACCTTTAGCAGCTAGAATCCGGGCTAACCAGCAAATTCTAGGCATCCCGGTGGGTAGCTCTTCCCATAAAATAGCATTATACGCGGATGACGTCCTGTTAACAATTGCTAATCCAATTTCCTCTGTCCCTCCTCTTGTAGACGAATTAATGCTTTACGGCCACTTCTCAGGATACAAAGTTAACGCGGACAAGACAGAAGTCTTAGACTTTTATGTCTCCTCAGCTGACAAGGTGTCTTTAGAAAGCTCCTTCCCGTTCAACTGGCGCCCTCAAAAACTCAAGTACCTTGGGGTATATCTAACTAAACAACCTCATCAGCTTTTTCAGGCCAACTTCCCCCACACTCTTGCTCAAGTTAAGCTAGACCTTGTTTCATGGTCGCAACTATACATCTCCTGGATAGGTTGTATTAATGCGGTCAAGATGAACATACTCCCTAGACTCCTCTACCTTTTTCAAACCCTCCCCATCCGAGTCCCCCCCTACGTTTTTAAATTTCTCCATTTCCATGTATCTAAATTCATTTGGGCGGGTAAGCGCCCCCGAGTCCGTTTCAAGCTTCTACAGAGAGCCCCGCGGGGAGGGGGACTGGGAATCCCTGATTTTCGACGCTATTACCTCTCCGCTCAGCTTGCTCAATGCGTTCTGTGGTGTAGCTTGTCTCCCTCCAGGGTCTGGGTCGAGATTGAGGCTGAAAGTCTGGGTATGCTATCCCCATCCACTCTCCTATGGCTTCCACGAGCTCGTCGACCAAAACGTGTCTCACTTTATCCGGTCATTACACATTCCCTAGCGGTCTGGGACTCATGCTCTCAAAAATTTGGCCTTTCCCCCCATCCTTCTCCCCTAGTTCCTTTGTTTAACTCCTCAGACTTCGCTCCAGGCCTTACCCCTAAAGCATTCTCCTCGTGGACCTCACAAGGGGTCCGTTTCTTAAACGATCTCACCTCTACAGCTGTGTTCCCCTCGTTTTCTGACATCCAATCGCAAATAAATATTCCCACTAAATTATTTTACCAATTCCTTCAGCTCCGCCACTTTCACCATACTGTCAAATCTCGCCTCTCCTCCCGCCCCCTTACCCCATTTGAACGTCTCTGTCTCCGTCAGTCTTCCACGAAAGGCCTTATTTCAACATTATATTATGAACTTGCCCCACCTTCCTCAAATACTAGAGTTTCGCATGAACTGGCCTGGGAACATGACCTGGGTGAAGTTCTTTTGAGCGAAGAATGGTCGGAGATATATGAGAATGCTGCCTCCAGCTCAATCTGCGTTAAAATAAAAGAGAATGCCTATAAGGTATTGTACCGCTGGTACTACGTTCCCTCCCGGATACATAAATTCCTCCCAGACTCTTCTGATCGCTGTTGGCGTGGGTGCTCCCATGAGGGTAACTTTATCCATATATGGTGGACTTGTCCCAAACTCTCAAACTTCTGGGCCGAGATCAAACACCTGATCCAATCGATTATTCAGGTAACGATTCCATTTGAGCCTAAATTTTTCCTCTTGCCCCTGGGAGCGCCAGCGGAAACTCGGCATGAGAATAAGTTAGCTAGGCATATCTTATCGGCAGCTACCTGCCAAATAGCAGCAGACTGGAGGCAGCAAACTCCACCTTCGCTTCAAGCCGTTATCAATAGAGTCTGGAAGGTTCACCGCCTGGAATATATGACTAGCATTATCAATAGGACATCAAGATCGTTCACTAAGGTATGGAGCCCATGGCTCTCATTTTTTCAGATTTATCCCCCTTTCACTTGACTCTTCTTTTACACATGTCCGTCCTCCTCATGTAAACCCCTCTCTTTCTCTTTTCTTCTCTCTTCCCTTTCCTGTTCTCTACTGTACTAGTCTCTCTCCTTTTCTCCTCCTGCGTCATGCCACTCTCTGTTGAGGCATTTCGCCCCCTCCCTTATTTCCTTAAAAATCCTTGGTCAACTGCCATACACGCATATTGTTGCACTGATTATTTATATCTTTATACTGATTTTATGCTTTGTTAACTGTGATGTGCTTCTATTGCTTGTTTTTTTTTTTCTTACTGACAGTGCATGTCGGTTCTGTTTGTTACTTGACCATTCAAAAATAAAAATTTAAAAAAAAATAAATAAATAAAAGAGAAAAGTGAAATTACACAGTAAAGATTATGACCTGCTACTTTTTCAGTTGCAGTGTGGATCACTTGGGAAAGCGTGTATAGTTGAGAATAGGAAGTTTGCTTTGTCCAAGTCAGAGGTGAAACTGGGGGAGAATCCAAAGACGTTTAGGGGACTATTATCGCTCTCAAAATGTTTGTGTGCCAGAACAGGTAACACCGGGCTCAAGGTAGAATGTTCTCTGCAGGCTTAGATTCTCCTCTTCCTCCTCTCGTCTCCGCTCTGATGCACCGCAGGGGGCCGGGGACACCTCACCCTCGAAAAGGCGACACGATCACTCCAACTTCTCCTAAGGAGTCTCTGTATAGTTGCCACTACACGGACGAGGTCCTCCACCGCGGCCGCCAGGTGTTCGCGTGAACCCTCTCCCGTGTGGCTCCTTCTACTGGGCTCGTTCCAGATGATCCGTTCGCCCCTGTAATTACTTCTTCTCTCTCAGTTCGGCCGTAGATAAATGCGGCCTTGGGCTCCACTGCCTCAGCAGGAGCTCCAAGCCGGAATTGCAGGTGAGTGTCGGCGCCTCTGGTTTCGTGCCCTTTATCGGCTCTCTTGAGAGTTTTGTAAAGGAGGTTTGGGCTCTGATTCAGTCCACTTTTGAGGGGGTTTGTGATATTAATCCCCGTTTTGGTGAAGCACGAGTAGGTAGGACAGGGTGTTCTTCTTGTGTCCTTCTGAGAATATATCCGCCGTATGGCGGGAAGATATGGCGTGGCTCTAGTTCAGAGCCGGACTCCGGGGAAAAGCAACAAATTGACCCCGTGCTGCTATATGGGTCTCTTCAAAACTCCTGGGCTTGATATGAGCCAAGTTCTGATGTTTTCTGGAGTTTTCTTGTTCCCTGGTATCAACGGTTTATTGCAAGCAAGCTGCACGGAGCCGAGGTAAGAAGCGGCCATTCCAGAGATCCCGCCCACCGGAAGTCTTTTTTTTTTAATGTCACCTGAAGAGGTTCAAGCAAATATTGTTTGCTGCCTAAAAACAATCTGGTAACAAGATTATTTGTAGTTCAACACTGAACATTATTATTATGTAGGGGTGCCTAACAATTAACACTTTGCTAGTGAGCAAGCTTCTATTCACTATGGTTTTTTAGGTGGCCAAAACGGACTAACTCCAACACCTGTATCGTGGATTTTTCTCTGCCTTCAGTTCCACCAGCACTGATCTATGCTTTGTGGTGGACAAACACTGAAATCCTTCTAAATATCTTTCAACACAGGAGTTTGCATAAAGTTGTGTTTCTTTACAGAAGAGACTTGCATAGAACAGCAAAGTTTTAACACTATGGAAGGCATTTTTATGTACACTGAAATGATGTCCATACCAATTTAATGGCCACATGTACCCAATCCAATTAACCCCTTTACCAATTATGTTTATGCTTAAACATCTACATATATTCCATTAGATTACAGGGGATAGATGTGAGGAAAGAGACTCAAAGTGTGTTTTCTACATGGGTCTGGGCTACCATAAATCTTTATTTTTTTTATTTGTATATTGGAGCATTCTCCTTCCAGCTGTTGTACATCCAGGACAGCTGGTGTTGCACAGAGGTGAAGGTACTGGCAAAGTGCAGTTGATGGTGCATATCCTTTTATTTCTTGCATCTATACCTCCATTTTAATATAACATATTAAAACCTATTCAACCGTGTGGTGTTAAGCCTTGTTTCTATTTGAGAAGCAGCTACTGGAATTAAGGTTCTACTAAATTTAAGGGCAGTTTTTACTGGACTATTTTGCACAATAATATTTCCTTATTTTGGATAGTGCTCACTTACCTTTGTGTCTTGGTCATGAACATAAAAGAAACAATATTGGTGCATATGTTTACAAAATTAGGTCCTAGCCTTATGCCTGTCATAATAAAGCCACGCCAAAGGTATAACTAACAATACGCAATGGCTGCAATTGTTTTTAAAGTGTTCACAGAAGAATGTGACTTCAGAAAGCATTTTACATTAAGACAATCATTTAACAGTCTTAATTATTCAGCAGCAGTAAGTCCTTATGTTTTACTGGAAAAGTGATACATAATGAAGTATCACAGTAATTTACCATGTCAGGGCTGCTCTGGAATCCCTGGTAAAGAGTACAAGATTAAGAAGGGAACTAGGTGTATACACAGCCATTGTACAGTAAAGGCATACCAAACCCAAGTGCACGCAATAGCATTTGCGTCAAGCTTTGGTCATCTCTAAGATGTGTTTTTCTGTCTCATCACCTGCACCAACTACAGATCTAGTGTAAGTGCCAATTGCTAGTGATTACATCACATATGCACGTTGAAATGTGTGTGTGCAATAAGGGGCAACTGTAAAAATGTGTTGTGTATAGTATACGTTCATAACCTCCTAATTTGTTTTATGAGGGGATGAAGAAAAACTTTTGTCTTAAATGTTTTGTCATTAATGATTATAGAAACCGATGACAATTAATTATTTATTTTTTGTCCAGTGTTCATTTGTGACTTTATATTCCACCCTTGTATTGGACGTATCTTGCAATGTGGTTTGTTAGAGCAGAACGCGACCAAACCCATATTCAACAGACATATCTTCAGATCTGCTCCTAGTTGAATACGAACGTGCATATGCCCGATTTTAAGTGTGTTTAAAAAAAACAAAAAAACTCATGAATCAGGCCCTGTGTGTCTAATCTGTCTATCCAAAATGATTCTCTTCTAAGCAAGAGTTTTCAGGTTACCACCACAAGGTGGCACCCTAACCCATTTAGAAACCGCCAATATAATTGTGAAACAATTTTCCTATTGCTATAAACATGTCTGCCAACAGGACCCTTATCTTATAAACTAGAATGTTCTAATATCAGATTAAATGTTATATATATTTTATTTACATTTTAATTTGCAGATTAACTTCATTAGGTCTTTGACAATGTTCTCAGAAGACCGTCACATGCCTTAAAGATGACCCATTTTTTTAAAAAAATAAATAAAATAAAAATATCTTGGGCAGGGGGCGTGGCTTGGACGCCATTGTAGTGAGACGTGTTTCATTTGAGCTCCGTGCTCAAATACCCCTAAATCGCTGATTTAAACCGCTTACAGCCTGCTCGTGACCACTGACAGCTCGGGGAAGTGACCGAGACCACCCGTACCCACGGTCAGCTCTGTTTTGCCCCATCTGAAACAAGCAGATTCCACTTTTGATTTTGGGCCTGTTTTCCTGCCAAATTTCGGGGAGAAATCCCGTTGCTGCGGGACCCGGGCATCGGGTTTCCAGAGCCCACATCCACCCGGGACAAAACCTCTCTCTATATCCTCGGTGATCCCTCTCTCTCCTACGGGAGCTGAAACAGTGCCCCCGTCGTCGGCAGTCCCGACATTAAATAAAATAAAATTAAAGAGAAGAAGAACCCTGATAGCGGGGACACCGTCTGCACAACTGACAGGTGCATCTGATCCGCTGCGACAGCTTGGTGGCACAGATCTATACCCTGGAACCGCTATTTGCGCTAACTGGCCGCGAGACCAAGAGGTTTTTCCAAAATATCCTAGTGTACCTACAGCGCTCCCAGAGACATCATTCTCCACAATCAACATACCTGATCCCGCCCGCGGTGAGAGACTCCGGCTGCAAGTGATGTTGGAGCTTCTTCTCTGCCCTGGATCTCAGCTCTGGATGCGCTGACCGCTGCTGAATCCAGCTCCAGCGTCGGAGTGTGTCTCCGTCTGCCTGCAGCCTCTGTCCGGTAACAGGATCCTCTGACATCTCAGAGCAACATACACTGTCCGGGACTTCCTCTGATTCATAGGTCCAGCGACTGATGGTGAGTGTCCTTCATTGTTGAGTTCTTTGTGACAGTTGCCGGCTCCAGACTTAGCAGATTGCACAGATCAGATTGCTTCATTCTCTGTAAGGAACTTTGCTGCCACCTTGTGGCCATTTATTGAACTTACCTATTTCTAATATTCTGATAACCCCTTGCTGCTGATTAACTACTTGTTCTCTGTGGCACACTGATGTGTTGAACCACACTCCCATAACTTCAAAACAAATGTAAACCCCAAGCGGATTCAGCCACCTAGGAGGCCATGATGACCCGATAAGTGTATTCTCTCATTCGCTATCTATGTGACCAGTCCCCCTTCTACACCCTCCCGCTCTCCCCTCTCACCTATTCTATTGCTCTGGTAGAGGAATTTCAGGAGAAATAATAATTTTAAAAAACAAAAACAAAAAACAAACCAAAAACAACAAAAAAATAATTCTTTATAAAAGAAATAAAAAATAACTGAAAAACACGAAAAAGACCCACTGAAGATGTCTACTAAAAACAAAAGACATGCCACAGGAGGGACAGCTCCCATCTTTACTGCTGCCTCTAAGAAAGTGACGGCTTCTTCGCCTCCAGCAGATCAATCTCGCACCTCAAGTCCCAGCTCTCCGCTAGATTCGGACATAGATCCCACAGTTCAAGCAGCTATTACTAACTTAGCGAATGATATAAAACTTACTTTCCAACAGGAAAGCTATTGTTGAATTCAAATTAGAAATAGCAGCCCTCGGCAATAGAACTGATACTCTTGAATCATAAACTGATGACATGTGTCGTGCTCAGACGTCTTTCGAGCGTGAATTAGCCTTGCTTCGTACTGAGGTGGACTCGGTGAAAGAGAAACAAGAAGACCAAGAGAACAGATCACGGCGAAACAATTTGAGGATTCGCCAGGTACCAGAATCTGTAACAAGCTCTTCTCTGCCTGACTTCCTCTCCAGCCTTTTCAAACACCTACTTCCAGACCTAACAGATAGCAAAATTCTGATGGATCGGGCACACCGAGCTCTTAGAGCCAGGCCAGCAGCTGATCAAAGACCGCGAGACATCATAGTCCGCCTTCATTATTATCAAACGAACGAAAAATTACTTAATGCAACCAGACTCACAGATTCGATTGACTTTCAAGAAATGCAGCTTCAGATATTCCAAGATTTGGCCCCCTCTACTATTCAGAAACGTAGAGATCTTCAACCGGTTACAAGAATACTACGTCAACACAACTTCCGGTATCGATGGGGATTTCCATTCAAATTACAAGTATTTGCTGGGAACTCTGTCCTATATGCCAAATCGCTTGACCAAGGACAAGACATCCTTTCCCAGCTTGAAATTCTTCCAGATTCTACCTCATCCACAGCACGCAATAACTCCTCAATACCTGCAAGAGATTTAGCACCGCCTCCTGACTGGACCACGGTGAATCGTCGATCAACAAGACCTTCCATTGATCCAGACTGAGTGGTAACTCACAAAAAGCTCATTACATTTTTCAAACTTTTTCTTGGACTTAAGTCTAACACCTAACTCTTGTTTGCCTTCTGCTCACTGTAGACACTTAATAACCAAATTGCCTTTTGTCATGTACTCCTAGTATTTCTCTGCTTTTATATTATATCCCCTTACGGGAGTTAAAATGTAAACAAGTCCTCGGATGTCTGACAGTCTTATTAGGGACTTGGTCAGATGTCACCTGTTATTCTTGATGTTGTTGTTACAAATTCAACATTACATGAATGTTCATATTGTTTAGTCTAATTTCTCCTCTCACTCCCCCCCCCCTTTTCCAGCTCTACCTTCCGGATTCTCCCTTTTTCCCATCCCTTTCCTTCACAACCGTTCTTCCCTTACTTCTCTCCTCCTTCTCCACACTTTCCCCCTTTGTCCTCCTCCCACCCCCAACTTCTACCACCCCTCCCTTCTTTCTGCTATTTTCGCCCCTCCCCCCTTTTCCCCCAACATCCCTTCCTCTGGTCACTTATCCACTCCAACTTTGCTCAGAATACTCCAATCTATCATACTAGATAATTATACCTGGCCCCTTTTGCGGCCTATCAGTATCTCACTAAAACTAACCACCCCCCACACGCACCCTTACTTGTATTACAATGTTTTCTCTTCATTGTTTGATAATTTTATTGATGACCCTACCCAGGGCTCTCCTCTCTGAGGGTATTGGACTAATTAGGCCTCTTTCTCCTTCTTCTTTCTACCTTTCTCTTACCTGTGGCACCCCTCCCTTTCCCCCATCCTTCCCCCAAGCTTCCAGATGGACCGAAGATCTTTTTTCTTTTTTATTCACTCATGTAATTTTTTTACTAAAATTATGTAGGAATTACGCTTCCTCCTGCACCCATGGCGCTTAAGATACTCTCGATTAATGTCAACGGTCTAAACTCACCTACTAAACGTGCGGTGGTCATGGGAGCCTGCAGGAGAGAGAAAGCTGATATAGTCTTCCTTCAAGAGACCCACCTCACGGGACAACACACTCGTCTACAAAGTAAGCTTTATACCCAAACGTTTTTTGCCTCTGCGGACTGCAAGAAGCGTGGGGTGGCAATTTTAATACACAATAGAGTTCCCTTTCTCCTAACTAAATCATATTCAGACCCAGACGGTCGGTACTTGATTCTGATTGGCACACTCCGATCTGAGCAGATTACACTAATTTCTCTATACGCACCTAATCAGGGCCAGAGTTCCTTTTTTTCTGAAGTGTTTAATCGTGTTGGGCGCATTGCACAGGGTCATATAATTCTTGCTGGGACTTTAATACAATTTTACACCCAACACTAGACAGATCCTCTAGCACCTCCAACCAAAAACCTTCAGCCACTTCCTTAAGAGACTCTCAATCTCTACTGGCATGTCTACACAATTTGGCTCTACATGACACTTGGCGACTTAAAAATGCGGATGCAAAAGACTTCACACATTATTCAGCCCCTCATGTCAGCTATTCTCGCATAGACATGATTTTTGTTTCCCATTCACTCACTCGTGCGATATTAGATGCAGGAATTACCCATCTTAGCTGGACAGATCACGCAGAAGTAGATATCACTCTTGACTTGATAAAATTAGCTCCAAAACCTCGTTGATGGCGCCTGGATGACTCACTGTTGTTGTCCCACTCTGTCCATCAAGAGATTAATGAAGCAATTAAAGAATACTTTGAAATGAATACTTCAGAAGAGATCGCCCCAGGAATTATTTGGGAAGCTCATAAGGCTACCATCTGAGGCAAAATGATAAGCAAGACTTCCGCAGCTAAAAAATTGGCCTCTCAAGAAATAATATGCCTTAAAAAAAATTTGCCTTACTGCTCTCCCAACATAAACTACACCCATCTACTACTCTTCTAACACAAATTTCTGCAGTCAGAGGCCAACTGAATACAATCCTCTCCCGCAGAGCTGCAAATACACTTAAAAAATTAAACCAGCAATACAATGATAAAACTGACAAAGCAGACTCTATACTAGCTAATAAACTTCGACAGAGAAAAGCTAAAAGGACTGATCACAAAACTTAAAAAAACATCTAACTCTCGGCCGGTGTATGACCCTGTGCAAATCGCCCAAGAATTTTCACGATTATTATAAAGCACTGTACAATCTCCACGGTGCCACATCCTCTGCCGACTCTCTTGACGAGAAGATCACATCCTTTATATCATCTCTTTCATTGCCGCATCTCTCAGACAGTGACCTCGCCTTCTTAAACGCTGATAACACTCAGACAGAGATGGTCTCAGCGATTAAGATGATGAAATCATCTTCTACCCCGGGCCCTGACGGACTTACCCCACAATATTACAAAAAATTCGCTAAAGTTCTTGCCCCTCACATGACAGACTTGGCCACCATCGTTGTTATACCAAAACCAGACAAAGACCTTGTGCTCCAGCTATAGACCAATATCGCTACTGAATGTAGATCTTAAGATATACGCAAAAATTTTAGCTAATCAGTTGAATGTCCTCCTTCCTTCCCTGATCCACCCAGATCAGGTTGGGTTTATACCAGGCCGCCAAGCCATAGATAACACTAGACGCGCTATTGACCTTGTACACTCTATTAATGCCACTAAACACCCATCACTGATTATGGCGCTTGACGCTGAAAAAGCATTTGACCGAATTTCTTGGCCCTTCATGTCTAGGATCTTGAGGTCAATGGGCTTTTCTGGTAAATTTCTAGACGGTCTACTAGCTCTATACCAATCACCCAGGGCAACGGTGGTGGCCAATGGGGTCTCATCCTTCCCCTTTTCAATTTCCAACGGGACAAGGCAAGGCTGCCCCCTCTCACCTTTAATCTTTGCCCTTCTAATTGAACCATTAGCTGCAAAGATTCTATCTAATAAGGCTATTCATGGAATTAAAGCAGGGAAATCTGAACACAAAATATCATTGTATGCTGACGATGTTCTCCTGACTCTCTCGGACCCAGCAGTCTCTCTTCCCCCCCTCCTTGCAGATATCAACACTTACAGCACCATCTCAGGATAC
This sequence comes from Mixophyes fleayi, assembly GCF_038048845.1. Taxonomy (NCBI): domain Eukaryota; kingdom Metazoa; phylum Chordata; class Amphibia; order Anura; family Limnodynastidae; genus Mixophyes; species Mixophyes fleayi. The sequence goes on from NC_134405.1 coordinate 128,345,749, forward strand.
AAAATAAATCCCCAAAAAACATAAATTCTTGATTTCTTTCTGACAGATAAAACTAGATCTTCCCTCTCTCAGCAATTCCCCTTCAAATGGCATAAAAAAAAGATTAAATATTTAGGCATTCACGTCACTAAGCAATATAACCAACTTTTTCAAGCTAATTACCCAAAATTATTCTCCCAGATTAAATCTGATCTTGAAGCTTGGAACCAACACTTTATCTCATGGATAGGACGCATCAATTCAATCAAAATGAACATCTTGCCTAGATTACTATATCTATATCAAGCCTTACCAATACACATTCCCCCATATGTTTTCAAATTTCTACAACACTACACATCGCAATTTATATGGGGCAAAAAACGCCCAAGAGTCCGCCTTCTAGTCCTGCAGAGGTCGGCGCGGGGTGGTGGCTTAGGGGTACCCAATTTTAGGCAGTATTATTTAGCAGCGCAACTTGCCCAATGCGTGTTATGGAACTCTCCTAATTCCTCCAGGGTCTGGGTCTCGATCGAAGCAGAAAGCTTGGGTATCTCTTCTGCATCCTCTCTCCTGTGGCTCCCTCACACCAGTCGTCCACAATCCATTTCTCATCACCCAATTGTAGCCCACTCGTTATCTCTTTGGGATCGAGCAAACATGAAATTTAACCTTGCTCCTACTCCCAGCCCGATCATTCCAATCTTTGATAACCCCAAATTTCCACCAGGGTGTATAACTTCATCTTTTGAACACTGGAAACGAAAAGACATACGCTATCTCAATGATATCACCAAAGACATCTCATTTCCCTCATTTGATGAATTAAAAACAAAACTTAATACCCCAAACACATATTTTTTCCAATACCTGCAATTAAGAAATTTTCACTCTACCAATAAATTAACTCTAGGTCGTAGACCGTTGACCTTTTTCGAAGCGCTTTCGCTCCGGCGATCTTCTACCAAAGGTCTCATTTCCTTACTATACTGGGAACTCAAAGTCCCTGATTCGGACGACCGAGATTCTCATGAGAGGGCTTGGGAGAGAGACCTGGGGGGAACACTAGACAATGAAGACTGGGAGGAAATTAGAACTAACACAGCCTCCAGTTCAATTTGTGTTAAACTGAAAGAAAATGCTTATAAACTACTTTATCGTTGGTATCTGGTTCCAACCAAACTACAAAAAATCTTCCCAGATTCATCTAGCACATGTTGGAGAGGTTGTGGCGCAGAAGGGTCCTTCCTCCATATCTGGTGGCAGTGTCCTAAACTTGCCCCATTTTGGACGGAACTTCGGGACTTCGCCTCACAGCTACTGCAGCTTGACATCCCGTTTTCTCCCAGGTTTGTCCTTCTCCCTCTCGGGATCCCATCGGCCACCAAACATCAAATGAAAATGTTTCGCCATGTAGTCTCTGCTGCCCTATGCCAGATTGCTACGGACTGGAAGCAGCCCAATGCTCCAACTCTACAGACGATTATCGGCAAGATTTGGTATGTTTATCAAATGGAATACATGACATGCATAATCCGTAATACCTGTAAATCATTCATTAAGGTTTGGGCACCGTGGACCTCATACTTCCAAATCCAAACCCCTTTTGTCATTTGATTCTACAGCATCACTCCATCAGGATCCTTTTTTCCCTTCCCTATTCCATCCCTCCCATCTCTTCATTTTCTTTTTCCATATTCTACTACACTCCTTCCTCTCTCTTATACTTAGGCGGCCCGCCACGCCGCCCCCCCCCTCCTTACTCTCCTCAGTCTTCTCTTTCTAAAATTATTGCTTCCCTTGAAAAATTGGGTCAACATCCTTACTAATGCTCTCTTCTTATAAGACGCTGTATGTTTTATTGCATATGTATTCTTCAGATGTTTATAACACAGTGCTGTACAGAATGTTACTTTTGGTTGACCCTTGCAAAAAATAAAATCTTTAAAAAAAAAATATCTTGGGCAATAAGAAGGGAATGGATTCTTGTGTATTAAAGATATACAGTCATGGCCAAAAGTTTTGAGAATGACACAAATACTGATTTTTAGTTTGTTGCTTAAGTGTTTAGACCTTTTTTTCAGATGTTACGATGGTATACTGAAGTACAGTTACAAGCATTTCATAAGTGTCAAATGCTTTTATTAACAATTACATTAAGTTTATGCAAAGTCAATATTTGCAGTGTTGACCCTTTTTGAAGACCTCTGCAATTCACCCTGGCATGCTGCCAATCAACTTCTGTGACCCATACTGATGACTGCCCATTCTTGCCTAATCAATGCTTGGAGTTTGTCAGAATTTGTGAGTTTTTGTTTGTCCACCCACCTCTTGAGGATTGACCACAAGTTCTCAATGGGATTAAGGTCTGGGGAGTTTCCTGACCATAGACTCAAAATTTCGATGTTTTGATCCTGAGTCACTTATCACTTTTGCCTTATGGCATCGTGCTCCTTCATGCTGGACAAGGCATTGTTTGTCACCAAACTGTTCTTGGATGGTTGGGAGAAGTTGCTCTTGGATGGTGTTTTGGTACCATTATTTATTCATGGCTGTGTTCTTAGGCAAAATTGTGAGTGATCCCACTCCCAACAGTGCAGAGCTTGCTCGGGAATGGCAGCAGGCAGGTGTGAGTGCATCTGCACGCACAATGAGGCAAAGACTTGGAGGATGGCCTGGTGTCAAGAAGGCCAGCAAAGAAGCCACTTCTCCCCAGGAAAAACATCAGGGACAGACTGATATTCTGCAAAAGGTACATGGATTGGACTGCTGAGGACTGGGGTAATGTCATTTTCTGAGATGAATCCCCTTCCAGATTGTTTTGGGCATCCGGAAAAACGCTTGTCTGGAGAAGGAAAGGTGAGCGCTACCATCAGTCCTGTGTCATGCCAATAGTAAAGCATCCTGGGACCATTCATGTGTGGGGTTGTTTCTCAGCCAAGGAAGTGGACTTACTCACAATTTTGCTTAAGAACAAAGCCGTGAATAAAGAATGGTAATAAAACATCCTCCGAGACCAATTGCTCCCAACCATCCAAGAACAGTTTTTTGACGAACAATTGCCTTATGGCAAGGTGCTCTATCATGCTGGAAAAGGCAAAGTGATAACCAAGTGGCTCGGGGATCAAAACATCGAAATTTTGGGTCTATGGTCAGGAAACTCCCAAGACCTTAATCCCATTGAGAACTTGTGGTCAATCCTCAAGAGGCGGGTGGACAAACAAAACCCCACAAATTCTGACAAACTCCAAGCATTGATTAGGCAAGAATGGGTGGCCAACAGTCAGTATATGGCCCAGAAGTTGATTGCAATTTGCCCTGGCATGCTGTCAAAGGTCTTCAAAAAGAAGGGTGAACACTGCAAATATTGACTTTTTGCATAAACTTAATGTAATTGACAAAAGTCTTTGACACTTATGAAATGCTTGTACTTTTACTTCAGTATACCATAGCAACACCTGACAAAAAGGTCTACAACCACTGAAGCAGCAATTTTTGTGAAAACCAATACTTGTCATTCTCAAAACTTTTGCCCATGACTGTACAGAGTTTAAATACATCTATTCCCCATGAGGAGGGGGTTGATTATGATTGGTCACATTTTTTTAAACAATAATTACATTTTGTTCTAGACAAAACTTTCAGATTCCACAGTTTTTGATTTATTTAGAGTTGATCACATTATTCAATGCTGCACAGAGAATATGAAATCATTCATATACGTCCCTGCTCCATTGGAGTTGATTAACAGAGCGAAATTCTCTGCCAATATTTTTGGAGTGTAGGAGCAAACAAGCACCCTGAGGAAACCCACGCAAAAAAATGGGGATAACATGCAAACTTCCCACAGATAGGGCCCTGTTTGGAAACATACCCATGACCACAGCGCTGTGAGGCCCAGAGTTGGGTAAATATATATACACCAAATTTGTATCCACCATTATGGAATCTTATAAACATACAGATTCATATATTATTTATACCATTATAGAATCATATAGACATATACAGATTTACATTATTAAAATGCATCCCTTTTGCCTTTTTTGTTTTATTTGAAAAGTACATTCTTTATATCTGTTTGCTGCTGAATGTAAGGTAAGAGGAATAGAGGGGGGTGGAATGGCATATTTACTGTCTAGACAAGCTGTGTATTGTGATTTAATAGCTAAAATTGTTTTATGTTGTGGGGGTTTGTTCTTTTTTTACACTATTGAGTAAGCTTGTAATGCTAGTAGCATGGTGAGTAATGTACACTTGACCATTTCCACACTGAAAAAGGGATCAGCAGGATATCTGACACTATTCATGTGTACATGTTCTCATTCATCCAGACAAAGCTTTGTTCTGAGACACACAATCTTCACATCCATGTCACGTGGGCAAGAGGGTCGATGATCATTCACAACGGTCTATGCAGTTGTCACCTTTATGTCCACGATGTACCGAGCTTACCAGCCCACTCTGCCAACAGCCAACCTCTACCTACAGGAGAAGTGGGACCGAAGCAGATATGCAGAACACAGAAGAAAGGTAAGGAGAGTGGCAAGATGAGAATGAGGTGTAATAACTGCTACCTATTGTACATCATTAGAAAAACACCCTGTGATCTGATGTAACCAAGATTTAGGTATTGGTAGGTACGTGCCTCATCTGCATGGGCACTGCCATTTATTTCATTCTTGTACTACTCCCCATTATGATCCCTCATTATTCAGGTAAATCAATGATGCCCATTGTAATTTGAACTGATCACATTCAGTAGATTGGTTGTATACTTTTCCCTTTGATGTCACCTCCTATACATAGACATAATTATCAAGACTCTGATGGCCATCACATGGCCTTAGGTCAGACAATTCCATGCAAAAGACATTACACAGCACTCCCCCAATCAGAGGTTAGTTTTCATTTACAGAGCTGCATCCAGAAGATTCGGAGCAGTGTCAGATTATTCGCAGAGGTCACGGCTGCATGTCCATGCTGGGACCATTCTAATTTTATCAAATAGATGGGGTCTTGGGAGGGACAGTAACTAAAATTCTCTTATTGAATTTAAAGTTAACCATTCCTTATTTTTTATTTTTTTATAGTCCAGACAGATAGACCAGTATTTCTGTGCAGTAGTTAAAGCACCCCTTAAATAATCCCTGTGCACATGACCTCTGTGTGTCTAAGGGCGTTATTTGAAGTTACATATTAAATTATTGAAAGTAGAAGTATATTTCATAGAAAAATGTTTATACATGTTATTTTTCTGGAAATAACTTCTGGACAAAAATGAAGTGCAAAAAAATTAACAGCAACAGACTAAAATATATTTGTAACAATCTATTTTTTGAGCCATTTTCCTGGTCATGTTTTCTATTAAAACCTTTTTTCTTTTATATTTAACCTTTTTTGTTAGTAAGTATGGGGCCATATTATGCTCTTCAGTATAAGTTATGAAATGTGTAAATTTGTATATCACTTCTAGATTTTTTGGCTTTGCAGAATGTTATGTAATATACAAAAGTTAAAAGACAATCTGAAAACATCTTTTCTTTAATAAAATGTTTGTAAACTATCCCCCATATGACACTTCATTACATGTACAATTATGTATTTCTAGTGACCGGTATGCAGATTAAAGTGTGCACACAACTTTACATTAAACAGAGGTCTGAACAGACAACATATAACTAAACATGCTACATTTACAGTTTGTTACATCTCTGTACTATGTCTGTATACAGTAAGAGCCACCTTCTCGGCTGCTAATAATTATCAGAAGTATTAAAAAGTGTGAACAGCCGACACATGATCTATCTGATCTTAGGGACGTTCTGTGAGATCAGCTACCTGCTTCCAGTTCATTGGCTCAGAATGATCGTTCAAGGTCACAGGAATTTCTTACCACACCAGCAGCGAATTACATAATGCCCAAGGTTGGAGCTCAGCTTTACAGCTATTCTTCCTACTAATTCAGCACTATCTGAGATGGGTGGGGCAGCATGGTGGCTTAGTGGTTAGCACTTCTGCCTCACAGCACTGGGGTCATGAGTTCAATTCCCAACCATAGTCTTATCTGTGTGGAGTTTGTATGTTCTCCCCGTGTTTGCGTGGGTTTCCTCCGGGTGCTCCGGTTTACTCCCACACTCCAAAAACATACTGGTTGGTTAATTTACTGGTAGGTTAATTGTCTGCTAACAAATTGACCCTTGTCTCTGTCTGTGTGTGTGTGTTAGGGAATTTAGACTGTAAGCTCCAATGAGTTCTCTGTACAGCGCTGCGGAATCAGTGGAGCTATATAAATAGATGGTGATAATGAAGGCCACACAAATAGCTTTATACAATGGTGCAGGTGGTATACTTGTTACATGGCATCTGCTGTAAGACAAGACCATCAGCCATATGTCCCAACATTTATAAATGTAGAATCAGGACCAAATAAGCACTACCGCCTACTCACACAAACTCTTGCCTCCGATCCACCCCTAAATGCCAACTCTTCTTCAAAGTTCCTTCATTTTTTATTTTTTTTTAAGTACGTTTTATTTATAACATCTTATTTTTAACAATGTTAAAAAATTCTCAAGAGGTACATTAACGAGTATATGTACATATAAATAACCACGATGAACAACACTTTCTCATCGTGCTTTTACAACATAAATGTGGCTACGTGTTAATCTCGTACCATGCAGATGTTGTTGTTTTTATTTTGAACAAGACAAAAAGAAATAAAAGAATAAGAAAGAGGGGGGGGAATAGGGAATGGTGCAGGGCAAGAAAGGGGAGGGAAAGAAAATTAGAGGGATTGGGGGAAGGAGTTCACGCCTTTAACTTAGAAGAAGTAGTCAAATCCGATGATTTCAATAGAGGACCGGTCTCTACTAGAATTGAAGCAGTGGTTGATTATGGTATGAGGCCCATGAAGACCATACTTTGTGGAAGGACACGGAGGAGCCCCTCAGCACGCTAGTAATGTGCTCCATTTGATAGGTATGCCAGACCCGACCACAGACCATTTGGAGAGTGGGGGGTGTAGGATTTTTCCAGGAAGCAGCTATCTGACAAGTGGCCGCGCTGACTATGTGCCGGAGGAGCTTATGTGCATGTGTAGGGATGTCCGGGAGAGGCAAGGGTAATAGTACATGTTTAGGGTCGGATGGTATGGGGGTGTCGAGGACCGCTGTAGCTAGTGTGAGAACCGCTGTCTAGTACGAGCGTATTTTTGGACCGCTCCACCAAATATGCATAAAGGTGCCGACTTGGCCACAATTTGTCCAGCATGTGGGGTTTGTCTGTGGGTATATAACGTGAAGCCTAACTGGTACATAGTACCATCTATGCAGCAATTTATTTGCATTTTCTTTTAATGCGGACATTTATGGAACAACGCGCTGTCCACTCATAAACGTCTGACCATTCTTCTGGATCTAGAGACGTTCCCAGATCCGCTTCCCACTGCGTTTGGAACCGGTCCTTGATCTCTGTAGAGGTGGGGAGTAAAGCATTGTATAGTGTGGAAATGAGACCTTTTGAAGATGGTCCAGAAAGGCACAGATTCTCAAATGTCGTGGGAGGCCTAGATGATAACTGAGCCTTGACCTTTTGGTGATAGTGTCTGATCTGTAAGTATTGGTAGAACTGTCTCATCACAAGTCCACACCGGTCCGCCAACTCTGAGAACTGAGAGAATGTTAGGGTCCTAGTGATGTGGTTTAGCAGTAACACCCCGCCCCCCCGCCCACTTTGTGTGCATAGGGCGAGCAAGACCAGGTGTAAAGGCTGGGTTTGACCAAAGGGGTATCATTATCGAAGGTGCGGGAGATAGAGGTGCCATTTTATTACATCGGGACCAAATTGAGAGGGAGAGGGCTATTACTGGGTGAGTTCGAGCAGGGGCTGAGCAGCTGGAAGCCAAAGAGCAGAGCAGATCGGTGAGCGTCACAGAAGATCCGATTCTATATCAACCCAGACCCTAGTTCCAGGCAGAGAGTGCCATTGGACACATTGAGCTAAGCGTGCCGCATAATAGTAATTCCGGAGATTGGGAATGCCGAGGCCACCTGCCATAGGAGGGCGTTGCAAAACACGAGCAGAGATCCTGGGTCTCCTGTTTCACCAGATAAATCGCATTATTAAAGCTTGTAACACTTTTAAGGCAGAGGGGGGAATTCTGATAGGGAGGGTATGAAAAAGAGTTCCTTAATTTTTATGTACGCTCTGCCCATTTCAGGGTCTGCAATTTGTGACTGTCTTGCCGATATCGGGGCAGTTGGGAGGTATACAATCAGCATTGTGTAGGGCATAATGTTCTTTTATACTATGATATATTCTGCCACTGCTGCTTTGTGAGATAGCTGTCAGCTGCAAGAGATATGATCCGGATAAAAGCTGGAACAGATCTCAATAGGTTAGAATGTCCTGAACATCCATTAATTACCCATTATCCATTTTCCATAGTAGAAAACACCGTAGGTAGGAAAGTAAAACTGCTTTATTCTACTTGTTAAGCTCAAAACCTTTAACATCTGTTTAAATGGGAATGTTTGTTCATGACTGTGTCCTCCTGCTCCTTGTTTACCCCATGCATTTCAAGGAAAAATCTATATACCGAAACAAACATTTGTGGTGCCTAGTGTTAGAGCTGTCCTATGTTTTTTATGGCCTTCGTTTAAATTCAAAAATGAACATTTCAGTCACTTTTAAAGTAAGAAAAAGTGTAAATCTAATTTTGACACACTGGGTTAATGAAAGTCAATTTTCTTCCTTATGCTCAAAACCTACTATGTAAGGTTTGCCTGCTGTCTACCATTAACATTTGTGGACCTGATTCATCAAGGAAAGCAAAGTGGATGTAATTTGCGTTTTTTTTAAAATCAGACGGAAATTGCACACATGTAGGTCTGTAATTAAGTACAAGCGGATCTCCAGAAACGTTTCCATTTGAATACAGGTATAAGTACTCTCTGGCTATACGGTACTTGCCGTATGCAGACCAACAGATCACACTGCAGGATACGCACAATGCTTATGTTCAAACACATCTACTGGCATGCATTCATGACCGTCATCACTATCATTCGGCACTTGACCTGTAGCTGGCGCAAGTGACATGACAGAAAATTACACATCCCCCCCATTCCACCTATGAAATCGTAAACCGTTTGAAGTGCCATTTGTGCTCACAGATGAACTGCATGCACTTGCGTTTACTGGCATAAAATCCGTGTCTGAGCGTCTGCAGAGCAATTTCATGCAAAATGCGGCAGGCCGCGGGACTTACGTTCCTTAATGAAACAGGCCCCGTATGGTTAATTATTTTCATGCCATTCTGGCCTGTTCTGATTCATTCTGGCTTTTACCAAAACCATAAGAGCGAGATCACTTTGCACAGGGGACAGAAAGCTGGATACACGCTAGCCCCATATATAACTGAAATATATTATTTAATACTAGTTACCATATACATGATTATATTTAACATTTCTGTTTAAGCTGCAGTCTGCTAATTTTTCATCTGTTCATGTTATTGTGAATCTAGTAGATAAAAAAAAATAACAAAACAGATCAAGAAAAATGCAAAAACTATAAGGGTGAAAAACTGCAGGAAACGTAACAAAAAAAACCTCTGCAAAGACAAAAGCCTACTGCATTATGTTTTATATTACAGGTAGCGGGGGCTGTCCCTGCAGTAGACTGCAAAGGATCTCAAACACCTATACACCTGCTTGTGAACATGAAAAAAATACAGGTAAGTAAAGACTAGTGTGTATAAATTTACCCCTCACCAAATAATTCAAACTTACTTGCTGATAATAATAGTGGGCTTATGTGGTTAATCATTAAGAACTATGAAAGTTTGCCCATATAAAGCTCAAAACAAAGTTACAATATATAAATATAAAAAAATATATGCAAACGCAGGTCAGGGTATTACACACTGTAATAAAAATCACTGCTCGATTTTTAGTTTATACTATACAATTCTCAGTATTAAAGCAATCGCCATGGTAACCATGTTATAACAAAGTTCTCTAAATGGTTTTAAGTCAGATACTATTGTAAAATTTGCAATCAATACAATATAGAAAATAGGATTTGAATTGAGAAAAGGGAGGTAAACAAATGAGAAGTGTAACAATGCAAAGTCACACTACAAAAGGAAAATACAAATTAAGGCTACCATTAATTCCGTTTCCTCAAAATACCCATAGCAATGGGTAGGTTGCCTTTCCAGGCTAGGTAGCAGCTTCTCCTCTTCCCCTACGTCTTTCAGTAACTTCCCAAGCTTTCTCTGAGAAACAAACTTATCAAACATGGGTGGGAATTGGGCCATGAAGTATTTTGAGTAAAAGGAATTAATGGTATCTATATTTTGCTATGTTCCCCTTCAATCCTCCATGGCAGTGTTTCCTGATTTCTGTAGCAAGTTGCAACAAAGAAAACCCTTGATCCAGAGAATGTGGTCTGGAACACACAAGATATTGAAGTCTGTTTTTGGGGACCACAAAGTTGCCAATATATGATTGCAAAATTGACACATTTTTTAACCTGACATGGACATGTGTTCATGTCATGTTCTGTGCACTCATTGCAAACATAGGACAAGAAATGAACACTGAGCATGATAATAAATGACTTTATTATTACAGTGTGAGACATACCCAGGTTGTTGTGGCTAAACCCGATATATACCGACACTGGGAGTATAAAAAACAGATGCATAGAACTGCATGTTCCTCTGTGATTTGTAATTTGCTCCAAGTAAATTGATAACTTTATAAATATCGGTTCAGTACAGAAATAGCTGCCTCCAATGAAGGTCATTTACAAAACCCACTGGAATGAACTTACAAAATATCTTTGCTTTGCACTAGTGTGCTAAGATCATCTACCCAGCAGACATAAAGGTGCATGCCTACACACTGCTCTTCGTAGACACCTCTGCAAACTAGAAGTCCACCTAAATGTGGAACAGCAAAGACAATCCATACTTCCTGACTCCCCTGGAAGATTTGGGAGTTCTTGCGTTCTTCAGTGCTTAGTAATGAACGTCCTCACTCTGCCCAACTGCAAACTTTTGCTCCTCTTGATCCATAGAACCAAGTGCATAAGCACAAATTAAAGAGCACTTAATATGCAATGCAACCTTTCTTAAATTAATTTACAAACTACAGGCTCTATACACTATAATTTCAATTGTGAGTTCAGTAAGGAGTTCTATGAGTTGTAGAGGTGAAATGAGAGAACATGCTGTTTAGTATCAGATTGTTTAATATTAAATGGACCAGAGTTGAAGTAAAATTTGTTTTATGTTTTCAAACACTTGATTCTAACCCAGATGGACAGGGATCAACGAGCACTTATAGAGAAACAAAACCACATTCATTCAACCAAACTGAGTGCAATACGCCAATCTCAAGGACGACTTGATAACTGGAACTACTACGCTCAGCGCAGGTACGCACCTAGACAGGTTCTGTATAAAACAAGAATGAAGTGTGTGTGTTTGTCACAGATGCATGCCTTAGACAGTGTGACGCTGCATGATCTATACTGACACTTTAAAACACAATAAAATGAACATTAACAACTTTATTGACTTAGTGATTTTTGCAGTATAAATTCCAAGTCTGCTTGCCGTTTTGCTACAGACCTCCTGACTGTGAAAATATTGTAGGTAAATATTTAGCATTAAAAATGTTATTTAAGCAATGATTATGTATTATTAATTCAGTTTTCTTTTAATGTTACTTGTTCTGTGTAATTACGGGGAAGAAAAAAAGGTTAGGTTTCATTACCTTATTTCCACTTCCCACCATGCCACCCAAACAGTGACATAATGGGGGTCATATACGCCGAGCAGGAATTCCATGGTGCAGCATGTCAATGTATGGTCAAGTCCATGTAAGGATCATTAAGGTTGTATTGAAATGCACGTCTTACATGAAATGTCAGTACTTAGCATGGACTATCACATTTGCCTCTGTTCCCTCATTAACATAAGCAAAAATGAGTGTTTTCTCCTGGACAAAACCATGTTACAATGCAAGGGGTGCAAATTATTTTTTTATTTTGCAGATAAGTTAAATGCTGGCTGTTTTTTTATGTAGTACACAAATACTTGATAGCTTATTTGTACACTGAAATTTCAAGTTGATCTAGGATATGCTTTTTCCCAACTATAAATCTGACATCATATTTTAAATTTACCTCCCCTCCAATGCAACATGGTTTTGCCAAAGTTACTCATGTTTTTTTTTTTTTTTGCTTTACTTTCATTAATTAATCAGTCTTACAATAAACCACTGCATTGAACCGTATTTAGGTTTCATATAACTCCTGACACTGCAGGATGCCTTTTCCAAAGAGAAAGGCAGCACAACAGTGTTCCCACAGATTATTTTCAGGGGGGTGTTCCGGCAGTGCTGAAAACCCAGCGCCACTTTACAACGATGTTGAATAGACTATGTAAAGTTAAGATTTCTAAAACCCACCATTATTGCACTTATCCGACTGTAGGAAAGAACAACCCTTAATTTATCCAAGTCAGCTTATCACACCATGCAAGAATCATTCCATAATAATGCTTAAATCTGTAGTCTGCTATTACTGTCCTACAGTCCTCCAATGCGCTTTTATAATGTCACAGTGGGACATGTGAGCCTCTTGCTCTGTGATTTCCCTGTAAATGTAGATTATTCATTGTAATAAAACCTACTCATGCAAGATTGGAAGATGCAACTATTTTATGTAACTTGGAACCATAAGGAAAAATATGTCTAATTCCAGAATTCAAGTTGGCTTTGTCATGAAAATATATATTTTATGTTGTTCAGTACAACTTAATTCTTTATTTTGATTTTTTCCCACTTCTGCTTTAACTAGTCTCCTTCGTACCTTTTCCTAAATAGCCTCAATATAGGGCAGCGGCACCAAAACTTAAGTAGACTAACTGAAGAAAATGGCAAAATATTGGAAAGGATCCTCAAAAGGGAGTCTGAATATCGAAGATGGAAGTCAGAGTGGGAAAAGGTGGAACGGATGAAAGCAAATATATCCCACTATCCACAAGATTCTGGCCCTGCTTGGGTAAGAGGCAGCTTGCATGCTAAGACTTCTAATGGTAACATAGGCAAATCCAGATGGTTAGGGTTACAGAAGCCATAATCCCACTTGTGAGCTAGGCATTTATTTTTTAAATATCAATATATCTGTAGCACTGGCATTTCAGCACAAGCATTTATACATACTCATTCATAAAGGGCAGTTTGTTATTTATATGTTTGCTATATGTGATATTTGTAAACTATGTTTATATATGATTATGAATATTTAGATGAAAACCAGGGCTCTTTCTACAGGGCCTCCTTTTCCCATTAAGTAAGTTTCAAAGTCACGATAGTCATGCATTATTTACTCAATCTGCCAAATGGCCACAGAAAAAAAACTCCGGTGTAACTGATTCCTATGTTTCAAGTTACACGGATGCTTTAAACCTGACATCAGCAGGTTTATATTATTAAACTATTATTATAGTTTATTTAATAAAGCAACACCATATTCACATCACAAGTGTAAAAATACTTTTATTTGAAATAATACACTCCTACACTACCCTCATTTGCCCTCTTTATTGCTCACCTAGATCCAGGATCTTCATCGGTAATAAATTGAAGGACCCGTAGCTTAGCAAAATATAAAACCCTCCTATGTGATGCAATACTAGCTCCCAAGAGCTCCTAGCGCAAATGAGCTCTTACTACAGTTCAGACATATTAATAACATAGGCATTTCCCACGGCTTGAACTCAAGCCGGGGACAATCCCTATGTTATATATATGACCAAACCGGTTTTCCCTGCTATAATGCCACCAGGCCAGGCTGGACCTAGACCCGGTAATAGTATAATCGAGGGACCACACACTTTTTTGTCACCCCTCATTTGGCTACTACCAGCCTAGGCTGGCAGCACTAGAGTTGGTTAAGCTGTTTGCGTATTTGCATAATCACAGACACTGTCTATTTGGATTGTAACATTGTTCAACAGGTTTCCAGATCCATATTATATTATTTGAGATATACTGCCAACCAGCACAAACGAGTATTAAGGGTATGTTTACTGAACTGCGGGTTTCGAAAAAGTGGAGGTGTTGCCTATAGCAACCAATTAGATTCTAGCTTTCATTTATTTAGTACTTTCTACAAAATGACATCTAGAATCTGAATGATTGCCATAGGCCAGTGGTTCCCAAACTTTTGCAGTTCACGGCACCCTTAGAGTCTCCATAATTTTTTCAAGGCACCCCTCCAAAATAATTACTGAGCAGTCCTGTTTTAGAAGTAGCTGGGTCAAAAACATGTAATAAGTATTTAGGTCAGGACAGAAATACTTATTTAGTTGTATGCAAAAATGCCCCCTCTGCATCCAGTCACTCTGCTCCCTCTCACGCTGTCCCCCTCCTCTGCCCTCTCACACTGCCCCCTCTCATGCTGTCCCCCTCCTCTGCCCTCTGTCACGCTGCCCCCCTCCTCTGCCTTCTGTCACGCTGTCCCCCTCCTCTGCCCTCTGTCACGCTGCCCCTTCCTCTGGCCTCTGTCCCCCTCCTCTGGCCGCTGTCACGCTGTCCCCTCTCCTCTGGCCTCTGTCACGCTGTCCCCTCTCCTCTGGCCTCTGTCACGCTGTCCCCTGGCCTCTGTCACGCTGTCCCCTCGCCGCTGTCACGCTGTCCCCTCGCCGCTGTCACCTCTCCTCTGGACGCTGTCACGCTGTCCCCTCTCCTCTGGCCGCTGTCACGCAGTCCCCTCTCCTCTGGCCGCTGTCACGCTGTCCCCTCTCCTCTGGCCGCTGTCACGCTGTCCCCTCTCCTCTGACCTCTGTCACGCTGCCAGCCAGAAAAAAACAAAACAAAACATAAACTTACCAATCCGCGCGGCGCCAGGACCCAGCATTCTCCTCTCCGACGCAGCTGTCACTCACTATAGTGACAGCTGCGTGAGAGAGGAGGTTGCTGGGTCCCGGCGCTGCATGGATTGGTAAGTTTATGTTTTGTTTGTTTTTTCCCTGGCTTTTTCCCGCGGCACCCCTCTGACAGCGCCGCGGCGCACACTTTGAGAACTGCTGCTATAGGCAACATCTCCACTTTTTCAAACCCACAGTTTAGTAAATCTAGCCCTTAGAGTGAGTTTCACCCTTACAGTGGCTGGTTTAAGCGCCATCATTTTTTTTAAATAGGTCTGTAAATTCTGGGATGTCCCTTTATTTAGTTATGTTTATTAGAAATTACATATGTGTGTACAATGATATATGAGCAGTGGTTGAAGTGGATATTTAGAAGTTGGGGCATGGAAAAAATAAGTGGATGTAGTATGCTAGCTTGAATTATTATTTTTTAAACACTTGTTCGGTCTGTGCCTGAATAATTCCCCCCCCCCACAAAAAAAACACGTGTCTGTGCTTTCCCATCCTTAATTCCTATTACTGTGTTTTATGGTGTCTGTGTCCCTGATGTTCTCATTCTTAATCTCTTTGCCTTCACAATTTACTTTTTACCTATCCCTTGCACCATCTTCTCCCCTGTCTCTCTCTCACATATCCCCCTGCATCATCTTCTCCCGTCTCTCACATATCCCTCTGCATCATCTTCTCCCGTCTCTCACATATCCCCCTGCATCATCTTCTCCCCTGTCTCTCACATATCCTCCTGCATCATCTTCTCCCCTGTCTCTCACATATCCCCCTGCATCATCTTCTCCCCTGTCTCTCACATATCCCTCTGCATCATCTTCTCCCGTCTCTCACATATCCCCCTGCATCATCTTCTCCCCTGTCTCTCACATATCCCCCTGCATCATCTTCTCCCCTGTCTCTCACATATCCCCCTGCATCATCTTCTCCCCTGTCTCTCACATATCCCCCTGCATCATCTTCTCCCCTGTCTCTCACATATCACCCTGCATCATCTTCTCCCCTGTCTCTCACATATCACCCTGCATCATCTTCTCCCCTGTCTCTCTCACATATCCCCCAGCACCATCTTATCCCCTGTCCCTCTCACATATCCCCCAGCACCATCTTATTTTTTTTCTTCTGCTTCACCACTTTTCTTTATTCTGGTGATTTTTCTGTTCACTCGGTGAGAGTGAATGGAATGCATATGGAACACAGTTTCAAAATATTAAAATGTCAAATGCTGCATACGGTGAATACGGTGCTAAATTGAAAGCAGTGGCAGAAGTGGCGGTGGCAGAAGTGGCGGTATGGTACCATTGTATACCGGCACACTTCGACCACTGAGTAGGGGTGACAGCCACAAACCTACTATAATAAAAATGGAGTCTTACAATTTATTCAGGGACAACTTATTATAATTACAAAACCATTTGCAGTGCTATTACATTTCTGGACAGAGGAAAGTGAAGTCCCCCTGGGTTATTGTTACATTTCTGTACAAAAAAGGAAATATCGTTAGTAATTATGTCTATGATCATCAAAAAATTAGAACAGCATTGATCTTCGATTGATTCTGCACTTGTCAAAATCTCAAATACAACAAGGTTCACTACACTAGAACAAAGAAATAGTGATACAGAAGATACACTCCTGTCATTGCAGAAATCAGTTGAGGCCCAATCCAAAGAACTATAACAGTTAAGTGATAAAAACCGGTGATCTTGAAAAACAGACATCATACTATACTATTACTATTCATTGGCGTTCTGGAAGGTCCAGCCTTGTCTGTCAACCTAAGCACAAAATTAGTTCTAGAATTAAACTTGCAAAATGAGATTAACACCTCACAGACTGAGAGAGCACACCATATAGGGTAGAGCAGGGCCACATCCAGAAGGCTAGTTATAGCTAAGTTACTTGGTTTTATTGTGAAGGAAAAAATTATATCAACATATAAGTGGATGATGCAACTGAGAATCGGTGACCACAAATTTTAATATTCCATTGATTCCTCAGTCGAAGTTACTCAAAAAAGAAAGCAGTTTTCAACAATCTGCAAATAGCTAGTTTATTATAATAAACACTTTGGTCTATTTTACCCTGTAAAGCTTGTAGTCATTAATAACAGGCAAACCTATACCTTTGACTATTCCTCTACCATTAAACACCAGTCTGACTGCTAGCCCTCTCCTAGGTCACAAGCTGTCCATACTTACACCCAATCCTGTAACAGGGAGTTTCAGATCTACAATCTTTTATGGGCCTAGGACCAAAGTGATGTATCTTCCTCAACAGGATCAAACAGTTGATAGATTATACAAAATGTATTTGATTGTTGCGCTTTCTCCCTGAGTTAACAGGTGTGTATCATAAAACAGTTAAAGGGAAATTCAATAAGACACAATGTTCCTCTGAACATTTTTTACGGTACTGCAACAACGCTGATTTCTCCTTGCATCCCCTGTGGTGGGGGAGCAATCCACGATGTTGTGGTAATGCGGAGTGCTTTTGTGACCGTTTTGGAGACACTTAGGAAAAAGAAAACAGTGTATTGAAGCATGTTTGTTAGATAATTCTCTATTTTAGTGCTTATCAATGTTTTTAGATTCCACTGCCAACTTTGGACTTTCAAGGCGGAGACATGGTGGAGATAATCCTGAATTTTTCCTGTTGAGGTCACCTCTTGCTCGTTGGGATGAGGGCTTTGTAAACTTGTAGAGCACTGAGCAGCATCTAAGACATCCTGCTGAGATTGTAGGTTTGCAATGCAGTCCACTAAAACGAACCCACATCCGCACATACCCCTTAACACATCATAATTTACATCATGGAATGTATGTGAGCTAAATATTCCAAATAAGCAGAAAAAATTATGTACTGTAGTATGAAACCCAAATTGGATATGCTTGGCTCCAGGAGACCCATTGGAAGGTCAGAGACGACCCTATTTTAAAGATGGTTAAATTAATGAATGGATTTCGGAAAAACACAAAACCATGTCTCATGGTGTAGCCATTCTATTAATCAAACATTTATAATACACTATCCTTGACAAACTTTTAGACCCAGAAGGACACTACATACTTTAGACATTCAGATGTATTACACTAAATTCTCCCAAAGCAATATCTATGGCACCAATACAAGTCAGCAAGAGATTTTACAACAATCTCACCACTGTTAATGCAGCAAGACATCCCAAATCTCTCACTCCGGGGAGACATCAACACAGTTGACAATCAGAAATTAGACAATAACCCATCCCTGTGAATCTCAGATCTTTATTGGTCAAACGTCAATGCTAAAAATAAATTACAGATTAGTATGCCCTTGAAGACTATTCAATCATTCAGATTCATCTATTTAAATTCAATCAGGGACCACATATCCTTCTCGAGAATAGACTATATCCTAGTGTCTTGCTTCTGAAATATATGGGGCCAATATAGGTCACATTATAACATTAGATCCTGCCCTTGTCTCTATCACAAAGTGGTTGTCCTCAACAGGGACCTGCACTTGATTTCCTTCTGATTTAATCCAATCCCAGCATTTTCAACAATATGTTATGAGCCGCTGCACTACTCGTGCCGGCTCACTCTGATTCTTCCTTCCCAGCAGGGTGCCAGGCAGCTGAGACCCTTATTCATAAATTCTGCCGCTCTGTGTATCTTCATTCTGGTTTGTTGCTAAGCTGCCAGGACACTTCTTCAGGGAACTCTTGTAGTCATGTGACCCTCTTATCCTATGCCTGCACAGGGGCTCATTTTTTTGTTGCAGTCTTGTGATTGGCCACCAGTACTATAAATGGCAGTGAGGGCTTAGCCTCCCTGTCAGGGATAGTGTTTGTCCCTGCATTCATGAAGCCTGCTATTTTGCTGCTGTTTTCTACTACTGACAATCTGTTGTCTGACCTTTGCTTTGTCCCAGGATTTCCCTGTCTACTGCCTGTCCTGACCTTTGACTTTGTTACTGGACCTCCTCACACGCTGCCTGCCCTGACCTTTGGCTAGCTTGCTGCCTGCCTTGAATATATGTATTCTATCTGGTAATTTTCTTGTGTATTGTCAGCTGTCCATTGCTGCCCACCATATACTTCCAGTCTCTATACCCTTTCTCTACCTGAAACTTCAAGATAAATTCCTACTACTCTTAACTCAAGTCCTGGGCCATCCGAGTACCTGTGAGTATATCACTCTCTACGGGAAAGGATGCTTGCTATAGATGTAGAACTCTTTCTTTTCTTATTCTAGGGAGTAAAAGTTTTTCCAGCGGGTTTGAAAAGTGGAGATGTTGCCTATAGCAACCAATCAGATTCCAGTTATCATTTATTTAGTACAGTCTACAAAATGATAGCTAGAATCTGATTGGTTGCTATAGGCAACAACTTCACTTTTCAAACCCCCTTCGAATACAATGTTAGCCTACTGTAATGCTTATGCCGCAGACCAGAGTGATGGCTCCCTCAAAAAATACACACAAGTATGCCACCTTTTGGGTAGCTACATGGTCATTTAGATTATCCAAAAAATAAATTTTATAGATGGGAGGATTCCTGGCCAATATGACAAATACTTTTAAACATAAAATAACCATGTTATAGTAATCAAACATGATAATGATAATCAGATAGGCCTTATTAAGCTTCAACAATCGAAATCCAACGGAGGAATTAACCTTAAAAATATAGCCCTATAAATCCAAGCATCCCAATTGACATGCACTTGTATACAGTAGTCAAAGTGGAATTTAGAAGTGGTGGTATGGAAAATGTAAGTGAATGGAATTTGATAGTTTTGCAATCAAATCACCAGGAGAAGTGGTGGTATGGCACACCGTCATATACCGGGCCACTTCGACCACTGCTTGTATTCCAAATATTGTATTCTTCAATAAATATAAAAGGCATAATAATAGTAATATACAGCATATCAGAAATTCTGTTATGTGTTTTACAGGCAGGAGAGCAGACAGTCACATTTATGGACAACAGAAGAAATGTGGACATCCACTGTCTGGAGGAGGAGAGTAAGACAGACAGCACGCAAAGCAGTGAGTAAACACAGAAAGGGGAATTTAACAAAGAGCAAAAGGCTGCCCCAAAGCACATTATGCACAAATGAGTCTATTTGTCAGCCTCAAATATACACAGGTGCTTGCCTGCATTCTGCTTTCTGGATCTGCCTCTGTTAAAATACTTTACATGTCCATTTGTAAAACTATGGGTCCAGATGGAAATGTGCATGATAGGAAGTACGATCACTTTATTAACTTTACATTTTTTCTCCTTACAAAGACAGCTGGCACAAACGGTGAGTCTTGTTTCAATTATTCATGATAGTAAGGGGACATTGGTCTTTACTACACGAGTCAGATTTATAAATGTAAACCTTTTCTTTTTTTCAATTTCTGGCTACCAGCACCCCTAAACCACACTTAGGTCCTTTTCAGGGCAAGGTGGCCTCTGGGGGTCACATCCTCAGATTATCAATCATCAACATCCCACAAAACAAAATCTATTTGCAGCATATGGGCATAGTAAAAGACAAATCAATGTGCCAGTCATGCATTCAGCAGGATCACTCTAATTCACCAGCTCATACCATCACAAGATGCTAAATGTTGCACCTCCCTGCGGATGGCGCCATCAGGCCTCACTAATGTAAATGCTTTTATAAAAAACACGTGTATTTGAACAAAAATAGGCACATGACATCACAAAGCAGTATTTGTGCTGCATTTTTGCACTATGTGCCAGTGTGCTAAAGTTTACCTGTTCCAAACTGAATTCTACCTGTCATGGACAGATACTGTATATAGGATATTCTCAACTTGGCTGCTTAATAGTATGTATCCTACTGTTCTGTGGGTGTCTTCAGCTGTAAAATGTGTACAACGTACCTTCTTGAACCCCATAGGATCTCACAGTAACGGTTATTTTCCATTGTGAAATTCTAGGCAGGTGTTAAATATTCAAGAGCAGGGATGAATTTCTGATATGAAAGGTGCCAGGTTACTTACAAATAATAGGTTGTTTAACATTACCTTACATAGTCTTTTGGGAATTTCAGTTGTCAGCCCCGCATGTCGCCCCTTATGAAAATCAATTTTTATTAATTAATTGTGATGAGGCCTGTAAGATTGACATCCTTAGTCTGAGTCTATACAAGGATTTAAACTCAATCAGGACAGGTAATTTGCATTAAGGAGAGACACAGTTTTGTCGCTTTGCTGAATTTCCTCTAGAACAGTAAGTTTGCTAAAAACTGTATATTGCAATCAGAGGTGGAACTAGTGAGCTGTGGGCCCCGTTGGAGGGAGGAGAGAACCGGGGCCCCCGATCCTCTGTATCTGCCATGAAACTGGGCCCCATTATCTCCATGGGCCCAGATCACTGCACCTGCCGCACCAATGGTAGTTCCGCCACTGATTGCAATTAATCTTAGGTTTTCCAGATCTGAATGGCAGTGTACATACACCTCATCACACTTTAATATTTTTATTTCAACAGGATCAACACTAAAACTTGAGAGTATCCCACAAACAGCAGGTCATAGAACAAAAGAACTTTCATTTTACACAGATAACAGTAGACAAGTCACGCCAATTCAGGCTGAAAAATCCACACAGGCTTTGTACGGGGAATCAGCCTATTGTGACTCAGAACAGGGATCCACTTACAGTTTCCGTAAAAGTGGGAACGTTCACAGCGCAATATCTGAGATAACTGAGCATAAACTACAGGCAAAATGTAAATCAAGATATAAGAAGTCTTTTAGCAACTCAGAAAAAGACATTACTGGTGTAAATCCAAGAAGAACAGGTATATTCCAAGAGGATTCTGAGGGAAAGGAAGACCTCAGTTTGGAGCTTTGTGTGAGAGAAAAATGTCAGTCAAGAAATGAGCACAATCAATGTACAACTCAGTCTAAAAAAAAGTGTGGAAGAGGGATGGCATCTTACATATCTGCTGAACGTGAACCAGTTGTTTCAGACACAGAAGAAAAAACACATATGTTGTATGTAGGATCAGATCGGTCATTTGACTTCTCACCAGTGGAGTCTAATGCAAGCTCCTGTTACTCACTCAAAGACTCTGAAAAAAGTTCTCATCCTTCTTCTCCACAAAATCCAGGAATGTCAGAATCACTGTCTAGTCTGCTGAGCCTAAACTTGAAAACCAGAGCAACAAGTATAAGCACTACATCACAGAAGAGTCCAGAGACGCCAGAAACTTCATTACACAAATTAGAGATTTCAAATACATCTTCACAAAATGCAAGTAGAAGCCAGAATCCATCACCAGAAGAATCCAAGAGTCACTATCCCCTCCCGCAACCCACAAACAGTAGCTCAGGTCCTTCATCACGAGTGATCAACAAA
The DNA here is from genome assembly GCF_038048845.1 of Mixophyes fleayi. Taxonomy (NCBI): domain Eukaryota; kingdom Metazoa; phylum Chordata; class Amphibia; order Anura; family Limnodynastidae; genus Mixophyes; species Mixophyes fleayi. The sequence goes on from NC_134405.1 coordinate 128,368,055, forward strand.
AGCCCAGACTCCTTATCGCTTGTGACAAACATGGATCAGGATTTACTCTCACAAGGAGTCAGTATGACTGCAGTCAGTCAAAGATCATCTTCTTCTACAAATACACAAAGAAGCCCTGATCTTATAACTCAAAACACGTCTAGGCTTGGTGTGCCCTTGACAAGACAATCTAAAGGGACACTGGACTCCTCCTCTAAAGTATCCACTAAGATTAATTTTGAAGGGAAAATATATAAAGCGCTGCACTATTTAAATGAAGCACTGTACAAATAAATATACCTAAAATGCAGATACATAATTATTAATTAGAACAAAGATATTCTGCAAAATAATAAAGATACACTAGTTCATATCTAAACAATTAAAACACATAACTTCCAATAATCCCTCTATTGGCCACAATTCCTCTCGTTCCCCATTAACTTCCAAATTAAACATTAGTTGAGTCTAATGAATAGATCATTTTGAACACATTGTTTTGGACTTAAGTCATAAGTTTAGGTTTGGCTCTCATGCTGTAGATTGTGATTTGTTTTGATGTTTGTAACAGTGTTCATTAAACTGTGTTTTATGATTATTATCTAAAAGTCTTCTGCAGTGTCTTTGTGTGACTGGGTGTGTTTAAAGTCACACTACCACCTAGGTCCTAGGAATTTTTTTATTTTTTTTTAAGGCGCCCCCTCCACCTAACTAACTAGCTATGTATAAGGAGTGTGAGCAGAAAGACCAATCACAAGCCTCAATTTCCCAATCACTCCTACCCACAGTTTCCGGTTGGGCTGTGAGCGAAAAGTGAGGCGCCCTGGGAAAAACGGCTGCAGAGAGTAGCCCCCGTTGCTCCGCTGGGACAGTGATGAGCAACAAGCAGCCCCGATGGCCTGATGCGGCCCTCTGAGCCTTCACATGCAGCCTTCAGCTCCTTCCTTCTTTATAGTCAGACTTGTTTGTTATAGCTTGCCTCACAGGTGTCTCTTTCTTTGATTAAGAGTATTGATTTCATTTATTTGTGAGATTAAGAGTAATGTTTGGCCCTTTTGAAGGTTAGAGGGCCACACCATTTGTCCCTGAAGTGTATCAGGTTGCCTATTACTGGGCTTGTGGAGCGGGCACCTTATGAAAATATTTTCCAAGGTTGTTGTGCAGCTTAAATAACAACAAAATTGATTTTTTAGATGTAATTTAAGCAATTATAGCCATTTGGTAGTTATAATACATATTCTCATACAGCAACCAGAAAAAGCCACAAAATTTGATCTATTCATAACTGTGAACATATAGGCATATTTTGCTGCTGAGCAGGTGCATTTTACCATATGGCTTGTTTAGATGGACATTTGTACACTATAATAAACATGTTCACTGAATTCTGCTATAATGTCATTTTTTTGCATTGTAAACACACTTCAATAAAACTAGTGAGAATTGCATTTAATACACTGTACATAATAAGAGTAACTAGTCTGCATTTGATCAATCATTTAGTAATATAAGGAAGGGCCTACTCCTAAGGCCTTAGCCCTCCATGCCATCTGCACGAACTGTGATTTAAAACAGCTGTAAAACATAAAAGTACCAGATATATCTATTTATATCATACCTGTCAAAATGTAAGATTTCTATATTGGGACATGGCCTTGCCTCCTCCAGAGGAGTGGTTGCATCATGTTTGCGTGTGTTCTATTCATAATGGACATGACCAAGACTATGATAGTAAAATAATAAAGCAAAAAATTTCAGAAAAGAAACTATAGAACAGTAAACTGAGGAAGGTGGAGAAGGGGGAGACCCAAGGCTGGGCAGCCAAGATCACAATTTACAAGTCTAGCCCTTTCCCCCACTAGAGTTAGCTTAACTGTCCATAAAGATACCAATTTGTAGACTCAAAGTGGGGGTATTCAATTGTTCGTCCGGACCTCAGAAAAACTCGCGCTCTAAAACTATTACCGTTAATACGGTAATATTGCGCGTAAATACCGTTCATACGGTAATTTACTCGCTGAATTTCAGCTCGCAGCTCAGCTGTTTGGCTACTGTCATAATCACTGTAAGAATTGGTTTACTATCTCTCACTGGTAACTGTGGTTTTCAGAATTCAAAATTGCTGAGGATTATTGGTAATCGTCTCTTCTGTAGATGAAGACTGATGGTCCAGTTTAATCACCTTATCCCAAATGTTTTAGTCTTCCTGCACTCCATATCCTCTCCGTAATATTTTTCCTTTGTGCCTGGTGATTATATGTCCAATTGATCTAGGGTCAATTTTGATAGCACCCAATTAACCTACTGGTATGTTTTTGGAGTGTGGGAGGAAACCGGAGCACCCCCACGCAAACACGGGGAGAATGTACAAACTCCACACAAATAAGGTCATGGTTGGGAATTGAACTCAGCGCTGTGAGGCAGAACTGCTAACCATTAAGCCACCGTGCTGCCCAGGCCCTAATATAAGTGACCCTTCAGTGCCTCTCGCTCTATAGTGTTGTGAAACTACAAAGCACAGAATGTCCTGTCAGAGTGCAAGCTGGGACTTGAAGTTCCAAAATAGCCAGCCACATAATCAACAAACACAGTTTCAATGTCACATACAAATGCAGTCCCCCAGTGGGCCCTTTGTGCCTCAGTCCGACATTGCCCCTGCTGGGATTTTTCACTACAACTTGACCCCATATAAAGGCAACAAACCTCCCCTGCACCCACATACTGACCACACCCCCTATGCTGTGGGGTGGGGTGCAGTGGCATGCGCTTACTTGGGGTGTAGTAGCTCCACGCTGCACTTCTGATGGCAAGTAAAACTTTATTACCCTATCAAACCATATACTACACATAGCTTATTGCGCTCAATTGGAAACATCTTGACAATGTAAGCAGGCTTCCCATTACTTGCCATAATGTTCCCTTGTAACTGCAACTCATCCTATCTTTTTTAGACTCTATTCAACTTACAGGTATATTTTTGTAGTACAGAAAATGTTTTCAGGGACAAATATGACTAGGGAGAAATTCTTTAAAACTTGGGAGAGCCGTATGGTCTCTCTGGATGAACAGGGATTTCTTCTATGTATAGTGTTGCCCTCAATGCTATATTGGCCCTGGGATGTAGGCATGAGAGCAGTGGAACTTAAAGTGGCCCTGGAAATTTATTTGAATTTGGCGTCGTGTAGTGGGGACCAAAACTGTAAGCGGGGTTAGTACACCTTTAGCCGTAGATACAACGGTGGAAGCCGGGACAAGCCTGAGATGGCGATGGAGAACAAATATTGCTGTGGTACAAGTACCAATAAATAGGCTTTCACAGGCAAAAGTAATCTTTCCACAGCATTATCACCAGCAGTAATCCATTGAAACAAGAAACAGTCATCATCACCATTTATTTATATAGCGCCACTGATTCCGCAGCGCTGTACAGAGAACTCCAGTACATGCAAAATATCCAATAACCAATGCCTGACCAGTAGTGTCTCAAAACCCCATTACCACGTGCAATAATAGGGTTTTAAGCATGATTAATAAGAACCAGAGCCGGATTTAGACCTCATAGGGCTCTAGGCAGGATACTGTTTTTGGGGCCCCTCCCTGCAACAATCCATAGCACTATATTTTTGCAGCCTACCATATACCCCCTATAGTTACGTAGAAGTGAAAGCATGTGCCGCCGCATGCCTACTATATACCCCTATAGTTAAGTAGATATGAAAGCACTGCCAAAGGAGGTGAGGGCGTGGCTTGCATCTTTGGGGGCGTACCTAACATGTGAAAAGAGCAAGGCCACCCTGCTGCAGAAAAAGGCACCCCTAAATAATTACCAAGCAGTCCCGTTTTTTTAAGTAGTTGGGTCAAAACAACATAATAAATATTGAAGTCAGGGCAGAAATACTTACTTAAGTTGTTTGCAAAAATAATACGCATAAATCCAAGTATGTGCTCTTGTCACTTTTGTCCCTCTATCATCACACTGTGCCCCTTCATTGTCACTTTTGCCCCTTCACAATATCACATGTGCCCTTTCACCATCACCTCTGTGCCCATCACCATCACCACCTCTGTGCCCATCACCACTTCTGTGCCAATCACCATCACCACTTCTGTGCCAATCACCATCTCTGTGCCCTTCACCATCACCACCTCTGTGCCCTTCACCATCACCACTTCTGTGCCAATCACCATCACCACTTCTGTGCCAATCACCATCTCTGTGCCCTTCACCACCTCTGTGCCCATCACCATCACCACTTCTGTGCCCCTTCACCATCACCACTTCTGTGCCCCTTCACCATCACCACTTCTGTGCCCCTTCACCACCTCTGTGCCCATCACCATCACCACTTCTGTGCCCCTTCACCATCACCACTTCTGTGCCCCTTCACCATCACCACTTCTGTGCCCCTTCACCATCACCACTTCTGTCCCTTGTTTTACTTACCTTTCTATTGCGCGCTGCTCCTCCTCCGTCAGTCCAGATGTAAAAAAAAAAAAAAAAAGAGAAAGAGTCACGTGATCGCTCGTCGGTCCCGGCAGCCTCTCCTCCTCTCTCTATCACTGAGAGGAGAAGAGGCTGCCGGGACCCGATTCGCGGCACCCGAGCCCCCCCTCCTCCGATTCGCGGCACCCCCCCCTCCCCCGACTCGCGGCACCCCCCCCCCCCCCCCCCCCGCACGAGTCGCGGGGGGGGGGGGGGGTGCCGCGAGTCGGGGGAGGGGCCGAATTTTATTTATTTTTCTTTTTTTTTTTAATTACTCCTGTCCCCCCCAGCTGTGCCCCCCCAGAGCCGCTAGGCCCTAGGCAGGTGCCTAGGTTGCCTAGCGGTAAATCCGGCCCTGATAAGAACAATATCGTAACAAAAGTTTACTATTGAGACATTCAGCAAAAATTATTAAAATCAGAAAATTGTTCTTACCTGTCATGCTTAGGTTCAACTATGTGACCTTTAACCTGGTTGTGCTTCTTTTTGTCCACATCACTTCTGATCAGCAGCCACTAGCACTAGTGGAAGACAATGGAGAAAAGTTGTGGTGCAAGTTTTCTGTAGGGGCAAATGGGAGAATAAGGGGGGGGGGGGGGCAGTTGAGATTGGGGGGCAAAGGGGCAGAAATAAAGGGACAGGCACCTATAATATGGAGATTAGGAGGACCTGGTAGAGAGGAACATACATGGTGAGAGGCAGATGGCGAGAAATTGGTACACAAAAAATTGGAGACGCGCACAAACACAAAGGAGGAGGGGACAGGTGCGCACAAACACAAAGAGGGGCAATGGGGCCGCACGCACGCGAAGGGGGGGCAACGGAGGCATGCACGCGTGAAGGGGGCAACGGAGGCATGCACGCGTGAAGGAGGGGCAACGGAGGAATGCACGCGCACGCATTAAGGGGGGGCAATGGAGGAATGGACAGAGATCTCTATACCTGCTGCAGATTATTGTCCTGCCTCCAGCAACTCTGCAGCCAACCACAGAGGTCTCTATACCTTCAGCAGATTTTCTCTCCTGTCTCCAGTAGCTCTGAACCTCTCCTCAGTGGCCTCAATATCTGCTGCAGACCATCAACCTTGTCTCCAGTAACTCTGCAGCTATCCACAGTGGTCTCTATCAACGCAGATGATCGGTATTTTCTGCAGCCATTCTGCTTCTGTTCTCAGTGGGTTCCTTATCTTCCCATGGAATATCTTGCCTTGTATCAGGCAACTCTGTTGTGCTCCAGCGCTCCTAATCTCCAGCAGCCACTTCATACCACTGGGCCTTCTCCTGTCTCAGTTGGATCATCACCTACTTCTCTCAACTGGACTCGTCTGGCACTCACTCAGAGGACCGAGACCTGCAGGGCAGAGGCTGCAAAGTTCATACCTTCTTGCGGGGGTCCCTGACGAAAACCATCTGCCTTGTTAGACTACGCACCTCTGGGCAGAGTAGCACTTAGCCAGACAGGCCTCAAGAATCTGACCATTATAGTGAATCTGACAATTGGGAAGTTATTAGAATTTTTTTTTGCCACCAGTTCAATTTCTACACCAATTAAAGAGAACATATACAACGTATAATATAGATGGTACATCACTCCTCATAAACTCACCAAGATATTCCCCTCTATTAGCTCTGCCTGCCAGCGTGGGTGTGGACAAATGGGTATGTTAATACATGTATGGTGGTCACGTTCAAAGATATCCTCCTTCTGTTAGAGTCCCCCTCGCCTTGTTAGCAAAGACCCATGGTCCTTCCTGCTTTGTTTTTCTCTCCAGGATGCTGATAGGCTTCTCATATACTTGCTGCTGCCAGATGCTTAATTGCTATGACTTGGAAAGAGAACTACCTTCCTGTGTTTCTAGTTTAAAATCCTGTATTTTGTTTATTGCCTGCTTTGAGATTACTTACCATCTGCATAAGAAGGATGAATTCCATCAGATATGGGCACCCTGGCTATTCTTGCAATCCTTATTTTGTCCCCCTCTATACTATTTTTTTTTTTGTCCAGGCTGTCGGCATCCCATTCATTGCGGCTCTCCTCTGCCTTACTTACCTTTTAGATGACCAGTCACCCCCATCTAAAAAATAAAATATAATTAACAGTACTCTTAATAATGAAATTTAAAAACTGAGACGCACTACTTCCCAGAATGTACATTTGGGGTTTTTTTCTACTGTGTATAGTTAATTTTTATTTATGATTGCATCCCATGCCCTACAATTGTTTACACTCTTATGTCTGTAATCAAAAATGCCTAAATTAAATGTTTGCAAAAAGAAACAACCAATAAAAACTGGGTCTGCCTGGAAATAAAGGACAGCCATAACTTCTGAAAGTTAAATAGGCTACACATAAATAATTTATAAAAGAAGTCAGCTCCTGCTTGCTAGGAGCCCTGGTTAAAAAAAACAAAACACACTGACTGTGGCACAGACAATTCTGGTACAGAATAAACAACACATATACAAAGCTGTAATAATAACCATTCCTGACAAATGTTAAGTTTCTGTTTGATTTTGAAAAGTAAATTATTTTCATTCATTAGCTGTATAACCACATTATATAGCACCTGCCACCTGGGCCTCTGGAGTTATTTTGCTTTGTGCACTATGTTGTAAGCCACCGCAGTAGAGCTGTAACTAACGTAAAGGGAATGCCGACCCAGGGAACTCACTCACAGAGCACAAGGCCCATTATAGTGAAGCAAACAACAAAATAAAATAACACTAATAGACCTGGTGACCGGTCTGCTGTACTCACAGCAGGAGCAGCAGCTCCCCTCCAGGCCGCTAGGGGCCGCCAGTGGCAGCGTTCTCTAGGCCGCCTCTTCCGCCTGTTTATAGCCTCGCTCCCGGCATCCTTTGCCCTCTTCTACCATCTCGGTCCAACATGGTGGGTTTCCTATCTGAGTGTGTCTTCTGTACAATCCTTCTTCATCCTCCTCCTAAACACCCAGAGCCGGCTGGATTGGGTCTGCGGAGGCTACCTGACACCCTCGCCGTGCTGTGGCATGAAGTATTAGCGACGGATGTCGGTCCTAGAAGGGAATCCCGACCAGTGACCGAGCCAGTGAGGGTGTCATGGAGGCCTGCCTGCCGCTTCGTCCTTCTGGCTGCTGCGGTGCTTTAACTCCTCGTGCTGGGTTTTGTGTGCTACGTTGATATGGTGGTTACTTAGTTGAACCGGTGCTATGTGCACAATGGGTGGGGTTGGAGAGTTTCTTCCTAGGTATTGCCCGTAGAATAGACCGGGGCTTGTGGCCTATATCTCACTGATGTGTAATGCTCTTCGTGTTATATCGCTTGCATAGCTAACTTGTGATGGAATAGAAGGCGATTGCATATACATATGTACTGTTTAAATGTGACTTGTTACTTTCTATGCTGTGTACAGTGTATGACATAGTTATTTTCAGTTTGGAAGCTTGTAATGTCTGTTTCATAATGTTGTCCAATGGTTTCTCTTTATGCAATTGTTTAAGCTTTATTAATGCCATAGGTTATCTTTATCTTAACTATATTGATCTATATTTACAGTGACTCAGGTTGAACTAATTTGGCAGGTTTGTAAGTGTGTATGTTGCTATACTGTCTGTAAATGCACTATATTAATAACATTTTGACATGCATGGTGTGTCTTGCTGGTTTTGTGTACTGTGTGTTGATGGTAATCATGTATTCCCATGTGGTTCTCTTGTGAGCATTGGTGACATGTATGAATATGAACATTGGCTTTGCTAGAGTAGAGGGTTTTTTTTTGGTCCATAGGTCTTTAAGTCTCATGTATTTGAAAACCAGCATCAAGTGACTGGTTTTGAAATTATCTCTGACATTGATACTGCTGGTAGTGTCATGTTTTCTCTGGTTGGGATAGTTCACGATAGGTACCATACCCTATGACTGACTTTCACACACGTTTTATAAATGTGCTATTGTTAGTGGTGTATTCATATGTTTGACCATTAATGCCTAGGTGTACAAATGTGTCATGTAGGTTGATATGTTCTGTTTATACAGTCAAAAAGATCATGTTTTACAGGCATTGAATATTGTGTTGCTCATTTTGTCAAGATTGTTTCCTTGATTGGAATAAAATATTGTTTTGGACTTGTTATATCTGCAAAATATTGGCAGCTATTTTCAGAAATGTTTTCCATTTGTGTTGGAGAACCGTTTCCCTCCTAATGTGACTGCAAAGTTAAACACAGCTGTGATTGTTTTGTGTACTTTCTCATTTTGTATGTTTCTAACACAGGGACGCGTCAGGACAAAGACCGTGAAAAAGGCCGCCCGGGTCATCATTGAAAAATACTACACCCGGCTGGGCAATGACTTCCACACCAACAAGCGTGTGTGTGAAGAGATCGCCATTATCCCTAGCAAAAAGTTGCGCAACAAGATCGCTGGGTAAGAGTTGATACAGTGAAGGTTCTTATTTGGCTCAAAGTGTATGAAGTGGATGCAATGGAGTGTCCTTTTAAATACCAAAATGGATGATTTAATACAGGCTTAGTTGTGGTACTTCTGTAATACATCGGAAGCACTAGTTGTTACAAATTGTAAACATATGATGGATCGCATATGCCTTACGTGTATTGAAAGGTCAGTGCAGTCTAACACACTGAAGTGCCTTAGTGCCTAATGTAAAGACAGTCTGAATATAGGACTCCTGTTTTTACTAGCCTTCGGGTAAGTTTTGATTTTAAACGCATTGGAGGTGATTGCAGTGACCTCCCAATAGGTCATGTCAAAAATGTCAGTGGATATGTGGTTTGACAATAGTTTTGTAATAAAAGAACCTCTGGTTTAAGGCCATCATTCTATATCAAGTAATTTGTGAAACAACCTGCATCGAAAGTGATTGTGGCTCTGGTTGTGACCCAGTCATTGATACTGCAGGGAGATCATAATTGAACGAATTTCCCGTGTTTGCAGTGTAACATGGTACCTAGCAAACCCTGTAACGTTCAAACAAGCTTTGCATATTGGACTGTATCGTTTAGGCAAAATCAGTGTTTAACTCCAGTCCTCACACCTCCCCAGTGGTTCATGTTTTCGGGATTACTTTAATCATGCACAGGTGAGTTAATCTATTTGGCTGGGTCAGTAATTATCCCACCTGTTCCACAGGTAGAAATCCTGAAAACATGAGCTGTTAGGGCTCCATGAGGACTGGAGTTAAGAATCATTGGACTAAATGGTTTACTATAATGTTACCTTTTGGGTTTTCAGTGTATCCTTTTCCCTTGTAGGTATGTCACACATCTCATGAAGCGCATCCAGAGGGGCCCTGTCAGAGGCATCTCTATCAAACTGCAGGAGGAGGAGAGAGAAAGGAGGGATAACTATGTCCCAGAGGTGAGTCTTCTGATGCATATATTGTAATCTTTAAGAATTTCCTCTAAATTCAATTTATAGACTGGAGAGAAACATTATAAAGGAATATTGCTGAGTCATTCGGTTTGACCAGACTTGATTGGTAGCTATTTAATAAATACCGTTTTCCTGTTCTCTTCAGTCTTCTTATTCAATGTATGCACACTCTACTTGGGTGCTATGGCAGTAAAGCTATTTTATATTCTCCCCTTGAGGCTATTCTTAAGGTACATACTTCATGCACTGCTAATAGCTGACTTGACATCAGGCTTGTGGTCGTTCTATGTCTTATTCAGTTAGGATTCCTAATTATAACACGTGATTAGGAATGTTGGGGATTAGATCGATTTTAAACTAATTAAAGAAAGGTATAGGGCTATTGCTAGGTAAATTTCCTGTATGATGGATGCATATGGTATGAATAATAGATGCACTTAGTTTATACAAATTGTGAGCTCATTTCTGGTATGAGGGTCATATCCTTTTGTGCTTATGAAACAGTTGGTGATCTCCATAAGCAGTATGGATCCTCTGAGGAGCTTGCCCATTAGGCCAGGGAAAGGATCCTGGAAAGTGATGTTTGTTCTCAGGGGTGAATAGAGAAGAAAATGGTTACAGGGAATCTTTATTCTAGTCAGTGGAAGTTTAGGTGCTGATGTAAAGTATCTAAAGTGGTGGTAAGCAAAGTCAAATCTTAAGGGTCTTGCATGTTCCTGATCACTCTACAGGCCCAGTGCTCACTGTGATCATGCCAATTACCAAACCTCCATCTTCATACTACCATATCTCCCTAGGTTTCTCTTATCACTCTCGGCCTCCTTCCTCTAGGTCATTGCCCTACATCCTCCAAGTACTCTGTCCTTTCCTCATCACTCTTCCCTAACTGTTGCCCCTTCACGCCACCTATTCCATCTCCCCTGCTCACACCTTCCATTGCTGAAACCATTTTTATTTTATTTGCCTTGCTTGGTTTTAATACCTGTTTGTGCTTTATAAAGCTAGCACAGACAGAAAACCATGCACATATCATGTAACACGTTTCATTTTATTTTATTATCTTTACACTGGAGTGCTTCTAATGACTTTAAACTGCACTACTATATTTACAATGTAAACTGATGTTTGTACAGGAATTGTTCAGCAGAAAGCTTTTGACAAAATTGCTGAGTGCTCTCCAGACAATGTATCTGTCTCTGCAGTCTTTTCTATATGTGTTGTCTAGGGGTACTATTGACAGTATTGGCTTAATTTGCCACCTATTGAGGACTTTACAGATTGGGGTTTTCCAGTGGTTAACCTGCTGTTACTCAACCCTTCTACTGGTGCTGCTTGGCCATTGAGCCGCTTGCTGAAGTGTTGGCCGTCCACCAATGCAGCCCACAGTAGTAGGAGAATGGTCTCTGTACCACCAGGCTCCTTCATCAGTGCTTGGAACCGTTTGTTCTGGGTATTATGTAACTGCTGCATCTCCTCTTTGTGGTCATTCTGTTTGGATCCTCCTGAAATCTTCATTTAGATCAGGACAGCTGGGTAGCGGTCACGGAATAAGGCAGGATATTGGGCTCCACACAGGACAGCTGGGGAATAGATTGGCATGTTGGCTCTCTGTAGACATAGGAGCCCAGGTATAGGCATGTTTGTTACTTAAGAGCTGTGAATGCATACATATAATCATGTTATACATTTTGGGATTACAGGCACCTTCTTTTATATAACTCCCTTTAACCAGCCCTTATTGATCTGCTAATTGGGAATAATATTGGACTTGTGCTCATCAGTGGCAGGAGGGGAGTGTTTTGTTACATATAATCGCTAAGTGTTCAATTGAAAATTCCTCAGTTTGTCTCGTTTAAAAGATGTCCTTTATAAATGTTTTCATTAATGGAACAAAAGAAATACACTTTGCTTTCTATAATATGTAGATATCATGCTTAAAATATTTAACACCTCAAGTTGTCATCTTAAGTTTTTCGTTTTGTTAATTCATTTTCTATATGTTTGTGACTATTGGTAGTGTGCATCTATTTCTGTCCAACATTTTACTTTACAGAAAATGTTCATTTACGTGAGTCCCTGCCTCAGTGAGGCTTTAGTTGAAATCCTTTTCAACACACACTATGGTCAATTTTCATCAGAAGTCAGTTAACCTGGAAGTGTGTTTTTGGACTGTCTTGTGTGAGTCAGGATAGAACTCATGACCCCAATACTGCAGGGTAGCATTGCTTTCACTATAATATCTGTCTAGTGTTCACAGGAGTATAGAATAAGTGATTTTAACTTGTGATTCAACCTGCATCGAAAGTGATTGTGGCTCTGCTTGTGACCCAGTCATTGATACTGCAGGGAGAGTAAAATTGAACGAATTTCCCGTGTTTGCAGTGTAACATGGTACCCAGCAAACCCTGTAACGTTCACACAATGCTTGAATTATATATATTTTTACAGCAAGGCATTTTAATGATAGATCCTGTAAATATTAAAGGCTAGGCCTTCTTGAAATGTTTTATTTTATAGCATTCCTCACAATTTAGTAAGTTATTCTTCCAATGTACCTTCCCCTTTACTTCACAAGTTACAGGCTCAGATAGGTATGGTGCTCATTGTCCCACCAACCATTGCTGCATTCCCTACATCGGGCCTGGTGAAGCTGTGGCTCTCCAGGTGTTGTGAAACTAAAAGTCCCTGTATGCTTTGTGAGTAGATAGCCAGCTGATAGCTGGCAAAGCATGCTGGGACTTGTAGTCTCACAACACCTGGGGAGCCACAAGTTGGCCAGGCTTGCCCTACCCCATCCCTGTCAGTTTAAACTGTGGATTACTTTTTGCTAGTCCCACAAGCAATGTATTTCTCTGATATAGTTAAGTAGTTCTTAATTTTGCTAAGAAGTCTTATATTTTGCATAAGCTCTCACTTATGATAATTAACTTCCTGCATTTTAGGCTTTAGAGATTCTGGATTATTTTTTTGCATAGTAATTGTTATTCAAGCTTTAATGAGTAAATGTCTTTTGTGTCCATCTGTGCTTCAGTCTTCTGATAATGCACTGCTTCCATGGAAAATGCCTCATGTAGATTTATTTGGTCTGTCTTTGTAGGTATCTGCCCTGGATCAAGAGATCATTGAGGTTGATCCTGACACCAAGGAAATGCTGAAGTTGCTGGTAGGTGCTGCACAGCATTTCACTTTTCTACTAAAAATTCACATATATATTTGAATCCACTATTTTACAAGTTGTAGATGTGTCTATATGCCAATGTCTCCTGACACCTGCATCGAAAGTGATTGTGGTTTGATCAGTGGCCCAGTCATTGATACTGCAGGCAGAGCATCATGTGAGATTTTCCCGTGTTTGGTTGTCATTTGTACAACTCAAACCCTGTATCTTTCAAACAGCTGTGCTTAAGATTATAAAACTGTTTGGTTAATAATATTACATAATGTTTATATCTTTCATAGAGATTAATTAAGTTGCTTAACTCTAGTATATCTATCTGATTTTAGGACTTTGGCGGCCTATCCAACCTGCAAGTGACGCAGCCTACTGTGGGGATGAACTTCAAAACGCCACGGGGGGCTGTTTAAATGTTTGTATTATACAATTTCCAATAAACTTGGGAAAACCAGTTGCATGAAGTGTATTTCATTGAGCCTATTGTACTGTGTGCAACTGCATGTTTGGGAATAGCTCTCCTCTGTCCTGAATATATCTGGGACTCACATTTTGTGGTGCAGACAGAATAATGCAGCCAGGGCAGTTCTGTCTACTGCATCTCAAGTCTTTTTTTTTTTTTTTTTTTTTTTTTTTTTTTTTTACTCAAGGATTGGCTCTTCTATAAGGTGTAAGTATTACCTAATATATTGTAGGAGGAGACTTTAGTAAAAGGTTAGATCTCCTCCTTTCCAAACATAAAACTTGTTTATTTGCTGCTTCTGCGATTCCAAATCTTAAGAATGTTTGGAGATATGAATTGCAACAATATATATAGGATGTTTGTGTACATATAAGAAAAATGGTATATGTACTGCTTCACAGAGTTGTTCTATCATTTTATTTTTTTCTGGTCTGTCAAATTAATATAGGTAGATGGGTAAAGATTTTGCTTATGTCTGCATAGCCATGAAGAACGAATTGTAAAATGAAACTTGCTGCTTTGTCTTGTGAAGAATTGCCCGTAGAGGTTACCGTGGCAACACATCTCAATGAGTGCACATTTTCTTTACTGTAAACCCTTTTGTGACCAGTCCAGTTTACAATTTTTGTCTTCACTTTATACGAGAAAAAATAAATACTGTATCTTCCCAGGTGAAACTTTATTGAGTTCCTTTTTATAGGCTATACATTATACAGTACAGTGGAAAACAGGAGGTAGATGTACAAAAAGCCCCATTAATTTTACATAATTGGTGCAACCACAAAAACTTCCGAATGTAGTTAATAATAGGCTAGCATTGATGGATCTGTTGTAACTTGGACCTAAAAGCTACTGATATCTGTTTTTACCACTAGTGGAAACCTGAGATATCCCTTGTAGCAGCACCAGCCTCCTGTGGCTCTGTGAAATACTTGACTACTTCACTGGGTTTTCCTTTTGACCACCAAGTGTGATCAAATGGTCAGAAGCAAAGTAATTGTTCTTGGCCACACACAAACTTGCATCTTTTCATCCCAAAGCTACCTTGCTGTTGCCTGAAATATACAAAGTGGTAAGTCAGGTGTGTAAAGGTGATATAAAGCGTCTCCCGCTTAACTGCTGAAATGCTGACCACCTGCAATGATACTGCCTTCAGGCATCTGAGCCAGGATCATCTTAACCCAAGGAAGTGAGCAGATATGTTAAGTTTTTGGGGTTTCTTTGGAGGCATTTGAATATAAAATGCAACAGCCCTGCTTTAATAGCACACATATGGACCTGCTCCATTTTAAAATCTAAACCTGGAACATAAAGCATTCTGGAGGTCTGTAGATCGATAACACCTTTAGCTAGTGCAACCTGGTTTAGGCATAAACTTCAAGGATGTTTCCCCAGTTACAGAAATGTAGTTTTGAAAATGGCTACTGTATATAGTGGTGGCATTGTCATCTCTTCAGAGAGAGCACTGTACATTGGATGTACACTGCATGGAGGGAACCTATCTGATTATGCCTTAAATAGTGGGAAAATACTACTAACTAAACTGGATTATTTATGTATGGCAAAAAAATGGTTGTTTAGAAGTGGTGTTTGCTGCTCCAAGAGAAAGGATCTGAGAGGATGAAACTAACTTATACATTTGTGAATGTTACTAGCAAATCTTTTATACATTGCTCTTTATATATTTTATGTTTAGCATTTATTTAATGAATCCCAATTCCTGTTTAGTGCTTATTGCATGACCACTTGGATCAACTACTGAATATTGGACATGTAAATGAGTTATGGCTGCTAAGGCCAGACCTCACTATGTGATGCACATTAGTTCCCTTGATCCTGTGACATAGAATGCTCTACAGGTATATCATTTTGTTGATCAGGTGCATGAGAGCAAAGAACTTGCCTCTGAATGTGCTGCTTCAGAAAAATAATGCTTCATGCCATAGGACTAGGAAGTTTACTGAATGAATTGTTCCTGGAACATTACTGTGCCTTTCTCTTACTGCAGTCACTCCTGTCACTAGATCCCTTGTATTGAGGCTCTTCTAGGGGCAGGTGGGAGAGCTATTTGTTATTTGTACCTGTTAAATTAGCTTGGTGTATGTGGCATTTGATAACTTTAACTTTTGTTTTAGCCATACAAAAAGGTATCTTAATTGGAAGGCCAAAAATAGCTGTAAGCTTTTAGGGCCCTGAGGCCTCTTTCATACAAAATTTATAAATGAAGCTAAAAACATACATGTAAGTTAATTGGCTTCTTTTTGAAATTAACTAGCATGTGGTAAAGAATTTAAGCTACGTTCCGCTGGGGCAGGAACTGATGTGAACGACCAAACTGGCTCTGTAAAATGCTGCCCAATATGTTACTGCTAAGCTAATGAAGGATAATAGGAAGAAAATATAGTAAGCACATGCACTGAGCAAATGTATTTTGAAGGTAGTGTCCAAAGAATTGGAGTAATGAAGGATAATATCAGACATGAGTGAATATCTGATATAAATGATATGGGCATTTTTTTAAACTGGTTAGAAGGCCTTAAAGGTAAAAGGAAATGTGGCTGGGTGCTATATAATTAACAAATTTATCATTAAAAACAAAAAAAACATTGAATATGCTATCCCAGGATGAATTTTTAATAAATGATCGCGAATATCATTGCGATAAGGCATAATATTTAACGGGTATATGCAGCCTTTAATATATCGTTAGTCCTGATCCCGTAGCATTCTTGTTACCTCTAGATGTTCTCTGCATTTCATAATCGTGGAAGGCGTCACGTCTTTGAATATCTGGATCTTGGATTCTTCAAAGATGATGTAGGTTGAGTTCCTGCAAACAGTAACTATGCTTGATTTTAAACAAGAGAAATTTGAGAACATCTCTAGTCGGCTCAGTCTTTGGACTTGCGACACAAGGCCCTATGTGCAC
This sequence comes from Mixophyes fleayi, assembly GCF_038048845.1. Lineage (NCBI taxonomy): Eukaryota > Metazoa > Chordata > Amphibia > Anura > Limnodynastidae > Mixophyes > Mixophyes fleayi. The sequence goes on from NC_134405.1 coordinate 128,384,450, forward strand.
GCTCTATTTGAATGTCGTGGTGTGAAAAGTCAGCGACAAGGGATAGAAATGGGCGGATCAAGTACGGTTCAAGGTGTTGGGGATCTATTGACTCGGTACTTTGCGGACCCTGAGGTTGTTCCTTCTTTCTCTATCAAAATCTTCAGCTTGGTCCTTGAAAAATGCCAGCTCCCTATGTAAGCAGTCAATGTCCTGAGTTGCGTCATTGAGTGTTTTAGTATTAGAGTCCGCTTTGTGCTCAATGGCTGCGGTTCTTTAGACAGTAATACAATTTCAGATCGTCAGACAGTTTTTGAATTTCAACTGTAAATTGTGAAGGGTCACCATCATAGCTTGAGTATTATCAGTGGTATATGTCGGTGTAGCTTGGGAGGGAAGGAGAGGGGAAACTTGGTGCAGGAAAATCCTGTCACGTCATATGTTAAAGTAACCCTGGTTGCGTTCCCCTTTTTTCCTCTATTTCTGCATGGTGGTTGATGAAAGAGCAAATGATGCTTTGCAATTTAAATATTTTCAGGTGGGTTGAATCAGGTAGTAATCTCTTAGGCATGTAGAGGAAGTTACATACATTTATGGGGTAGGAAGATGGTGAAGAAGGCACAATCAGAGGTAACACAACAGGAATGCTCCATTTCACATATAAAGTAACATTTGGGCAACACTTGGTGGCGCTGATGCACCAGAAATCAAAGTATAATTTCTGTTGGAATGGTGTTAAACTTTCCTCTCCTCGCTCCAGCACAGTTCTTGCTCTCTGCATTGGGAAGGTGCTTCCGAGTGTCGGCGGTCACATGACCACATATCAGGACTGGGAATTTGAAGCTACTTGTATATAAACCGTGCTCAGACACTCGTTAAGTGTCAGAGCAATTTGTGTGTATCCTGACTGCTGCCATTGTGCTGAGCCTGTATTCTGATTGATTCCTGTGTACAAGTCCTTGCCTGACTTGACCAGTGCCGTAACTAGGGCTGTGCGACAGGGGCGACCGCCCAGGGCGCAATGCTGAAGGGGGGGGTGCAATCAATGAATAGTTTAGGTTCATTTGGTTAAAATTGAGAGCTAGGGGGGCGGCATTTGTCTTTCTCGCCCCAGGCGCTAGAATTCTAAGTTACGGCTCTGGACTTGACCATTCTTGTTCTCCTGCGCCTGTGTACCGATGTTGGCTTGCTGACTACCTCTGCTTGGTGTTAACCCTTATGTCTCAAACCTTGGCCTTCCTGACCCTGATTCCGCCTGCCGCTGCTGTACTCCGCTGCCTGATTGTGTTTCCTGACCCAGCTGGTCTGACTTCACTCCAGCCTGCTAATTCAGCTCTCCATTGCCAGATAGCGTACCAGATCTTGGCTTGTCCTGACTGCAACTCTACTTGCTGATTCTGCTCTCATCTGTCAGTCTCTCTACCGAACCTGCTTGTCTGACTACTCTTCGTACCTTCCATTGGTCACCAGTCATCCCACTTCCACAGTGCTACATCTAGAAGCAGACCAGTGGACCGTGACCCGGAAGCCCTCAGCAGCAAAGCCCATTCCGTCTTGCAGGGGTTCTTGGTGAACACACCACTGGCCAGCCACCGCAAATCTAGTGCAGCACAAGGATCCCATTCTGTCTGTTACAAATGGATATTGTACCAACTAATTACAGTTACCAAAAATAAACTATGCATAAAGGGAGATGTCCTCCAATAACCCATGGGGGATACAGTTCTGCACCCTGGTACAGTGGAGGCACCAGCTGTTATTTGAAACAGGGTAGAGAGGGTGTCTCTGAAGGCTGTACTCCGTCAGAGTCTAAGGTGCAGATACTTCAAAGACTCTGATATGAGGTATTACTCCAAGGGTCTACTGTATGGCACGAGAAACTGTGATAAAAAATAATGTCGTAATTAGCTGCATCAGATTGCCCACAGCTCCATGTACTACGCCCCAAGGTTTTCCAAACAGAAGTGCAATATTGTTGCATCTCGTGTATGAAGAATAGGAGCCCCAGGTGAGAGTCCAGCATTTGTGTGTGCAGATAGCGTGTTAGAGTGCAGAGCTGAAAGCTGGCTTTGTCAGCATAGAGTTACCTATTTTCGTATGCAGTAGTCCATAAGGGGAATAGCTCACAGAGGTTACACCGCCAAAATGCTCAGACAGTTCAGTGCAACGTGCAGACAGGAATCGTTGGCGATCACAAGAAGGAGGCCAAAGATCGAAGGGAATATGGTTGCAAATATATCTCCTTATTCTCTCCAGCACAGTTCTTAATGAGCAATATGAATGTGGTTCCAAGTGCATCTCCTTACTCTTCCTGTACACATCTTACACTGCTGGTGCTATCACAGTATATACCAGGTTCCCCTAATCACAGTAGTACTCACAGTTCAGGTTCCAGTATACACAGGCAGGAATCAAAGTGTAGCTCTGACACTATCTGCAGTGTACTCTCAGCTTAGGCTCTGACACTATTCAGGGCACACACTACTTGCCCCTTCATCATCATCATCAACATTTATTTATATAGCGCCAGCAAATTCTGTAGCGCTTTGCTGCAGTCACTGTGCTTGCGCTCCCAGGCAAGGCTGGGGGAGCCTTGGGTATCCCAGGTCCCGAGCTATATCACATCACCTCTCTTCTCTCACTGTTTCCTCTGTATCTCCGCCTTCTCGTTTCCCCCCTTATTACAGCCCTTCTTATTCTCAATCACTAGCAGACTGGGCTGGGTTGTCGCCATAGCAACAAGAAACACCTAACTCACCGTCCAGGTGACCCATCCTGTAGTCACTGGAGTGCATGCTTTACTAAAACACCACTAGGGGGTGTTACATATATATAATTAAATTATGGGGACAATACTATAAATGGAGCCCACATGATGAAATAATAAGTTTGCCACCGTCATAAATTATTATTGCCCATGTTGGTAATCAAATTATATTCCCCCATAATATGTTTAAATAATATTGTCCCTTTAGTATTAAACAGTAATTTATCCCTTTGAGTAGAGTACAGACACTATTAAACTCTGTATTGATATTCCCTATACCCCTGCACTTGTCTTGTCTGCTACTATCCACAGAATGTCGGCCCTTTCACATTTATTAGTTTTCATCCTCTAAATAATCAAGAGTATTTCTTGAACTGTTAATGTTTGATAGTCAACAAGAATTTTTACAAAAATATGGATTTTGTATAGTGCATTCTTTGATTAACTTCCACCATGTGTGTGCTTTACCAAATAAAGGGTTATATAGTCTCTACGTCTGTCTATCTGTGTTAGGGAATTTAGACTGTAAGCTCCAATGGGGCTGGGACTGATGTGAATGAGTTCTCTGTACAGCGCTGTGGAATCAGTGGCGCTATATAAATAAATGATGATGATGATATATGAAATGGATAGCGGCCACATGATTTCCAGCAACCAATCTGAATCCAATAAGTCACATGGGTTAGGAATCCCTGTCAGAGTCCAGTGGATCACATGGTATAAATGTCCCAATCATTAAGGGTTACCGATCTTCTCTCCAATCCCAATAAAAGGTGAATAATATATTGATATTGTTGTTATAGCCTCCAAGTCTGTCAACTTTCATAATTGCCTCATACATAACTAATACAAAACAAATATTAATTTGCTAGTATAATAATTGGATATATTAAGCCCGATAAATAACATAGACATCATAAAAACAGAAACTGATATTAACATGTGAACCCAAACTCACATATGACAGCCTATACATAAAACATCTCACAACACAAAATATATATAAGCATGCAAGTCTCTCCCCTTCAAATGTGAATAAAGTTGAAAAAAATCCCTAATCTCGCCAACAGCGATTGCAAGCCAGCATGCTCGTAGGGAACACTAACACATAACCCTACCTTGATCATATTGTAAACCTGAGGGCCAATCGTGAAAAACATATATCATATCTTTATATCATCCATGGTTTGCACTCTCTCAATTCTGTAGAAAAAGGAAAAAAGTAAGGGCGCTATAGGATACTGATACAGTCAACCTCAATATCAGAAGATGTATAACTGTCTGATCAAATTAGCTGCTTCCATTAGACATTCTACTGAAATGTCTCATGAAAATATACCAAAATAAAAAATGGGAGCGTTGGTATGTCAGACAATATTTAATAAACCATAATTATTGATACAAAAAGCAGAAAAGAATAAAAACAAATGGTTATAATAACAACAATATAAAAATGAGAAATAAGCATATATGCTTATTTCTCATTTTTATATTATAGTAGAGTTAAATAGACACTTGTTTATGCATACCTAGTCCACATAGGACCTTATATCATCAGTCGACAAGCTGGAACCTGATATATGTATCCAATTTTTGGGAGTATTTATCCATTGTCCCTTTAGAAGACATTGATCTTATATCATCAAGACTTTATTTATGAGATTTTCAGTGTCAATATAATACCAGCAGGTGGTTCCATTCCGGTTTGCATATTTTATATTATTTATAAATTGCATATATATCTATATCTATATATATATATATATATATATATATATATATATCTATAATATAAAAGCCTAGCGGCGTGTGTTAGTCTGTGTGTGAAAAAAAACAAAAACAAGCTGCAGCGCCACCTGCTGGGCGGAGTTATACACTGACCTACTAAATTCTTAGCATTATCTAATATATAAAAGTAAAAGCCTAGCTGTGTGTGTGTGTGTTAGTGTGTGTGTGTGTGGAAAAAAACTATTTTCCCAGAAAGGGCTCATCCAATTGACCTGAAATTTGGTATACTGACATTTGACAAAAAAATTAGAATAGTGAAGTCAGTTTACTTCCATCATCCCCCCTTCCCCCCGTGGGAGGGGTAGTAAAGGCTAAATTTACTAGTTGAGGGGTCACACTCATTTTTGTTAGGTAATTTTACCTCATGAACACACATTAAAAAGGGAGCTTGCGTCGGGAAGTAACGCTCTTCCCCTGAGGAGGCCTGGGCTAGGCCCAAATGCATGACAAGAACCTTTTTAAGACCTTAAGTAGCTTGATTTGACTAGAATGCATGAGTATCATGCACGGGTTAACTTGTGTGTATATATATATATATATATATATATATATATATGTATATATATACTATATAAAAGCCTAGTGGTGTGTGTCTGTGTGTGAAAAAAAACAAAACAAGCTGCAGCGCCACCTGCTGGGCGAAGTTATACACTGACCTACTAAATTCTTAGTGTGTGTGGGGGAAAAAACTCAGAAAGGGCTGAAATTTTGCTGCAGCGCCACCTGCTGGGCGGAGTTATACACTGACCTACTAAATTCTTAGTGTGTGTGGGGAAAAAAACTCAGAAAGGGCTGAAATTTGGTATACTAAGATGTTTTTAATTTGTTAATTTGATTTGTTAATTGTTAAAAGTGTTTATAAAGATTTTAAAAAAAATATATATATTTCTTGAAGGAGAAGTGACAGTTGGGAGTGGTTGGTGGTTGCCGGGGGTGACAGTGGGGAGTGGTTGCCGGGGGTGACAAAGCGAGAGGAGTGTGATACTCAGGACCGCTGAGAGAGATCCCTGTGTCTGGATAGACATCTGGATAGATGTGGCGATAAGGATGAAGGATGAGGTGATGGAGAAAAATGATGAGGTGGTGACATGTGGACAAAACCACGTTAAAAAAGGGCGCTTGCGTCGGGAAGTAACGCTCTTCCCCTGAGGAGGCCTGGGCTAGGCCCAAATGCGTGACAAGAACCTTTTTAACACCTTAAGTAGCTTGATTTGACTAGAATGCATGAGTATCATGCACGGGTTAACGTGTGTATATATATATATATATATATATATATATATATATATATGCTTATTTCTCATTTTATATGGTTGTTATTATAACCATTTCTTTTCTATTCTTTTCTGCTTTTTGTACCAATTTTCATGGTTTATTAAATATTGTCTGACATACCAACTCTCCAATTTTTTAGTTTGGTATACGCTCTCAATTCTGTTGTTCTATGTTTGCTTTCTGGCAGGTCCAGATCCTGCTTTGTGAGACCTGCAGCATTGCTGTTTTAACATAATTAAGGGTCCTTTCAGCGCCTACACATTGTTTTTGTACACACTATAATAAAACAAGATTAATAGTTTAAAACTAATATTGTTAAGTAACATATATGGATATTAGAATCAATCAGCATATATTTATATAGTGTGTATATTGTTTAAGCTTGTGGACAAGGGATTGTGCAGAGCCTAACACTCAATACAGGATATAGGATTATTACATAACAAAAAGCATTGGTAAATGTAAATACTGAGAAGTTTATGAAAAGGAGGTGTTTCAACATACCTCATTGTAACAAAGGGATGTTGTATTTGGGCTTATACTTTGCCTCAGTCAAGTATTTTCCTTTAACAATGCAGGACACATGTGGTACAGCTACTCATCAAGTGTTTGACAGACATCCAAGTAAAAAGAAAGAATCCATCATTGTATTTACCACGTACAGAAAGGTGAAATGACCTTTGGTCAGTTGATGATAAAGCAGGATATGAGAAAGCAGGATATGTACCTAATACTTTCTCCTCCTCTGTCTACTGGTCAACATTCTTAATATTCAGCTGAGCTGCTGCAGCTACAACCTTAAGGATCAGATTCACAAGGAACACAAAACTCCTTTTTCTTTCTCCGATGTGAACAGAATATAATTGTGAGTAAAATCTAGAAGTTGGTACAGACGCATATTAGTATTTAGTATTTGCAAACATGTGCATAAATGAAGTGTGGTGTTCATGAGTTATTTTGTTTTTTCAAAGTTCTAAAATAAAGCATTTCAGATGCCAGTGTGTACATAGCCTTAAAGCATACATTCCAACATTTGGGTAGGTGGCATTGGAACAGGAGGGCGTGGTTTCGTCATGATGGTTTCATGACCACTCTCCCCAGAACATGCCTAGTGCTTTTATAACGCTAGACTGCCCCATTCTCTCCTCCTCTCCAAACACTCATTTTGGTGCGCACGGCCATCAGGGGAGTGCTGGCAGACTTTAGCCCGGGGGACAAGCACACAGCACTGGCCCATAAGTAGCGGCCCATCCTTAAAGGGTGGTTTTTGCTACAATATATATTTATCTATATAAAAAGAGGCTATTTTAGTGTTGCCTAATCCATATATATATTTTTATGCCCAGGCCCAGAGCTGGTTTAAGGCTCTGGGGGGCCTGGGCACTTTAGACAGGGTAACCACCTATGATGTAGCATTGTTATCCTTTTAGACAAATACACAGGCAATACTGTTAGGTGCACACAGTTCTGCCTTCACGAGCAGTACATGGTGGAGCTGGACATACCTCCCAACTGTCCTAAGCGAAACAGTCACCCAAATTCGGGACTGTGCCACCAGATTCAGGACAGTTGGCAGACTGTCCTGCTCTCTCCTACCTGTTCTTGTCACTTTCACCACTTGTTGCTGCTGGTTACTTTAGCTCATTTGCTGGTTGTCTGGATCCTGGAATGTTGGAGGCCCTATTTGAAAAAATAATGGGTAAATAAAATTTATTAAACTCCAACCAGTCCCAGTGTTAAATCAATAGAACCCACATTTTATAATTCGGCCTCCCTCCAGCCACAACATTAAAATATTAATATTCACATTTGCTAAATAGATCTCTTTCCCTCTAACCAACCCTAACACTAGATAGCAAACATATTTAATATATAAACCAATTTCCCTCCCTCCAAACAGCCCCAGCAATAATTTTAATAGCATTTACATTTAACAAATGTTACCATTTCCCACAACAATCACAGACATTAAATAATACATAATCACATTTAATAAATAGACCTCATTTTCCACAAACAGCCAACAATCAATAAATAGCACCCAAACCACCCCAGCGTTAAATTAAAGGTCCAATTACCCCATTATAAATTCTTAGGCCCCACTATTAAATTAAATTGCCACACCATCACCCCACAAATAAATTAGCACCCAATAATTGGCCCCCACTTGCACTCCACAATTAAATTAATAGCCTACCTCCCACATTATATTAATACCCCCCTCCCTCCCACACTTCATTCAATTACTGGCCCCCATGCACACACACTACATTCATTTACTGGCCCCCTCACACACACTACATTCAATTACTGGCCCCCATGCACACACACTACATTCATTTACTGGCCCCCATGCACACACACTACATTCATTTACTGGCCCCCACGCACACACACTGCATTCATTTACTGGCCCCCACGCACACACTTCATTCATTTACTGGCCCCCACGCACACACACTACATTCATTTACTGGCCCCCACGCACACACACTACCTTCATTTACTGGCCCCCACACACACACACTGCATTCATATGCTGACACACACACACACTACCTTCATTTACTGGCCCCCACACACACACACTGCATTCATATGCTGACACACACACACACACTACCTTCATTTACTGGCCCCCACACACACACACTGCATTCATATGCTGACACACACACACTGCCTTCATTTACTGGCCCCCACACACACACACTGCATTCATATGCTGACACACACACACTGCCTTCATTTACTGGCCCCCACACACACACACACTGCATTCATATGCTGACACACACACACTGCCTTCATTTACTGCCCCCCCCCCCCACACACACACTGCATTCATATGCTGACACACACACACACTGCCTTTATTTACTGGCCCTCACGCACACACACTGCATTCATATGCTGACACACACACACTGCATTCATTTACCCGCCCCCGCGCACACACACTGCATTCATATGCTGACACACACACACTGCCTTCATTTACCCGCCCCCACGCACACACACTGCATTCATTTACTGGCCCCCACGCACACACACTGCATTCATTTACCCGCCCCCACGCACACACACTGCATTCATTTACTGGCCCCCACACACACACACTGCATTCATATGCTGACACACACACACTACATTAATTTGCTGCCCCCTCACACACACACACTGCATTCATATGCTGACACACACACACACTACCGCACCCTCCTTACTTACCTGGTTCCATCCACGCTCGCGCCGTTTCTTCCTCTCTTCTTCAAACATGGGACAGCACCAGCCATGTGGTGCGCGTACCATGTGACTACAGTAGAGAAGCACACAGAGTAGGAGGGAGGGTGGACGGATCTAGGATCTGCGGCGAACGGGCCTGACGGTCATGCAGAGCAGCAGTGAACAGAATATTTCTCAACTTTCCCAACAGTCCTGATCAGGATGACTGGACAAAACCTTCAAATCAGGATGGCTGGGAGGTATGCTTAAAGCTTCCTTACAGTCCTTTCTAAACTCAGCAGTTACTATCATTTCCTTCTCTCTAAAATTCCTACCAACTCATCTCCATCATTCACCTTATTACCCACAAAGTCCTCCTTCATCCTTTATCTATTCCAAGACATCTCCTTTTCTCATCTCAAAGCTGCCTCTTTTCTTTACTATCTACTCCCACTGTTTTCTAATGGCTGACACCTATGTTTTACTTCCGGTACTCCAAACCTCTGGATCCATGTCAACACTTGTCACCATTAATCTTGAAAGATAATCTGTAACCTTACTTTTTAGATTGCTAGCACTCAGGGCCAAAACTAGGCCTGTGCAATAGGGGTGACCGGCCAGGGCGCAACGCTGAAGAGGGGCACAGTTTAGGAATATTTTAGGTTCATTTGGTTAAAATTGAGGGCTTGGGGGGCGGCATTTGTCTTTCTCGCCCTAGGCGCTAGAATTCTATGTTACGGCTCTGCTAGCACTGTCACAAAGCCCAGCGTGTGTAATTCATGTGTCAGACTTGGATGATCTACTAGCTGTATAAAATAAACAAATTAGGATCAACAGCAAGTTCAGACATTTAAATGCAATATGAAATATATTCCTGCTGTACACATTTCAGCTACTTGGGTATATGAAGACACAGACAGAAATACTAGTAAACTAGGTTTTGCTCTGAGCCATAAATACTGCATTTTTAATGAACATTATTTTATCCGGTTTCCTCCCACACTCCAAAAACATACTAGTAGGTTAATTGGCTGCTATCAAAATTGACCCTAGTCACTCTGTGTGTGTGTGTGGGTGTGTATGTTAGAGAATTTAGACTGTAAGCTCCAATGGGGCAGGGACTGATGTGAATGAGTTCTCTGTACAGCGCTGCGGAATCAGTGGCGCTATATATAAATAAATGATGATGATGATATATGAAATGGATAGCGGCCACATGATTTCCAGCAACCAATCTGAATCCAATAAGTCACATGGGTTAGGAATCCCTGTCAGAGTCCAGTGGATCACATGGTATAAATGTCCCAATCATTAAGGGTTACCGATCTTCTCTCCAATCCCAATAAAAGGTGAATAATATATTGATATTGTTGTTATAGCCTCCAAGTCTGTCAACTTTCATAATTGCCTCATACATAACTAATACAAAACAAATATTAATTTACTAGTATAATAATTGGATATATTAAGCCCGATAAATAACATAGACATCATAAAAACAGAAACTGATATTAACATGTGAACCCAAACTCACATATGACAGCCTATACATAAAACATCTCACAACACAAAATATATATAAGCATGCAAGTCTCTCCCCTTCAAATGTGAATAAAGTTGAAAAAAATCCCTAATCTCGCCAACAGCGATTGCAAGCCAGCATGCTCGTAGGGAACACTAACACATAACCCTACCTTGATCATAAAGAGATCATATTGTAAACCTGAGGGCCAATCGTGAAAAACATATATCATATCTTTATATCATCCATGGTTTGCACTCTCTCAATTCTGTAGAAAAAGGAAAAAAGTAAGGGCGCTATAGGATACTGATACAGTCAACCTCTACAGGCCCTCTACACCACTGCTCCATATGTACTTCATCAAGAAATGCTTTTTACAAAAATGTGAGTATAATAATTTAATTGATCTTATCTTGTTTGGTTGTCTAAATATCACTCCCCTTCCATTGCTCCTGCGACTAAGTGATCTGAATTGATGCTCTGCCGTCTGGCATGTATTTCAGGGCGTGTATTGGATTAAGGCTGATAGTTTACAGAGCAGCAAGGTTACAGCCTACCTGTTTATAGTAACCAGTAGGGAACAGCACAATACTATTCATAGATACACATCCACAGGTAAGTGCTGTATGGTATGTCTAATCTCTGGACAGTAATACAAGATGCTACAGCAGTATGGAGTCTTGCACAAGCAGTGATATTACTAGGTAATTATATGCTCATTAACCAGCATCCGGCTGACAGGAAAGTATATAAGACAGTTCCAATGTCCACTAAAGTCATTCACAATGTATTATTCATACACAAAGACATATATCTCTTGTTATTGTTTATAGAAAAATCATTTGTGTTATCCTAAAAGGATATGAAGGTAGCAGATTTAATTCTTCTAAATTAATATTTACACTCATAACTAGACTACTGTAATTTGTATTGGGATTTGTAGCACTTGTCATAGGATTGTTTATCATTAGTGTCTGCAGCTAGGAATAACAACCTTTGTGGTATAAGATATATGTGTGTGCTCCATTGTGCAGAATGAAACACAAGTATTTGGTAGCAGACATCATGCTGGATTATGTGTAGTTAATGAACTGTTCAGCATAAAAGAAGGTGAAATTACATTTCTTCACAGACAGGTCCTTTTGAGATGGATTCCAGACCTGGCTGGGTCAAGGGGACTGATGATCCTGCCATGGCTGTTATAGCATCTAATAACTTATCCAGGATGGCCCGGAGAGCCAACCAGATCACAGATGAAGTGACTAGGATAAAGCAACGGGTGGATAGGGTGAGATTTCAAGTTATATTGCAGTTATATTGCAGTATATTTTTCATTATTTCCATAAATAAATCTATGTAATCAGGTTAGGTGCCATTTATATAAAAATAGTGGTTCAAGGCCAAGTTGGCGGTTAGAGAATGCATCCCAGTTAATTAGTTAGGTTCTAGTTGCTAAGTGGTTTGTGCTTACCCTCCAAATAAAGGCAGGTTCTAGTCTGGCACCCAGCAACTTCTAGTCATACTCCATTCTCCACAGTGAATTATGTCTGTTCAGTTAATGTGACTCATTTTGTTTACATACCCTACCCAACCACTTTCTTCACTTCCCTACAAGAGGCATATATCAGAATTAAAAACTCATCAGATATAAATGTTCATGGCTGTTGTTCACTACATGTGAATAGAAATTAAAACTGTTTTTCTATCAGATGATAAAGACCTTCGATCGAGCACACAGTGCTTTGAGCAACAGACAAAGTCCTGATATGGAGATTTTGGAAGATATGGTGAGGAATAGATAATAGCAAGATTACAATAATAATATTACTAACCATGTGTATGGCCAGCCTGATTACATTTAAATAACAAACATTTAACATAAGACTGTCCCTGTCCACACCACAATTAACTACAAACTAGTGGGTTTAAAGGTTGTGCAATCATCTGACAAATTTATAGCACTGCAAAAACTTTAAATCATGCATTCAATAGCTCCCACATTGAATATTGCAATACCCTCCTTACTGGTTGTCATGAGCCGCGGCGGCCACGGGCACCGCCGCGACTCTCTGCCCCTGACTTCCGGCGTCCCGGCCGTCGCTATGACGACCGGGACATCACATCCAGTGCCATGGCTCCGTTGCCTTGACCCCTCCTCAAGGGGGGGTACTGTCATGAGCCGCGGCGGCCGCGGGCACCGCCGCGACTCTCTGCCCCTGACTTCCGGCGTCCCTCTGTCAGCCTGCGGCCAAGTCTGTCCCCACCACTAGGGGCTCCAGCGAACACCAGGCTTTCGGAGTAGACTCCGAGTTTTATTGTGCTGGCTAGGGAGTTCCTAACACTGGTCTTCCCCGAATCAAACTCTCACCCAAACTCTCACTCTCGAAGTGGGTTGGTACATGGTGGTATGCCATACCACCACTTCTCCTACTGTATTCATTGTAACACTATCAAATATCATTCACTTACATTTTCCATACCGCCACTTCTAAATTTTCACTTCGACTACTGCTCTCACCCCTACAATCTATTTTGCATGTATCTGCTAGAGTAGACTGATTTTCCTTGCAAAATGTTCTTCCACTACTGCTCTGTCTGATTTTTACCTAATCCAATATAAAATACTTTTACTAACATACAAGGCCATCAACAAAACTGCACCGACATACATCTCCTCTCTTGTCTCAAAATATCTCCCAACTCTTCCGTTCTGCACAAAATCTGTTTCTCTCATCCACACTCATTACATCCTCCCATTCCCGGTTATGTGACTTTTTTCAGGCTGCGCCCATTTATGTAATGCCCAACCTAGCACAACAATACTTTCCTCTAGTCTCCAAACCTTCAAGCGTTCACTGAAAACTCACCTCTTCAGAGAAGCTGGAACCATCATCTTAACCTCCCTGGGTTACCCTATTACCTCCCTATTGCCTTCCTTTGCACAGTTCACACAAGACTTACATGTGTTCTTTCTATACTCAATCAACCCTCTGATCCCCTAACCAACATTGCTATGTGACTGGATCATATAGCACACTAAGCACTTTTTACCTTTGCAATCTGACTGGACCAATATGCACTGTGTGACACCTAACCTCCTGCATCAAACTCCTATTGTCCTATAGATTGTAAGCTTGAGCATTGCCCTCTTATCTCTGTCTGTCTGTAATACACAATGTTATTTTATTATGTGTTTGTTCCCAATTGTAAACAGCTAAGGAATATGCTGGCGCTATAAAAATGTTAATAGCATGTTGCAAATTAGTTTTGTTACTTCTGTAGCATGCAACAAATTGTTCCCATATACAGAAATCAACAAATACAAAAATTAGTAATAAATATCCATTAACAGATTCCTGCCCAGGTTACTATCTAAATATTTCCTTTAGATTTTATTGGGATTCCTTGAAATTATAATGTGAATCAGAGTAGATACATGATTGTTATTAGGCTGCTTCTTGTGTACAGGATGATCTGGAGAATGTCCTGCATGACCAGGCTCAGAAGAGGAGATACCAGCAGAAACTAACTGTCTTCATTGTGGGATATCAGGAGACCTGCGGGCAAAGGCAACATCTGCTGACACAACTGCAAGAGGTCTGTCTGAGACACTTGCACACATGTTTGTATCCAGGAGGTTCGGAAATTGTTAAACTACAATCTTGCTTTATTAACGAGTATTTCTGGAGGGGTAACACTAACATCTTTTCTTGGTACATGACATTTGTATCTGCATTTGTGTGTTTTAATTTGTTGATAATCTTAAAGGCAAATTAAATTATTTAAATTTGCACTGCATGTGTCTAATGTGAATATTCAGAGGCAAAAGTATTTAAAAATCATGTTGAAGGAATTGTGTGATGGATGTATAAATGCGTTACCAAGTCTGCATGCAGTGTCAACAGAGCCATTGTTTTTGTCTCTTTCCCATATATCCTACTCAAATACTCCAGTTTATCTTTTTCATCTGCGATGATTCTCTCACAATACAAAAGTGTTTTAAGCATTTTAGATGTAGGTATTATGGCATTGGGTGTGTTGCCAGTCAAGTGGCCCAAAAGATGACAGGGAACCCAATAGGAGACAGGTAACAGCTTCCCAGAGTTGCTTGTATTCTAAATAAAACAATGCCTAAAAACTATTTCTAATGCTTGGCACAGCTAAATAGAAAAGAAAATGTTTGAGGCCTTTAATTGTACCTAACATGAACTCTTGGCATTTGCCTACCATATACACTATATGGACAAAATATTTGACCCCACTTGTCAATAGTTGAATTGAAATGTTTCAATCAGACCCGTTGTCAGAGGTGTACAAGTTCAAGCACCTAGCTATGCAGGCTCCATTTGCAAATATTTGTGATCAAAATGGGTTGTTCTGAAGAGCTTAGGGACTTCAAGCATGGTACTTTGCAATAAGACGGTTTGTGAAATTTCATCCCTGCTGGATATTCCACGGACAACGGTAACTGATATTATTAGAAAGTGGAAGCGTTTAGGAACAACAGCAACTCAGCTATGAAGCGGAAGACCACGTAAAATCACAGAGCGGGGTCATCGAATGCTAAGGAGCATGGTGCATAAAAATCGCCAACGCTCTGCTGATTCCATAGCTGAAGAGTTCTGTACTTCCACAGGCATTAATGTAAGCACAAAAACTGTGCGGCGGGAGCTTAATGGAATGGGTTTCCATGGCCAAGCAGCTGCATGCAAGACTCACATCACGAAGACCAATGCCAAGCGTCGGATGGAGTGATGTAAAGCATTGGACTTTGGAGCAGTGGAAACATGTTCTGTGGAGTGAAAAATCATGCTTATTTGCTTGGCAGTCAGGTGGGCGAGTCTGGGTTTGGCAGATGCTGGGAGAACGTTACCTGCCTGACTGCCAACTGTGAAGTTTGGTGAAGGAGAGATAATGACACGGGGCTGTTTTTTAGAGTTTGGGCTAGGCCCCTTATCTCCAGTTAAGGAAAATCTCAATACTTCAGCATGCCAAGGCATTTTGGACAATGCTATGCTTCCAACTTTGTGGCAACAGTTTGATGAATGGCCTTTTCTATTCCAACATGACGGTGCCCCAGTGCACAAAGCAAGGACTACAAAGACATGGTTTGATGAGATCAGTGTGGAAGAAGTTGACTGGCCTGCACAGAACCCTGACCGCAACCCTATCGAACACCTTTGGGATGAACTGGAATGGAGATTGTGAGCCAGGCCTTCTCGTCCAACATCAGTGTCTGACATCATAAATGCTCTACAGAATGAATGGGCACAAATTCCCACAGAAACACTCCAGCATCTTGTGGAAAGCTGCAAAAGGAGGACCAACTATATATTAAAGTATATGTATTTGAATACAATATCATTACAGTCCCTGGTGATGTAATGGTCAAGTGTCCAAATACTTTTGTCCATATAGTGTATGTTCATGAGTTCTACTGTATACATATAGATGAAGCATGGCAGTCAGTGACCCCAATACATTTTACATAGTTACCAGCCTCCTGATGCCTGCAGTGTACTGTAACTACATTGAGATTTATGTGTCTGAAATGTCCCCATTAGTTTGTTAACCAGGAGGGAGCACTGGTGGGCCTGTCTGTATCTCAAATATTACTTTGATGTAACTAGATCTGAAATGTATCTTATGCATAGTAATGCCCCAGATCACACAGCCTATATTACAGAATTGGTACAGCATCATTTACATCATTTAGTAAAGTGTCAATGTGTAAAAGTGCTTGCATTTCACAGGATCATGACCCTGCATGGTTATATTTCATAGTCCTACTGCTTTTAACACATATTTCAATTGCATTGTATGCATTACATAGCAATAATAAACAATATATGCCATAAATGGACAACACATGGCTGCTAAGTTACATTTGTAACAGTCCTTAGTAACATAAAATCCCTCCAGTTTTTCAGTATCTATTCCAATATGAGTGAAGAGGATGAAGACCAACAGCTCGTCCAGTCTAGTGTGGATTTGGATAGTATAGCATATCAGGTAAGACTGTGATTCAACTGGACAAATGTATTAAACTGTTAACCCTTTTAGTAGTGATAAACCAATGGATACACTAAAAGCACATTTTGGGATACGGATTAATACCAAATCCATTAATACAAGGTCCTGTCAAACACCAAATTAAATCCAAAACCTAATTTGCATTTTAAAACAAGAAGGGTCTAAATGATAAAATCACTGTATTACTTTAGCTGCTGGAAATGTAAACTCTGTAAGAAGAGGCTAAGGAGAGATGTCCCCTGGAAGTACAAATCCCAGGAATTAGCATGGACAGTGTATATGGCGTGATATATTTAGATTAAGAGAAGTTGTACTGAGCAGTTGGTATCAATTGAAAAGATACAAGAATTTCCACAGAGGAATCTTTAAAGAAGTCCACTTCTGGCCAATTACCCTGTTATCACACATGCAGAACCCCCTGACCTGGAAAACAGTGGGATTTCTTCCCAGTTCCCTTTTTCCCATTACCTGAACCAGCAGTAAATCATACTGTGAGTTTGCAGCACAGGCGGAGGGAGTGTTCTAACAGCCCCAGAAGGCTATTTTATTGTTTCACTTGTGCACATCTCACCTTTGCTTTCACCATATAACTTCCTTATTTTTAAGTGATCATAGTAGTAACGACCAGAAAACAGAAGCTGAGACTGTAGAGTTAAAACTTATTTCCATTTGACATTAACAGGTGACTGGAGCAGTGAGATCTGCAGAAGCTGCAATGTCTCGTCTGGCTGATATTCACACTGGGATCATGACCTACATGAGTCAAACAATCTCTGCAGGAGCCCAGAGTAAATGGTGAGTTAAAAGTAAATGTAAAATGTCTTTATTGTGTTATATGGTTAAATCCCGCTATTTTTCAAGTACCAAATAGCAGAAATTTCAGCATCATGAAACACTAGGGGGCTTCATGCAACTGTCCTATATAGAATTAGTGAGCACAGTAAACTGAAGAATATGCGCACACGCAATAAATTCTATTATTTGTAAAAGCACCTAATTTGTCCTCCTAGAGCACACATTGACTGGGTTGGACAGGTTATGGACACGCCTATCTACACCAGCCCCATCCTGCTGTGCAGTATTTTGAAAGGAAAGTAGAATCATTGCTCTGTCACCTGAATGATTTCTTTCCTTGCGACACTGTACCAGAAGAAAAGAATAATCATTGAGGTGCGGTGACTGGGGCAATGGTACATCTTTCCTTCCGCCCCCTCTAGTGGATGGTCACACCTTTCTGGCAACTGATGACACACCCTTCAAGGGCATGTGGTGCTTCACACTATTACATGGGCCACTTCCATTGCATTCCCCTAGTGGGTCCTTAATGTCCCAGTCCAACACTGCGCATAGGTGCCTGCCCAGTGCCCACATTATGCTTTGAGCAGGGCCGGATTAACCATAGGGCTAACTGGGCTACAGCCCAGGGGCCTATGGTATCCAGGGGGCCCTTGAAAGTGCTCAGCAGCAGTATTGATCGGTCGGGGGCGGGGGCGCCCCCAGCCCGATCAGTGCTGCTGAGCACTTTCACTGCGGTCCTTCCCTGGCGCGCTGTATTCTCCTTACTGAGAGATCTCGTGAGTCTCACTCTCACGAGATCTCCTCATTAAAGAGCGTACAGCGCGCCGGGGAAGGAGGTAAGTGCCGGGGGGGGGGACGGGGACGGTGCGGGCAGCTCGGATCACGGGGGGGGGGGGGGGGGGGAGACCCCCTTAGCCCAGGGACCTCCGTTCCCTTAATCCGGCACTGGGTTTGAGCAATGACCATGTACAAAACCTCTGCATAGCAATACAAAAGCTCTACATAACAATGTGTAAGTTTGAGGACCCTGATGGAAATACACATTAAAAGAGTAAACCCATCACAACAAGGTTCTGTATACTATCACTTTGCACCTTGATAAAGCAAACACCTTTGTGTACCATAGCCGCTGCATTCCCTGCAATGATGGTAGCTCAGCCACTGAATATTGCACATGCATGAATAGGAGTTATGCCACGACTAAGATTTAGTTCAAGAGTTGACACTCTTGAAAGGTCTTCAGTTAATCCCTGACTTCCACGCCTACATGTAGCGTTATAAAAACCAAACCTATCTGACATGTGAATTCTTTTAGAACACAAAGGCAACATGTTATTAAATGGAGATTGATATGGAAAAAGTTACAATGCTTATTGAATAAAAAATGGTGATAACAAATTGGCAATTATAAATACAAAACAGTTGTCTTAAAATAAAACAGGAATAAATACAGAAATGGTCATAGCACATTCATATGAAATGCTGTCTGGGGAAGGTTAGAGAGTATGGACTCATCAACAGCAGAAAGATCAAGCCCAAGAACTGAACATTTCTAAAACCAGTCTCCCTTGCGCATCGCCCTTTCCTCTCCGATCTCACTGAAAAAAGTGTGTTGGTATGCTAATCTGTTTCACGACTATTTTGTTTACCTTTTGTTCAAAAACACTTCTAGTAAGTAGTAAAATTTTTAATAAGTCCACTAATCCGCTTATGATATTCCAGACATATGCACAGGAAACATGACTATGTTATATACATTTTTGGGAACATGCATTATGGCGATAGTTATTTCTATTACCTAATGGGGCTGGTATCTATGGACAACATATTTTGCATGACTGGTTCTGCTGGTTACAAATTGGTACAGCGGTATATTATTTTCCTAATTATTCAGATTAAGCTATAATCATGACATTAGTAAATTTTATTTCATTTGTAAATAACATGTCGAAGTCTGTACTTACATCATATACTGTTGGTCATATGAAGCTACTAATAAGTGCCTTTAAATGTAATTTTTTATTTGTTTTATGGTTTTGCAACAGTCGGAGCCTTTATATAAGCAGCAAGAGATTGAGATCCTTTACTATCACATTTGGATTTGCAAAGCAGTAATAATTTGCATATATAATTATCCCGTAAGAATCCACAGAACACACTTACGTCTCTTCTACACATTGTATTGTTGCAGTGGGCAATATAAAAGAATAAGGTCTATAATATTAAAGAAATAAACACTACATTTGTTCTCCCATATGTGTGAATGCATGGACATAATATTATATCAATGATCACCAGTTGTATCTCTCTGCTTATGTCCTACAGGAAATCTTCCCATGACAGGTATGTGACTTACTAAGATACAAAAGTGAGAAAGAAGTTTAAAAAAAATATGTTCCTAAAGTACAGCAGTCATATTTTAAATCATAAATCAAAGTAAAAAAATTACATTACATTTAATTCTTTTAACTGATCTGAAATCTAGCAACAAGGATCAGCTCATTAATCTGTAGGGTCTACTCAGAAGAATGCTTATAGAAATGTGCTGTAATTATATTTATTACACATTATACTATTGATAACAACAAACATACTGTATTTTTGAATAGAAACAGATATAATTTTAGGAAAAATGTGCAAATTGAAAAAGAATAAAAGCATTGAAGAGATTCAGAATTATCCCATATAATTAACATGGAGCTTACCCTCTAGGGGGCGGAAAAAGCTGGAGAAAGTGTTGGAGCAGACAAAAGTAGACATTGTGCAACTTACTGACCAGCTCCTGCAGGCAAAGGAAGGTGAGCTGCTCATAGCTTCTACATTACATAGCACATTCAATCTTACATGAAATCATTGCCAGGTTTGATGTTTAATTTTTATACATGACTTGCAAGAGCTTTATTACATAATTGGCACTAGTCCAGGTTTATATAAAAACATGCACGTAAATACGTGTGTGTGCATATAACAATAATAGCATTGCCAAATAATACAGAACCTCCAACAATACCCCATCCAACTGGTATAAAATGCTGTGCACCTGAACTTCCCACCTAGTTCTCTATTGCAGTTACTTGGGGTTCATTAATTATTTGCAAGGAACTGTATTGTTTAACATAATTTAATTAATTCAGCCCTAGTAACTGCAGTATCTTTTTAACAGAACAATTGGGACTGACGTATCAGCAAAAACTTTCAGAGCATAAATGTACATGAACCAAAGTTTCCCATAATGCAGTGCACAATCATATTAGGAAGATCAGGAGCAGAGCACTTCATACTGGATAGAAGAGGAGATGTTGCAGAATATGATATTAGAACATGCTCAGTGGTCTCAATGTTTATAGCATCTTCATTCTATTAGCCTTGTCATTACGGTATGGACCAGCCCACCTTTGTCATGATTACTGTGACTCTGCTCCATTACCTGTTGAAATACCATCCATGTATCCATGCTATGTGCAGCTTCAAGAATACAGTATATTGCAAAATACCTATATAACATGCTTGTTAGACATGTCAGTTTTTAATGTATCTTTTATCTATTTCGTAAATGTCTTTGTCAATTACTTTTTTTGCATGTGACTAGATGGAGATAGATTTAGCAGGCATTCTAGTAATGTAAAAACAAGGTTGACCCCTGTTACTGTGTCTTCAGGGACAGGACTGAAACCTAAAAAAACAAAAAAGCATTTTAATTTCTGGTTGAACATAAAGTCAAGTATAACACTTCTTAGAGCCGCCTTAATGCATTGGCATGCTGGGCAGTTGCCTGGGGGCCCCATAAGCATAGGGCCCCCATAGGCTTGCTAACTTTTCAGTATATTATTCCATTGATTTCACGTCAATTATAAAGTAATTCTTTGCAAAGAAATTTCACAAATGTTTGTGTTGAACACATGATTAATAATAAATAATATATAGTAATTCCGTACTGTGCCATCTCCGTCTGTATGATTTACCAACTGAGTACCATTTGTATGTTGAATTTCTTGTTTTTCATCTTCAAGGCTCATGTTATATTGTCCAAAGGTTTGTGCGGATTAATCTCTGCTTTGCCTGGGGGCCTATAATGTTTTTAAGACGACCGTGGGTGACAGAGACATTTACTGATCAGATTAAGTAAATTGTCAGCTCTGTGAGGCTTTCATTAATACTTTCCATCCTATCCTCGTACTTTTTAGATCTAACATTAAAAGACCAGAAGATGAAGGAGCTACTGAAACAGAATGAGATGAGAATGCTGGAGAACCAGCACTTCAAAACCCAGCTGGAGGTGACAAAAGTAAATATACAGAGTGGATGGTGAGGGTGTAAATGTATCACCATGTTAATCTGAGTAATGTAATGGTTATCAGTGACACCAGCAAGCCCGCACTAGTGCCAGGCCAGTCATGGTCTCTGCTCTTAGCAATCCCCTTTCCTATAGAACGTAACAATAATCCAGTAGACAATAACACCTAGATTGTAAATAAAACCTATATCAGACATCTGAGTGGGCCAAACTTATAAATACACAGTCACTTTTAGGCTGGTACATGCTCTCCTGGCAAAGCAAGATTTAGCACAGACCATACAAAGCCCAAAATTGGTCACAGGTGTTGCTAAGAAGATGCATTATTACATCATAGGCAAACCGAGGGGGGTTTACTAGTGTCTGGAAACCCCTTCCAAGCCTGGGACACTGTATAATTGAGGTGGCTGGACCCTGCCCCCGCTTCACGCGGCTCTGCTTGAAAACGGAGAGCTGCTTGCACCTAACAGTAGTGCATGCAACATTGCCCATGTATATTATGGGGATAGGGAGAGTTGGAGAGCAGCCAAGCACTGTCTAAAATTATAGCCACGCCCCCATGCATGCTGGTCACGCCCACTGGTGGTGTGGTGTGGAAACCCCCCTCTACAAATCCTACATTTGCCCTTGTACATATTTGTCTGAACACTGGCATACAAGTGCATATGACACCATGGAAAGCATTTTGCAGATCTGATATCCCAGTTTGAACTAATATGAAGACTATTTTCATTGTGTAGTTTATAGTAGCAAATACATGGTTATCAAACACTTTTCCAACTAAAAAATAATGCAGCCTCTACTGTCTGAGTAATTCTGTGACCATATAAAAGGTCTCACTTTTATTATTTTTATATTGCACAATAGAAATGGCATCTTTCCTTATAATACAGGAGCAGTTGTTTTTTTGGACAAACAAATAAAAATATATTTGTTGTAATGTTTGAATTACCATTTTATTCAATTAAATTTTATTTAATTATCTTCTTTTTTTTAATGAGTGAAAGTAAAGCTGTCAGCTTGGCACACAGCTGTGTTTGTGAGGTGATTCTGTCCATGAGAGGCTGGTAAAGAAGGAAGGGGTTTGGGAGAGGTCAGGTGTAGAGGTTATGATGGGTGTATTGTAAGCACTGCAATGGCTAGCTAAGGTAAATTTTAAATAAGAAATGATGCAAAAGTATGTTTAAAAACGATAAATAAATAAATATGAAACACAGTTATTTTTGTCATTGACAAGGTATGTCCTAACATGGCCAACAAAGGGAGAGGTATTATATATTTGATGATTGTAGAGGTTCACAAAAATAAATATGTCCATTACTTTTGTTTATACAGTTGTTCCCACCACTCACGTATTATAAAACGTTTAATTCAACTTATGTTATGGCTATAAAGGTGATCAATATTTGATAAATCCACAGAGTTATAGTACCAATATTGTAATGCTTTATATATATACACTGATCAGCCACAACATCAAAACCACCTGCCTAATATTGTGTAGTTCCCCCTCGTGCCGCCAAAACAGTTCTGACCCATCAAGGCATGAACTCCATAGAACCAAGGTGGCACCATCTGGCACTAAGAATTTAGCAGCAGATCCTTTGAGTCCTGTAAGTTGCAAGGTGTGGCCTCAATGGCTCGAACCTGTTTTCCCAGCACATGTCACAGGGATTTTGGAGGCCAAGTCAACACCTTTAACTCTTTGTCATGTTCCTCAAATCATTCCTGAGCAATGTTTGCAGTCTGGCAGGGCACAATATCCTGCTGAAAGAGGCCACTTTCATCAGGGAATAATATTGCCATGAAGAGGTGTAGTTGGTCTGCAACAATATTTAGGTAAGTTGCATGTGTCAAAGTAACATCCACATGAATGCCAGGACACAAGGTTTCTGTCATGCGCCGTCTCCGTCCTCCTTTGTCGGGGATGGACGCCTCTTCCGGTGCGTCCCGTTGCTAGGCAACGGGACACTTCTGTCGGCCGGGCCCGGGGCGCATGCACGGCCGTTGCTACAGCAACAGGACGCATTCCCCGGCTTCCTGAAATCCCCTGTCCACCAATGATATTGTTGTAGTCTCTATGTAAGGGAGACTCTGGCACCATTAGGGTGCCAGAGTATCTAGGTCTATGTCCCGTCTGCTCCAGCATTTCCTTGTACTTCTCAGCAACCTGACTGACTTCTTGGTTTCTGGCTTGGCTTTCCCTGACCTTCCTCGTGGATCTTCCTTTGATGTTACTACTCTCCTGTTTTTGACTTCGGATTGCCTGACTATGCTTCTGCCCGATTCCTCTGTACCTCGCTACCAGTTCGGCCTGACTCCAGATAGTTTGACTACTCTATTTTACCCACTACATCACTGGTGGCTAACTTGGAGGAAAACGACCTGCGTGCCTCTGCAGCGAACTCCAAACTTCCTTGCAGGGTCCCTGGTGAAGGGGCACGTTTAGCCTCCCTGTTAGCAGCGCAAATACCAGTAATTAGGCCTCAGTTTTGGAAATTGTGACTGTATACTCTGGCCATGACTTCTGAGGCACCTGATGAACCGAGTGCCCGTGACTTACTACTGCACCTTGCCCATGGGGTTGAGCAAGAGTCTGAACAGGCCCATTTGCTGCAATGTATCCAAGGGGACGCTGCTAGACTTGAGTCCCTCCAAGCCTCCGTGGCAGCCTCTCAGGCGGAACCTGTAACCTCCTCTGGAACCACTCCACCTACTTCTTCATCAGCCATTGTTTCTACCTCTTCTCTACGTCTTCCTCCCCTGGAGAAGTTTGATGGAGACCCCAAGAAGTGTAGAGGCTTCTTGAATCAGTGCCTGAACCATTTTGAGTGCAACGCAGCATCTTTTCCTTTGGAGCGTGTCAAGGTTGCCTTCATCATCTCTCTGTTGTCCGGGCAAGCCTTAGCATGGGCCTCTCCCCTCTGGGAACGTAATGACCCTCTCCTGTAGAACACCTCTTCTTTTATAGAAGGTTCTTTGACGAGCCTGGCCGTGTTTCCTCTGCGGTCTCCAGTCTTTTAAATCTGCACCAAGGTACCCAGACGGTTGGTCAATACGCTATACAGTTCCATACATTTGTGTCTGAATTGAAATGGAACAATGAAGCTCTGGTGGCAACCTTCTGGCAAGGCTTGGCAGATCGGGTCAAAGATGAATTAGTCTCCCGTGAGCTTCCCGCAGATTTGGGCTCTCTTGTTTCCCTGTGTAACAGGATAGATCTGCGTTTTCGGGAACGTATGCTGGAACGGACTACTACCTGACGTCCTTCTCCTCGACTTGCTCCTCACTTCCAGAATCCATTGCCTCCAGAGGAACATATGCAGATTGGTCGCTCTCGGCTCTCCCCTGAAGAGAGAGAGATGCTGTAAGCAGAATCTTTGCCTCTTTGTGGGGAACCTGGTCACGTCTTGTCTACTTGTCCAAAAGACCGGGAAATGCCTCCTCCTAGCCGGTGAGAGAGAGGCCGACTTAGGAGTCAAGTTTACTACTCCCTACACCAGTTCCAGTTCAGACTTTTTGATGTCCATCTCACTGGACACTCCTGTCGGTGCCTATGTAACCTCTGCCTTTGTGAATTCCAGCTCATCCGGGAAATTCATCTCCACCACTTTGGCTTCGCAACCCCAGATACCTTCTCGGAAATTGCCTCAGCCTCTCTTTCTCACTGCCGTGGATGGGAATCGAGTTACTAATAGTTCTGTATCCTGGATTTCTTCCCCTGTTCGGCTGACAGTAGGGGTACTACATTCGGAGTCTATTGAGTTTTTGGTTCTTTACATGGAGCCTATAATCTTCTACGCATCCGGCAGGGGGGCGAATGTAAGACTGCCTTTTGTACACGTGAAGGACACTTTGAGTACCTTGTACTGTCTTCTGGGCTTTGGAATGCCCCGGCTGTGTTTTAATCCTTCATCAATAAAACTTTCCAAGATTTGCTTACAACTATGTGGTTGAGTACTTAGATGATATTTTGATTTTTTTCTCTTGACCTTCCATCTCACCGTACTTATGTGAAAGAGGTCCTCTTTCGTCTCCGATCTAACCTGTTTTTCGGTAAGCTTGAAAAATGTGTGTTTGAAGTTCCTCATATTCCTTTTTTTGGGTTATATCGTTTCTGGTGCAGGGTTTCAAATGGATCCAGAGAAATTTTCTGCTATTCTTAATTGGCCCAGACCAACGGCTGTTCAGTGATTCATTGGTTTCACCAATTGCTCAATTCAACAGTTCTCTACCTTAATTGCTCCTATCACGGCTCTCACCCGGAAATCGGCCAATCCTCGGAACTGGACTCCTGAAGCAATGGTCGCATTTGACTCTCTGAAAAAGGCATTCTCTTCAGCTCCGGTCGTCGCTCAACCCGACCAACAGAGACCCTTCTTCCTAGAGGTAGATGCCTCATCTATAGGTGTTGGGGCAGTCCTTTCACAGGAGTCTACTTCCGGGAGACTTCATCCCTGTGGGTTCTTTTCCAAGAAGTTTCTCTCCTCTGAACGCAACTATGGCATTGGAGGCAAGGAGCTGCTTGCAGTGAAGTCTGCACTTGAGGAGTGGCGCCACCTCCTTGAGGGTGCCCTTTACCCTGTTACAGTCTTTACCGGCCACAAGAACCTTACCTACCTCCGGGATGCCTGTTGCCTGAATCCCCCCCAGGCTAGATGGTCTTCATTTTTTGCAAGATTTGACCTAAGACTTACCTATCGCTCCGGAACTCTGAATTCGAAAGCTGATGCCCTCTCCCAGTCTTTTGATATCTCTGATCGTCTACCGACCTCCGAACCTCCACCTATGATTGAGCCCTCCTGCATTGTCGCTCTTACCAGAACACCTCCCATTGGCTGTTCTTATTTGAAACCTCATCTTTGTCTAAGGCTCTCCGATGGGCTCATGCAGCCAAATTTGCTGGACATGCCGGGTTTGAAAAAACCTTCTCATTACTGTCTCAACATTATTGGTGGCCTACCCTTCGTGCTGATGTTAAGAAGTTTGTAGCTTTCTGTGTAACATGTGCTCAAAACAAAGTTCCCAGACAACACCCGCCCATATTACTTCTACATCTACCCATTCCTGATCATCCTTGGTTAAGTCTCTCGATGGATTTTATTAACGACTTACCTCCTAGTAACGGCTTCAACACCATTTGGGTAATGGTAGATAGATTTTCCAAAATGGCTCACTTCGTCCCTTTGAAGGGCCTTTACTCAGCTATGAAACTCGCACAAGTATTCATTAAGGAGATATTTCGCCTCCACGGTTGTCATCAAGGAATAATCTCTGATCGTGGTGTTCAATTCATATGTCGCTTCTGGAGGGCATTTTGTAAAGACCTTGGTGTTACCTCTAAAATTTTCTTCTGGATATCATCTCCAAATGAACGGTCAGACAGAACGGGTGAATCAAGATTTGGAACTTTTCCTCCGCTGTTTCTCTTCTCATAACCAATCCAACTGGAGTAACCTTCTACCATGGCCCGAATTCTCCCATAACAATCATATTCATACTTCCTCTGGGTTCTCTACAATTTTTACGATGTACGGTGTTCATCCCATTCTTCCTGATTTTTTTTTTTCCTGTTACTGTCCCGGCTGCTCTCTCCATGGTTCGAGATATGAACAAGATCTGGTCCTCTACCAAGGAAAATTTATTAAAGTCTTCCTATCACTACAAACTTTTTGCGTATCGTCACCAGAAACTAATCCCTACTTTCTAGGTGGGAGATAAGATGTGGCTATCCACACGAAACCTTAAACTTCGGATGCATTCTATGAAATTGGCACCACGTTTTATTGGACCTTTCCCTGTGATCCAAATTGTTAATCCTGTCACCTACAGACCTCGGTTTCCTCCCTCTCTAAGGATTCATAACACCTTCCACATTTCTTTGCTTAAACCTTTGGGGCTTAATAAGTTTTCTCGTACTCCATCCTTTCCTCAAGCTATTCCAACTACGGCTGGTAACAAGTACAAGATTTGTAAAATTTTGACTGTACGTAAGCTTCTGGGGCGTTCCCAATTCTTGGTTCACTGGAGGGGCTTCGGTCTTGGGTTTTTGAAGATGACTTGCATGCCCCCCATCTATTGGCTGCCTTTCAGAAGAAGAATTTGTTGACCGTTGTCTCCCCTGGTAGAGAGGGGGGTACTGTCAGGCGCTGTCCCCGTTTCTTCTCCTTTATTGGGGACGGACGCCACTCTCCTCTTCCGGCATGTCCCTTTGCCAGGCAACGGGGCGCTTCCTGCCTGCGGTCAGTCATGCTGAATGCCGAATCCCTTGTCCACCAATGATTTTGTTGTAGCCTCTATATAAGGGAGACTCTGGCACCATTAGGGTGCCAGAGTATCTAGGTCTATGTCCCGTCTGCTCCAGCATTTCCGAGTGCTTCCCAGCACCCTGACTGACTTCTTGGTTTCTGGCTTGGCTTTACCTGACCTTCCTCGTGGATCTTCCTTTGATGTTACTACTCTCCTAGTTTTGACTTCGGATTGCCTGACTAATGCTTCTGCCCGATTCCTCTGTACCTCGCTACCAGCATGGCCTGTCTCCGGATTGTTTGACTACGTTTTGCATGACCCCATTTGTACCTCACTACCCACACGGTTTGACTTCGGTTTGTTTGATTACTCTATTTCACCCACTACTTCACTGGTGGCTAACTTGGAGGGCCGCGACCTGTATGCCTCTGCAGCGAACTCCAAACTTCTTTGAGGGGGTCCCTGGCGAAGACATGGGGCACTTTAGACTCAGCGCCTCCCTGATCTCTCTCTCTATCATTGTCTGGGGAGAAGGTCAGATGTCTTCTGAGAGAAACTGCAAATTATTCTGTATGTTCCATTTGTTTGGTTCAAATGAGGGACACTAGGTCCCTCACTCTAGGATATTTCACTGTATTAGTTAGTAACCGGATGGCTAGAATTTTGTTTTATATATATATACATATATATATATATATATATATATATATATATATATAAATATATATATATAAATGTTATATAAATATATTTTTATTTTTTTCTTTTATTCTTTTTCTCTAGCTCTCAAAGGATATATCCCTGAGCTGAACATGAAAAGCTGTATCCTATATTTATCTAATTGGCTACTGTAATCTACAATATTTTGTACATTCTTGCATACGATATGTCGCTCAGACACATTTTATGTTGCCAGGGAAGTCTGCAAACTCTACAGGATGAAACAGCAATTCAACGGTCACTTCTTGAAGCTGAACTAAGGAGACAGGTTGGGAGACTGGAGGAGCTTGATAATAAGGCTGCAGTAACAGGAAAACAGTTTACAGATGCCAGTACTCAGGTTGGTGAAACCGTAGTTATATGTCAGTTTGGTGATTAGTGAAACTTCAAGTCATCTCTTAACATTCTGTTTTATTTTTAAATCTGGATTATCACAAGTAATTAAGGGATAGCAGGGTGGGCTAACAATAGCCTGGTACATTCAATGTGAATTAAAGTTTGACTTGGTCATGTCTCACTTATATTGTACTATACTAGTAGTTTGAGTAAAATTATTTTGTATATAACAATATGTCTTCAGTGGGAAATTCTAGAGTCTGTTCTTAAAGATGGTGAAGGAGTCATTACAGATGACAGTGAAGAGGAAATGGCTGAGAAAACAACCTTAACAGTAAGTGGGAAGAAGGTTCCACTGGTTGCTAAAAGTCTATGTATTATGATCGTATTAAAGAGGAAAAGTAATTGAGTGTCCAATGAATACATTATTTAATAAAACATTATTTTAGGAGTGAAGTTACGCAGCACAGCCAACATGTTGGTATGGAGTTCAGTCTCTGCACTCTCCACTGATAGTCAGCAAAGGGAAGTTTTTATATATATTCAACAATGAAAAACAGTTCACAAATGCACATAAAGGATTACAGTGTTATACAATGTTCCAAAAAGAAATCAATTACAATATGTAATAAGCTCTGTCTATTCTGAGTGGATGAAAATACCGTCTGCTGTTTTTGGTCCCTCAGGCATTGTTGTCATCTGGCTTTTTTGGTCATTTAGAACAGGTAACTCTTAAATAGAAATGTTACAATTAGTGAAGTCATATTTAGTCTGAAATGAACAAGAATTTCACAACAGATACGATAGTGACATTTTCCAAGATTTTAAAACTAGTACATATTACTAATCATATTATTATGTTATTGAACATTGATTTCAGTCTATGGGAGAATGCTAATCAGCGTCTGTTGTTTTCATTGCTAGCTGTACTGTGTTTACATATGAAACACTGTGAATACAACAAAAGGCTGTGTTTATACTAAATATATGTGCAAATCTAGTTTTTTTTGTTTAGATTAGTTTCACAAGTAATAAATGAGTATTAAAATACAATGAAATGACAATTAAAGATACAATCTTATCAATTTATTAAAAATTAACAACAGGCAGAGTCCACTTACAGCAGTGTTTCCCAACCCTAATCCTCAAGTACACCTAACAGTACATGTTTTCCATATCGCTTTGCTGAAGCACAGGTGTAATCATTACTGACTGACACATTTTGAAAGATCCACAGGTGGTATAATTATATCACTGGTCACCTGGAAAACCTGCACTGTTAGTACTTGAGGACTAGGGTTGGGAAACAGTGATTTACGGGATGTGATGGAGATATGTCCTGCCAATAAGTTGCTGAGCGAGTGTCATTCCAGTAAATGTGATATGAGTCATCAATGTGACATGACTCCATTGAGATTTCCGTGCTTTTAACTTTCAAGTTCAGATAATATTTCAAATAGTGTTTCAGATATTACCAGGATATGTATGTGGCTCTGCAGTTGACCTGAATATATTAGAAAATACATATGGAAAAATTGCAGCCATAAAAGACTAAAAGATGAACAAAAATTTATCAAAATTAGGCTAGTCTTTCAGACCTGGCCCTCTTACGCTTTCTGTAATCTGATGTAGGTTTATTAAGTACACAAGTTAACACGTGCATAATACTCATGCATTCTAGTCAAATCAAGCTACTTAAGGTGTTAAAAAGGTTCTTGTCATGCATTTGGGCCTAGCCCAGGCCTCCTCAGGGGAAGAGCGTTACTTCCTGACGCAAGCGCCCTTTTTTAACGTGGTTTTGTCCACATGTCACCACCTCATCATTTTTCTCCATCACCTCATCCTTCATCTTCATCGCTACATCCTTCATCAAGCTACTTAAGATGTTAAAAACTCCCCACTGTCACCCCCGGCAACCACCAACCAATCCCAACTGTCACTTCTCCTTCAAGAAATATATAGGTCAGTGTATAACTCTGCCCAGCAGTTGGCGCTGCAGCTTGGTTTTTTTTTTTTGTCACACACGCCACTAGGCATTTATATAGTAGATAGGGGCTACCACTATTGAAAGGCAAAATACTTTCTTCAGTATTTGCATGCAAAGAGGATAGGCAAGTATAAATATAATATGTGTGTGACATAGATCAACAATTTAGCAGGAAGTTGTGTAATCGCATCTGTTAAAATCCTTCACATTATATTGTATTGTTTTCATTATCATTGAAATTGATGGTAGTAAAAAACAACAATAAAAAATGTATCAAAATGTCTAATTCTGATTTGCTGGATCTGCAGATAACTATGAAATATTCCACTGTGACATTAGTCAATTCTTCTGCTTTTATTCACTTTGTTAAATCTTTTTTTTTATCCTACTTTTAAAGAAGAATTCAACTCAGAAATAAAATTTTAGTTGTATATGAAGTTTACAAATTAACAGAAAATACAAAGTTGTACTTTATTTTAGTCTGGCGTGACCCCAATTTGACAGGTCTTAAGGTTTAAGTGTTCTAGTCCCGTGGTCCTCTCTTCTATTACTGCTTTGCCTGATTCAGTCAAGCATTGGCGTTGTTATTGCCCCTTATGTGTCTGTCCCCCATTAATGTGAATGGGGGAGAGACACTGACAACACTGCTGTTAGTTTGGTAAAGGCCTGTCTTAGTAGGTGAGAGGATAATGGCAGGATGAAGCGTTAGAGCCATTAGGGGGACCTGCCAGATTGAAAATATGAAAAAACTGATGTCAAACTAAAGATAATTAAAACTTTGTATAGTCTCTCATCTTAGTAAGCTCCACTCAAAACTAAATGTTTCGTTTTTGGGTGGGGTTAGTCTTTAAGGCGGCCGTTTCAAAACATTGCAATTCTATTTCCTCACCTCTTTTTGAGGCACCAACATATTCTTCCATTTGTCAATTATTCATATTGTTTACTTCTTCCTATATGACTATGACTCCATATTCTTGTTTTTCATAGGAGTTCACAGAGGAACAAAATGATGTTCAGAACTTTAAAATGGAACTCAACACTATAGAAATTGGCAGTGCTGTCACAGAGGAAGTATCCGAACCTGAGTCTTTGGACTGCAATATTCCATCTTTTCCTATATTTGATGAGGCTATTTCTGATACAACATTGTATTCTGTTGTGGAGGGAAATAATTCCACTATTAGTTCAGTTTGTGTAGAAGAAGAGCGTAACACAAGTCTTACATCACTTCCTCTATCTCAGAACAGCGAACCTACTATGACACAACCACCTAATATATCCACTATACAACTATGTGATGCATCTGAAGTGGAAATCCATCACATAGACAAAAACAATTCTGAAATGTACCCTGCTACATCCTGTGCTGAACTTCAAGAAAGTGTTATGTTAGTCCTGACACCTCCTGTGTCTCCAGAGAACATGATGTCACTTAAAGACAAGTTTACGCAAAGCATTTTACCTCCTGTGATAGAAGAAAAGGGTCATTCTGCAATAGCACATACAGACTCAGCAGAGATATCAGATGGCAACCTGTCCCTTTCTCTGCCTAGCGGTGGATGTAATGTTACAACATCATGTCATGAGACTGACAAGACAACCCAACTTATATTGTCAGTACCTATGGCTGAAAAGTATACCAGTCCCATTACCGCTATTTCCTTGTCTCACAAGAGAGACCAATGGTCTCAGACTGACGGCAGTAACACTTTATTTCAGGAGTCTGAGAAGAATAATAGTCCTATTACACTACTCAAGACTGATGAAGACACAAACCCTATGACAACAATTCCTATCAATGACAATTCCTATACTTATCTGATGATATCACCATCAAATATTAAGACAAGTGCTGATTTTCCACCACCTTCCACACTAGAGCAGAATATTCACATATCTGTTCCTGCAGATAACACCATGACAGCACTTTCTCCTTCATATGAGAATGGTGACCTGACTGCATCAATTCCTGAGCTGGATCAGAGTTCACACAATAGTATATCAGTTCCCGTGCCTGACGTGAACACTCTACATTTTACATCACTTCCTGTGTTTGACAAGATCACTGAGGTTATTACATCTCTGTCTGCACCAAGTGACATCATCCGTCCAGTTACATCACCTCCTTTGGATAGTGAGAATAGCAATATAGATGAGAGTGTTCATACTATATCACTTATCATACCAGGTAAATTAATCAATTTTATTACATCATGTATTGTAGTTGATATTGCAGACAATTTTATTACAGTTTTCCTGCTCTATGCTTTAATATAATGAAAGTACAATAGAAAACTAGTTTAAACATGTCTCTAAACACCATCATATTCCTTCAGACCATAAGATGCAACCTCCTGAGACACATGAAGCAGAAGTTACTCCAGAACAAAATCAAGGAACTTTACTCTCCAAAGACACTGGTTCTATAAACCAACCATCTGAACCAGCTATACTCTGTAAGGATCTAGCAGGAGTAGAAAACAAAAAGGTATTTCTGATTGGTTATTGTGTCTGTAAAGTCCTCAAACTTGCACATTTTGTTATTTTGTGGATCAATCCAATCTGATGCCCCAGTGAAAATTTAGGCTTTACTAATAAAGTCCAACGTGATATAGGACTCATTGTTAGACTTCCCTAATGATGGGGCCTGTATATGAGAGGCCCTAAGGGATGTTATTTCAATCCTCTGATGAGCAAGGAAAACAAGATACTCTTTGCTGAGAGAAGGGATATTCTTCTTTCAGGTGAGTGGTTTTGCTAAAATATCTCTGCTGTGTCAAATTAAAGAAGACCTCTGTTAAAACTAAATATTTAGTAGTTAATATTTAGTTGAGCCCAATGAGTTAGTATAATAATATAATAAAAATATATAATTAATCAGATCTTTCCTTATGGCTGTACCTGTCCCACATTGTACTCCTGTTTCAAACACACTGAACAGCTGATACTCCTCCTTATTATACCTTCTGTTCTATTCTGAAGAAGGACAAGTTCACAGTGGGGTCTCAACACGCATTTAGCCTGTTTCAAACACGAGATGAGCTTGGGTGCAGTTTTCCTAGTTTTGGGTGGAGTTAATCCTTTGAAACAGTTTTTAAAAAAATACTAATTTCAATGTTACCTAACAGTATTAGCCCTGACATTTGCATAACATTTGCATAACATTTACATAATCCAAACATTATCCCTAGTCCTAAATCTGAACCTTGCCAATAATGCCTTAGAGGCACTAAGTCCAGTTGGGTGTTCCCTTTAGAGTTATACACCAAGGACTTGTACAGACACCTGGCACTAGATTGTGTTTGGATGTGAATTTTGCACCAGATCAGAGTAGGTGGTTTTTAGGTCTTTTTGGGTCTATATTTTTAATGGAACCTATTTTGAGCTTTCATGTCGTGCTTCGGTGGGGGACTGAATTTCCAGGCTCACTCCAAGCAATGTAATAAAAAAGCTTGACACACAACGCTTGGCACCTGTAATAAATACACCCCCATTCCCCTTCATTGCAATCATAACTTAGCCATAAATTAGGTTAAACCATACAGTATTATTAGGAGAAAAACAGAAACTTTAATTTATTAAAAGGGGTGTTACTAAAGAGGTAGGCGATTGTGACACTTTTATGCAGTGTGCTCCTGGAGAAGTTTATGGCATCTCTTCACATCTAGAAGCACTTCTAGTTTGTGGAGAGGTCTCCTGAGAGCAGACAGTAGACATGAAGCTCTCTTCCTCCTGATGGACCATCAGGATGCAGCAGTGCAAAACCAATTCGTTTTGCAGTGTGCATCAAGTGCGCTGCTAAATGGCCTCCCCTGTTGGTTTCGCTTCAGACAGGATGGACATTCCACACAGAAGAGGGTGAAGTGTCACCTGTGAAAAGCCTGGACAGTAGTGATCATCATGCACAGTTATGGGGGATCTCACAAAGATTGCATAAATGTATGCAGGAAATAAGAGAGTTGCTTACTACTGAAGGTGAGTGATCTGTGAAATGTTTTTGTACAAAAATATATCTATTATTATATTTGATAATTACCTATTAAAATGTATTTGTTTACCTACATATTGTCTAATATCTCCACTGGCTTGCCCGTTATCCTCTTTACACAACTATACTTGGTTTTCAGGCTTTCACTCATTGGCTGATGGTTTAACAGAAGAGGTTGAAGGTAATAATGCAGATGGAATATCTGGGAATCTTAAACAACTTGAAAACTTTCCAGCAGGTAAAGGTCTTTCTTCACTGTACTCAGATATATGGAATGGAGGGTTCTAAGGTGGCAGTCCTAGAGGGGTGTTGTGTGAATTACTTATAGCTGGGGAGCAAATTGATTTTGGTGACATCCCAATAGGTTAAGAATGGCCTTAATATGGAATTATTTAATTTTTGTATTGTAGCGCAATTATTCTTGTGTAGTATGCCGTAGACATCACCGATCAGCAATACCAATATATGTGTCACAAATTAAATGTAGGGACTGACTGTGCTCTCAATGCTTAATGTTCTATTCTGATATAAAAGCCTGCAGGAATCTTTTTTTTATTCTATCAGTCTTGCACAGTTTACTACATACTGCCACAAGAAAGAACACTGAGCACAAGCAGTTACCTGATGAACATTCACAAGGTGCCGATGTAACAAGTGGAAACAAGAGCACTGAAAAAAACTGGTATGGAAAATTGGCAAAATATCTTTTCATTTCTAGATCATACCTGTATTTTTTTACATTTGAAAAGCCTTTTGAATTTGATCGTTCAAGTGTAATGTGAAAAATATTTCAAATTCAATTTTTTTGTGTGGTGGAATCATTGGCGCATCAAAGTCTTATTCACAAGAACTAGACAACTATAAGGGAAGCAGCAGTATTCCCATTCATACACAAGATCTCTCTTTGCACAAACCAAAGTAATTATCACATTTTAATAGTGTGATGAAACTTGCAACATAAAAATGTTTATTTAAGCAGCGGCGCCGGAGGGGAGGTTGCAGCCGTCACATATGAGTCCCAGCACCAAGTCCCAGAAAACCTGAATGCCGCTAACCACTGTACATTGCCTTGTATTGTTATTTAATTTTTACATTACTGAATGTCTTTCTTTCATTTCCTCTTGGATGTCCTCTC
The DNA here is from genome assembly GCF_038048845.1 of Mixophyes fleayi. NCBI lineage: Eukaryota > Metazoa > Chordata > Amphibia > Anura > Limnodynastidae > Mixophyes > Mixophyes fleayi. The sequence continues at coordinate 128,420,546 of NC_134405.1, forward strand.
CACCTTAAATTCAATCTTTCAAAAACGAAACTAATAATATTCCCACCAGTCAAGAGAAGCTACCTACCTTACATCTCTATTCCTGTTGACAACACAACAATAAACTCTACCCCTCAAATTTGCAGCTTATGTGTCATCCTTAACTCCAGAACTGTCCTTTGTGTCCCTGCTATACTGTACATCCTGTTACATATATGACATGACGATGACGATCAGCAGCATTATCTAACTTCACATTGGCTGTCTTCTTATTGACTGATTGCGTGTAGCCCTCTCGTACTGATTCATTTGATTTATGGTTATATCATATTTTCTGTGTTTGCATTTGTTACTTTTAAACTTTACAACCACTGCGCCATAAAAGCAGAAGATTCCAATTGCACTCATACTCGATAAAGTGACATGTGTGGGGGTGTTGGTAATTAATGATTATATTATTGCTTAAGTGCAAGCACACATTTTCCTACTAAAACTGCAAGAACACACTATAAGAAAAATATTCTTTCTTGAAACTATACTCAAGAAATATTGTCTCCCACAAAGGGAACAACATTGTGTGTTTTTGGTGACTGAAATCAGAACCTTTTCCTACTAATACTCCTCATTAATGCCATACATATATTTCCACATGTGCCCCTTCAAATAGTTATCCTGTGGTCATGGCACAGGTCGCTCAAGCATTATGTGCCCAATCTCAGTCCCTCTTCAGCAAGTGTTCATTATGATGTCAATTTCCAAGTTTAGTGTATGGTGTACATACACCACCACATCCAAGGGACATGGTCTCCTCTGGAAAGCTCCCTACCTATCCACATCATGGAATTCGGGACCATTTATCTGGCTCAGTGTGACAACAGCAATTCAGTGGCTAACCTGAACCATCATGGGGACAGTTGCAGGTCATGATGGGAGCACCTTGAATCCTACAATGGTCAGAGTTATGTGTGTTATGGGTTCACTCTGTGATTCAGACAATGTACAAGGTTTTAACGTGTTGGGTAACTGGTTGTTTCCGTATACCTATTCCAAGTTCTACAAAGTGGATGTTACTGTCTTGGTGAAGACTGCCTTCAGCAGAAAAGTCCACCAGTTGGCCTTCCACTCCGTCTGTTGAGAGTAGCTTTAGAAAACCAGATCTACTGTAGATGGAGAAAAGAGGATTTTTATACTAGATGTTAAATTTATTTCCCTGATGTTGTAGGGGCATACAACCATGCAGAAATCTCTCCCAGCAGGTGCTCCTCTTTGATTTTGACTGGTAAACTAAAGAAGAGGTTTATCTGGGAGAGAAGTTGTCAGTTTTTGCTCCTAGTGTTGGAACATAACCCATCACTTTACTTTGATGATAAGTTATTACTGATGCATTAGAAGTACAAACTGGCTACAATATCAATTCTACATCAGTCACCTTTTGCTACATTGAAACTGCCATATTCATCTGTCAAAACCAAGATACATTGCTATACTGTACATACTGAATAGATGAACAATGCCATATAAATGAAACCCATTTGTTCTGATCTATTGTAGCAAGTATCGTTGCTAACAGGACAGCTAGTTTACATATCCAAGTAACTAAAACATGAAATAATTATACTATTTTTTTCATTTTGTTTCATTTAAAAAAATGTTTACACTATTTTAATGACAGATCAAGATCTAAACCCATTGTTTTCATCCAAACATTTAATTTTAGCCCTCTGTTATCAATGCATACAGAAGATGGAACCCAAACTTGTGATGATCTATCAGTAAGTAGAAGTAAAGTATATATCTCAGAAAGTACTTAGACATTCACACTACTAAGTATGCCATAAATGCCATGTTCAGCACTACTAGATCTTAAACTCTATGTCATTTCTAGTTAAATTACAAATAGTCCTAATTGTATAGTTTTAATTTATTTTAACAATATTACGCATTGAACCATAGATTCCTTCTGGTATCAAGATACACAAATGTGCCCTGACATACTAGTTGGGAATCATTTGATTTACGTGTTTCATCAAAACATAGCTAAATACGAAGGACAATAATCGTATTAGGATTGAAATGTAATGTATTCTGTGTGCCTAGGTGCATGCTCCTCTCAGTCACGATTCTGGCAATACTCGCTCACTGATATTTACCCGTCTTGATGAAGAACACAACAGACGAGTTTTGCAACGGGCCAGATACCAGGGCAGGTTACCAGGTCATTTACACCAGGTGAGAACATCATTCTGCAGTATACGTTCTCTTGGCTTCTCATTCTGAAGATATCTTCCTACTATCTGCTATCCTTACAGGATGCCAGCAGAGTAATGACAGAGTACCGCATGATGCGCCAGGAGAGATTACAGGTTCTAGTTTGGAGATACGTTATATATATTGCCTGGAAAAGGGCTGAGAACCTCTTACAAAAGCAGTGTCTCCTGAGACCACAGGTCACCCCCACCCTAACTAAACTGCAAAAGCTGAAACATCAGGTAATGTCTGCCGTACCACAAATATCCCTATAAGTATTTCCAAGGAGTTTACTGATAAGAAATAATCTTATTAATAATGTTATATTATTAATACTAGAATACTGATATAATTGTAGGCACTTAGCAAGGTAACTGCGTAGTACGGCATACACTGCATCTCCAGCACAATGACACAACAACATCCTACTGTGGTATACTACTATTTTTATTTGAGAATATGTCTGTGCTGCAGGTTTTCCTTCGCTGGCGGGAAAAGATGATGCAGAGTCAGGAGGAGCGGCTAAGTCTTTCTGTAGCTCTTCACCAGACCTTACAAGGCGTGCAAGAGGAGAGTGGGATATTCCTAATCAAGCCTGTGCTTTCTTGGCCTGCAAGGTAATAATCTGAGCATGTCAACCTTCTACACGATGGTGTGAGGAGAAGCTGTACTATGCACATGACGTCTTGGTGCAGTACCTCCACCTCAAGTGGTCATAACAGGGAACAAAGAGACAGTTTATGGAAATACTCCCAAGAACTTCCAAATTAGTGCAATACAGGTCTGAATGCAAGAGTTCTAGTGCTTCACCACTGGGTTACAGTTTATGAAAACCCAAAGTATAATAATCAGAGGTGCTATTGTCCATATCAAGTTCTTAAAGAACAAACAAGGACAGGCACCCTACCCCAGTGCAGAAAGACAATGGCACACTCACATTATGTGGGACTGCCATATTTTTTTAATTAAAACTGGAATACTAATCTGTGGCTTGCTTGAGATACAAAAATCAGACCATCTTTCCTTTGGGTACAAACTGCTGTATGAACCTATACTACCTTTCCTTGTTAATTTTGGTAGATTTCTGGATTATTGGAAAATATCAAAATAATCATTGAGAGTTGGCAGACTGTTCTACACGAATCTGACACATGGGAGTCATAACATTGAGAGGCAACACAGAGCCTCAGGAAAATCTGACACCAGTCAATTCAATTTGTCAGTCTCCAGTCTCTCTATGATGATATTGACTATCCAGTGTTGTACTTAGCTCCAAACCACCGTGAGTTGCAGCCCAAATAAATGATACCTGGAGGAAATAACAGTTAAAAGGGCACAAGTATGATCCTGCTGCAGGCTTCTCCTTGGTGGAAGAAGCTCTAAAATAAGCAGCTACAGAATAAAACCTATAGGTTGTAGTTCTAGCTTTAATTTCTAAATCCATTGCATTAGGTATTATAAAAATGTTATCTTTGACACTAGAGCTAAGATGTGTTATATGTATTATGATTTGTCTCATTTAGCTCATCAGCGACGGAGACTCGCAAGGAAATACGATTTCGTTATAAAGCACTTCGGCAGCCTACGTTCCCCTCACTGGACCAGGTAACATTGGTGGTTAAAGATAAAGTGTATTACCGTATTAAATATGTAAATAAAATAACCTTAGTTGATCATTATTAATGATACCATCATTTATCATTTATCTATTCCTAACTTTGTTCACACACCACACACAAGAGGTACAGAGTTTGCGTTGTTCTTGTGTGTACTTTGGAATTTATTTGGAGACCTCAAAGGAAAGAAACATTTACTAGATGACGAGTATGTTAACGATTTTATTAATGTAATGAAATCACACTTACACCAGTTGAGATTAAAAGGCATATCAATGAATACCAGGCTGGTCAGATACTAGTATCCTCCCTGTGCTATGCGTTTCATATTTCTCCTTCTACAGGCAAACTGGAGGCACTACAGCCAGCAATAATCTACCACAATCAGCTGGTGCTTTATACAGAATTCCCCCTTAAAACATAATTGATTGTCGCAATGTTTAACAAATGTGCACATATGCTAATTCCATAAGGGTAATATCTATTAATACAATTGTCTAGTAGTAGTTAATTGTAACAGAAGATAGACTATAGTCAATAGACAGTAAAGATGATAAAAATAATAGACATACAATTTAAATAATAATAAAATACAATTATATAAACATGTTAATAGCTTGACAGTAATAAATACAATTCTCAATACCATTGATAAAAAAAAAATAATCCAAATTAAAAAGCACTATATATACTATGGAAATAAAAATCATCTTAAAAAAACATTAAAATCAAAGTCATTATTACCAACCATAGTTACAAAAGTATTTAGCATATAAATCCAGGAGGCCTCTTGTTCTCATGAGACCAGTTAATCCATCTATCTATCTACAGGGATAGTTTCAAGTCACAAATCTCAGATATCGGGAGTCAGTGTAATTGGCTTCAGAAAAATGTCTCTATAAACCATGTGTGATATTTTTAATTTTGTTGCAGGTGCTCATATATGCCTTCTTTTAGGTGCTCATATATGCCTTCTTTTAGGGGTTTAATGTTGCTTACTGCATATTGTAGACCACATTTGCAGACTAGAGGATATATTACATAGGGAGTATGGCGAGTAATATTATCTTTAATTGTAAAAAGACGATCATTGCTCTAAGAAATAACATTGATATCATCATGCTACCCATTAATGAACAATTTGCATTTTTTGCAGGTAATCTATTGGGTTCACATTTTGGATTTTCACCAGGAAAACAGGGGGCTAATTTATTTTTAAAGCTAGAGGCAAAAGTATATATGAATTTCAGCCTGTCTGAAAGAAAAGCATCTAGTACATTTGTAGGAGCATCCAGTTATTACTAATTAAGGATTCTATCTTCTTACTGTATTTGGATATAATGTTCAGATTGTAGATGGGGGCACACTTTCTAGTGATTATTTCCAACAATGAATTTTGGTCAACGATTATCAATCTCTGCTTTCATATTAGATAAAAGGTTAGCACTATCTAATACACTACTACTGATTTTTTTAGGATTGATTTTAAAAAAGACTTTCGGTTTGTTAAGAGTATAAAAGGCATAAAAAAAGCATCACAATAGAATAGTACAGAATTTTAAATGCAGCTTTTACTGGATTGGAGGATTGGAACCACGTGGGTGAAAGGTTAGAGCAGTGTCTTTGATCAGCAGATTTTAGGACTGGGGTATAGAAGGCAGTGGTTCAAGATCTAATTTACCAATTGAGCAAGGGTTAGTTGTGAAATGATGTCCAGGTAGCCCACACTTTATGAAAGATACAAAGGAGTTTCTCAGAATGCAAGTAATATGTTCTATTTGGTACGTGAACCAAACATGCTTGTTAACCTAGAATTTTTATGCCAACTAGTGACATTCAACTTCTTTAAAGTTGGTACAAAAGTTTTGAACGATCCACTTGGATTACAAAATCTACGAACACCAATGATGTTTTGCTGGCTGTGGGAGAAAATTACATTAAACTGATTGGAGCTTAAGTCATTAATTAACATTAAGACATAAAGACCAAGCCATCTATATAGTGTTTACATCTGAAGATTGATTGCAAATAGAGGATTGTTAGTCCAAATATGAGAGTTGTCACAGTAGTCCGTCAGTTGGTTTGTGTTAGGCAGCATTCCCGCACTCTCTCTGCTGTGTGGGGTCATCTCCTTCCTTCTCCATCGGCTTCTACGCATGCGTACCTCATCGCTAGGTGATGACAATTCTACTGTCCTCGGAGGCGGTCAATGATATCACTGACCACCAGGTGTCTAATTAAGGATCCCTATATAAGAAGGACTTTGGCTCCCAAGATGTAGGCTCTGGCCTTCTTTATGGATCACTGAGATCGTAGTGGGTTTCTTCCGCTGTTATTGGGGCATTAAGAGTTTTAACGGCTTCTGTGGTCAATTTAGGGAGATTGCAGCTAGTTTAATTGTTATTAAATTTATTCTCCAAATCCAGTGGTTTTTAGTAGGTTATAGAGTTGTAGCAAGCCCAAAATTCTTCAGTGAATTTTTGGGACATAGTAAGCTATCTGGCCCTGTGAATTTTGAATAGACGCAATAGCATTGTGTGTTCAGCATTGTCAAAACCTACTGGCCAGCAGAGAGTCCTTTTTATCGCATTATTCATAAACCTTTCGGTTCATCAACTTGTGTAAAAGTTAGTTTAGAGAACTGGGAGGTGAGGGACTGTATATCATGTTTTACTAGTCTTACTGGAGCTTCTTCCAATTTTTCCAGATTTTTGGGAGTTAATGAAAGGTAGCAATACTGGTTCTTTTTACAAATAGAAAATGAAACTCTGTTTGGGTGATGTCAATATTTAAACCTTTTTAAAAGTGGAGTGATGTTTTAAAGTACTGTGGAAGTGACAAGATATGTGGAATTATCTTCAGAAGAGCTGTGATTTGTATTAGTATTGTGTCCAGTAATGTCGGTGTGCTTGTTTGAGGGTCAGACTCAAGTACAATCTTATAGAGATTAATAAAAAAAAATCCATCTTATTTAGAGATTGAGTGGGGGCAATTTTCAGCTCTTTAGACAGTAGTTCAAATTGTGCATTACTGAGTCTTAATTTGGATAAATTAAAAATACCTTTCTCCCTTAATTCTTCATTGTTGTAGTGTTACTTTTTTAGGGGCAGTGTGGTTGCAAGATAAGAAAGGTTATAGCTAAGAATTTCCTAATTTCTTTCTAGAAGTGTCAGTCTCCCTGTTGAATCAGTGCTGGCGTATGTTAGTCATTTTATGTTTCTATCTTTAGGATGGTCTTTTGTGCTATGGCAGAGCTCCATCCCATGCGCCCAAACAATGGAAGAACATACACTCCCACACAGATATAAGACCACTAGTGATCACACCCAAACTGCTGGAGATGGACGTGCACAGAAACTTGTGCAAGGAATGTTGGTGAGTGCAGAATCTAAAATAAAACAATATGTATCTAGACAGAAACCGTAAAATGATCCAGGTCACCAGTGATACATTGTAACAGTGGATTTAGACCAGAGGGGCCAATATGACTTTAACAAGCAATAGCTTAACATACTGTGAGTGGCTTTCTGTATACTACTGTTAAACTACTGTTTATCAAGAAACTCCAAAACTATAAACTCAGATACGATGAAAAGCAAGTTTCTTTATTTCATGAAAGACACAAATATGTGGATGCCTTGCTCAGTGATCAGTAGACACTCCACTTACTACACATGCAAAACATGTTATATCCAGACATCACAGGGAGAAAGATAAGGACCATGACCTCAATCCATTACTAATAGAAACCGTTACATTATACCGTTACATTATTCTCACCATATTCAGTGACTATGTGGCACCTGCAATGCTCTCAAAGCACATCAAACAAAGGAACCTCTGCACCTACACATAATCCATGACTTGTCCTGGTCTGTCACTGCTGCGGAGATCTTTGAATGGAGAGGAAAGGAACATCTCATTTTGGTGGACATTTATTCAGGGTGGTTTGAGACTGACTACCTACCCAATCTCACCAATGCTACTGTTATTGCCAAACTCAAGAGATACTGCCATGCAATTTATGAGTAGAGAGTTCAAAGAGTTTGCAACTACCTGGGACTTTCAACACTCTACCAGCAACCCCAAATATCCTCAATCCAATTGGCTAGTAGAAAAAGCTATAAGCTCAGCCAAAACACCTGCTGGAAAAATGCACACATGATAACACCGATATCTTTGCAGCGTTGCTTAACCTAAGAAATACACCAAGAGATGGTTTACCATCACCTGCCCAGTGGTTATTGTCACCAGGACTCTCATCCTTGTTACTAAGCAACAATTGCAAGAGTGAGTACACACTCTGATTACCTCAAAACAGCTGTCCAATAAAAGAAGTTCTGAACAAGCAGCACATTGTCTTCCACATCTTATGCCAGGTCCACCGGTCCGAATGCAAACTCCATGTGGATATGACAGACCTGCCACTGTCCTCCAAGAATCTGCTGGTCTCCAGAGTTCCAGAGTTAAGCTGAGGGTGCCACCTATGAGGGTAACCGTCACCATATACTGAGTGTGCCTGAGGAAGTTCCTCCAGCAACCATGGTTGACCCAGAACTCATTCACACTTCACAGGAGTCAAGATTTGATGTGCCCATGACTATACCTTCAGACTCTAGACTATCACTTGACTTGCCTGAATACTCAGGTGGACTTTTGGGAAATAATCAACCAGTGACACTTCCTTTTGTCACATGGTCTAGTTGAGTGTCCAAGCCTAACCCGAAATTCCAGGACTATGTAACTTAGTGGTAATTCTTCCATGGCCTTTTCTCTCATTCACTGGCCACCACATCCTACTCCACTGCCACTTTAGGCCTAACCCATTATCTGTATTTTGAAGGGAAGGATGTAAATGTATGATCTGCCAGAGCCTGGCAGGAAGTGAGGTCGTGGGCTATCCATGCTGGGAAGTTCCTGTTCCCTGTTCTACATTCTAGTTATGTATACTATGCATAGTAAACATGTTATGTTTCACTCCTGAGAGTTGTCACTCCAGTCTTTCTAAACCCACATCTACAAAGTGTAACATGTATGTTGATTTCAGGTAATGCATTAAGTTTGTGTGTATAGGGGGTGTGGTGCAGTGTCGTTAAGGGTTGTTATAATGTTTGCTGTGTAGTAGGTGTTGTGTTGCATTGTATGCAATGTGCGTCTCCACAACCCAGCAAGCAGACTGTTGTGGGGAAATGGTGGCCACATGGAGGTGTAGTGGTGAAAACAATAATATACTGTACTACATCATGCTCTAGTCTGACTAGAGGATTATAGGTACTTAACGCAGGTCAGAAAATAAGACAGAGATAACATGTTAGAGTTATTAAAGTATTTAAAGTATAGCTATAAAAAAATATATACAACACCTGAAAGTTGGTTAATATTTAGTAAAGAGTGACGAGACAGATTTTTGTTTGCTGAGGATAAGACACCATTCAATTAAACACATGACTACTTGTCAAATCTAACTCTTTATAAATGTTTGTTTTTGCAATGTATATCTGCTATAAATAGAACAATACAAGGATTATGTCAGGAATGCGAATAATATTAATTAATATTAATAATTATAAGAACATAGCACTGCCGCGCTATTGATTGTGTAATACACATTTTTTTGTTTTGCAGTGTGATGTCTCAGCTACGCGATTCTTACACTGGATTACCTCTAAAAACCACCTCCCTTCAAAAAAATATTGTCAGTGTGAAGCGGACTCCTCCTTTCCCTGCATTGTGAGACAGAAATAGAAGTAAAAGACTACACATTTTTTCACAGTTCTACAAACTAATAAAAATATACCAGAGTGGAGTGCTGCATCTTAGGACTTTACTGAGTAGACATTTGCCTGCAAATATTGGAGTCATGTCATATTTTTAAAAGCTGGCACTCAAGTTTGAAATTTTATATATATATATATATAAAACAGTATATGTGCCATGTTCAAGAACAAATAATAATTACAAAATAGGATCAAATCCGGCAATAATGGTCTTTGGTGATAGCCGTCACCGGCAAGCAGAGGTTCATAAATAGGGAGGAACATTAAATCGGGAGACTATTCCTGTTTTCAACTGATTTAGGGCTTTTCCCTATGGTATAAATAGATACCTGTATGTATTGGCTTGAACAGAATATACCGTATTTCCCCATGTATAAGATGTACATTTTTCCCCAAAATTTTGGGTCTAAAACCTGGGTGCGTCTTATACAGGGGTAGCAGGGATGCAGGGGGGAGGGGGGGCGGGGCAGCGTTACAGTGGCAACAGGGGGGATCGAGGGGGAGCGGGGCAGCGTTACAGTGGCAGCGGGGGGATAGAGGGGGAGCGTGGCAGCCTTACAGTGGCAGAGGGGGGATCCAGGAGGAGGGGGACAGGCACAGTGGCAGCGGGGATCCAGGAGGAGGGGGACAGAGGCACAGTGGCAGCAGGGATCCAGGAGGAGGGAACAGAGGCACAGTGGCAGCGGGGATCCAGGAGGAGGGGGACAGAGGCACAGTGGCAGCGGGGATCCAGGAGGAGGGAACAGAGGCACAGTGGCAGCGGGGATCCATGAGGAGGGGGACAGAGGCACAGTGGCAGCGGGGATCCAGGAGGAGGGAACAGAAGCACAGTGGCAGCGGGGATCCAGGAGGAGGGGGACAGAGGCACAGTGGCAGCGGGGATCCAGGAGGAGGGGGACAGAGGCACAGTGGCAGCGGGGATCCAGGAGGAGGGGGCAGGCACAGTGGCAGCGGGGGATCCAGGAGGAGAGGGGCAGAGGTACAGTGGCAGCGGAGGGGATCGAGGGGGAGCGTGGCAGCATTACAGTGGCAGAGGGGGGATCCAGGAGGCGGGGGACAGGCACAGTGGCAGCTGGGATCCAGGAGGAGGGGGACAGAGGTACAGTGGCAGCGGGGATTCAGGAGGAGGGGGACAGAGGTACAGTGGCAGCGGGGATTCAGGAGGAGGAGGACAGAGGCACAGTGGCAGCGGGGATCCAGGAGGAGGGAACAGAGGCACAGTGGGAGCGGGGATCCAGGAGGAGGGGGACAGAGGCACAGTGGCAGCGGGGATCCAGGAGGAGGGAACAGAGGCACAGTGGCAGCGGGGATCCAGGAGGAGGGGGACAGGCACAGTGGCAGCGGGGGATCCAGGAGGAGGGGACAGAACTGTTATTTGATGAATCTGTGTGACGATCTGACTTGCTGTCCACTTCATCCCCCTCTTAAGAAAAAACTCCTAGGGATATATTTACGAAACTGCGGGTTAGAAAAATTGGAGATGCTGTCTATAGCAACAAATCAGATTCTAGCTGTCATTTTGTAGACTGCACTAAATAAATGATAGCTAAAATCTGATTGGTTGCTATAGGCGTTCAGTAAATATACCCCTAGAAGAAGTAAAAACAAACCACTATCTTATACCAGCATGGGAAAATATGGAAAGTGGTTTAAGAAGACAAAAACCACTAGAAAACTCACAAATGCATGCTACATATAGGAATAGAACAAGGTTTAAAGAGAAGACAACTGTGAACATTATTGTTAAGGTCCTATAATTTACAAGCAATTAAAATCTTTCAGCCAATTATCTTACTAGTATGTTTTTGGAGTGTGGGAGGAAACCGGAGCACCTGGAGGAAACCCACACAAACACAGGGAGAACATACAAACTCCACACAGATAAGGCCATGGTCGGGAATTGAATTCATGACCCCAGTGCTGTAAGGCAGAAGTGCTAACCACTAGGCCACTGTGCTGCCCAATGCTAGGTGGGGACCTTCACTGCACCCACACCTCACAGGATCACCATTATGTAACCAACATTAGAAGAATGTTTACTCTACACCATACATGCATGGAGCCACTGCAAGAGCTACATTTTATCAGCATCCACTTCCTCACAACTGTCTACGCAGAGCTGGATTAATGCACTTAAGACAGGAGGGTATTAAGGTCTAATACACATATATACAAACATTGCTCCCTTCATATAACTTCCATTGCCCCCTCCATACTCTCAAATTGGCCCCTAATCTCTCTCATTGCTGCCACCCTTCATGCCTCTTTCATTGCTACCACCCTCCACGACTCGCATTGCTATCTACACCATGTCTCTCTCATTCAATCTACTCCATGCCTCTCTAATTGCTGTCCCCTCCATGTCTCTCTCTTATTGCTGCGCCCCTCCATGTCTCTCTCACTGCTGACCCCTCCATGCCTCTCTAATTCCTGTCCCCTCCATGTCTCTCTCTTATTGTTGCGCCCCTCCATGCCTCTCTCACTGCTGCCCCCTCCATGTCTCTCTCTTATTGTTGCGCCCCTCCATGCCTCTCTCATTGCTGACCCCTCCATGTCTCTCTCTTATTGTTGCGCCCCTCCATGCCTCTCTCTCACTGCTGACCCCTCCATGCCTCTCTCACTGCTGACCCCTCCATGCCTCTCTCACTGCTGCGACCCTCCATGCCTCTCTCACTGCTGACCCCTCCATGCCTCTCTCACTGCTGCGACCCTCCATGCCTTTCTCATTGCTGCCCCCTCCATGCCTCTCACTGCTGCCCCCTCCATGTCTCTCACTGCTGCGACCCTCCATGTCTCTCTCATTGCTGCCCCCTCCATGCCTCTCTCATTGCTGCCCCCTCCATGCCTCTCTCACTGCTGCTCCCTCCATGCCTCTCTCACTCCCACCCCCTCCATGCCTCTCTCTTATTGGTGCGCACCTTCATGCCTCTCTCACTGCTGCCCCCTCCATGCCTCTCTCTTATTGGTGCGCACCTTCATGCCTCTCTCACTGCTGCCCCCTCCATGCCTCTCTCACTGCTGCGACCCTCCATGCCTTTCTCATTGCTGCCCCCTCCATGCCTCTCTCACTCCCACCCCCTCCATGCCTCTCTCTTATTGGTGCGCACCTTCATGCCTCTCTCACTGCTGCCCCCTCCATGCCTCTCTCTTATTGGTGCGCACCTTCATGCCTCTCTCACTGCTGCCCCCTCCATGCCTCTCTCACTGCTGCGACCCTCCATGCCTCTCTCATTGCTGCCCCCTCCATGCCTCTCTCATTGCTGCCCCCTCCATGTCTCTCTCACTGCTGCCACCTCCATGCCTCTCTCACTCCCACCCTCTCCATGCCTCTCTCACTGCTGCTCCCTCCATGCCTCTCTCACTGCTGCGCCCCTCCATGCCTCTCTCACTCCCACCCCCTCCATGCCTCTCTCACTGCTGCCACCTCCATGCCTCTCTCACTCCCACCCTCTCCATGCCTCTCTCACTGCTGCCCCCTCCATGCCTCTCTCACTGCTGCCCCCTCCATGCCTCTCTCTTATTGCTGCGTACCTCCATGCCTCTCTCACTGCTGCCCCTTCCATGCCTCTCTCACTGCTGCCCACACCATGCCTCTCTAATTCCTGTCCCCTCCATGCCTTTCTCTCATTGCTGACCCCTCCATGCCTTTCTCACTGCTGCCCCCTTCATGTCTCTAATTGCAGCTCCCTCCATGTCTCTCTAATTGTTGCCACCCTCCATGTCTCTCTCATTGCTGTCCTCTACATGCCTCTCATTGATGCCCCATCCTTGCCTCTCTCATTGCCCTCTTACTTACCTGTAGATGTGACAGACGTTCTGTCACTCTGCTGCACGATACTTGCTGCTCTGACAGAAAATGAATACACCTCTCTGGGCACTGTGAGACTGTCTGACATCTCCCCATAACACTCAGAGAGTGCTCAGAGTAATCTAAGTCATGCATTTAAAAATGCATGAGGCTAATAACTTTCTGCAGTAGTGAGTGGTAGGCACCGTGGGTCCCTGATAGAGAGGTACCAGGGGCACGTGCCTCCCCTTAATCTGGCTCTGTGCCTCCATGTTGTTATTCCCACTGCTGGGTTTCATCTTGACGTTTAGTTCTCAAGAAGTAACAATAATATCCACACTGCTTACACCACGAGGCTCTCAAGAAAGATTACACAACTAAAATCAGAGTCTAACCTTTTATCCTTGTTATAGAAGTTTGTTATATAAAATTCTCTACCATGTGAAACATGTTTTAAATTCTTGAAATATAGAGGTTTAGATATCTTTTTAATAATGTCAATTTTAGGTCATAGGGTTGGGGAGAATAAATAAACTACTCTGTTACTACAGGCACGCATATGCTCGAATTACAAATTTGCTCAAATTTTAAACTTGCACCTTCTTGCAACTGGAGAGGAGTATAACGGGAGGGGGGGTTACATAGGCCGAGTACTGTATAGCAGGGCTTGGGCTAATTGTCAACATAAATGTGCACAAATGCAGACTTGCATGGAGATGCATATTTGTCAGGTGCCTAAGGGCAAGTGCAAATACATGCTGACTCTTGCTAGCCACTTCTGATTTGCTAATTGTGTACTCATCTTTGTAGCTGATGGCATCTTTTATCATTAATTGTGCATACATAATATGATCTTATCATCATATTTTAACAAAAATGTTTTCATGCACAATGATAGTTATACCTGCTTTATTTGAGATTTTTTCTTCTATTCAAACATAATAGCGAATGCATATTTCACTATCAAAACAAAAGTTTAAAATACTGGGTATACAGTGTATCTTATGTATAACTGACATAAACCTGACACATATGTTACTGATGCATATGCACCGTGCACGCAATTGTGATTTTTTTAGTGAATGCAATTTACATCCGTGTTTACGCAAACTCAGCATTGGTTCCAAATAGTCCACAATTAAGCGTGTACACTCAAATCTCATACAATACTATACTACCCTGGAGGACCAGGTACACCCCTCTACAGCTGAGTACCTTGGCCACATTATAATAAATATTGCAACATGTTTCTACCTCTTTAAGGAGCCACGAAAGAGGGGGTTAAAGGACTTCAATAGAAATGCCTCCAAAAAGTTTCTTTACTTCATATAAGCTGTCCCATGCTGGTGCCAAACTCTTTAAACAGTAAGGGAAAGGGACTGGAGAATTGTGAATAACAATCTCATCAGGTGTAAGACAATTATTTCAGCATGCATCATAAATTGTTACAATGTTTGTACATTATTTTATTTTTATAATGGCTTAATAATCTAAATGTGGTTGTACTATTCTTGTAAATAAAGGAAAATGAAATCACTCCATACATCAAAACCAATGTATACATATACAATTAGCCATGCTTTTCTAAACATAAGAGAGGAAGAACAAAGACTTACAGTTTGGGATTGTTTAAAGGGTTAATCCACAGCCAACTTGTTTATAGCTCTAGCTGTAGGTTCTAGGTCTACTCCCCTATGTACAATAACTGTATGTCCGCACGGGGGCGCTGTCTCGCCTTTGTTTTGGGCTTTTGACGTCACCCGGCTCAGCCCCCCAGCCGCTGCTCTCCGGAGTTCCTGTGCAGTCCTCCCGCTTCCGGCAGCTCCAGTGATGGCGGATGAAAGTGGAGTCCCTCAGTGGGGTCCCCCGGAACTGGGGGAAGATGAGGAGGCTACGGGAACTGACAGCGACACAGAGGGGGAAGACATCTTCACCGGGACTGTGAGTAAGGCTGAGGGACAAGAAGAGCAATGACTGCTAGATATCTGTCATGTTGCTCACCCTGATCTGAGTTTATGTCCTTGGGGGATTACAGGCTCTGTATAGATGTAGTTATGTGTGTTCTTTACAGTTATATGGCATATAGTGTTAGGCTCTGTAAAGTCAGCATGTCATTTGGTAGTCTATTACTGCTGTTTATAGTCATATGATACGTTGTATACATGAGTGTGCCCTGGCGGAGGTCTGCTGCCCCCGCAGGGGTGCGCCCTGGCGGAGGTCTGCTGCCCCCGCAGGGGTGCGCCCTGGCGGAGGTCTGCTGCCCCCGCAGGGGTGCGCCCTGGCGGAGGTCTGCTGCCCCCGCAGGGGTGCGCCCTGGCGGAGGTCTGCTGCCCCCGCAGGGGTGCGCCCTGGCGGAGGTCTGCTGCCCCCGCAGGGGTGCGCCCTGGCGGAGGTCTGCTGCCCCCGCAGGGGTGCGCCCTGGCGGAGGTCTGCTGCCCCCGCAGGGGTGCGCCCTGGCGGAGGTCTGCTGCCCCCGCAGGGGTGCGCCCTGGCGGAGGTCTGCTGCCCCCGCAGGGGTGCGCCCTGGCGGAGGTCTGCTGCCCCCGCAGGGGTGCGCCCTGGCGGAGGTCTGCTGCCCCCGCAGGGGTGCGCCCTGGCGGAGGTCTGCTGCCCAGCAGGGGTGCGCCCTGGCAGAGGTCTGCTGCCCCCGTAGGGGTGCGCCCTGGCGGAGGTCTGCTGCCCCCGTAGGGGTGCGCCCTGGCGGAGGTCTGCTGCCCAGCAGCAGAGGCATACATAAAACATGTAAACTTTTTATGGTAAATTCAAGATTCTGAAAATATATGTATGTATATGTGTTTTAAAATGTATTAAAAACTCGCAAACATCTGACATTGCGCTTTCTCCATCATGTACACGGGACATGAATTCTTGTTTGAACTTGATTATTCCCATAGGCTTCCTGCTATTTTAGGCTCTTAAATGCACAACATTACAGGAAAACTAATACTTTTGTTTATGGCTGAGGGTTCTGGTTTCGCTAGTCATGTCTGCAACCAATTCCCAACTTCTGTTCAATCTAGTTCCAGGTATTAGTGAGTGAAGATTGTTTAGAGGTGGGGATTAATATCACTGGCAACAACAGAAATTTTTCAATGGTAACTCCAGTCAAAATCTAATTCTGACACATCTACACACCCCAGATTAACAGATTTGTGGGGGGAACTTGCCAGAAATGCTAGAAAATCACTAGAAATAGTCCCCAATAGTCCTTCAGCACTCCTTGTTCAAGAGTTGACATACAGGGGATGTTTAAACAGTGCTTAGTCCATTTGTAACACAGACACTATTCAGGCAGCACCTGTGTGGGAAACTGACACAGCAATTTTAAAATTTGAACAGCTCCCATTTGTCAACACCAATACAAGAAATGTAGCAATGAGTGATTTTGGCTTACTGGCATAATATATCTATTCTGAACGGTTCCTGACCACTTCATCATTCCTGCACAGTGTCCACTAGATTGCTGGGGATTGTGTACAGGATGCAGTATTTTCATCATGTGATTTCTGAACCTGCCTGCAGGAGGTAAAGCTACTGGGTCTAAGGAGATCCAGATTGGCTTTGTATTAAAAGAAATAATACAAAACTGTTCCTTTTAGCTCTAACCAGCTCTGGTATGTCATCTGCATTAAGAGCAAGTTTAATAGAAATTAAAATATGTCTGTAGTTTCCCTCTGTTCTGACCTACTGGGAGACATTCTAAAACAAAGCTAAATAAGGAAAGTTTATAAAAAGAAAACACTCATTTCTAGTTCCTTTAACTTTGACTAAACTAGAGAAAATGACAGATACTAAGTAAGAAAATAAATGGGAGAAGTAGGAGTATATAGTTCAGGATATGTTTCTGGGAGCACACTGTTTGCTTTAAAAATAACAATGAGCATAATTATGGTAAAGTGGACATTTAGCTTTCATAACCCTAAACAAAAACAAAATAAGCTATTAAAAACACGACGAACAAAGCTTTGTCAACGAAAATAAATAAATATATATATATATATATATATATATATATATATATATATAATGTGTAATTTATATTTCACCCTAACAAACAAAAGGTGTTCTCATTTAACCAGCAAATAGCAAATTTTGTCCTGGAGCTCTAGAGTGCCCTGGTCATTATGGGGTTAAGATCCCTTTAGCAGACTAATTTTCTAAACTCTTTCCTTGATTGACATTTTCAATCTTTACAGCATTGTGTAGTTTGGTAAAATACAGGAAGTACAAGTACTACATGAACACTAAACCTTTTACCCTTGCGTCATACAAAAGAACTATGCTACTTACAACGTTTACAGATGATATAGGTGTGTGTGGAGTTTCTATGTTCTCCCCGTGTTTGCGTGGGTTTCCTCCTGGTGCTTCGGTTTCCTCCCACACTCCAAAAACATACTAGTAGGTCAATTGGCTGCTATCAAAATTGACCCTAGTCTGTGTCTCTCCCTCTCTCCCTCTCCCCAAACTGCTCTTCAACCGTGGCACATGTGGATGTTGGCACCATATATGTACGGAAGATCAGCAGCTCTGCTCTGTAGTGACATCTTTATACTGAGAATAGAGTAGCAACAACATTCAGGAAGCAAATACAAATATTTTTGCATTCTGTATATATTTGTTTACATTACAAACTGCACTTCACACAAACATTCCTTTGTAAACTATTTTTCGCAAGATTGAAAAGCATTTTGCTGATGTGATGCAGAAATAATAAAATAAACTATGCCTTCAC
Source organism: Mixophyes fleayi (assembly GCF_038048845.1). Classification (NCBI taxonomy): domain Eukaryota; kingdom Metazoa; phylum Chordata; class Amphibia; order Anura; family Limnodynastidae; genus Mixophyes; species Mixophyes fleayi. Next base: position 128,438,684 of record NC_134405.1, read on the forward strand.
CATCTGAAAACAATAATCAGCTTCTTGCTGAACCCAGAGCCCTATTGAAACACGTGACTTGTGCATAATAGCCATATATAGCTCTGGATCTCAGATGGGAATCGAAAGCACCTTTAGTAGATTATTTTAGTTAAAATGCACATAAAGCAGAGCCATGGGGAACAGAGAATAGACCCTGGCAACCGGAGAAGACGTGCGGATCTGTTGATATGGTATTGCTGGGCTACTTACATCAAATTCCTGCCGTGCCCTCCGGCCTGTTCTAGACGCGTTTACTGGCATTTACAGTCAGTAAGGTTGGAAAAGGCACAAGTCCATCAATTTCACCCTTTTCTATACTCTTGATTCTGAAGAAAGCAAAACAAAATCCTTAGCATGGCCATCAAGTTAAACTCTGCAATACTTCATGAGTCCATAATAGGAATCTGACTAATTATCTGGATTATTTATGTAGCTGCAGTAGAGAACAGTGTTGTGGGTTATCACTGTCAATGTGAATCGGTAGCAGAGATATGAGTTTAATAAGTAATTACATTTTATATGTCACATATGGGAACATCTGTTCATCTCCAATTGACATGAGCATCTGGGCAGCACGGTGGCTAAGTGGTTAGCACTTCTGCCTTACAGCACTGGGGTCATGAGTTCAATTCCCCACCATGACCTTATCTGTGAGGATTTTGTATGTTCTCCCCATGTTTGTGTGGGTTTCCTCCGGGTACTTCGGTTTTCTCCCACACACCAAATACATACTGGTAGGTTAACTGGCTGCTAACAAATTGACCCTAGTCTGTGTGTGTGTGTGTGTGTGTGTGTGTGTATGTATGTTAGGGAATTTAGACTGTAAGCCCCAATGGGGCAGGGACTGATCTAAGTGAGATCTCTGTACAGCGCTGCAGAATTAGTGGCGCTATATAAATAAATGGTGATGATGATAATAAAATATTGTGGTATGGTGAGCGATCTGCTAGAGAAGTGGAACTGTATGTTTGTTCAGTAGTGAAAAGTGTCAGGGACAGTTGTGTAAAATGTGTGGCATGTCCCAGCAAATCGGCGACAGTTGCCAGCTGTGAAATTATATGGACATAAATGAATAGTTGGTTGTATAGTTTGTGTAGCTCTGGCAATGTGCCTGCTTTGAGAGCATGTTAAGGTTTTTCTTTCCTAGCAAGTCATGAAAGAGCATGACACTGGGTTGTAGTTTGTTTTACAACAACCTCATAGTCAGCATCATAGGTTCACCTAAGCATGCAAATGCCTCTAGGAGGATATGGAAGAGTGCATAATCTGTTTCTGCACGTCCCAGTCTATTTCCATTATGGCCGAGAGATATTCTACTTCTACAGAACCACACTCGGTACGATACACGTAGAGTAAATATTTGTGTGTTTATATATATATATGTGTGTGTGTGTGTGTATAGATAGATGGATGGATAGATAGATAGATATAAAAAATTTTTTTATTATTTTAAATCCAGTGGTACAGGTTGGTTTAATTAGCCATTCTGTACATTTTCTCCAATCGATCAGAGGGGCTTGAAAATTTTTCGGATCAAATAATCTTCCTCTCTGGTATTCATCTTGAAGCAATTTGTTTGAAAGGATTGACTATCTACTGCCTCTGTATTTAAGGGACTTCTGAGCATTCATAGACTGCTGAAGGCATATAAATATTTGCATGGTATTTAGATAGCTCCCAGAAACTCTCTCCCTTATTCTAGTGATGATACAGACATATAATTGTGTTAATATTTCTATATAACTTCAGTTTCTCCCCTTTCTCCCATTATATAGTATAAAGTTCATGCTGAATTTTATCTTCTCCATCAGAATAAATGCCTAGTCCCAATCCGTTCCTCTGAAATGGTCACCTATTATAACTGTATGTTACAGTATTTCTGTCCACATAATGGCTCAGTAACAGTTTGATTTTATGGGCCACATTTTACTATATTCATTATTGTCTCTTATTTCATATTTGGCCTCGGGGGGGTATTTAATTGTTCGGCTTGACGCCCGAAAAACTCGGGCTCTAAAACTATTACCGTTAATACGGTAATTACTCGCTGAATTTCAGCTCGCAGCTCCCTGAGCTGCGAGCTGAAATTCAGCGAGTAAATTACCGTATGAATGGTTTTTAGGCGCAATTTTACCGTATTAACGGTAATAGTTTAAGAGCGCGAGTTTTTCGGCCGTCAAGCCGAACAATTGAATACCATATATGATCTTTTGTTTACTCGATCCCTTAGGTCACTAAAAATGACAGCTCTAATGTGCATTAATTAGCTTGTCCTTTTCCTTAACTCTGCACGTGACTCATGTTGGCTTGTCTAACCAGTAGAACAGTTATCTGAGACTGGATTCCTCCCAGACCTGCTGTGAGGCTTGTCTATAATCACAGTAGTTGTAGGAAGTACTGCTAGATTGCCCCTGTAATTATGACTTTTGACCTTGTTATATTACAGAGCAAAGAGGTGCTGGTTCCACAGCCCAAGAAAGAGACTCCCCCAGAAATCTCCAAAGAAAATGGGCTATTCCTGGAGGAGGATGACCAGGATCTTTTTGCAGGTACATCAATATTTTTTGTAAATTGAGACTAACTGTTTACACTGTATGGTTCAGGTTTGGTTTTTAATTAGAGCTTCTCCATTGCCTTTTTGTTATATTTACCATGTAATGTCTTGTGAACTGTGTATTAGGCAAACAAAAAAGGGGTCCCATGAGCCTGTTCCATTTTGGAACAGGCTGGACCCCTCTGTGTCACAGCATGACATCTGTGTCATCCAAGAGAGCAGAAAGTAGTCTCGAACATAATTTGGAAGCGGTCGACTGATTGGCTTGATGAAGACTATATTAGGTGCTCTGTCCCAGGCTGATGGTGACACGAAGAAACACCCTTTTTGTGCAACATAATGTGGTACTCAAAGCATTATGTGATGAAGGGAAGAAAGCAGAGAGAATCTGGTGACCGAACCTGTGTAAATTATCCAGGTTATCCCAACACTATTTCAATAATCGTGTTTCTCCCACAGAATCTACCGTCAAGCTGTCAGTGGACAGTTCTCACAGCAGTCAAAAGGAGGAAGCTCCGCTCACTACCCCTATGCTCATCGCAACTGCTTCTGCTCCCTCCAAGCAGGAAACTTATGATGAGGTAATTTGTTAAGAGACATGGGAGATATTAAATGTAAACTGGGAATAGACCAACAGGCTGTGAAGGATTTACACTGAAATTGTTTCTGGTCGCCAGACATACCCTCCAAGTTCCACCACAGGAAAGGTACTGGCAATCTCCAATTGTTCTTCTCGCTAACTGCTCATTGTCCCCTCAGCCTGACAGTCCACCCTTTCTTGAGCTGGCTGTGGATGTTTCATGTCCATCTCTATCTCACTTAGTTTATAGGGAAATTATTCCCAACCAGTGTATTGAAACACATTGTGGTAAATTTATCAAGCTGTTGGTTTGACCAAGTAGAGATGTTGCCTATAGCAACCAATCAGATTCTAATTATCAGTTATTTAGTACAGCATACGAAATGACAGCTAGAATTTGGTTGCTATAAAGCAACATCTCCAGTTTTTCAAACCCGCAGCTTGATAAATTTACCCCATTGTCTTGATTTGTTACATTAATGTTTAAGTTACCTTGAAATTTGCTGGATATATAGTTAATAACTATCACCCTATGTTTCATAACTTCATTGTAAAAACTAGCTGCATTTTTATAAGACTAAAGAATGTATGCAGAATTCAATGCATTTGATTCTATTTTCTGACTGTTCTACTTCTTGTCTTGCTCCCAGATAGAAGAGGAAGAGCAGGAGGATCAGTTTGAACTGAACATCAGTATCCGAGACCCAGAGAAGATTGGTGAGTCTCCCTATATATTCTCTTCCACCTGCAGTGTGACTAATTATATTCTGTGTAGCCTGTGATTACTGCAGAGTATTCTCCTGGGGTGTTAGAACCACTTAGAGCATAGTTCTACATGCAGTCTGCCTATATATAACATCTCTGCTGATTCTACCATATTGTCAGGCATTGGTTCACACAACATTGCTGGTTATAAGACATAAAGCTGAATTAAGTAAGATGTAAACATCCTGGTTTGATATTCACAGTACTTATATTTTTGTTCTGTAAGTAAATAACATTTTCATATAAAGATTATCTGGCACAGTCATCTCTAATCTTCAGTGCGGACAGCGTTCGTTTATAATGTAGAGGTAGTGAACATTTATTGTACACGTGGGTTCACATGTTTTGGTTGTTCCACTGTGAGTAATAGTTTCCAGTAGGTCTTGTCCCATGACTGATGACTACGTGGTGAAAGTGTACAAAGTAAACTCCTTCTATTATTTGCTTTGTATTGTATTAAAGGTACAAATAAAACTGCATTAATCCTTTGATTAGTGCTATTTATGGTCTATGATTAGAACTGTTGTAATGACTACATGATCTTTTTGAAATCCGTTTGCATTATGATTGTACTAGTGTAATAACAATACTGAGGAAATCCTGTGCTTGGTCTTGTATGTTTTTTGTTGTTGTTTTGTTAATTTTTGTGTGAGAATAATTCCTTATGTGAAAAGACTAATTGTGGTTCCTTCCCACTAGGTGAGGGTATGAATGCATATGTAGCATATCAAGTTTCAACCCAGGTAAGCGGCAGTAATGAAGATTAGCGTGGAGCCCTTTCTGAATTACTTTCCACATTTGCTATAGCAAAACAACATATTATTTGTATTGTATGCTTCCCATATTCGTGTTGTGAAATCCATATGAAAATTTATCATTAAATGATATCTCTTTTTCTGACATGTGTCCTTCCATACACTTTACCTAAGGTAACATGTATGGAGATACAGATACTATTTATTGAGGGGGGAGGCAGATGTATGCTGTAAAACTACAGCTCTCCACATCGTGCAGAGTATGCACTCCTGGGTGTTTGCAATCTGCCTGAAGTGACCACAACCTAAGCAGACCTCAGAATAGTGATCTGTTGATAAGGGGATGCTTTATCTCAATCCACTGCATGCTGGACAGACCAAAATAGGACATGATGCGTTCACAGTCTATCCAGCATTTTGAGGAAGTGCAGTGTGAGTACAGATAAATTAGTGATCACTACTTTGAGGTGTACTTAGAACTGCATTCACCTCCCGGTCAGATCAGTGTACAGTAACATACCACAGATGACATCAAAATGCCTGAGAACACGGCCTTAATGTATGGGTAGACTTATGTGTGTGTAGTTTTATGCAGATGTTCATTCATTTGTGCTCTTTAATGCCAGACCAATTTACCAATGTTCCGGACAAAACATTTCACTGTAAAGAGACGGTTCAGCGATTTCCTGGGCCTGTATGAGAAGCTTTCCGAGAAGCACTCCCAGAATGGGTTTATTATTGCTCCGCCTCCCGAGAAAAGCCTCATAGGTAAGAATCATTCATAGTGTATTGGTAGCTCATGTGACAGCAACTTGGCTCTTAAAACTGTCTGCTATGTGCAGGCAAATGCAGCTGGTAAGCACAGAGTTCCGCAGGTGTCCAAATTGCATGGACAAGCAGATTATTTAGCATAATGTTTATTTAATGTCTAAAGTATAATGTTTAATAGTATATTTAATGTAACACACATTTAATATAAACAGACGTTTCCAGTGAAAGAAAGCAGAAATAAATGTTAATGTTCTGCCATGAAATGTCATTGGAACAAATACAGTTTGAGAGATGTCCCTGTTTAAGCATTTTAGAAATTGTGCAGTTTTGAAGAGAGAATATATTGAGACAATGTGTAATGACTTTGTTTCGTGTTGTATAATTCCCTTGTCATGTTGGTACCATTGAATCATTTAAAATTGATATTTGGGTTATGGTTGGGCGTAGTGGTGTCTCTCAAGGGTGACGTGCAGGATAGACACACTAACCTCTTTCTCACAGAAATGGTCAAAACATCGCTTCTATGACTCCTGGTCTGATGTGTGTTTTGCTCAGGTATGACGAAAGTGAAGGTGGGAAAAGAGGATTCATCTTCCGTAGACTTTTTGGAGAGAAGGCGAGCTGCATTGGAGAGGTGAGAAACAATATGATAACAAAGAATGATCACGTTGGTGGCGTGTGGGATTATAGTGCTAACTTGCTACTTTATTTGGACAGAAGGAAATTTTAGTTTACTTTTTGATTTACTTTTTTATTTCTATTAAAACGAGCCCTCTTCAGCTGTCCATATCCTAATGGGGTAACATGCAGGATCCAAGGAACCATCTCAACCTGCTTTCTGGGGGGATAGAGATAACCTATAGCTTCCTGATTCCTCAGTGGGGGAGAAATGGGAGGATGAAAAGACTATGGGACATGGAGTCTCCATTGTAGAAATGGGACATCCCATGATGCACCTTGCTACGAGTTTTTCTTTCTACTCTTATCCTACTGCTTGTATCTGGGACCCTCAGCTGTTCATGTGGAAGCCTCTAGTAATGTACTGCTGAGAATTCTTTTGAGTACAACAGATGTTACTGAGGCAATCAACATGTTTGCATGGTGCATCCTGGTGCATAGTCAAACCTATATGGTGGAGACTACATGTCCCATGATGCTCCAGTTCTTTGCTGCACTTATTTCCTGATGAGGTAGGCAGCACCTACACTTCATGTAAGAATATTCAGCCCATAGGCTGCAGAAGGTAACAGGACGTCTCAGGCTGTTCAATACAGATAAAGTGCACTGCTGTTTTGGATTGATAATATATACCTTCATGGAATTTTCAATCGCAGGTATCTCCAAAGAATTGTTAGCCACCCTACTCTTTTACAAGATCCCGATGTCCGTGAGTTTCTGGAGAAAGATGAGGTAATTCTTTTATATAGTCTCATTGTTTGTTTATAGTTATGATCTCGCTGTTTCCATACACTGTTCCTAAACAGTCTTGTTAATTATTCACATCATTTCCTCCTTTCCTTACACCCCCTTTGTTTTTTTCACAACTTAAATAACCTACAACCCCCGCTGAGTAATTATTATTAGTAATTTGGCAATAGTTAGAGGGAGTTTTAGATAATAGTTAAGCAGTTGTTAAAGGTTATAGTTAGATTATTCTAATTGGGGAATAATTAAAGGTTGATTAAAGGTGATTATTGTTATAACTACTGCCTGATTATTGACGTTGGTAATATATCAGTTAAGATTATTGCTATATTAACAGTTTTTATAATTCTCTACTTATGCCGCAGGGATCCTGTATTTCAGTAGTGCAGGGATTATCCATGGGTCCTATCTCTTTCTGTAGGGCAGGTAGATGATTATGTCCAGGAATGTGGGTTGGGGTAGAGGTAGGCTTGTGCTCCCAGCATCCATATTGTTCTGCACTTAAAAGCCCGCTTTCAATCAGATGTGTTCTCCATCGTAGAACATTCTTTTAGTCTTGCTGTGGATTCCTAAGAATATGTATTGCAGGGGTGAGTTATTGCGTTATATCTTTTCTCTCGTTTAGCTTCCTCGTGCTGTCAGCACCCAGACTCTGAGTGGAGCTGGTCTCCTCAAGATGTTTAATAGAGCCACTGATGCTGTCAACAAAATGACTATCAAGATGAATGAGTCTGATATTGTGAGTACTGACTGGATTTTTACTACTAATTGACAAGTTAAAATGCCTGACATGTTGGTTTTATTCATCTTTATATTATGCTCTAGTTTCTCTATAGACACAAGAACGGAATTGTGCAGTATTTAATTAACTTGTCATTATGTACAGCCTTATATAGCGGGCAAGCACAGTTTTTGCCTTATCCACAACCTAATCATCCCTACACTGGTGCACAAAAGCCATTTACCATCTTTAGCAAACATAGTATAGAACGTAGGGGGGATTCAGTTCCCCGCAAAGTTCCTCTGGAACAGTCTGAAGTCCACGGCGATGTATCTTCACCAATTATTTCTCACATACAATAGAGGCGAGTAGGAAAATCGGCAACATTTCTGGCACCGTAGTGCGTGGAAATAAGTGCATGGCAACATTACGTGAGGCTTCATACAGGTGAAATAGAAGTGAACCCCCCCCCCCCCCCTGCCAAATATGTATCAAAGGAATCTATATTCACTTTATAGAGGAGGCATCCAGTTCTGTAAGGAATGTGATATTACTGTTACCCTCATTACACAGTGTAGTAGAGAGAAGTGATATAGAGCAGACATTAGTACATGCCAGGTGTCTTCAGTGGATTTCTTGTCAGTCCTCATTTTTCAGAAGTTATTCAGTCATGGGAATAAACCTAAAGATGAGATTTATTTTTAATCCAGAAAGAAAGACATAAAGGCTATCTAATATATGACTGTATCTCACTACTTCCCTTCATGTAAAGGTGGTATCAAGGCACTGACCTTATCAGAATGATCAATCTATAAAAACTGGACTAACATTGCACCTTTTATTGTTTTAAGAGTGCTATCATTGTTTAAATACAAAACAAGGGAGGGAAGCACACTAATTCTGCACACACTGCACAAAATCAACAAAGCTAAATAAGCGTTCAGATCAGTGTGCCACAGCATTTGTGTGAGCACTGTCTATCTGTCAATTCACATAAACTAGCTGGTTTGCAGAAAAATGTACAAATGTAGATCTGTGCAAGCCAGTCTTCCTCTGTCTGAGGGGATCTGCGGCGTTAATCTACTGATCCTAGGGTGGTTCACCCTAGGGTCAGACTGAACCTAGGGTGGTTCCCTAGGGTGAAATTGAATCGCAGTCAATTGGATCACACTGCATTTCCGAGGTAACAAATTACTACTAGGTAGGTAGCTTAGATTATTCTCATATTAATAAATAAATCTGTAACTGGCGGAATGTTCGGAGAGTAAAAGTGACATCTATAGTAGGTGTATCCTGTCCCCCAGAGGTAACCCATTGAAGGGGGAGGGGAAACTCCCAATGTCTACTAGAAAATCAAACATTTATCACAGTTTATCCTAAGACACAAAAAAGTAGCCTAATAAACTTATAATGTCTGAGATTTCTTTAAGGGAGGCACCTGAGTCTCCAAATAAATCAGTGTGTCGTGTTTAAGGAGAAATCCGTTCTACTACTCTGCTGCCTTTTAAGCAATTGTCAGTGGGGGTTTATGTACAAGGATAGCATAATTTCAAATGCAAATAAAAGTTGGGTGCGTGGATAGCACTAACAAGTCCCTTAGGCTAAATTAAATGTTTTTGACCATTGAGAATTAGTCTAGATCCTAGCTTGTTAGGTGTTATACAGCCCCTGGACCTATTTAATGAAACCAAATCTCCAAACGATAGTCCCAAGATCTGCACTTTTTCACTGGATCAAACATCTTGCATGTATCCTATGCCAAAACATTTCTGTAACCTGCATTTTTTTTGCCTTAGAGATACATATTTGTTGTTTCCAACATTGCTTTCTAAAATTTTAGAACATGGCAAGACCTGTTTCTCATACATTCACTTGTGCTTCCAGTGCAATAGATTATATTGAGAAAAGCACAAGGTGTATAGCATTAGGCATGTATCACTAAAATGGGTGAATGTTTTAATGCATATTACCAATTTTCCCAGCACATGTGTGAACAAGCCCTATTTATTGTATATACTCTGTAGTAAGCCTATTAACATTCACTTTTTGTTGAAAGGCAAAAGTGGAAAGTCCTACATTTATTCTTGAACTGTATCTGAAGTCCCTTTTAATCTGTTTAACCCAGATTTTTGTCTCACAGTTTAGATGGGTCAATAAGATTCACAAGAACTGAGTGGCTCACCGGTTTTCATAATTAACTTTGAGGGCCTGCACTACCTGCATAGCCCAGAGCCAGAGCCTTGGTGACTGCTACATGCCGCCCTTTTTCCCAGTGCTAACCATCTTTAAATAGTGGTGAAGGGGGCTGTTGCTTGTAACCGAAGGAGGGCCAACATAGTAAAATAGTTTTCTATGTAGTAATGCAGCTTTAATTAAATGTAAAAAGCCCTTAATTTGAAAGATGTATTTTGACCCTGTTTGCCTGAGGTTGGGTTGTTCTCAGCTCCTAACCTGTAATCCCTTGGATCCAACTGGCAGTAGGTAAGTCTCCCTCCCAGCTTTGAGTCCCAAGTATCTAGACTTAAGAGGGAGCACACAGTTGTGTGACAGATACACTCCAGGTAAACCCGCGCATTTTTAAACACTTGGGTTCAGCCACCACTCTTACCTCATCCTGCAGACATGATGATTGCCTCCGTTACATCTGTGGAGGAGTTCCAATAGTAAATGGGGGCTAACAAAGTCAAACCATAAGACCCATGGGAAGATTTAGAATTGTCTACAACAATTCCTTCAGGGTGCTCGCAGTATCCAGAGAAGTATGTTGCTCAGAGGTATCTTTTAATATTACATTGAATCTTTCTTTGGTTCAAGTAGGGATATTGAATTCTAATGATGATGGTAATTAAACTCTAACAATAGAAAATGTGTTATATCTGATTAAAATCAGATATTGCTTATTGAGGATGTGGCAATGGTAAGGCACTGGTTTTGTCTTAAAGGGTAGCAGTGCTTAGTTATTTAGGGAAAAGGACTAAGATAGAGATATGATGTCCAATATAAATCTCATGAACTTTTGATGATCCATTTGTGAACTTAATAGAGACTAAATATAGTATGTATGCAAAGCTTTTATTGATTAACTCATTTGGATTGCATTATGTTTTATGTTGACTGTTCCATCAGTTCAAGTAAACATTTGACTGCAAATTTGAAATTTGTGTCCAGTATAATTTATCATGCTTTCTACTTTGAGTTGTGTGTAAGAACTGTAAGCATGTGAGAAAAGGGTATATTTTACTCAGCACAGCCTCCTAGTGGCAGTACATAGTACTGGAACTCTGTTCCTGTTTTAAACAAGGTACTTTCAATGTTGTGAGATGCTGTAGATTCCTCAGTATATCAATTAATGATATCAAACAAAGTAGTTGGGGTGAACCAGTCACACCTGCAGTAACACTGTTCGAAAGTCAGGGCTCCAGTTTCTTTATAATCCAGAATAGGACAAAGTAAGGCTTCATGACTTGTCCCACTTGCCTTTAGCAGTGAAGAGGTTAAGGATGGGTTGTTTAATAGTGGACAGCCCTTTAATAATGTCCCCATTTGGGTGTAAGCTGCATGCATATTTTCTCCCCCAATTAAATAACCCATTTATCCATAGTGAACTTCATCTGCGCTCAATTTGTCTAGGTACCTCTTGTAAATTTGATGCTGTGTCATCCATCTGTAGTGCTATGACGGTGCTTGCCATAGTTCTGTGACTTACTGTCTGGTTGGTCACTGACATATTGCCTGATGATTAGAGGACATCGAGTACATGCTGTCCCGCTGTTGATATGCTTTAACAGGGTTTTCTTTAGTGTGTTTCAGTCAAGTTATCAGAGGTTTTCATGAAGTTGTTATACTATATTCCTTGACTTTTCTTCTGTTAATCATTATATAAGCCATTGAATGTATTAATTACCTTTTGTAAGTATCGATGTATATTATTTTATTGAATTTCAACTATTTTATTATGTTTAGTGGTTTGAAGACAAGTTCCAACAGGTGGAATGTGAGGAGCAGCATCTACGGAAACTACATGCTGTGGTAGAAACTCTAGTGATCCACAGGAAAGGTAATTTGCACATATAAAAGAAAAACTGCAGCTGGAATAGCTTAACATGCTTCTAGATAAGTATCTGAAATGATATAGGACAGTTAGGTTACCAGCATAATTGTAATTTTATTCTCTAAAGCTGGGTACACACTACAGAAATTTCGACCAACTTTTTATGTCAAGAGATTTTACATGTGATCGATGGTCCGATCGCTCGGTCCATGGACTGCATACACACTAGCCTTGTTTAGGACGATAAAGGGAAGAGTGGACGTCCCTTTGGCGACTTTTTACAGCCATGTTGTCGTGAGCAATGACTAATTTCGTACTCACTGTTGTGGATCGGTCAGAAGTTTATACACACTACACAGCGGTAATGAGATTGGAACGAAAATATTAAACAGTACGACCAACCATGTTACAAAACAGATTGATACATACATATGGCGCTGCCTGTACGCCCACTGTGTCCTGGAACGGACATATACACAGGTGCTCTTCAAGCAAATCTCTGCAACATATAATCATATAACACAGAGACAATAATGGTGAAGTATGTTCAACACATCCGTTGTTCAAAATACACACATTCCCATCGAATTCCCGTGCTTGGATATCTGTAATATGCACCCGTGTCTTCACTCTTTATATGAACCCCATAGGGTATGTGCTTACTAGAATGTAGATGATATCGCGCCCAAATCGGATCAAGTAGTGTGGATTCAAATTTCAGCAATCACATGGGTTCCTCGAGCATATAACAGAGTACATCAGCGCAAGGTAAGTATGAAACTTCAGTATCCTCACCGCGACCTCTCCGTCTGTTCACGTGTACCGTCCTCCGTCCCGGTTCCAAGTAAATATAAAACCAGTAAGTTTAAAACCAACGCGTTTCGACTCATAGAAAAAGTCTTTATCAAGGTTGTATTTCCCAGTCTGGTGTTCATCTTTTTATAGCCGTTTCCTGATCGTGATTCAGATCAAAACGAGGCTTGAATCTTTCTCCATATACAAGCTGTTCCGGTGTTAATTTTTTCCCCGATCTAACCGTGGATACAATCTCCTATTCCTCTTGACCCTTACGGATCAAGTGTCTAATCTAATACAGATGACATCTACGCTACATGACTAATGTCCATATGCTTTTCTCCTCAATAGGAGTCCACGGAGATAAATTTTGGACTCAGATGAAACATAAAATGAAAGATAAAGATAATACATGATCATAAAACTTATACAAAAATAATTTTTTTCTATGTATCTAGAACACGCAAATCACATTCCCTGAATTCCACCAATTTTTCAAAAATTAGCAATCAGATTTTAACAATAGGGAAACTTTACATCTATAAGAAACATTTCAGCTCAAATTCAGCATTGAGCCCCTTGGGGGTAACGGTATCTAGATCATATATCCATCTCATCTCTGATTTTGATAATCTAGAGAAGATGTCCTTGTTCTTTCAACATGCTTCGATTTTTTGTAACCCCCAAAAACCTGTCACATGCTTTTCTAAACATGCATGATGAAGCTTAAAATGTTGGGACAATGCATGTGTTTCTAGTCCCCTTCTTATGTTATAAAAATGTTCGCGTAGACGTATTTTCAGGGGGCGAGTTGTCCTCCCTATATATACTTTGTTGCAACTGCATTTGATGGCATAGATGACATTATTGGAATGGCAAGTAATAAATTGATCTATATGGATTTCTTTATTGTTCAGGACTAGAACTGTTTTTTATTCTGTTCCATTTTACAGGTTCTGCATGCTACACATTCTGCACACCTATGAAACCCTTTGGTTCTAATAGAGGTTCTCTTATCTCCCGGCAAATGACTTCTGATCAATTTATCTTTCAGGCTAGGAGCCTTCCTATATATGAAAATGGGTTTGTCGGGTATCTTGCTACCTATTGTTGCATCTTGTTTTAATAGATACCAATATCTATGAAATATCTTCTCTACCTGTTTATGTTTAGAGTTATATCCCGAGATAAAAGCCCATTCATATTTGTTGTCAGTCCTTTCTGTAGTTCTAGTCTGGGGAACTAAAAGGTTCCCCCTTTTTAAATCCTTTGCCACTTTTTCCGCATCTATCAAAATTTCTTCCCTATATCCTTTTTGACTAAATTCATGTTTCATCTCTTTTATCTGCTCATAAAAAACTTGATCTTTAGAGCAATTGCGTCTAACTCTCTTCATTTGGCTTAAAGGGATGTTTTCAAGCCAAAAACGATGATGATTGCTATTCCTATCAATGTAGCTATTGATATCTGTCGGTTTATGGTAGGTCTTTGTATAGTTGTACCCTCAACATAAATCGTAATATCAAGGAAATTGACACTCATTTTGCTCCACTGAAACGTAAGTTCGATATTACGGTCATTACCATTCAGATGACTACAAAATGCTTGTAAATCTGATTCTGACCCTCTCCATACGAAGAACACATCATCTATGTATCGGCGCCATGTCACCAGGTCCGCCCCAAAGCCATGTCCTGACCACACATATTCCTCTTCCCACTTGGTCATAAAAGATGTTAGCATAGCTTGGGGCAAACCTGGTGCCCATCGCAGTACCGACACACTGCAAATAATAGTCCTCTTGAAATCTAAAATAGTTGTGTGAAAGCACAAATTCTATCCCCTCCATAATGAACGCCTTCATTCCTTCTGTAAGTGATGTTAAAGACCTACTCCACCTGACTGCTTCCAGCCCTATGTTGTGAGCAATGATGGTGTATAGGGATTTAACGTCGGCTGTTGCCAGTATCATATTTTCGTCTCAGCTGATGTTTGATAGACAGCTAAGGAAACTGGTAGTATCTTTTAAATAGGATTTTGATGTTTGTGCCATAGGTTGCAGATGGTGATCTAGTACTTCAGATAGATTTATAGTGATAGATCCTGACCCTGAAACAATTGGCCTTCCCGGAGGATTCTCCTTATCCTTGTGTATTTTGGGTAGCATATATATTACTGGAGTTCTCGGGTATTGGACCAGTATGTATATAGCGGTTTCATCATCTATGGCTCCCACATTTTTATGTTTGTCTAAGAAGACCATCAATTCCTTAGTGATCCGTTCTAAAGGATCCTTCTTTAGTTTTTTGTATGTGCCATTTGTATGTAGTTGTTTTAGGACTTCTTCTATATACTTATCTTTGTCCATAAGTACTACCCCCCGCCTTTGTCGGCGGGTTTGATGACTATCTGATGATTGTCTTTCAAGGTTTTGATGGCTTTTCTTTCTTTGACATTTAAATGATATATTCTTTTTTTGGCCATTGATGGTTTCTTAGCTATCTTTTTGATATCCTCTGCAACTAACTGGTTGAAGGATTTAATAAAATTTCCCTTGACATGGGAAGGTAAAAAGGTAGATTTGTTCTTAAATTTCTTGTGTACTTCTAATGTCGGTGTGACTTCCTCGCTACCCTTTTCATTTTTCATCTGAAAGAATTTCTTTATAGTCACCTTCCTAATAAATTTTTGCAAATCTATGAAGGTGTCAAATGGAATGATGTCATTTGTTGGAGCGAATTTAAGTCCCTTGCTGAGTAAAGAGGTTTCACCTTCTGTTAACTCATGGGAACTTAAATTGAAGATGTTGGATGTCTCCACATTCATTCCCATGTTAGGGGTTAAAGCCTCATTTTGAGACCCTTCACTATTAGTTTCTAGGCAATTATTGGCGATAATAGTCCATTTGGGCAGACTTTTGACCATCGTGTCACTGTACACACTGACCCGACTTTTGAACAAGCGGTTGTATGTCGGCTGTTTGAGCCGATTATTGGACGAAAACAGTGTAGTGTGTACCAGCTTAACTTACAAACATTATCAGCAGTTCTTCGTTATACATATGATTTGCAGAACTTGTAGTCTCCTATGAGCATTTCTTTTAGCTAAGCTTCTTAGAGTGCCGCGCGCCCTTGGTGACTGGTAGTCTATGCTTAGGGCTCACTGCTTGGTCAGTGCACAAGACTTGTGTGACCAGAGAACACGGCATTGTAAGACACCTGCTACACCAGCCTTAAGCAGTATTAGATTAGTGCATTACCATGCACATTTGATATGTATATGTTTTTATATCGACACAGGTTGATTCTGACATGACAATGCATGCAAAGGAAGGGGCTGAGCTGTAAACACTAATAGTAATCCAACATTATATTACAATGTTTATGGAGCAGGTTTTAAAGTAAGACTTAGATTCCACATTAGGGCACTTTCGTCATTGGTTATATCCCATAACCCGTTTAGTCAGTACATGTAGACAGATAATAGTTGTTGCCATTGGTACAAGTAGAGGCTTCTTGAGAACACATATATTCTGTAAGCATTTGTCATATGTGCTGTATGACGATCATGTTTAAACATCCTGATATTTCTGAATAGTTGTAATATTGCTTCTACAATGCATTGGTCTAGGGATTTTGAAATAAAACTTTTTAAGGTTGGTACAAAAAAAACAACAAATACAAATGTATAATATTTGTGTTTTGTTTTCACATGACTATATTTTGATTTCAATGTCATCTGCTTCTGAATGCAGAACTGGCTCTAAATACTGCCCAATTTGCCAAAAGTCTGGCCATGCTGGGGAGCTCGGAGGATAACACGGCACTGTCCCGAGCACTGTCCCAGCTAGCCGAGGTGGAAGAGAAGATAGAGCAGCTGCACCAGGAACAGGCTAGCAGTGATTTCTTCCTGTTGGCTGAGCTGCTGGCTGATTACATCCGCTTACTGTCTGCAGTCAGGGTGAGTGCACGTGACTGGATCTTCATGTATACAGCAGGAGTGTTTAACATAGTCGTGTCTAAAGTGTTCACCCTGTCATGGCCAGGCCGATGTACCCATCTACGCTCATCCAGTGCTAGGAGCACTTTGGAGATCTGGGTTTTATTAGACCTGTAGAAGTTCCCTAATTCGGGGAAGTCCCAATGATAAAGTCATCATGACTCCCACATGATGGAGAAGTGAGGATTCAACTGCACATACACTGTGTCCTATACAAAATGTTGAACACCTGTCATCTACAGACTGGGGACTGCTTATATGGTTGTTGGCAGCTGCAGAGGACATGGTGACTGTCATGAAGAGCCCAGCTCCTGTGCTTGGGGTATGCTAGCAGTGCCACATCCTGATGTGGGTAAGGGTGGCACATAAGTATGCATATACTCTATGGGTGCATGGTATCGGCTTAAGAAGCGTGAATCTGTACTATAAAGTAATTACATACTTGTTGATTTTTAGCAACATATTTCACCAATCCACTGCCAGCCAATGATATTTTCTGTGACTTATTCACCTATGGTAATGCACAAATATTTATTAAAATGGTCCCTCCCATGGACTCCCTTACTCTACTCTGGGGACCCCAGATAAAGGTGGGCTACTAGAAGGAAGAGGAGGGATCTACAACATGTTGTGTCATTATGGCGCTTCAGCAGTTGCAACCATGCTGGGTGATATCTGTTGTCCCACAGATGAAGAGAGCAGCTACTAAAGAGGGGTAAGTCTCTCTTTTTCAGTAGTGTTTGAGTGTTCTATATCACGCCCATTGTAGGGTGCATTTGACCAACGTATGAAAACTTGGCAGCGCTGGCAGGATGCCCAGTCAACTTTACAGAAGAAAAGGGAGAATGAGGCTCGGCTGTTGTGGGCCAACAAACCCGATAAATTACAACAAGCAAAGGATGAGATTTCTGAGGTGAGTGCCCTGTGTGTGTGTGGGTGAGGGCTCTCTGCATATTTACTTGTTGGTTTACTGAGTAACAATGGGAAAACTGCCTCCCATGGAATTTAAGTGGATGTGTTTGCAATGGGCTGGTTAGATGTTTGATATAAGTGACATCCTAATATTAGATTAATATGTACATTCATGCTGTGGGTATGTGAATGACTATTTAGAAGTAGTGTACAGTTATGTGATTGGGAGCGATTAGTTGTATAAGGATGAAATTGTTCTAGTATGTGGAGGCTATTGACAATCGCCAACATTTTATCGCAGCTTTTTGTGAGTTAAATTGATAATATTGTGAAATAATTCTGTTATCTTCTTCTTTATTTGCAATTATTTATTTCAGGTACACTGTCTCCATTAGAGCTTTGATAGCTAGCTTGAGGATTGAGTTATCCTGAAATGTCAGAGCAGTGACAGTCCAGTAATCTTTCTCATTATGTCATCTTGTTTCTCTGGGAATTTCTATGGCTTAAGCCCACTTAACTTAAAATAATTTATTTGTTTTGTCCAATAAAGAATATTTCTTCATAATGCATCACTGTGTCAACCTTCGCTATGAGAGGGGCCAGAAAAGTACAATTAGTTCCCTAGCAGTGTCCAACAGTATTGGGAGTTAGTGTCCTTTATGCATCTGTGGGGATTTGAACAATGACAAACAATTAGCTTAGGATCAATAGTGTTGTTTTAAGTAGAATACAAACCTCTTCTCTAATGGAAAATAATACATACACCTGGTGCTCACATGCAAGCATGGAGACAATAACAGTCCTCTACCACATTAGGCTTTTTATTCTTGGATTACAGTCTTCAATTGTTCAAACTAGAATCAAAGCTCATACAAAAATAACCAATATAGTGTAGTAAGTAAATCCAAAGACATATAGTCCTCCAGTGCTCCACCAATGTATGTGCCTGTGGGATAACACAATTATTTAAAAATGTCGGAGAAGCATGCTAAATAAGGGATACTTTTGAGTAGTTTACACTGGTGATAAAGCTGCCCATGGCCCCAAAATGATCATCCAACCAATATCAAATCTGACTGGGAAGTGATCAAGTGAAGTATGTATGCAGCTATAGGCCGGCCTCAATACAATAATCTGGTCACATAAAATATGCAGTCTGATATTCAGTATGTAATACAGAATCTTATTGCTGTGCATTCAAATGATTTTCTGTGTAATCCATGTCCATGATTGACCTTTTCTTTTCTGTTAGTGGGAATCCAGAGTCACACAATATGAGAGGGACTTTGAAAGGATTTCTATTACTGTCCGAAAGGAGGTTATAAGGTTTGAGGTAATGTCATGTTGCTAAAGCCAAACATGTCTGTAGATTATAGCACAGAAATAAATGACATTTTTTTGGTTATTGTAATGTTCTGATTATCCAGGTAAACGTTTGTATTTATCTCACTACACGGTGTTGTATGTTTGAGCTCTACATTATTGTACATGTCAACTAGAACAAAGCATTTACATTTCCATGGACAATTATTTGTTCTTGGTATAAATGAAACAGTGATACACACTATAGGAATAATGGCAGCAAATATTTAAATGCAGTACAAGAGATGGCACATTTTGGGGGCATTTGCTGTATAGTGGGTGGCAGCAGTGCCTCTTTATCCTCAAAAGTGACATGTAATACAGAGCCTCAATGCCCCCTTCATCTCATGATATATTCTAATGGTGCAAATTTATAGATGCATTCCAGTGTAACTGTAATGGATTGTCTGAGCCTTCCTGTCATTCTCACAAGAAACCACACTGTGTCTGTAAAACATGATGTAAGCATGTGTCTGTGTGACTGTGGTTCACCAAACAAAGAACAATCTTTTTGAAGTAAGATGTCTTGCATAACCTACCTCCAAGAATGTGTGTGTATGTGTGTGTGTGTATATATATATATATATATATATATATATATATATATATAATATAATATAATTTTATTTCTACAAGAACATAATCACCATATGTCCTCATTTAGTATCCAGCAGAGCTGCTGTTGTCTTATTCCTGTAACAGGAGTAATATGCTCCACTTTTATCCAGCCCTGATATGTTCTGTGTCTCTTCTTTCTTACTGCATACCATTTAATAATAATTATATTTGTGACAGTAACACTTATTCTAGGACTTCAGAAACCTCAGAAGGCATTTGCAGATTTGTTGCTATAAAACTGACAGGTTTCTGTTTGTGTTTTCAGAAAGAGAAATCAAAGGATTTTAAAAGTCACATAGTGAAATACCTTGAAACACTCTTGAATGCACAGCACAAAGTAAGTTATCAGACTGTCCCAATGTATTTATGCTTTTAGTATAACAATATAGTCACGTTTTTACTTTGATAGCTATGTGGTGAAACCAAGTTAGAGTGAACAAGCTCTTGATAGCAGCTTTGTTCATGTGGACAAGGGGCATTTTGCAATGTAGCAGTTTTTATTACGCTGATTATCATACTTTCTAACAGAGTCCTAACAATTCTGGATTGTATACTCGTGCATATGAGATGCCTCTGGTAAATAGCAGTGAATGAAGCAGGTTGAGTGGCTTAATATTTAATGCATTGGAAAGGAGGGATGCTCTTTACAAGTCCTGAAATGAAATTGCCATGATTTGGTTACATTGAGCAATCTTAATAAATAACACTCAAAGATGGAAATGTGTAGTAACACACAAAGCAAATGATCAGCAGTTCACTGTTATTTCTGTCCTGTGCAAGTTAGACAGTGACATCAGATGTATGGTCGCTGTGATTCAGTGGGCATTTTCACTTTGAGCAATGTTTATAAATTGCTCATATTGTGATTATTCACACTTTGCAAAAGTCAGCTTATTACTGTGGTTTTCATAAGATGAGTAAACTGTGCCCTCCGCTTCTTTTTTTCCCCTGAATTGTATTTTGGATCTTATCCACGTGTATGAAATTCCTTTCTGTCTTGTCAGCATGTGTATTGGGAAATGGTCTCTGTCTACACAGTGTGGCGGCCATAGTTTTGGTTTCTTCCTGCACCCCCTTCAGCACAGATCCCTGTTGGAATAATATTCATGATGATCAAAGCTTTTTATGTACACATCTAAAGAGAATAAACAGAGCTGATACCCCATTCACACTGCATATAAAACCCGGAATTTTGCCTGGGTGAGCCCCGAAGACCCAGGTTGTGGCTTAGTATGGAAGGGGGTCAGTGCAAAATCCCAGGTCTGATGACCCAAGAATTAGACCCAGGACTTATTCCTGTGTCAGTCCTGGGGTGCCTGCAGTGTGAACGGTGCAACCCGGGTTTTTCAACTCTGGTCTCGCATAAAGAAGCTGATTCTGGGATTAGGGACGCCGGAGGATGAGGCAGAAAAGAGAGAGGAGAAAGCATAGCACAATAACTAGAGGAAGAAGTGCATGAGCTGGCCATTAGAGAGGAGGAAATAAAGAAACAGATCACAGTCACTGTAAAGGATGCAACAGTGTACTATAACATAGCAAAAATACTAACAGAACGGGAGATAAAGTGCAGCCATCAGCAGGTAGTAAATAAATTAAAGTCACTTCGAAAATAATACTTGTGACATACTACGTGACCACAACCCTCCTCCCATTTTAAATGACCTCACCATTTTTCAGCAAATCAAAACTCCTCTTGTGATGACTGACACTTATTGCCTGGGTAGACCCAGGTTCAATATTAACGGGATCGACCTTGGAAATTCCCGGGTCCAAGGTGCAGTGTGAACGGGGTCTCTGAGCTGGGACGCTCTGTGACACCGCAAAAACGCAGCTTGAAAAAAACCAGGACATTGCAGGGGCCGCAATGTGAAAGTGGTATGACACAAACTGTGTGCTGCAAGGGAGGCAGGCTCTATTCAATGGTCAAAAGGGCAGGAAGGCATAGGAGCCATCTTGTTTGTTGTATATGGTTTTTAATAGAATATTTCTGTGTGATTTTCATCTCTGTGGTGCAGATTATATGTGGTGGTGATGCAAAGCAAAGTTAATTTAAGTTTTGTTTTTTAAGGTTTTTTTTAACTAGAATGTTTTAATGACTCCACTTAGATTTGTTGCTAATTGGAGGGGGTGCAAAACCAACAACACACATCATCTTCCAATGAAATTTAATAATAAAAAAAATTGCATAACCACCTAAGTAAAAGGAGACTCCAGTTGCAGCGCAGGATTAACCGTTTCAGACAATCAGAAACCTTGTGAGCACACGACTGAAAATCTATAAACATTGTTTCAGATTGTCAAGAATATACATTTTCAGCATTGCTGTTAAATACATTTCATCTGATGACTTTTCTTGTGTTCAGACCTACAGAATGGTTAGTACCTGACAGGTCGTTCTACTGTGTGATCCTGTGTCAGCTGATCACATGTATTTATCCTCAAGCTTTAGAAGAGCAGACATCATTCTGTCTTCAGCCCTCTTTTAGAATACACAGTGCTGAATATTGTTATGTACACCTAATTACACCTGCTACAAATGGTCTGTTTGCTCTATAATTTTCCATACTGCTCCCAGAACTATTTGTTTGACAGATGATCTGAAACCAATGTCATTCTTATGTTTCTAATTTATTAAGTTGTGTTTTGCACTTAAATGCTATTTCCAAAATTTATCTTGTGCTCGAACAAACTAACATCCTTAATTGTTTCCTGTCAGTAGGATGCTAAGCAGACAGTTTCTACTGTAACTTTAGAATACAGCAGTGTAAAAACCCAGAGGATGTTGGGGCATAATTCAGAAAGCGCAACTGGAATTGTGCTGATACCACTTTCTGTTTCAGTGCTGAATTATTTAAGGTTGTGGACATCTCATAGCCATAGATCTGTCTGCTGCATACAATTGTCCAATTTATTTCAAGACCTATCTCCACTGAGGCAGGACACAGAATACACCTACAGTGCTGGTGTCTGGCATCCACCTATAGGACTATGTCATAGATCACATTGTATATAGATTTCATGAACTGATCACCAAACTGCATACTACTTTGATATCTGACACCTTTTTCTTTATCATTTCAGCTGGCAAAGTGTTGGGAAGCATTTCTACCAGAAGCAAAGGTTATATCCTAACTGCTATGGAACAGAATTACGGCTCAAACTGTGCTACTACCTTTCTGACTTTTTTTTTTTTTATGTTTTGTTTTTATTAAAAAAAAAATATTGTATACCTCTTGCCTTTTAGAGACCATAGCCACACTCTAATTCTGCTTTTACATTTACCTGATGCTGTCAATCTCTCAACTCCGTCAGTGCTGATTCAGGTCTTACGCATTGCTGTGCAGCGCGTTGTTGGATCTTCATTTCATAATTGGTTAAGGAAGATTGCAGATTGGTGCCTCTATTATGGATACACATTCATTTCCTCTCACTGCCAGATCAGCCTCAAAACATTACGTAGAACCACAGACTGGTTGGAAGGGATAGGGTTAACCCTAAAAGGACAATTTTGCCCCAGCACTTAAGACATACTTGCTCCTGTTAACATTTCTTGTGTATATTTTTCGTTTAACTTCCACATATATTTTCTTATTAACTACAAATTGGTAATTTAGGGCTTTCTGCGACAAAATAAAAAATAGAAAAAAAAAACACAAAACGTTAAACTAGTGGGAATTTCTTGGGAGGGTTTATTAATATAAATATCTATATAATGTATATTTTTTGGCTGTGACACAGAGAATGGAGCCTTTCTATTCTACAAGAACCACACGGTTATTCAATAAAATAATTAATATATTTCTGTGTTTGTTTTGTGATGTATATTGAGTGAGAACTATACTAGCGTAGAATGGAAAGGATCGCCGTTTTGCATGTTTTTGGTGAGGGGGAGATTGAAATTGCTGTTTTTGTTTTTTTGGGGGGGGGGATTTGTTTGTATTTTAGCAAGAATTTAATATGTTCCCTATGGAAGGCCTTAAACGTACGTAATGTTGGTCCTTCTCTTGTGGCAGAATAATGAGGGCCCGTTATTGTTCATGATCAGGCCATTGCTAGTAGCATGATGTAGAGCACTGCAATGACTCTCTACATGTCTCCATCTAGCTTTTTCTCCAGAATCTGGATTTATAGTGCTATTCTCTGAAATAATGCAGCTGAACAGCCATGATTTGTCCTCTTTAACTCGTACTTATTGAATATTTTACACTTTGGATGGATTTGCTCTTTAAGTTAACATAACTTGTTTGTGTTTATAGCAGAACGTACAGAATAGTGAATACCTGGGGTACCATAATCCGCAAACCTTGCTGTGAATGTTTTTTCCCCACAATGTTTCTTCTGCATGTTCTATGGACTTCCTCTGCGATCTATCGTCACCACCACTTATTTATATAGCGCCACCAATTCTGCAGCTTTGTACAGAGAATACTTGTTATTAACAGAAGTCCATGCTCCATTGGAGCTTACAGTCTAAATCCCCTTTCTCAGGCTACAGTTAATTTTGACAGCAGCCAATTCACCTACTAGTATGTTTGTAGAGTATGGGAGGAAACCGCAGCATATACTATATATGGTTACGCCAAACTTTGGTTATCTTCACACATTGCCACAATATTATCTGCCATCTACCATTGACACTACATGAGACATATTATTTATTCTTTACATGGTTCCCTGTTATTACAACAATGTACATTCCTTCTATGCCCTAGATTTGTTTAATTTACATAATATTTAGAACCAGGACTAATATATTTACTTTTCCTTGCCATGTTTAATGCCTATTTATAGATAAATCTTCTTTTTTTGTTTTGTCTTTCCTTTTTCCTTTCATTGAACACTAGCTACTTATATTTTGCCTCAGCCAGCAGATGTAGAACAGGAAACAGTTACTTTCTGTTCCCTGTTATAAAAAAAAACCCAAAAAACTCCCATTTCCTCTTGGAAGATAAATGTCATATTATATACTCTGCACAGACTTAGGAGTTACATATGGACAGTATCTGCAGAAGTTCTTTGAAAATGGTGTGGTTGCGTATATTACACTAGTGCTAGTAAATGCTCCGTTTCAATATGTATCTCATAATTTCTCGACATAAAACAATGTGTATATAGGGTTAGGGGTCTATTTAACATTGGTGGAGAGTGTGCGGCAATACTTAAGGATCTGTAGCTCCGCTGGTCACAGTCCTACAGAAAATGTTACCACCAGTATTTAAGCATATTTACCTGCCAGGCGATTCTCGGTGAAAATTCCTATTTGCAGCGAAACGCTTGTTATAATGCAATAGAGATGGGCTCCATTGAACAGACAGCGTTGACTGCGCATGCTGCGATGTTTCACGTATATGCAGTAATGTCAGCTCTAGCCTAAGAGGAGAAGGAGCATGCAGCCAGCAACGAGGATCCTCCAGACTGCACTGTTCTAAGTAATGCCTCTTGAGATGGCGGAAAGTTTTGAGTACTAGTGGCGAAGCTTGTCAACACTTAATGAATAGATTCAGTTTGCCATCCACATAGAGGTCTATGAGGACATTGCTAAATAGCTGAAGACAGCTTAAGCTTTTGTTAAATGGAACAAAGTGGAGAAAGAGCATTTTTCCAGCAGTTTTGTGGTGACTTTACACAGTCCCTTTTATTAATGCCAATACATGCATCTTTCCTAGCTTCATAAAGGATGATACAGGCTTCTGTACTCTGCAATGCCTCTGCTCTAAGTATTATGTTGGGGGAAGTGGTTTTATTAATAAACCTAGCAAAGGGGAGTAAATTGTGATGGTTTGGCACTTTCTGATCACTTATTTGGATAAATAGTCTAAATATATTCTATAATCACACCAGCACACACTTCTAGTGCAATTTTCAGCTGAGAACCTAAAATGCAAGGTCGCGGAATGAGACTAAACGATTACCTTTTGTTACAATCAGATCAATATACAGTACAATTACAGCACTCATGTTATGATCCAATCAATTTTAATCAAATTGTAACTCAATAAACTAGTGATTCATTGCTTTACACATAGTGCAATTTTGATCTGTCAAACCAGAGAGACATTTCATTGCATGTGCAATGTAGGATGAATAATAAGTGTGTGTCTATATTAGGGAATTTTAGACTGTAAGCTCCAATGGGGCAGGGACTGATGTGAATGATTTCTCTGTACAGCGCTGCGGAATTAGTGGCGCTATATAAATAAATGATGATGATGAATAAGGAAATAATTTTACTTAAAATACACACTTCAATCTGATCTTTTTTGGATGACTATTTTCCATTTAATCCAACCAATCAATTTGACCATCCACATTTGACTTTATTGAATCTTTCTGTTATCTCTTTAAGGGAAAACAAACACTTGAGTCCCAAAAAAAGGACACAAATGCTTGAAACTCGCCACCATGGAAATCATAAAATATCTTTAATAGTCTTGGTAAGTTATATCTGCTAGCACTTATAGGGAAGTAGTTCTTAAAATATATTGTTTATAATACTTATTGCCACATCAATCATTTAAAGTAAGATTATGCAGCTCAGCCCATTGCAAATGCTGTTGCCCTGAGGCTGGCCTTTTCCATTGACTATGGAGCTGCTCCCATCTAAAAAGATTTTTGCAACAGGGAGAAAGATATGCTAGTGCCCATCTTGTAAGTATGTTCCCCTCACCTGAGTGGGCAATATTTGGTTCATGTGCAAGGCTGCCCTCCATGACAGAAGAAAAATCTGAAAAAAAAAGCACTTATTGATATGATCATGTTACATATGTAGATACTCCCATTAGCCTGAAAAATTATGTGTGGTTTTTCAGAGGGAGTGGTTAAATACATTAAAAAAAAAAATGTAAGGGTTGAAAGTTTGTTTGCAGTGTGTCTGTACCCGACATAAATTAATAGGCTATCTCCATGACAACCTGGTCTTGCAGAGGCAAGTGGGCAGTGACCCACCACTGATCCACAAACCAGCTACACACTTGTATGGTGGTGATGACATGTTTCCACTTCACATTTACAGGTGGATGATTTTCCTGACCAGGATGACGTGGCTCACGGGCAGTGTGAATTTATGTTACTGTTATTTTGCTAATGTAACGGTTGATTGAATTTAGTATTTTGAGATTTAGGGCGGCGGATTCTATAATAGTAGAGGAAGAAGGTAGATTGGTGGTACAATTAATTCAGATTATATAATAAAATACCATCATCATCGGCTATTTATATAGCGCCACTAATTCTGCAGCGCTGTACAGAGAACTCACATCAGTCCCTGCCCCAATAGAGCTTACAGTCTAACTTCCCTAACACACACACACAGACAGACTAGAGTCAATGTTGATAAGAGCCATTTAGTCTACTAGAATACCACACATTTTACTCTAGTCTACATGCTTTTATAGACCATGGAGTATATTTACCTCCATTTCTACAGAATGCCCCCATTGCAGTTCTACAGTCTAATAACTGCTTACTTTAGCACGCTCTGAACTTTGCTGCCCCTGCTAATATCTGGTCCTCTTACTCTGAGACTGTGCTGATGCAGCAGATAAAGCTTATGACTATTTGGCTGAGTCAGGGCCTCTGAAGCAATCAAATCTGTGACTGGGCTATGGTCTGAGTCAGAGGCAGGTGCAAAGCATCCCAGCTAGCGGTATGCACAGCGAGATGATAAAAGGCAATACACAGTATTCAGGAACATGTACCAAAATAAACAAGAGATGATTTTTTATCAGATGCTCAATACCAGTGTTTCGCAACCTTTACTCACCCCCGGCACACTTAAACCCTTCCCAGAATACACCGAAAGCAAAAATATATAAAAAAATAGGTATTACAAAGTGCATACACAGAAATTACATTTCCTCGTTATTTTTATGTGATCTATTTAACATTGCACTTTTTTTTTTTTATTATTATAACTAATATTAACTATGTTGGCTTATAACTATAATTGATATAAACTTTTAACTACAACTAATGTGATACCTGTGCTGGTTTTAATGAACACAATAGTTTTACATTCGGCTTGATGATATTTGACAGAGCAACTCAAAGTTTTTGGTCAAGGCCCTTCTACGTATCCTACAGCTAGAATAAATACAGTACATTCTAATTAGCTGGAACCCAGATTATTTGTGCAGTATAAAGTAAAAGACATGGTTCCCAAAAACAATAATATTCTATGTTGATTATTTTAGCAGTGCCTGATGATGATGATGATGAAGATGAACGTCGCAGGTTATTTCCGACTGAGCCGTATTTACGTGAACACTGATAAGTACACCAGTTTTATTGCACAATATGAAACATTCTGCAGGAAGTGCCTACAGAGGTCCCTGTTTCAAAGAGCTAGCACTTTAAGCCTGGGGACAGAGAGAGCCGCTGCTTGCCAACATTGTTGTGCTGTCGGTTTACAGTTAATGTGGGAGAGAAAGGAAGAGACGGCGGAGATCAGTGGTTAAAAGAGAGAAAGTTATATGAACATAAACTCACCAAAATGGGATAACCACAGCAAGTAACAGCATAGGGGCAGTGCTAGCTCCATACCCAGGGAAAGGATAAGTAGGGAGGAGGGCAGGACTTCTGGGTACAGTGGGAGGGGAAGTTTGGAGAAGAACATACGTGGGAGAGAAGAAGGGTAGAAATTTAGGAGTGTCTCAGGCAATAACCCGCCTAATAACCCGCAACCTGCAAAAAAAAAAAACCAAGCCCAATTCTGCTTGTTAAAAGCGGAATTGGTAACTATGGCAGTAACAGCAGCAGAGAGATAAGGAACGCGCTTGCGGGAACGTCACACGCATGCGATACATTCATAAGTGTCACCCCTGTAACATAATAATAATTATGAACTCTTAACTTCACAAAAATATTTTACAAAGAGAACATAGGAAACAAAAGGTGAAATGATTTATTTAAGGCAAGGTGTTTCAGTTAACCATAGTATGACAGATGTACCGCCATAAATCTTTTATCTCCTGTTGAAGACATTGCGCTGCGATACACTAGTTGAGGAGCACTGCTCTATACTGTATGTCTCTATGCAATGTACTAGAGAGAGGGCAACCAGCACAGCCCAGCTTATCTTCAAGTAAGCAATATGAAACCTATATACTGGGGATTGCACAGACCTGTAGACCAATACAAAGTAACAATGTGCGTTGAATGAATTGTTCCTGATCATGAATGGCCCATATACAAACCTTGTTTTACAGTAATTTATATTAATATTATTGTCGTGGATTTATAAGACAGTGGACAAAATAAATGAAGACATGAAAAGAATAAGACAGGTTATGAAGGGCCTTGCTCATGAGAGAGCTTTCAATCAAATGGGAAAAGTGCCCAGCTGAGATAAGAGAAGAGAGTGTGGCTCAGAGTTGAGATTGGGACAGTTGAGAGGGTGTATTGTGGATATAGGTGAGAGTAGGGTAATCTGATGGGTTTTCAGAACGTGTTTAAAGATTCCAAAGAAAGGGGGGGGGGGTCTGATCGGACGTGATAGGGAACTCCATAAGTGGGTAGCCGCACGTAAGAAGCCTTATAGGCTGAAGTGAGAGGTCACCAGAGGGTAAGATGTAGGAGGGAGAGTATTTTATAGGAGATATAAGATGTATGAAGGGGTTTTGTTAAGGTATTTGTAGATAATTGTAATGTTTGAATTTGATTCTGAGAACACGGGGAGTCAGTGTAGGGATTTGCAGACTGCTTCTGCGGATGTGGAGTGGCGAGAGAAGAAGATCATTCTTGCAACGACATTTAAGATGGATTGAAGTGGGGATATATGGGCGAGGAGAATGTTAGACAAGATTTGGTTGCAGTATTTGAGGCAGGATATAAAATAATGGGTAAGAGTGTTGGTTGCATTTTGGGTAAGATGGGAATATGCTGGCAATAATGATGGAAGCAACAGGACTGAAAGTAAGAAACACAGGACACAGAAAAGGCAGAATGTGACACCGATGGAAATTGTGATGATGAGGGAGACTTAGTGACTCTAGGAGGAGCAGAGAAGATGATATGCTCCGTTTTGGACATGTTGAGCTTTAGCTAGTGTTGGAACATGCAGAAATAGCAGAGAAACAGTTGGTTACACAAGATAGTACAGAAGCTGAGAGATGAAGGGAAAAGAGGTAGGTATGGGGGTCAGCAGAGTAGAGTTGGTACAGGAGGCAGAATGAGCACATTACATACAAATGCTGATTTCAGTCCGGCATGAGAGGGGCGTCAGTGCACTTCCCACCACAGGCAGTAGATGGCTAGATGCATGAGAGGGGCGTCAGTGCACTAACCTCCACAGGCAGCAGATGGCTAGACGCATGAGAGGGGCGTCAGTGCACTTACCTCCACAGGCAGCAGATGGCTAGACGCATGAGAGGGGCGTCTGTGCACTTACCTCCACACGCAGCAGAGGGCTAGACGCATGAGAGGGGCGTCAGTGCACTTACCTCCACAGGCAGCAGAGGGCTAGACGCATGAGAGGGGCGTCAGTGCACTTACCTCCACAGGCAGCAGAGGGCTAGACGCATGAGAGGGGCGTCAGTGCACTTACCTCCACAGGCAGCAGAGGGCTAGACGCATGAGAGGGGCGTCAGTGCACTTACCTCCACAGGCAGCAGAGGGCTAGACGCATGAGAGGGGCGTCAGTGCACTTACCTCCACAGGCAGCAGATGGCTAGACGCATGAGAGGGGCGTCAGTGCACTTACCTCCACAGGCAGCAGATGGCTAGACGCATGAGAGGGGCGTCAGTGCACTTACCTGCACACGCAGCAGAGGGCTAGACGCATGAGAGGGGCGTCAGTGCACTTACCTCCACAGGCAGCAGAGGGCTAGACGCATGAGAGGGGCGTCAGTGCACTTACCTCCACAGGCAGCAGATGGCTAGACGCATGAGAGGGGCGTCCGTGCACTTACCTCCACAGGCAGCAGAGGGCTAGACGCATGAGAGGGGCGTCAGTGCACTTACCTCCACAGGCAGCAGATGGCTAGAAGCATGAGAGGGGCGTCAGTGCACTTACCACCACAGGCAGCAGATGGCTAGACGCATGAGAGGGGCGTCCGTGCACTTACCTCCACAGGCAGCAGATGGCTAGACGCATGAGAGGGGCGTCAGTGCACTTACCTCCACAGGCAGCAGATGGCTAGACGCATGAGAGGGGCGTCAGTGCACTTACCTCCACAGGCAGCAGATGGCTAGACGCATGAGAGGGGCGTCAGTGCACTTACCTCCACAGGCAGCAGAGGGCTAGACGCATGAGAGGGGCGTCAGTGCACTTACCTCCACAGGCAGCAGATGGCTAGACGCATGAGAGGGGCGTCAGTGCACTTACCTCCACAGGCAGCAGAGGACTAGACGCATGAGAGGGGCGTCAGTGCACTTACCTCCACAGGCAGCAGATGGCTAGACGCATGAGAGGGGCGTCAGTGCACTTATCACCACAGGCAGCAGAGGGCTAGACGCATGAGAGGGGCGTCGGTGCACTTACCTCCAAAGGCAGCAGATGGCTAGACGCATGAGAGGGGCGTCAGTGCACTTACCTCCACAGGCAGCAGAGGGCTAGACGCATGAGAGGGGCGTCAGTGCACTTACCTCCACAGGCAGCAGATGGCTAGACGCATGAGAGGGGCGTCAGTGCACTTACCACCACAGGCAGCAGAGGGCTAGATGCATGAGAGGGGCGTCAGTGCACTTACCTCCACAGGCAGCAGATGGCTAGACGCATGAGAGGGGCGTCAGTGCACTTACCACCACACGCAGCAGATGGCTAGACGCATGAGAGGGGAGTCAGTGCACTTACCTCCACAGGCAGCAGATGGCTAGACGCATGAGAGGGGCGTCAGTGCACTTACCTCCACAGGCAGCAGATGGCTAGACGCATGAGAGGGGCGTCAGTGCACTTACCTCCACAGGCAGCAGATGGCTAGACTCATGAGAGGGGCGTCAGTGCACTTACCTCCACAGGCAGCAGAGGGCTAGACGCATGAGAGGGGCGTCAGTGCACTTACCACCACAGGCAGCAGAGGGCTAGACGCATGAGAGGGGCGTCGGTGCACTTACCACCACAGGCAGCAGAGGGCTAGACGCATGAGAGGGGCGTCGGTGCACTTACCTCCACAGGCAGCAGATGGCTAGACGCATGAGAGGGGCGTCAGTGCACTTACCACCACAGGCAGCAGAGGGCTAGACGCATGAGAGGGGCGTCGGTGCACTTACCTCCACAGGCAGCAGATGGCTAGACGCATGAGAGGGGCGTCAGTGCACTTACCTCCACAGGCAGCAGAGGGCTAGACGCATGAGAGGGGCGTCAGTGCACTTACCTCCACAGGCAGCAGAGGGCTAGACGCATGAGAGGGGCGTCAGTGCACTTACCTCCACAGGCAGCAGAGGGCTAGACGCATGAGAGGGGCGTCAGTGCACTTACCTCCACAGGCAGCAGATGGCTAGACGCATGAGAGGGGCGTCAGTGCACTTACCTCCACAGGCAGCAGATGGCTAGACGCATGAGAGGGGCGTCAGTGCACTTACCTCCACAGGCAGCAGATGGCTAGACGCATGAGAGGGGCGTCGGTGCACTTACCTCCACAGGCAGCAGATGGCTAGACGCATGAGAGGGGCGTCAGTGCACTTACCACCACAGGCAGCAGAGGGCTAGACGCATGAGAGGGGCGTCAGTGCACTTACCTCCACAGGCAGCAGAGGGCTAGACGCATGAGAGGGGCGTCAGTGCACTTACCTCCACAGGCAGCAGATGGCTAGACGCATGAGAGGGGCGTCAGTGCACTTACCTCCACAGGCAGCAGAGGGCTAGACGCATGAGAGGGGCGTCAGTGCACTTACCTCCACAGGCAGCAGAGGGCTAGACGCATGAGAGGGGCGTCAGTGCACTTACCTCCACAGGCAGCAGAGGGCTAGACGCATGAGAGGGGCGTCAGTGCACTTACCTCCACAGGCAGCAGAGGGCTAGACGCATGAGAGGGGCGTCAGTGCACTTACCTCCACAGGCAGCAGATGGCTAGACGCATGAGAGGGGCGTCAGTGCACTTACCTCCACAGGCAGCAGATGGCTAGACGCATGAGAGGGGCGTCAGTGCACTTACCTCCACAGGCAGCAGATGGCTAGACGCATGAGAGGGGCGTCGGTGCACTTACCTCCACAGGCAGCAGATGGCTAGACGCATGAGAGGGGCGTCAGTGCACTTACCACCACAGGTAGCAGAGGGCTAGACGCATGAGAGGGGCGTCAGTGCACTTACCACCACAGGCAGCAGATGGCTAGACGCATGAGAGGGGCGTCAGTGCACTTACCTCCACAGGCAGCAGATGGCTAGACGCATGAGAGGGGCGTCAGTGCACTTACCACCACAGGTAGCAGAGGGCTAGACGCATGAGAGGGGCGTCAGTGCACTTACCTCCACAGGCAGCAGATGGCTAGACGCATGAGAGGGGCGTCAGTGCACTTACCTCCACAGGCAGCAGATGGCTAGACGCATGAGAGGGGCGTCAGTGCACTTACCTCCACAGGCAGCAGATGGCTAGACGCATGAGAGGGGCGTCGGTGCACTTACCTCCACAGGCAGCAGATGGCTAGACGCATGAGAGGGGCGTCAGTGCACTTACCACCACAGGTAGCAGAGGGCTAGACGCATGAGAGGGGCGTCAGTGCACTTACCACCACAGGCAGCAGATGGCTAGACGCATGAGAGGGGCGTCAGTGCACTTACCTCCACAGGCAGCAGATGGCTAGACGCATGAGAGGGGCGTCAGTGCACTTACCTCCACAGGCAGCAGACACACCCATGGGCCTGATTAAAATCTCAAACTTCTTTCTAACAAAATAAACAGTGATTTGGCAGATTTTATCAATGATTTCACTGGAACTGATCAACTAATAATTGTAAACATATTGAGATGTCTGATTTTTAGTAATTTTTGACCTTTTCGTATCATAAGGAACTGAAACTCATTCAACCTGAAAATTTAAATTTGTTTCACCAAAATATGGCACAAAAAATCTGATCCTGTTAAATATACTAAATGTTAAACATCCCTGTGAAGCTCAGCCCATGGACCCACACCTGCAGACAAATGTTCAGTGTTTCTGTGCCAGCAGCAGCAGTTCCCTTCCTGGCCCACCCCGCTGCCGGACGTAAGTAAACAGTAAGTGCCTTATTCTTCTATATCGCACTCGGGTAACACACAGAGAGTACAGTGTGTGTCGCTCGCCCCCAATTACCAGCTTTGGCACAAGCATGAAGGGGAGCTCCGCAGCATCAGAACAGTGTGTATGGGTGCATACTATATTTACTGTATTTTACAGTTTTCCAGCCTTCTTGGACTAAGCACTTCTAGTGTGTTAGTTTGTACCATGTACACTGTAAACATCCCATAATGTATTGCGTATTGCAAGCAGCCATTATACCTTTTTAGTATTGTATTAAAATCTATTTTGTATTAAAAAAGTATTCTTTACTAATGTACTACGCTGATGAGTTTTACATTCAAGGTGTTCTTCTAAATGTTAAAGGTAAACAGATACCATGTATGTCACTAGGTCATGTTTAGAAACCCTGCTGGATATTTTTGCATACATCTCTATAGAAAAGTCTTCCAAGCCATTTGCCTTGAAGTTTAGCCCAATCTTGAAGAACTGCATTCAGAACCACAAGTATACTTCTTTTCCTTGTGCACCTATTACCAGAGATGCTGGACGCCACAATAAAGCTTGCAATATTCATAGTGGATTCTACTATGCTCATTGTATAAAGTTACAAGCTATACAAATAAGATCATTAGTTTAATTATGGCTATACTGGTGTTGTTTAATGACAATTTTAGCATACCACAGATTGTCATTAATATGTTGAAGAAATAAAAGAGCCTGTTTTGTTGACTTTATTAATTGATACCATTTAGATTCTTTCTTTTTGTTGTAGTATGTTGCAGATTACTAGTTTACTAATCAGTCTACATATCCGGGGTACATAATTTCGACAGTGTAAATGGTGGCACTTAACCAGGGACCGTGCGGCATTGGTCTTGTAATGACGACATTGTCCACCTGTCTACACAATGCAAGTGTCGGCAATAAGCCTGCCGACATTTTCGTGTCGGCAGGTTAAGTGCAGATATTTACACTGTCGGAATAGTGTCCACCACCCATCTATACAACGTTATTTTGGGTCAGTACAAGTATTTCACCATTGCAATTGAGTTAGTGCCTTGGAATGTTTTGAACCGACTATTGTAAAACACCTCATGAACACATTTTGAAAATGAATGATCATCTGTTTAACTCAAAATGTTCTAATGACAGAAGAAGCTGAAAATGTCAATGGGTGGATTAAGTTTGAAAAGAATAGCAATACGGTCTGTATGGGGTAGTTATTTGCTTTACAGATATATGAGCTAATAAAGCCAAGCTAGCAAAAGTGTCTAACTCTTGCCCAGTCTGAAACATAATTGTGTGAGTAAAAGTGTGTGTTATAGTACAATAATGGTAAACATGTAAGTTATTGTATGACAGAATGTGGATAGAAACATTATAATTTATGATGCACACATAGGGCCTGATTCATTAAGTAACATAAATGCCGATACATGCCGTATTTTGTGTAAAATCCCTGTGCGCGTGCCCAGAACTGCACTGTATGCCAGTGAACACAAGAACTCCCAATTAATCTTCGAGCACAAAAGGCACATACTACAGGTTACAGTTTCCTGGGCGGCACAGGGAGGGAAACGGGCACATGTACATAGTCAATGTACAGTAAGTGTGTTCCAAGCTTGAGCTTTTCTAAGGTGCGTGGTAATGATGTCAGTCCTGTATGCATGCCACAACAGGTGTTTGCAATCAGGAGCAACTGTAATCAGAGCTGTAACTGGGGTGGTGCGGGCGGTGCCGTCGCCCAGGGCGCAAGCCCAAAGGGCTACCTAGCTCTATATGACAATATTACTCCCAAACAGCCTCCCGCTGTTGTATGTTAATAGTGCGTGTGTGTGTTAGGAACTCCTTCAGTCAGCACGACAGAACCCGGAATCTGCTCCGATGTCTGGTGTTCACTGGAGCCCCTAGTGGTGGGGACAGACTTGGCTGCAGACGAACGGAGGGTCGTGTAGTGTGCACTGACTGGGGAGAACCCTGAGGCAGCGTAGTAGAACACAGCGATGTGAGATCCAGGCAAAAGGTCAAGGGCCGGCAGCAGACAGGGATATCAGAAAACGAGCCGAAGTCAGGGGTCACAGGCAATACAACGAAGTCCAAAAACAAGCCAGGGGTCATACACGGGACATCCAATAATAGAATAAGCACAGGAGCAGGGAAACAGGAACAGGAGCCTAGCTAAACAGGAAGCTATAACTGGCAATGAGGCTCATTCCTCACTGCCTTAAATAGCAAGAAGGGCCAATAGGAATCATGATAACAGAAACCCCTCCCACTGTATGACTCTGCACTGACACAATGCTGACAAAAACCAAGCCAGTACCAATACAGTAAATATATAAGACTCCCATAAGAGTCTATAGATATATATAACAACCCTACCTTTCCTTGCTGATCTGTGCCCGGGTGTCAGCCCGCTGGCCGGGCGCTGCGGCCTCTGGATTACAGCGTCCCGGTTGTTGCCTAGGCAACCGGGACGTCAGAGGCGGAAGTGACACCCCGGTCGTCATGGAGACGGCCGGGGCGTCCGAGAAGACCGGAAGCGAGCCCATCGGGGAGCCGCGGTTCGTAACAGTACCCCCCCCTTGAGGAGGGGTCAATGCACCCCGACTTCCAGGTTTCCCAGGATACTTTTTGAAGAAGTCCTTAATGAGTTGGTTAGCATGAAGATGCTTTTGCGGCACCCAAGATCGCTCCTCCAGGCCGTAGCCCTTCCAGTGGACCAAAAAGTGGATTTGACTTTGCACCCTTTTGGAGTCTAGGACTGACTGAGACAGGACGAGGTCTGTGCAATTGACGTGGTCTGAATTTATGTGACCATGTGACTGCTTTCAACAAGGAACAATGGAATGTGTTAGGAATTTTGAGTGAAGGAGGAAGTTTCAACTTGAAAGCCACAGGATTAATCTGTTTATTAATGGCGAAGGGTCCAATGAACCTAGGACCTAACTTCCTACAAGGTTGCTTAAGTTTAATGTTGCGGGTAGACAGCCACACCTTGTCCCCGACCTTGAAAGGACATGGTCCACGATGCTGATCAGCATAATGCTTAGACTTAAACGAAGCTTGTTTGAGGGCAAGGTGAACCTTTCTCCATATCCGGCACAGATAAGAAATCGAAGAACTAGATTTAGCTTGATTCCAGACCTCCAGCGAGTTGGACCGAGGATGGAATCCGAGGTTACAGAAGAATGGTGATACCAGAGTAGACGAATGGCACGAGTTGTTGTAGGCGAATTTTGCCCATGGAAGCAGAGCAGCCCAATCACTATGGCATTTAGTTACATATAAACGGAGAAATTGCTCAAGGGATTGATTAACCCTCTCCGTTTGTCCGTTGGACTGTGGGTGATACCCTGAAGATAGACATAGTTTGATTCCTAATTGGGCACAGAATGCTCTCCAGAATGTGGCTACAAATTGGGAGCCGCGGTCAGAGACAATGTTAACAGGAAGTCCATGGAGCTTGAAAACGTGCTGAATGAATAGAGATGCCAAGGTTTTAGCACATGGCAATCCTACAAGAGGGATGAAATGTGCCATCTTACTAAATCTGTCCACTATCACCCAGATGGTGTTAAAGCTGGATGAGCGCGGTAATTCCACGATGAAATCCATCGATATGTGGGTCCAGGGTCTCGCTGGAATGGACAGTGACATAAGAGGCCCGGCAGGATGTTTGCGAGAAGACTTGTTCCTGGCACAGGTTTCACAGGATAACACAAACTCTTTGGTATCTGCTGCCAAGGAAGGCCACCAGACGGAACGAGACAGAAGTTCCAATGTCTTGGATACTCCAGGGTGACCTGAGGTTTTATTATCATGACATTCGGTGAGGACCGTCCTCCTCAGATAATCCGGTACGAATAATTTACCCCTGGGAGTAGCTGATGGTGCCAACTGTTGGAGACCACGGAGAGTTGTGCCAAGATCCTGAGTTAGGCCAAGGACTACTTTGGATGCCGGAATAATAAAAGTGGTTTCTGCGAGGGAAGGAAGAGAGGCGAAAAAACTGCGAGACAAGGCGTCCGCCTTAATGTTCTTGGATCCGGGCCAGAAGGTAATGGTAAAGTTGAAACGGGAGAAGAAGAGGACCCACCGGGCTTGTCTGGAGTTCACAATCTTGGCAGATTGAATATACTGTAGATTTTTGTGGTCGGTATATACTGTAACAACATGATTAGCTCCCTCCAGCCAGTGGCGCCACTCTTCAAATGCCCACTTGATTGCCAGCAACTCCCTATTTCCAACATCGTAGTGGGTCTCAGCGGAGGAAAATTTCCTGGATAAAAATGCACAGGGGTGCAGGCAGTGATCATTGAGGTCTTTCTGAGAAAGGATGGCACCTGCCCCGACGTCAGAAGCGTCCACTTCGATGATAAAGGGTAACTCTGGATTGGGGTGTCGGAGGACAGGTGCAGAGATGAACGCCTCTTTTAACTCCTGAAAAGACGTTAAGGCAGTAGAGGACCAATTAACGGTATCGGCCCCTTTTCGGGTAAGGGCTGTAATTGGAGCCACTAATACCGAGAATGACCGGATGAATCGCCTATAGTAATTAGCGAATCCTAAAAACCTCTGAATGGCTTTAAGATTGCTTGGCCGGATCCAATCGAGAACTGCCTGTACCTTACTGGGATCCATGGAGAAGCCACGAGGAGAGATGACATATCCGAGGAACGTGACCTGAGTGACTTCAAACTCGCATTTCTCGAGTTTAGCGAAGAGGCAGTGCTGGCGGAGTTTCCGAAGTACCTGTCTGACATGAGTACGGTGTTGCTCCAACGACTGGGAATAAATCAAAATGTCGTCAAGATACACTACAACGAATCTCCCCAGGAATTCTCGTAGGACATCATTAATAAAATCTTGAAACACTGCGGGGGCGTTACATAGGCCGAAGGGCATGACCCGATATTCATAATGGCCTGAGTGAGTGTTGAAGGCCGTCTTCCACTCATCGCCCTTTTTGATTCGAACCAGATTATATGCCCCCCGCAGATCGATCTTGGAGAATATCGTGGCTAATTTAAGCTGATCAAACAGCACGGAGATGAGTGGCAACGGATAGGTATTTTTCACGGTAATCCCATTTAGACACCTATAGTCTATGCACGGCCGGAGGCTCCCATCTTTTTTTTTCACAAAGAAGAAACCCGCTCCTACGGGTGATTTGGATGGTTGAATGAATCCCTTACGTAGGTTTTCCTCCACATAATCATCCATAGACTTAGTCTCGGGAATAGACAAGGCATATAATCTTCCCTTAGGAAGCTTGGCATCCGGAACCAAATCAATGGAGCAATCGTAGCTACGGTGTGGGGGTAGAGAGTCTGCTTCTTTTTTCGAGAACACGTCGTGGAATTCACGAAAAGGCATTTGAAGAGATCCAGGGCAAGGCTGAACAATCCGGAGAGGAAGAGCAAGACAGGTTGAGGAACAAGCCTTACTCCATTGTATGATCTCTCCCGTGCTCCAATCTATGTGAGGGTTGTGAAGTTGAAGCCAGGGATGCCCGAGGATCAATGGTACGGAGGAACAAGGAATCAGAAAGAACGAGAGGACTTCAGAATGGAGAGCTCCCACCGTAAGCTGCAGAGGAGGCGTTTGATATGAGACCCTTCCGTCAGTTAACGGTCTGCCATCCAGTCCGCAGACCGTGATCTCCGAGTCCAAGTTTACGGACGGAATGCCCAGAGTCTTGGCAAAGTTTATATCCAAAAAGTTTCCGGCTGCCCCACTGTCAAGAAAGGCAGGGATAGAAACGGATTGATTACCATACATGATCCGAGCAGGGATCAAGACAGAATTCTTGGAAGAGACCATCTGGAGACCTAGGTGTACCTCCTCTTTTACTCCTAGGCCTGGTGTTTTCCCGCCTTGTTTGGGCAGCTACGCAGGAGATGGCCTTTATTGCCGCAATAGAGACATAGCCCCAATGACCGCCGCCTGGATTTCTCCTCAGGGGACAGGCGATAAGCCCCTAACTGCATGGGCTCTGGTAAATCCTGAGGAACTGGGTAGACGGCTGGAGAGGACCAGGATGGTGAGGCGGCCTCCTTCTCGGACCTTCTTTCCTTGATCCTGCGGTCAATTTTAATAACCAATTGCATTAAGGCCTCCAAGGAAGATGATGAAGGATACTGGACTAAGGAGTCCTTTATCTGCTCCGAGAGCCCAAGCCGGAACTGACTCCGTAGTGCGGGGTCATTCCACTGGCTGTCGACCGACCAACGTCGGAACTCGGCACAGTACTCTTCCGCTGTCCGCCGTCCCTGTTTCAGCGCTCTTAGGTGGGACTCGGCCGAGGCCACCCTATCTGGGTCATCATATAAGAGACCAAGTGCGTTGAAGAAGGCGTCTACGGACTGCAGAGCTGGATTAACAGGAGTCAGACTGAACGCCCAGGATTGGGGATCGCCTTGGAGTAAGGAGATGACAATGCCGACCCTCTGTTGCTCCGAGCCCGAGGAGCGGGGCCTGAGACGAAAATACAGCTTGCAGCCCTCCTTAAAATTTCGGAATAAGGTTCTATCTCCAGAGAACCGGTCCGGAAGATTTAATTTTGGCTCAGGTGCCGGAGTTGCTTGTGAGGCCTTGGCGGCTTCTTCCTGAGCAGAAAGCCTGTGTGAAAGATCCTGAACCATCTGCGACACAACTTGGATCTGCCCTGCTAGGACTTGAGCCGGACTGGGTTCCATCAGTGGAAAATAGGATCGTTTTTATTTTTGGGCCAGTTATAATGTTAGGAACTCCTTCAGTCAGCACGACAGAACCCGGAATCTGCTCTGATGTCTGGTGTTCACTGGAGCCCCTAGTGGTGGGGACAGACTTGGCTGCAGACGAACGGAGGGTCGTGTAGTGTGCACTGACTGGGGAGAACCCTGAGGCAGCGTAGTAGAACACAGCGATGTGAGATCCAGGCAAAAGGTCAAGGGCCGGCAGCAGACAGGGATATCAGAAAACGAGCCGAAGTCAGGGGTCACAGGCAATACAACGAAGTCCAAAAACAAGCCAGGGGTCATACACGGGAAATCCAATAATAGAATAAGCACAGGAGCAGGGAAACAGGAACAGGAGCCTAGCTAAACAGGAAGCTATAACTGGCAATGAGGCTCAGTCCTCACTGCCTTAAATAGCAAGAAGGGCCAATAGGAATCATGATAACAGAAACCCCTCCCACTGTATGACTCTGCACTGACACAATGCTGACAAAAACCAAGCCAGTACCAATACAGTAACTATATAAGACTCCCATAAGAGTCTATAGATATATATAACAACCCTACCTTTCCTTGCTGATCTGTGCCCGGGTGTCAGCCCGCTGGCCGGGCGCTGCGGCCTCTGGATTACAGCGTCCCGGTTGTTGCCTAGGCAACCGGGACGTCAGAGGCGGAAGTGACACCCCGGTCGTCATGGAGACGGCCGGGGCGTCCGAGAAGACCGGAAGCGAGCCGCGGCGGCCCATCGGGGAGCCGCGGTTCGTAACAGTGTGTATATATTACAATAGTATGTATGTATGTATGTATATATATATATATATATATGTATATTAACATAGTGTGCGTGTGTGTCAGTAGACTAAATGAGTGTAGTGTGTGTGAGGGGCCAGTAAATTATTGTAGTGTGTGTGTCTGTGTGTGTGGTCAGTAAATGAATGTAGTGTGTGTGAGGGACCAGTAAATGATTGTAGTATGTGTGTGTGTGTATGGTCAGTAAATGAATGTAGTGTGTGTGAGGGACCAGTAAATGATTGTAGTGTGTGTGAGGGGCCAGTAAATGATTGTAGTGTGTGTGTGGTCAGTAAATGAATGTAGTGTGTGTGAGGGAGGCTATTCATTTAATTGTGGGATGTAGGTGGGGACTAGTTATTTCGAAATTTTTATTTGTGGGGTGATGGTGGGCCAATTTAATTTAATAGTGGGGCCTATGAATTTAAGATGGGGTAATTGGACTTTTAATGCTGGGGGGTTTGGCAACTATTCATTGATTGTGGGGCTTTTTGGAAAAATGAGGTCTGTTTATTAAATTGATTAAAGTGATTATAAATTATTTTTTTGCCTGGGATTGTTCTGAGAAATGGTTATATTTATTAACTGTAAATGCTATTGAAATTATTGCTGGGGCTGCTTGGAGGGAGAGAAATATGTTTATTTACTAAATATGTATGCTATTAATTTAATGTCGGGGCTAGTTGGAGGGAAATATATCTATTTATCAAATGTGAATACTAATATTTTACTATTGGGGCTGGAGGGAGGCCTAATTATCAATTATTTTGATTTAACATCGGGGCAGGCTGGAATTGACTTAATTTCATATACCCATTTTTTTTTTTCAAATAGGGCCCCCAACATTCCAGGATCCAGACCAGCAGCAACTGATCTAATGACACCAGCAGCCACAAGTGGTGAAAGTGACAAGAACAGGTAGGAGAGAGCAGGACAATTTGGATGACTGTCTCACTTAGTCAGGATTTGGTCCGACTGGAAGGACAGTTGTGAGGTATGTCTTGCTTCCCACTGTACTATTCGTGAAGGCAGAGCTGCATGCACCGAACAGTAGTGCACACAGTGTTCCCTGTGTATTTGTCTAAAATGATAACCATGTTACATCATAGGGGCCCCCCTACCTAAAGTACACCAGCCCCCCCCCCCCCCACCACCACCAGTGCCTTAATCCAGCTCTGGGCCAGGGTGTCAGATTACACCTAGTGCTCTGCTCCTCCTCCCAGTAGCACCCTTCATATTATTTCTTTTAGGTTAACCCTAAAACGAATAACCCTATTAGTATATAGTGCAAAGCAAAAAACAAGCCATTTTGCTGGCAAATACATCAGCGGGTATATTTACTAAACTGTGGGTTTGAAAAAGGGG
The DNA here is from genome assembly GCF_038048845.1 of Mixophyes fleayi. Classification (NCBI taxonomy): domain Eukaryota; kingdom Metazoa; phylum Chordata; class Amphibia; order Anura; family Limnodynastidae; genus Mixophyes; species Mixophyes fleayi. The sequence continues at coordinate 128,481,044 of NC_134405.1, forward strand.
AGGTGTTGACTATAGCAACCAATCAGATTCTAGTTGTCATTTATTTAGTACATTCTACAAAATCACAGCAAGAATCTGATTGGTTGCTATAGTCCACATCAACCCTTTTTTAAACCCACAGTTTGGTAAATATACCCCCAAGAGTTTTCCCAGAGTATCCAACCTACTTTACGGTTTAGGTGGTGTATGCCTTTAAATATTAAGCAAAACATCCATCAATGTTAGGAGAAAATTTTGTAAATATACTAGGGATGTGCACCGGCCACTTTTGGTGTCTCGTGTTTTGTGTTTTGGGTTCGGATTTGCTTGAGGTTTTGGGTTCGGATTTGTTTCACAAAACACCTGACGAAAGGTTTTGGTTCGGATTTAAGGTTTTGGATTCGGATTTAATTTGAAAAAAACATAAAAAGTGTTAAAATCAAGTTTTTTTGGTTTATTTTCACTCCTACGCTATTATTAACCTCAATAACATTCAATAACAATCATTTCCACTAATTTCCAGTCTATTCTGAACACCTCACAATATAGTTTTTAGTCCAAAACGTTTCACCAAGGTAGCTTTCTGGACTGCATAGTGGAGTGGTCCCGGTACCCAATTTGGTACCGGGGCCACAATACCTCCTCCGACTTTCAAATGTAGTGTTTCTAAGTTATAAACCCTACAGTAGTTCGAGCACGTCAATACCTCTTGTTTTAGACGACCATGGTACTGAGCATTTATCATTGAGATCCCATCAAGTATGTGAAAGACACACAGGGTCGAAGTGTTATTTGTTGACTTTGTTAACCAAAAAACTGTCCCTGTTGCAAATATTCGTGCAATGAAGAGTGACTTTTTCATTTAAAGGCTCAAGTTTTCAAGTGTAGTGTTTCTAAGTTATAAACACTACAGTAGTTCGAGCACGTCAATACCTCTTGTTTTAGACGACCATGGTACTGAGCATTCATCATTGAGATCCCATCAAGTATGTGAAAGACAGACAGGGTCGAAGTGTTATTTGTTGACTTTGTTAAACAAAAAAACTGTCCCTGTTGCAAATATTCGTGCAATGAAGAGTGACTTTTTCATTTAAAGGCTCAAGCTTTCCAGTGTAGTGTTTCTAAGTTATAAACAGTACAGTAGTTCGAGGAGATCAATACCTCTTTTTTTTTATTATGACTGGGCATTTAACTTTTGGTTTAATTTGTTTAATTGGTTTTAATTTTGTTTTACTTTGTGCTCATGGCAAACGACTGTTGGACGGTCAATTGTTTTGTGAAAGATGTAGCGGTCTTACGACTTCCCCTCTTGGAAGATGACCGACTAACAGCAGCAACAGCAGCAGTGGCAGTAGTAGGCGTACCGCTGCAGGATTCCTCGGATGAATCCCGTATTGAGGAGGACTCAGTCTGGCTGCTGACTTGGGCTGCAGGACTAAATCTGATGGAGATCGTGGAGGAAGTTGACAAGGAGGGTGTTGCTGGTGTGTATCCAACAGGACCAGGGATTTAGGTGTCCCTGTACTGATGACGGTCCTAGCCCCAGTTCCTGAACTAACCACTGAACTATGAAGGTTATTCAGGTGACGTATAAGGGAGGATGTCCCTAGGTGGGCAAGATCTTTACCCCTGCTTATTTGAGCTTTACATAAGCTACATATGGCCATACATTGGTTGGCCGGATTTGGATAAAAATAACTCCAGACCGAAGAGGTGCATTTTTTGGTCTTCTGACCAGGCATGACAATGGGCTTTTTAATCCCATGGACATCAGCTGTTTCCCCCCCTGGTGCCTCATTTACAATAACCACATCAGCATCCTCATCATCAAGTTCCTCCACATCGCCAGCTACATCAATAGCCTCCTCCCGAGCCACCTCTTCCCGTACAGTGATGGGAAGGTCAGGCTTGACAACCACCAACACCCTTGGACAGGGCCACCTTAACTACTTTATGGGCCCCCGGGCAATGCAGTGTACCGGGCCCCTAAAAAAAATAAATTATATATATGTATATATATATATATATATATATATATATATATATATATATATATATAAATAGTGTGTGTGTGTGTGTAAAAAAAATATACATGTATGTAAAAAAAAACGTTATTATATATATATAATCACTTTTTTTTACATATATATATATACATATATATATATATATATATATATATATATATATATATATAGGGGCCCCCTTAACTTACCTTAAGTCCGATCCTCTTCTTTTTTCCGAGCCGCTGAGTCTATTCTGCCCTCTTCCGTGCTGTGGTTGCAGTGAATGCTGGGTGTGACATCACGCCCAGCATTCACTGCGAGCACAGCTCGGAAGAGGGGACCAGGGAGGGAGCCGGATCACCGCTGATGTGACCGCAAGGTAAGTATTTATAAAAAAAACTAAAAAAAATATTTTTATTTTTTTTAGGATTCGGACGGCCCCCCCTTGCCTGCAGGGCCCCCGGGCACCTGCCCATCGTGCCCAATGGAAGAGACGGCCCTGCCCTTGGACTCGCCTTGGGGATTTGTGATAATTTCTCTTTAGAAGGCAGAGTTGTTTGCTGTTTTGTTGCTGACAGCATAACTCTCTTCAATTTTTGGTAGGGGGGGGAGGAGGAGGAGGGCTAAGATCCTTGGGTGAAGCTGAACCACTAGTCATGAACACGGGCCAGGGCCTAAGCCGTTCCTTGCCACTCCGTGTCGTAAATGGCATATTGGCAACTTTACGTTTCTCCTCAGATGATTTTAAGTTTCTCTTTTTGCTACTTTTACTGAACTTGGGCTTTTTGGATTTTACATGCCCTGTACTAGGAGATCGGGCATCGGGCTTGCCAGACGACGTTGATGGCATTTCATCATCTATGTCATGACTAGTGGCAGCAGCTTCAGCATTAGGAGGAAGTGGGTCTTGATCTTTCCCTACTTTATCCTCCAAATTTTTTTTCTGCATTATATGTAGCACAAGAGAGTGTACCCCTAAGCCACACACACTCGGCAAAGCCTTTAAAAATTATATGCGGCACAGGAGAGTACCACTGGACTGGAGTTATACAGCAGTACCACTGGACTTATACTGCAGAATCAGTGAAATTTGTAATATGGCAGTAACAACAATGGACTTATACTGCTGAATCAGTGAACTTTGTAATATTGCAGTACCACTGGACTTATACTGCAGAATCAGTGAAATTTGTAATATGGCAGTAACAATGGACTTATACTGCAAAATCAGTGAACTTTGTAATATTGCAGTACCAATGGACTTATACTGCAGAATGAGTGAACTTTGTAATATTGCAGTACCAATGGACTTATACTGCAGAATGAGTGAACTTTGTAATATAGCAGTACCAATGGACTTATACTGCAAAATCAGTGAACTTTGTAATATAGCAGTACCACTAGACTTATACTGCTGAATCAGTGAACTTTGTAATATAGAAGTACCAATGGACTTATACTGCAGGATTGTTTTGGGATATTTTTTTTTTTATAATTACTTTTTTTGTAATTTTTTGTATAACTATTTTTGAAATTTTTTATAATTTGGGAATAATGGGGAAATAACAATGCCCTTAGAAGGACAGAGCACAGGACACAGCACCACTGGACTGAACAGGACACAGCACAGGACCCAGCAGCACCACTGAACTCAGAAGGACAGAGCACAGGACACAGCACCACTGGACTGAACAGGACACAGCACAGGACCCAGCAGCACCACTGAACTCAGAAGGACAGAGCACAGGACACAGCACCACTGGACTGAACAGGACACAGAGCACAGCACAGAACAGCACAGCACAGCACAGCACGAGATATAGCAGGACAGAGGACCACCTAACACACCCTCCCTCTACCCTGATCAATGCCCGAGTGAAGATGGCGGCGACTAGCGGGGAATTTATAGGATCCGAGTATCGCGAGATCCGACAGCGGGATTATGACTCAGAGCCTCGCTTTCAGTTTTGCAATTGGCGGGAATACCCGGATCCGCAACGTTCGGGTGGGCTCGGATTTCAGAAATCCGAGTGCGCTCATCTCTAAAATATACCCCCAAATTTTCAAAGCAAAAGGGCTTTTTGCATTTTGATCAGTATTGTAATAGAACATTTTATATGATCTATTGCTAAATGATTTATACCTAATTATAATCAACCTGGTATGTATAAAAACAAGAAAAAAGTGCTGTAGGGATAAAGAACATTTAAAATAAATTGCAATATAAAGTGTGGGTTGTTTTTTGTTGCATTATTTGTTTTCATTAGTTAAGATTTATCATTTATAATAATAAAGTATCGCTGGGTTAAACAACACTAAAATAGCCTCTTTTTATATTGATAAATATATATTGTACCGAAAACCACCTCTTAAGGATGGGCTGCTTCTTATGGGCCAGTGCAACATGCTTGCCCCTTGGGCTAAAGTCTGCCAGCCAGCCCCTGACAGACGTTTCTTCAAATTTGCTTGAGGTTGAATACGGATGTGCGTATTCCCAAACGACGGACGTTTTATAAAAAACACCATTTATGTTTGTTTTGCCTGCTTCAATGAATCCGGCCATGATGGGCAGAGCAATACACTGCATTCCCTGCACATCAAGATACTTGGCTACAAATGAAACCTTTGCAGAAAGGCTGAAAACTCTGAAGAAGTGCATAGAGTTAAAGTTTTAACACCACATAAAAGACCAACCTCCTATCACTTTAGAACCACCCTTTTGTTAAAGAAAACATTTGTGTTTTTCTACCTAAAATGTTGTCCAGTTTAACCTCACTTAAATTAATATATTTATCTATACATTGTGGTGGAAATCTAGCCGCAGTAGTGTAATTTGAGGTGCACTGCACTGCACTGCACAACCACATTATGTTCTGTACCTTGGGTGCTTTTCAATTTGTAAATGAAGTGCTGTGAACTATGTGCAAACACAACTTGTCACTAATGGAATGGTATGCTTCCATTTTTCCCACTTATTTCCCTGTTTTAATAACCTAAGTTAGATTACATAATTAAAGTGGTTAACTAATTTTTATAACTTTTGCTTGGGTTATTACAATGGAAAATATGTTGGTAGTTTTGCAATTGTAATAACCGGTGATCATTTGCAAAACAAATAATGTTTATCCACCTGCAATAACCAACATTATAATGCGCTTGCAGATTAACTATTGCTACATCCAATCTCAATTTACTGAGAAACATTACTTGAATTTCCTGCAGGACGCATACAAATGAACCTGTGGCCTTTCAGGTGTTGGGAACTACATGTCCTATCATTCAATGCCAGCCTGTGGCTGGTGGAGCATGTTGGGACTTATAGATCAAGAATAATGGAAGAGTTACTAGTAGCCTAAGAATGCTGTATTATTTTATGAAGACAAATGATATGTTCTCAAAGTACAGTAGTGGAAAATGTGTTACATAAGCTGTAGCTGTGTAAGGTCTTAGTGAGATCTTGGATTAGTGCAGTATTTGGGTATAGTACAGTATGCAGTTAATATAGCAGTAATGTTTCCACACCCAATACCATTCAGGGGCGCACGCAGGATTTTTAGGAGGGGTTTCCCCCTCAACCCAAAAAAATGTGCAGCAGTTCCGTTTCGGCAGCACTGTACTATACACCAGCCGCGGCGCTGTCAAAGAAGCGTCCGCGGTGTTGCTGTATAGTACAGTGCCGCTATGTCGGGCACTTCATTAGCGGAGGGGAGGGGTTTCTGGACACCCAAAAACCCCCCCTGCGTGTGCACCTGGGACCATACACCTACTATATTGTAGGAGATAAGAGGACACTTCCATGACTGATCCAGCAAGACACCCTTTCAGCCGAAGTCTTGGAAGATGAAATAGGTTAGGGTCGTGGATTTGTTGTGTCAAATCTCCTGCACCAAGTACTGTGGAGATTCTATTTTGCCAACACAATCAGCAAATATTAGCAGAGTGAGTTTTATGCAGGTTTATGCTGTTTAACTTTTATCTGATACATGCCCAACTGATTGTTTTATGCGGAAATTTTTTTTTTTGCCAGGCAGGAGTTCAGGAGAGTCATGTTCCATCAGAGAGAGGGACCACAGTGACTGGCTGAGGTTGGACCCAGCCATGTAAGAATGTTGTATGCGGACTAGGAGTTTGGTACTTTTAGATACTTTAATGCTGACAGTTAAAATCAATTTTGCCGGGTGGAGACTCTTATTTTGCAACAAGATACTGACCAAACAGGCTGTTACATTTAAATTAATTTTGTCGCTACAAAGATATACATATAAATACCACATGATATCATATACATATACTTATCTGTGATGAGCTTCTGGCTTCAGGAGCATGAGACATGCCAGCCAAAGAATAGCTGACAATTTTTGGCTAGGGTGAATGCAAGCATATGAAAAGGCCCATTCATAATTAAACTATTTTTGTCTAGTTCAGTGTGTAGAGAGTGTAGAATGCACCCAGTACCCAATGGTGGTAATCGTTTTCCCGATAACCACCAATCTGACATCGGTAAGCCCTCGAACTAACATCCGAATTTCTGGGAAACCGATGTGAAAATATACAGACTTACCTTGAAGCTGACGCTGGAGATCTCTGATTGGCTCACCATGCTGACAGCAAATTAATCTCGATTGAAGAAATCATCGCCACTGCAGCTTGATGTCATTGCGACGTCTGTCAATAGAAATTTAAAGTGGCAATGTAGGGACCCCTAAGGTTAAGAGTTTAAACACTTAACCCGACATTGCCACTTTAAATTTCTATTGACAGACGTCGCAATGACATCAAGCTGCAGTGCCGAACACTTCTCCAATCGGGCTAACTTGCTGTCAGCGTGGTGAGCCAATCGGAGATCTCCAGCATCGGCTTCAAGGTAAGTCTGTTTATTTTCACACTGGTTTCCCAGAAATTTGGATTTTAGTTGGGGGGCTTATCGATGTCGGATTTTTCAGCATTGATCAAGTGTAAAAATCTGGTTGGAAGTTGACTGCGGTTGTCAAAAAATATTAAAAAGTAAAGCGTTTTTTCAGTGTTTTAATTTTTCTGTTATCACCATTCCAAGATGGCAATAATAGAACAAGGAATCACTAGAATAAGTAATGTGTTTATAATGTGACACAAATTTTTATTAAAGGGTAGAAGATTATTAACTCTACACAATGTCCTATTTATGCAGCCAGCAAATTTAAAGAAAGCCAAGTTGACACCTTTCTGGATATATATATCAGACTTACTATCTCTGATATGTTTCTGCCCTATCTCTTTTCTTTCTCTGGCATCTCCTCCAACAGACAGGCATCACCACTGAGAAGTCCACAATGTGAATGTCTTACAGTTGTATATAATCCTTAGCAGGACCTGCCTTGATCATAAATAAATCACCAATCTAGGCTGCTGCTCTATAGACTGTGGCCGAGGCTCAGGACCAGTAGGCAGCCTGATCATTTTATCTAAAAGCGACCCTCAAATAACAGCTGTGATGCAAATGCCTCCTTGCTGCCACCCTTGTCGGCTCTCTTCTGGTGTCATTGCTATTGGTGTGAGTCCATACTTTCAGGAGAAAGGTTTGTATAGCAAACTAGGCAACTTGAAGGTTTTATTTGTACCATAAGATCATAGTGAACAAGTTAGCACATCTAGGCTTAGAGGTACAATCTGAGTGATGTGACAAATCTTACTTTGGTTCTGTGTGTCACAATATGTATTATATTGGAGCAAAACTGTTAGTGAACCTTTGTATTTATCTAAAGTAGCATGACATGCACATTAGACACTGGCACAGTTTTATGCAGCCAAAACTATATATAGTATACTTGACTTGCATGTTTCTGTGAGTAAAGATACATAGTTATCATCATCATTATTTATTTATAAGGCGCCACTCCTCAGCGCTGTACAGAGAACTCATTCACATCAGTCCCTGCCCCATTGGAGCTTACAGTCTAAATTCTCTAACATATACATACAAACATACAGACAGACAGAGAGGGAGAGACTAGGGTCAATTTGATAGTAGCCAATTAACCTACTAATATGTTTTTGGAGTGTGGGAGGAAACCAGAGTACTCAGAGAAAACCCACGCAAACACGGGGAGAACATATAAACGTCACACACTCCACTCCACAAACTCCACACAGATAAAGCCGTGGTCGGGAATCGAACTCATGACCCGGCAGAAGTGCTAACCACTAAGCCACCGTTCAGTTAATACAAAATATTATATACAACAAACATAGAAACGTTGAATCTGGTTGTTCTCCTTTTCTTGATCTTACAGGGGATAAATGACCCTTGAATTATACTTGAGGGTGTGTGTGCTCAAGTTCCTGACAATATCACTTCAGGGTTTACTGTGAATCCCTTGTAAAAGGATTAAAACTGTCTTGGATGATTGTCTTAGAGTTTGCAGTCTCATGACCTGTACGCCTTGTGACCTTTATCCTGTATATCCTGTTCATAGCTGAAGTTTATTGTTCCTTCTGGAACACTTGCAACAGTTTACAACTTAACTTTCTTGCCTCCTGTTCTTGTGAATTAAACTTCCATCTCATACAGAGCTACTATGATTACCGGTTAAATTTATCTGAGCCTTGTATTGTATTTTTTCAAAGCAATTAAATATTCAATCTGCAGTGTAGTTATATAGGGCAGAAATACTTACCCCTTAGTTAATCAGTTTGCACTTTTGACAGAAGTTCCTATTTACAGATTACTATTACGTATTACAATGAAACTTTGTATGTACAGACCACAGAATAATTTAGAGCAGAGTTTCCAGGACTCGGTAATTAAACTTCTGTCAATAGAGATAAAATATATACTTGGACAGATTGTTCCTAAATTGCGGGCAATGTCTTTCTTAATTTAAATGTGATTTGGACTTATATTCCAGGTTTTAGATATAATATTTACCAGGTTATACAATATATATCTTAAAGTGCTACTCAACTCAACAGGAGATATGATTGTGATACATGAGAAATAATATATCTAATTGTCATTATTTGTGATGTGATTTTATCTTACTTGTATTTGTTTTTATTTACTTATAAACAATTATGATCTCTCTCATTATAATTATTTATGCATTATGATCTCTCTCATTTCTTTACCTGCCCTGACCCCTGACGTGTTTAAATTATTCCGCTGTCTTCTCTACTCCTAATCCCTGCCTGTCTAACTCTGAGTTCTGCCAAATAAATTCTGGTTGCTCACTGCCTGCTACTGTGAGCTGTCCACTCCATCAGACAAGTGCCAGACTACTATGCATTACCTCTGCCTGTCTGGCTCTGAGTTCTGCCAACAATATCCTGGTTGCTCACTGCCTCCTACCTTGTTCCATCCACTCCACCGGACAAGTGCTGGATCAACAACTGCCACTACCCAAGCTTAAGTCCTGGGGGCAACCAAGTATTGTGGAACATAACTAGTTCCTTGGAAAGGGGGCAGCTAAAGTTGAACATCTCGTGAAGAGGTTCTAGCAGTTGATCTCATGCTACTCTGTCCTTACCAATACGTTTTAATTTTTGGAAGGGGAGAGTAATACCTCTCTGCACGGAAGCTGGGAAACCTCTGTTAGTTCTTAACTAGCACCAGAATTTCTTTTCATTTTTTGCTGGTTTACACAACATACACTTGAGACTAGTGGTCGAAGTGGACATTTAGAAGTGGTGATATGGAAATTTAGAAGTGACGGTATTAAAATGTAATGGGAATGTAAGTGAATGGAATTTTATAGTTTCACAATGAAGGCAGTAAGAGAAGTGATGGTATGGCATACTACTGTATACACTCCCACTTCTACCATTGCATGAGACCCAATGGTGGGACCATATGGTGCTCCATACACCCATATGCCGACAGCCAATATAACTTCATATCTCTTCACAAGCCACCAAATAGTATCTATACCTTCATGTAGCCTCATATGTTGTTGTTATTATTATTAATATTATAAGTAACAATATGGGCAGAGGCGGGCTGGGCGGAGTTATGTGGGTGACTAGAGGCTTTGAGGCTAGTGGAAAGACCGATTTAATGTGGAAGTGTATTCTATAGGTGAAGAGAAGTATAGTAGGAGTCTTTGAGGGCAGAGTGGGATGTGGTAGGCAGGAATGAGTGTGGAGTGAAATTAGGTTGGTCGTGGAGGAGGAGTGGCTGAGGGGTTTGACGGTAAGGAGTTTGAATTGGAATCTGCAGGTAATGGGGTGCCAATGTAGAGCTTGATTGAGTGGGGAGACAATAGCCTAGAGTGGCAAAAGAGAAATATCAGTCCCCCAGAGGCATTGAGGGTGGATTGCAGTGGGGAGAGCTTGGTGAGAGTGGATGAGAATTTTGGTAGCATTAGAGTTGAGAAAGGGTCTCACTCTGGCAATGTTTCAGACATGGAAGTGACAGCGTAGGAGAGAGACTCTATATGGGAAGTAAAGGAGAGGGCAGACACAAGGGTGTCACTCAGGAAACAAGCACAAAAAAAAGAAGAAGATATTGTAGTGTTGGCCACAGTAAGAGAGCAATATAGCCTGGATCAGACCTTTCCTCTCCACTGATGTTAGAGAGCTTTGGGCTGATTTGGAAAAGGAGGAAAGATGATGAACTTAGTTTTAGACTTAGTTGCTATCCATAGGGAGATACATGAGAAAGGACAGAAAAGGGCAGAGGTGAACAGGTAGATATGGGTGTTACCATCTAGAGCTGGCTCTGGAGACCGAAAGAGTTAATTAGTTCACTAAAGCAGGATGGGTCCAGCGAGAGCAAAGGGAAAAAGATGCAGCATTGTGGGGCCCCAACAGGTAGAAGGAGAAGAACAGGGGCAAGCTGGGCTACGGCAGGGGGACATCTGCTCCCCTAGCCGGTCCCATAGTGGAGAACCTTGGGCTGGGTCACATCCGTCACCTGCATTTTTTTTCCTTTAAAATGTTCCTAATAGGCTGCTGAATCAAGTCTTGCCCCAGGGCTAAAATTGGTCAAACCTCTCCTGGAGAAGAGGGAAGAAGGGGCTGGAGTTAGAAACAGCGAATAAATGGTTGGAAATGTAGGAAGTCAACCATTATTATTATTATTTTTATTATTATTATCTTTTATTTTTGAGGTGCCACAAAGGGTCTGCATCACCGTACATAGAGCATGAGACAAAACCCAAAACCGTACACGGCATACAGGGCAGTAAAAATGCAATAAGTAAAAACTCAGCTGCGACTGAGCAGGTGCACAGGGCAAAGAGATAAAAGTGAGCTCCAGTGCAAAATAAAATGGGAAGGGAAGGAGGGAGGTGGGGAGTGAAGTAAAGGAGGCTGAACCTGTGCCCAGTAGTGTGGGCGCCACTAAAGGTTGCCAGGAGGAAGAGGACAAAAGGATAGAGGGCCCAGAGAGGAGACACAGAGAGGGAAAATAGAGTGAGGGGGTGAGAACTGTGAGGTAGAGAGATGAATAAGACTAAGTAGGAGCGGAAGAAGAATGAGGGTGATGTATAGTATAGTTTGGTTAGTGAAAAAGGATGTTGTAGAGCAGGGGTTGGCAACCTTTTTCTATCGGAGTGCCGGCTAAAATCTAGTCAAGCCCAGGTGTGCCAGTTGTGTGTGCATATATATATATATATATATATACACACATACATATATATATACACATATATATATATATATATATATATATATATAATTATACACACACACACACACACACACACACACACATACATACATACAGAGCTGCCTAGAGAAATTCATGGCCCCAGTACAGCAACTCCCTTATAGTTAAGCATAGTGAAAAAAATGTTGTGCCACCGCTTGGCGGCGGCACAACATTTTTTCTACCATGCGAGTGGTCGTACAATTGGGGGCGTGGCAGTACATCATTGGGGGCATGTCTAGCAGGTGAAAAGCACCAGGCCACCCTCTTACAGAAAAATGCATTACTCACACATGCCCCATTGCTCAGCAGCTTTGCTCACATATGTCCCCTCTGCCCACATGCTTTAATCACACGTGCCTCCCTCTGCCCACATGCTTTAATCACACTTGCCCCCCCCTCTGCCCATCACCTTTAGTGACACATGCCCCTCTCCATCACACCTTCTTCTTACCTTATTCTCCACTGCACAGTATGGGAAGATATCCAGCAGCCCGCCGAGTACCATGTAACCACTGCAGTCACATGACCTGGCGTCTGAAGGTACCTGAGCTGAAGGGGATTTAGCCACTACCGATCCCCCTGCACTCAATAATTTTTTTTAAAAAAAAAGTACTTTTAAAATATTATTTCTTTTTTCAAAATTAGGTCTCCAGAGGGGACTCGGGCCACCAAGCAGGCCCAGGCAATTTGTAGCCGTCCCCTCCCCTCTCGGCGGCTATATATATATATATATATATATATATATATATATATATAATTATCTCTCATTTTATGAGGCTAATATCATATTAACAGTAAGGGACCAGCAAAAAAAAAATGTTATGCCGCACAGTGCCCCAGTTCACATCATACCTCATAATTGTGCCCCCAATTCATCTTATGCCACATAGTTGTGCCCCCAATTCATACTTTGCCACAGTTGCCCCCATAAATACATAGTATTTCACAGTTGCCCCCATAAATACATAGTATGTCACAGTTCCCCCAGAAATTCATAGTATTTCACAGTTGCCCCCAGAAACACATATTATGCCACAGTTGCCCCCAGAAACACATATGTCACAGTTGCCCCCAGAAACACATAGTATGCCACAGTTGCCCCCAGAAACACATAATATGCCACAGTTGCCCCCAGAAACACATAATATGCCACAGTTGCCCCCAGAAACACATAATATGCCACAGTTGCCCCCAGAAACACATAGTATGCCACAGTTGGCCCCAGAAACACATAGTATGCCACAGTTGGCCCCAGAAACACATAGTATGCCACAGTTGCCCCCAGAAACACATAGTATGCCACAGTTGCCCCCAATACATTTTATGCCACAGTAATGTCCCCATTGACTCTTATGGCCTCAGAATTGGATAAAAAAATTTTTTAGGACACTAATAAATTAATAAAAAATGATATAATTTTATTCTTACCTCTTCTAGCAGTGAAACGGTCCGCAAAGGTGCTTGGGAGGAACTGCGCTGCCGGCACTGACAGACGGAGAAGTGCTGAGCTGTTGCGCTTGCGCAGCAGTTCAGTGTTGGGGAAGGAATGACAGCCGGAGAAGAGCTGAACTGCTGCGCTTGCGCAACAGTTCAGCTCTTCTCCGGCTGTCATTTAGAACAGTCGGACGGCGTGCCAGGACTCAAGGCGCTGCGTGCCACCCCCGGCACGCGTGCCGGGGGTTGCCGACCCCTAGTGTAGAGGAATAGAGGAGATCAGGGTTAGACTTGTCTGGATCCTGGAATGATGGAGGCCCTATTTGGAAAAAATGGCTACATTTAGATAATTCCAAACAACCCTGGCGTTAAGTCAATACCACCCACGATTTATAATTAGGCCTTCCTCCAGCTCCAATATTACAATAATGTGCCCCTTCATCATCGCCATGCATTATGATCACACTGCGCCCTCCATGCTGCTTTTGCCCCCTTCACCTGGCTCCCCTTCATCACACTATACTATGCTGCTCCCCCCCTTTTTTCAATCCCACTGTGCCATGCCTCCCCCCCTTTTTAACCCCACTGTGCCATGCTGCCCGCCGTTTTTTAACCCCACTGTGCCATGCTGATCCATTTTTTAACCCCACTGTGCCATGCTGCCCCCCTGTTTTTTAACCCCTCTGTGACATGCTGTCCTCCTCGTTTTTTAACCCCTCTGTGTCATGCCCCCCCTCTTTTTTTAACCCCTCTGTGCCATGCCCCCCCTTGTTTTTTAACCCCTCTGTGCCATGCCCCCCATTTTTTAACCCCTCTGTGCCATGCTGCCCCCCTTGTTTTTTAACCCCTCTGTGTCATGCTGCCCCCCCCCATTTTTTAACCCCTCTGTGCCATGCTGCCCCCCCCTGGTTTTTTTTACCCCTCTGTGTCATGCTGCCCCCCCCCCCATTTTTTAACCCCTCCGTGCCATGTCCCCCATTTTTTAACCCCTATATGCCATGCCCCCCTCATTTTTTTTTAACCTCTCTGTGTCATGCTGCCCCCCCATTTTTTAACCCCTCTGTGCCCCCCTCGTTTTTTAACCCCTCTGTGCCCCCCCCCCCCCCCATTTTCCTCCCTTCACTTAACTTTTCTTCTCTCTTCTTTCTTGGTCTTCTCTGCTCCTCTGTGCTCCATTGCTCCAGACTGACTGAATGCTGGGCGTGACATGATGACGTCACACCCGGCATTCAGTCTGAATGGAGCACAGAGCAGCAGAGAGGAGGGATGCCGACGCCGCGATCACGTGAGTATGGTTTTTTTTAACTACCCTGCTCCCCCTACCAATGACCGAGCACCATTACCCCCCCCACCCCCCCCGCCGCAAAAAAAACAAAAACGAAAAAAATGTAGTTTTGAAAAAATAAAAATGAAAAAAAAAAATCGTGGGCGCAAGGACCCGGGCCGGTCCCCCTGGCATGCCCGGGCCCCCATCTCTCGGCGGCCCTGGGGAAGGCCAGTAAGGAGGAGGTTGCAGTAATCAAAGTGGGAGATGATCAGATGATGGATTAGAATTTTGGTGCCATCAGTGGAGAGGAAGGGTCTGATCTGCTCTACACTGCTGAGATGGATGTAACAGGATTGGGCAAGAGATTGTATGTGGGGGATGAAGGAGAGTGAAGAGTTAAGGGTGACCCCCCAGGCATTGAACTTGGGGAGAAGAGGAGATGTTAGTAGTAACAATAGTGATGGAGAGAATGTGAGGGGAGAAGTCTCTTGAGGGAGGGAACATAATAAGTTCAGATTTGGCCATTTTGAGTTTAAGGAAATGTTGGGACATCCAGGAGAAAATGGCAGAGAGGCAGCAGAACACGTTAGTGAGGAGACGCCAGGAGAAGAGAGGTAGATTTGGGTATCAATGGCATAGAGGTGATACTGGAGGTTGAAGGAACTGATAAGATCACCCATTGTAGAGGTGTACAAAGAAAAGAGCAGAGGGCCAAGGAAAGAGCCCTGATGGACTCCAATGGGAAGTGGGGAAGAAGGGTAGGAGGAGCCAGAGGGCAATGTCAGAAGGGTCAATGGAGTGAAGACTGTGTAGCACGAGAGGTTGAAGACTGTGTCCAAGGCTGCAAATAAGTCCAAGAGGTACAAGATCTGCGTCTCTCATGCACTCTCATTACATCCTTCCATTCCTATTTACAAGACTTCTTTCAAACTGCACCTACTCTATGGAATTCCCTCCTTCGCACAATAAGATTTTCTTCTGGTCTACAAACCTTCAAGCTTTCTCTGAAAACTCACTTTTTCAGGCTAGCTTATAATATTTGTCAGCCACCCTCTTAACCTCACTAGATTACCCTATTACCACCTGTTACACAATTCACACAAGATAACAACCCTCTGACAAACATTGCTTTTGTGACTGGTTCATATAGCATACTAATCCATTTTGTTTTTGTTTTTTGTTTTTTTGTTTTTTGTTTTTACCTTTGCAATCTGGCTGGACTGAAATGCAATATATAGACTTAAGCTCATGTGTCCAATTCCCATTGTCACATAAATTTTATACTTGTGAGCAGGGCTTTCTCACCTCTTTGTCTGTTTTACCCAGTTTGCTTATTACTGTGTTGGTCCCCAATTTTAAAGCACTATGGATTTTGCTGGTGCTATATAAATAAATATTCATGATGTTGTGGATAATGAAGGGAGTAGTGACCTTTAGATTTGGCAGATAAGAGTTCATTAGTGACTTTAGCTAGGGCAGTTTCTGTGGAGTGGAGGGCGTGGAAACAAGATTGGAGAGGATCGAGAAGGGTTTTGTTGTTGAGGTATTGAGACGGCTGTAGAGTAGCCATACGAGTAATTTAGAGGTGAAAGGGAGGAGAGAGATGGGGCGGTAATTGGACAGGTTGGAGGAACCAAAATTCCAAAGGAAAGGACTAAATTGAAGAGGTGGGCTAGGTGGTAGCAGGATTTAGGCAAGAGGGGTCTGAGGAGGTGGGAGGGGGTGGAATCAAGGGGGCAGGTAGAAGGGGGAGAGGACAAAAGTAAAGAAGGGACTTCCTCACCCGAGGTGGGGAGAAAGGAGCACGTAGGATGACTGTTGGAGGGCAACTGGAGGGGATGAGGCAGGGGAATGTGAGAGATGTGGGAGGAGGAGATTTCTGTTCTGCTGGTATCAATTTTGGTGGAGAAGAATGTTGCAAAGTCATGGACAGACAGGGTGGGTAAGGGGAGAGAACAGTGCCACGGAGGCCACTGAAGAGAAGGATGTGCCTCGCTACCCCCCTTCACTGGAATGACCTCCCTCGCTCCATCCGTCTCTCTCCCACTCTTAGCTCCTTCAAAAGGGCACTAAAAACCCACCTGTTCCTCAAAGCCTACCCACCTTCCACCTAATCCCTCCTCCCCTCCCTTATACGCCAACTCACTCCCTTTGTACCTGAGTTTTGTTCACCCTCCCTTAGGATGTAAGCTAATTGAGCAGGGCCCTCTTCCCTCTTGTGTCCTTACCTGCTCTTCTGCTCCATCTTTACTGCACTAGCCTGCTTGGAGTTCCTGAAGTGTCAGTATTTTTTGTTTACTGTTCAGTAATGTTTTACCCTGTACTGTCTACTGTTTGTGCATTGTACGGCGCTGCGGAACTCTTGTGGCGCCTAACAAATAAAGGATAATAAATAATAATAAATAATAAATGTGCCTAAGGAGAGTGTGGTCAATTATGTCGAAAGTGGTAGAGAGGTCCTGGAGGATCAACGTGGAGAAGTGGTCCTTAGACTTAGCAGAGGGAAGACCATTGGTGACTTTTAGTGAAGGCAGTCTCAGTGTAATGAGGGGACAGAAACCCAATTGGGGGGAATAAGTGGAGAGAACGCTTGGGAGGTGGTTATAAACAAGCTGCTCTAGTAGTATAGGTGAATGAGAGAGAAATTGGACAGTAGTTGGTGAAAGAGGCAGGATCAAGAGAAGTTATTTTGAAGATAGTTGAGATGAGAGCATGTTTAAATGAGGGGTATATGTCAGCAGAGTGGCACACGTTGAAGAGTTGGGCTAGGAGCAAGCAGGTATAAGGAGAGGGAGCAGAGACCGTGAGAGGGAGGACCCCATCCCCAGAGTACATATGGTGAGTTACATAGATATCTTTATGAGCTATGTCAATTTTGGTAGTGAAGTGGGTAGTAAAATTGAGGGCTAAAAGAGAGGAGGGGAAAGCGGTGGGAGTTGAAGGTGGCAAAGAGGTGATGATAGTTGGATGACTGAGTGGAAGTAAGAGGCTTAAAGAAGGATTTTTTATTATTATTGTTGATTTTTAATACAGTACAATGTTTCACAGTGCCAGGCAGTGGGGGAAACAGGACATATAAAAAAAACGGACATACAAAGTAAATACATGAAAACAAAAGGTGAGTGCTTCTAATTGGAAGAGAACAGATCTGAAACAGAGGAGTGAGTGGGGCTCAGAGTGAGAGAGGAAGATCAGTCTTGCTGTAGCATTAAGATTGATTGCACTGGAGATTGATGGGTGATTGGAATTCCAGATAGAATGACGTTAAAGTAGTCAAGGTGGTTGATGATGAGAGAGTGTATAAGAGAATTGGTTGCACCATGGGTAAGGAAAGGGCATAATATGACAATATTTCTGAGGTGGAGACAACAGGACTGGGAGAGAGACTGGATGTGAGAAATAAAACAAGATGGAGTCAAGTGTGACACAGGCTGAGAGACTGAGGAAATTGTTGTGTTCTAGACAGTGAGGGAGATTTGAGGGGAGGTGGTGACTCTGGGACTAGGGAAGTTAAAGTGGTGTGAAGGGTGTGCAGGAGAAGAGGCTTATCAACAGTGTCAAAAACAGATGAGAGTTAACTGTTTAGTGAGGGAGAAGGTAGAGCTATAAGATGAAAGAATACATTTAAAGTGGAGGAAGTCAGCGTTAGAGTGAAATATTCTTTCAACATCACTCAGTTGTACAGGACCACTTTTGCAATTAATGGGTCTTTTTGGAGTGCCACAGCTACAACCAGATAGACAGTAAACATCAATGTAGTCTAAGGCTAGGTACACACTGAAGAATTTTCCAACCAACGTGTTATCTCAAACGATTGTACCTACGATTGAAGGTCCGATCAGTCTGGCGATTCATGCATACACACTGACACAATTTAATTTCAGATCTGTGCTCTCATCTGGTCCTTCATCTTGTCCTCTAGTCTTCGGAGAATGTGAGCACAATATTCATTCATTCATTCATTCATTCATTCATTATTGTCACATCGTCCCAGTGCTTAAAACCTCCTTGTTATAGCTGTCCACATATCCTAACGAATTTTGTTAGCTTCTGTGACTCTGAAACAAAATATTCTGTCTCAAAGCGAACAAATTAATTATTCCTTATACAGCACTCTCTACATTTATTCACAGTGACATTCATTGCTGGCATGGTTTGAAAAGAGCAATCTGACAATCTCCATAGAGTAAATTCTATGCAGATTGTCAGCATGAGTGCATACCCACTACATGATCGGTTGGTGATTGGGAAGAAACAGTACGACCAACCAAATGAGCCGACAATCGACAATTGGGACGACTTTCGACTATCGTGTCATTGTACACACAACCCCAACTTCCGTTGAACGACTGATTGGCCCGATGATTGGACGAAAAAGCTCCAGAGTGTACCTAGCCTAACATTCTACCTGACAGCTAATTTGTCTCGTATAGCCAATATATGTATATACAGACTCACATGCCAGTAAACTGTATAGCCAGTATACCCACAACTAACCAAGTGCTTATTAAGGGATATATTTTATAGCCTGGCAAACTTCAGGTCACATAGTTGACTGTTTTTTAAATTCAAAATGATGGGAGCCCAATTTCTGTGCAGCATCCCCCAGCAGACTTGACATAGTTTTTACTTTTAATGTATGCAATATCTTTGGTAATAGAAAGGCATTTGTGTAGCTTTACAATATACAAACCTGTACAAATGTATGGTTTAATGAAATAAAAAACAACATGTCAAGTAAACATTATAAAATATCCTATTATGTTAGTTTCGGGAAATTTTACTCCCACGCAGACTTCCTGAAGCCTGGTATGATAATTTCATGGTAAACCCAGCCAGCTGCTACTCTAACAGCACTAACATTCATAAGTTAATATCAGACTAATGTCCTAAGAGGAACTTAACTTCTTGTCAACACATATTACAGTGCAAAACACATACTTTTAATATTGAAATGGGTGTATTTACTACCTCCATTCACAATGTATTTATTCCACATGTAAATACACTTATGGCTGTAAACATAGGCACCTTGCAGTTTTTTTTATGAATGCAACGTTTCTTCCAGAAACTTGTTGAAATAAATACTATTTTGGTATCCACATATGTAATTCTTTGGATTCCAGTGGAATAAAATAAAATAGCAGAAAAAGTTGTACTTTATTCCACACAGAAATCCTTAAATGGCCCACACAAAATTATTGCCACCTTTTAGAAGGAGATATAACTAATTAGTTTTCAAGCAGGTAATTCTCTTCTACTCTAGAACTAAGCTCACCTGTAGTGAGTAGCAGGTGCCTGTAATATAAAAATCACTCATTAAGCTTGGACAGAGAAAAGGACTCATTCTTCTGTTTTGTGTCACTGTGTATACTGCATTGAGTGTGAAAAAAGAAAAACAGCCAGAGAATTGTCTGAGGAGGTCAGACAGAAGATTGTAGCCAATCATGGATAATCTTCTAGCTACAAATCAATCTCCAGAGACATTGATGTTACTGTTTTCACCATACATAATGTTATTTGGAAACTTAAGGCCAATGGCACTGTAACTAACCTCGCTGGAAACAACAAAATTTGATTGAATATTGCAGCTCAGGATTGTTAGAATGGCAGAGAAAGCACCTTGATTGACTACTAAACAGATTCAAGTTGAACTTCAGACACAAGGTAAGATGATTTCAGCTTACACCATCTGTCGTAAAGTCCATGAAAGGGGGATATATGGTAGGAGGCCCATGGGGGGCCCTACTGCTGAGAGAGAGATGTAAGAAAGTCCATCATCATCATCATTTATTTATATAACGCCAGCAGATTCCATAGCGCTTTACCATAGGGAACAAACAGTAATATAACTATACTGGGTAATGCATACAGACAGAGAGGTAAGAGGGCCCTGCTCGCAAGCTTACAATCTATGGGACAATGGTTTGATACACAAGGGTGCTACATCGTATTGAATATTTGTCCAGCTAGAACACAAAGGTTACAAAGTATTTAGTGGGCTGTGTGCTCAGTCACACAACTATGTTGGTCAGAGGGTTGTTGTCTTGTGTTAGCTGTGTAGAGGGTGGCAATAGGGTAACCTAGGGAGATTAAGAGGGTGGTAGAGGTATATTATAGGCTTCTCTGAAGTGGTGGGTTTTCAGAGAACGCTTGAAGGTTTGAAGACTAGAGGAAAGTCTTACTGTGCGATTTCCACAAAGTGTTTGCAGCCCGAAAGAAGTCCTGTAACCGAGAATGGGAGGATGTGATGAGAGTGGAGGAGAGGCGCAGATCTTGTGCAGAACGGAGGTGTCGAGTTGGGAGATATTTTGAGACAAGTGAAGAGATGTATGTCGGTGCAATTTTGTTGACGGCCTTGTATGTTAGTAGAAGAATTTTATATTGGATTTGTTGAAAAACAGGCAGCCAATGTAGAGACGGACAGTAACTCACCATAGGAAGAACAATTTGCAAGGAAAATCAATCTAGCTGCTGCATGCAAAATAGATTGTAGGAGCTCAAGTCTGATTTTGGGAAGACCAGTAAGGAGGGAATTACAATAGTCGATGTGGGAGATGATGAGTGCATGAATTAAAGTTTTTGTAGTGTCTTGTCTGAGATATGTGCGTATTCTGGAAATGTTTTTTAGATGTATGCAGCATGATGTAAATATAGAGTTGATGTGGGAAACAAAGGATAATTGAGAGTCAAGGATCACATCTAGGCAGCGAGCTTGCGGGGTGGGATTTATGGTATTGTTGTCCACAGAAATATAAATGTCAGGCAGGAAGCTTCTACTGTTAGGTGGGAATATTATTAATTCTGCTTTTGAAAGATTAAGTTTGAGTTGGCGAGAGGATTTCCAAGATGAATTAGCAGAAAGACAGTCAGTAACACGAGACAACACAGATTGTGAGAGATCAGGAGAGGATAGATAAATTTGTGTATCATCTGCATAGAAATAAAACTAAAATCCAAAGGAACTTATTAGTTTTCCAAGAGAAGTGGTGTAGATAGAGAATAGCAGAGGACCTAGGACTGAGCCTTGTGGTACTCCAACTGATAAAGGAAGTGGAGTGGAGGTTGTTCCAGAGAAATCAACACTGAAAGAGTGATTAGATAGGTAGGATGAGAACCAGGAAAGGACAGTGTCTTGAAGACAAAGGATTGTAGCGTCTGTATGAGGAGAGCGTGGTCAACAGTGTCGAATGCAGCAAAAAGATCCAGGAGAATCAGGAGAGAGTAATGGCCTTTAGTTTTAGCTGTGATCAGATCATTGACAACCTTGGTCAATGCAGTTTCTGTGGAGTATTGAGAGCGAAAGCCTGATTGAAGAGGATCCAAGAAATTGTTTGCAGAAAGAAAACGTGTGGGACAAGTGTAGGCAATTCTCTCGAGAAGCTTGGAGGGACATGGGAGCTGAGAGATGGGGTGGCAATTTGAGAGAGAGTTTGGGTCAGAATTTTGTTTTTTTAGAATAGGAGTAATCACTGTGATGGAAAGATACCAGTAGAGAGAGATAGATTATATATTTCAGTCAGAGGTGGAATGAGCACACGATACAAGGACCTACCAATTTGTGAGGGAATGGGATCAAGAAGACAGGAGGTAGAGTAGGAAGATAAGAAGAGAGTAGCGGGTGTCAGAGGATGCTGGGAAGGAATTGAGCTGATTCCTAGTCGAGGGAGATGATACCATTTTAAGTCTGATCTTATCAATCTTGTCCTTGAAATAGGAAGCAAGATCGTAGGCACTGATGGTAGTCTGAGGGTTTGGAGTGGGAGGATTGAGAAGAGATTTAAATGTTTTAAAAAGGTGTTAAGGGGTTAGAAGCCTGAGCATAGATGAGAGAATGGAAGTATGTTTGTTTAGCAGTGTCCTGAGCACTGCGATAGAAGTGGTAGATAGCAGTATATGCGCTGAACTCATTAGAGGTACAAGATTTACGCCAGTGACGTTCAGCTTTACAAGACAGTTTTTGTAGATTCTGTGTTACTTTAGTGTGCCACGGTTGACAACGAAGTCTATACAGAGCATGAAGAGTCACTGGAGCCACTTGATCAAGGGCAGTTGCTAGGGTTTGGTGAAAATGAGGAACTGTCATATCAGGGGAGGAGAATGTAGAAATTGGGGAGAGAAGTTGTTGGAGAGAGGTGGAAAACTGTTGAAAATCAATAGAGTTAATATCCCTGCGGGTATGAGGAGGCTTGGAAGAGTTTGACAGTAGGGAGGTTAAAGAACTGAGAGTGAGCGAGTAGCTAATAAGGTGATGATCCAGGAGGGGGAAAGGAGTGTTAAGGAAATTAGAAACTGAGCATAGTCTAGAGACAACAAGATCAAGACGGTGCTGGATTTTGGTAGCGGTCACATATATGTGTGTGGGAGAAGTATTGGGGACCTGGATTAGGTGATATTTCACCAGCTAATAGAAGCAGGGAGGTAGAAAGATAGGAAAGATGATTGTAAGATGTGTATCCTTTTAGTTTCTGGCAACAGGGTGGGGCTGTTATAACTATTGAATTAAAGTCGGATAACAGTTCATGAGTGTTCACTAGAGGTGAAGAATGATGGGGCAATGTGGAGTGCAATGTTGAACCCAGTGTCAGAATGTCTTCCAGCAGGACGATGACCCCAAACACGCTTCAAAAAGCACCAAGGAATGGTTCAAGACAGGATGATGGACTGTTCTAAAGTGGCCAGTAATGAGTCCACATCTAAATCTCATAGAACATCCATGGAGAGATCTGAAAATGAGTGTTGGGAGAAGGCTCCCTTCAATGTTGGTAGAACGGCAGCAGTTTTCACATGAAGAGTGGACCGACTTGCCAGTAGAGAGGTGCAGGAAGCTCATTCATGGCTATAGGAAGTGGTTGACTGCAGTTATTCTGATTAAAGGCTGTGATGCCAAATATGAAGCCTAGGGTGTCAATATGTTTGTCAATGCCATTTATTTTCATGTTCTCATTTAAAAATATATACTACATTAAATTCATAATAAAATACAAAGGTTCTGTATAAAAACAGATACAGAATTATGGATACTGAATACTATTGCAATTTAGCTTTAATTTTAGAGAAAATTGTAAGTTATTTGAAAAATTGCTAGGGTGCCAATATTTTTGGCCATGAGTGTACTTCCCACTACTAGCAGAACCATAGGTAATTCACCACCTTTCTCAGAGCCGCGCAATGCAGTCTCCTGTCATTGCCATGTAGAGAAATATGCAAATAGTATAAATATATATATATATATATATATATATATATATATATATATATATATATATATACAATGGTTGAAATGGGGGTGTATATTGTGGTATGCCATACAGTCACTTCTTCTACTGCCTGTACTGTAAAACTGTCAAATTATCAAATTCCATTCCCCTTCATTTATATACACACTCAGTACTCATGTGGAAGCAACTCAATGCATAAAAACATGTACACGTAGTCATGAGATTCAGTTGTTGTTCATATCAAACTCCAAAGTGGGGAAAAAATATGATCTAAGTGACTTTGACTATGCAGTGAACGTTGGTGCCAGTCGAGCTGCTTTGGTTATCTCAGAAACTGCTGATCTCCTGGGATTTTCACAACAACAATATCTTGAGTTCCAGAGAATAGTGCACAAAACAAAAATTGCCCAGTGAGCGTCAGAAGTGTGTGATAATGCTTTGTAAATGAGAGACATCAGAGATGGATTTCCAGACTAGTTCAAGCTGACAGCAATTCAAATAACCATGTGTTTCAACAGTGGTATATAGAAGAGCATCTCTGAACGCACAGCACATCAAACCTAGACATGGATGGGCTACAGCAGAAGAAGACCTCACCAGCTTCCACTCCTGTCAGCTGAGAACAGGAAGCTGCTGTTACAGTGGGAACAGACTAACCAAAACTGGACAGTTGAAGATTGGAAAGAGAGAGAGAGATCTAAGCTTAACCTTTTGTTTACAAACATTTTTATTTTTGTTTCCCTAAATGACAGTTACCGAGCCTGACCCCTGTGGGCAAAGTCCTAGTACTGCTGCGTGCTGTACTGGTATCATGGAACTTCCATGTAAAGTGTGTGCTTTCTGTGTCGAAGCCGTATAATTGGATGAACGAAAGTATATTGATTAATATTGTTTTACCATGCGATTGCGATTAGTACGCCACGTGTTATGTGTCATGGAGCGATCGCACAATAAAACACACACGCATACACTCGCACTTTTACATTCACCTATTTATATATTTCATATTTATAATGGTTCCATTCCACAGTCATTTATGAGCAGATGGTATTTGGTTTATAGTTATATATATTATAAAGTTATATGTACATTTTAGAGATATTTAAGGTTGAGGTTACAGGAAATATGTCATGTTTAGTATCATTTTAATCCCCTATTTATCCGCAGTTGTCCGGTTCATTTGCTGAAGGGTTCGTACATTGCATACTTTAGTTAACGAAGCTAGGGAATAAATGTTTAAAATGATACTGTCTGTGTAATGTAAATAGACTAGTTTAAACTGGATTCTTGAAAATCGGATTATCATCTGGAGAGCAGACCCCCACCCTTGGAATGTTGACCCCCACCTATGGAGGGGGTTGTTTGAACTGGCCTATGACCTGCATTACACTGGACCCTCCTGAAGCCTGGACCTATAGAAGCAAGCCACATCATCTGTATTATTTTCTCTGTATCACTGAGTGTGTATATATACAGCTCCCTGGGACCAGCTAAAACAGTCATCACAGACCACAGTCTTCTGGACTGAAGGACTGTCTCGCTGGACCCAGCAGAGAGCGCAGCCTATGGATCCATGTATTTGGTATCGGCTGTATTGTACTGTAGCTTATTTATGGAACTGCTAAACCTTTGCTTTTGCAAAATAAAATGTTTGTGCTTTGGAACTACAAGAAATCGCTTAGACAATGCTTATTGAAAAACGATGAAAATACTTTAATATCTGCATTTCCATCCATATGCAGTCATACACATCTTGGCTCCACATCAACAACACATACGCCTCGTTTATATCAAGTCATCTACATCAGCATGTATCTGAACCTCTCTTCTAGCAAGTAGAAAGGATACACCTCCTAGCAGGAGTATATGCGTGTTTCTCCTGTGTTAATCTATTCAGAAATTGGCTATCGCAGGTCTATACTCAATCTTCCTGATTTACGGGGCTATAGCAGTTTTTAAATAGATCCCTTAGAACCCTGTTTATCCAAAAATATAAACCATTTTGTTGCTGCTTATCGCAGAGCTAGACAATCTTCTCTCACTGCAATTTAACAGTATAATTTCCGGGGCAGATAAGTGTTCATGCATATGCAGTGGAACAACTGTGGCTTCAAGTTCCACTTTTGAAAGAAATTAAAAATATAAAAAATGTAAGAAAAATCAATAAAATATAGGGGAAAAAATGCTTTCAAATATTTAAATAATGAAGCATTTTTTCTTGTGCAGAACTTCCTGTGATGGGAGATAATGATAGAAGAACAGCAGCAGTTCTTGTTCCACTGCTTTCCTTAATAAATAGGCTTCCCCATGCCTTCACCAGAGATCCTTAGCGAAGGCTATAACCAGCGATAATTTTGGGGGCTTTAGTAAATAGGGAGAAGCCCTAAATCCGTCAAACTCCCGTTTCTTAGGAGAAAGAGCTTTTCTGCCCATCACAAATAGGCCCCTTAATGTTTCTATAACATTTTCTTCCAATTAAAATGTTCAATCAGATATGTCTCCTTTTACTCTGAGAAAGACATCACCCCTTCCACTGTGATGTTAGCCCTAGAAAGTCTGTGTAAATGCAAATTAGTTGTTTATTACCTCTGTTCAAACACCTTTCAAGTCAGATTTTCTTTACACTGACCTAACTTCTTACCAGAATGTCCTACTAAGATGATATTACCTACAGACCTACAGACAACAGGTCATAAACTCCCCTTCATTTGCATACAAAACATGTCTCTTGTAAGTATGACATTTTAGAAAAATGACGTTTTCCTGTGTCCTTACTTCCCTTCATTCACACTTATCCCAGCTGCTCTGTCCCCTCAGTTGAAATGTCCTGAGATATCACTAATGTTATTGATTGAGCTTTTACAATCTGTATCATAAATTGGTATTGAGCACTCATCTGTACCTATGTGTCTGGAACTCTCTATCCATAAATGCCTCCTGGATTTAGAGACTAAATCAAAGAAATAAAGTAGTTTAGCTTCCCCCTACTTTATTTAAACCTTTGCCTGGACACAGAGTTCCTCTGAGCCACATAAAGCTAATAATATGAGTTAATTCACAAACAGAAACTTGCAGTTTTATATGACTACTAATTAGCTTGCATATAACAGCACATGTTAGGGAATTTAAATGGTAACCTCCATTGGGGCAGGGACTGATGTGAATGGCAAAAATGTTCTGTACAGTGCTGCATAATTGGTAGCACTATCTAAGCAAATAAATAAATAAAACAATGATTGGCAAAGCAGACATTGAAAGAGTTAACATTATATTTGAAAAAAAATAAAATCCAACTTAAAGCTGTTTTATATACAGGAACATTTTCTATAAACACAGTAAAACAGCTGACCCTTAGCTAGAGCCCTTAAAGCTAAACGAGACCTAAGACCAGAGTCCATTAGTCCTATTAAAAACTCTTCAAATAAGGGATCATGTGACATGAAGCTGGATAGATGTACCAATCCTCGATCTGCTGCTGGCCTGTCATCCTACACAATTTGTCCTTTGTTACAATTCATTGCTGTGTTCCTCGAACCCCCTAGACCACGCTATGGGCCCTTCTAGAAACATCAAAGCAGCGCTGAAGCTGGAAAGACTTTAACACTATCGCGTGGTGTCTGAGGATATATTCAACACAGCAGAAACCAAGGGCCTTCTCAGTAATTAGTGTCGGCATTAATCAAATATTTCTACTGTTCCCAGGCTCCCTATATTCTTAGCTTGGACATCAACCCTTACCAAAAAGTTGATCATCAATGATGTCTTATGCTGATTTCTTCGTTTGCCCCGACATTCGAACTCTAACTCACCCTTACAAAGCAACTGTTTCAAATCCGCATGTGCTGATTCTATTTTACTATTTCACTTCTATTTCCCCTAATAGCCAGCTATGAGGCAATAGATATTTGCTAGAAATTGGTAGCTAAAGAAAGAATGTTTACGGACAATGTGGGAAGTAGAAGCATTATGTGACCTTTATGTTGATAACACTTTTGTATAATTTCAGCAGCTGCAAGATAGTTACCACATTCCTAGATATTGTGGGGGGGGGGTTTAAATCAAACATGGTGTTTGTGCACAATGGAGTCCTGGATGCCCAGTACTTTCTCCACCGTAGAAATATTGTTTATAAAAAGTTATTGTACTCTATCCTATCCAAGAATAGGCATGGGTGATAGATATCGAAAATATCTCTGACAAGGCATAGGTAGAAGCTTTAAGAGTGCCAAGCAAAGTATCTATCCAAGTTACAAACAGGATTATTATAAGTTACAAATAGTTTTATAACATCAAATAGATCATATATATCCTATACAGTTGTTCAAATGGGCATTTGTACCTTCCCTAAATAATGTGAAAGAGATGAAAGTAACTTTATTCACCTAAATTGTAGCTGTCATTGTATCAGAAAAATTCTGATCAGATGTAATCCATTACTTTGATCATCTTTTATCCACTCCCATATCTCTGAGTTTTGCCTTTTATAAAATTTCTACTTTAAATATGGCAGTCAAAAATCAGTGATTTGACTAAACTGCAGTTTAATACATTTACCCCAAGACGTTTGTTGGAGAGCTGGTAAAGAAAAAGATACATATTCACATCTTTGATGGGAAGGCAAACACATAAGGTTTAAGGCCAGAAGTCAATTTTACAGAATCATATTTTAATATTTCAACCCTGTGCATCTATCACAAATGAGGAAAACAAATTATTGTGTTTTTTGCTTAACGCTGCTCTTAGTATAATTCTTACATTTTCCATCTCCTTCTTCCATCTCCTCAACCTTTTAATTAGTGTTTTGATATATATACACAGATAGAGTGTCCTGCATGTAAAACAATTAATTACAGTTTGGCCCAATGTGGTTCTGAAAAGGGAAACTGGCACCAGACTGGGCATACCAGTCACTTTTGCCTTACTGAACAATAAGCAGAGTAATGAAAGGTTAAGTGCAGGGTTGGCACTAACATTAGGC
Source organism: Mixophyes fleayi (assembly GCF_038048845.1). Lineage (NCBI taxonomy): Eukaryota > Metazoa > Chordata > Amphibia > Anura > Limnodynastidae > Mixophyes > Mixophyes fleayi. The sequence goes on from NC_134405.1 coordinate 128,509,554, forward strand.
ATATCTAGGCAGACGCATAGTTTGCCAATTCATAGGTGGTGCCTCAAACCCTGAATGAGTAACATAATGAGCACCGGCCGCTAACATGGAGGGGAAGCAGCCAACAGCTTTTTACCTGTGAAGCTGCTGGCTGCTGACACTCCATGTCGGTGATGGGCTGGGAGAGTGGCACTGGGTTATGATATCACAGTGGAGCACCAGATCCAACCCATATCCATTCCACAAGTAAAGAAGTGGGGGTGCCCAAGGAGCAGTCTGCTTATGATGACTTTGATAAATCACTTTGGTCTACTAGTTTCACAGACCATATACATAAATAGGGTTGCCTTGCACAAAGTATAGTTGAATCTAATCTGTCCTAATGTACTTTTGGGAATCAAATGTAAGAACAAAGGACACATGACTCTAAGTTTGTCCCACTCAGAGAAGCAGCTAAAAATGTGTTTGCATCTATTCTATTCTGTTTGCATCTATTCTATTCACATCCAGTTTGTTATTCCATTGTTTTCTATCATGGGAAGGGGCGCTAGCACCCTCTTGGCCAATTTGAAACAAGTCAAGCCATAAGAGGAAGAAAGTGTGCGTCGTGGGATCACCATATCCATTGGGGACCATAGCAGGGGCTGGCTGGCAAATATTAGCCTGGGGTGAGACTTGGCTCAGCAGCCTATTAGGAACATTCTAAAGGGGAAAAAATGCAGGTAGTCCAGTGACCCAGCCTGGGTCACTGTTCTGTGGGGAAGGGCGGCAGATTACCCCCTTACCATAGAGGGGCCTGTGGACAATGGATCCATGGCAAGTATAATTTAATTTTCTTATATGAACGCCTTGATTTCCACCCAAAATTACATTTTAGTTTTGAGTGGAGTCATTCTTTAAATAAGGATCTGGGAGTAAATGTATCAAGCTGAGAGTTTTCCGGCGGGTTTGAAAAACCAATCAAATTCTAGCTATCATTTATTTAGAACATTCTACAAAATGACAGTTAGAATCTGATTGGTTGCTATAGGTAACATCTCCACTTTTCAAACTCGCCAGAAAACTCTCAGCTCGATACATTTACCCCTTGGTATCTTTGATAACCTTTAGTGATTCCTAGCAACTGATTTGAAAGTATATTTACCCAAGTACAACCATGACTTGGGCATCAAAACTGGCAGAAACATTTGTACCTATTACAAATTGGTGTCAAGTGTGTGTGTGTGTGTGTGTATATATATATATATATATATATATATATATATATATATATATATATATATATATATATATATATATTATAAAAGTTCAGTTTTCCACACACAACACTCTTGCAGCGATCAGAATTCAAAAAACATTTCCATATTTGTGGCAGTTTTGATCCATTTGCACTACATAAAGGGCGACCCATGGCAAAATACCATTTACTTATACAAGAAACCGAGAAAGCAGCTGAGCCCTGTGTGGACGTACTCCTTTATGTAAGCTGTCTGTGTGTAGTGGAGGAGGAGGATGGCTTTCATGCAGAAGTGCACATGAATGAAGCCGGGGAGGGGACAGCAGTAGTGGGGATGGGTCTGGAAGAGCAGTGTAGGGTTACTAAGTTTCAATCAGCTGAAGAAGGCACAGTAAAGAGAGCGACATGGGGGTGGGGTGACATGAACACATCAGATGTTGTTGTAGCCCTGGGCATTCCGGACCTGTGATAACCTGATACAGAGGTTGTCTGGGTACAGGCAGCCAACACCAATCTGGGGCAGCTAGAGAATGGAGATACCTTGAGCTGGACACACTTGTGTGACTTCCCATCTACGGTGTACGAATCCAGACACAGAGATCATGATCGAGGTGTACATCCCGTCAGTGGGGCACCAGGAGTTAAAGGCAGACAAGACCCACACGGTGAGTCCCAAGCTGTTGTCATTATTGCCATAAAACCAGAACTGACCGTATATTTATTATTCTCATATACTGGTTGCTACAACTCAGATGCGCGACTTAGGCGATCCCCTGACAACTTGCCCTATGTCTGCTTTGTCTGTACCCTGTATTGTTTAGTACAAAAGATGGACTCAAACTGGTAAGAGAAAAGCTAATTGCAAAATATCAGTGAAAATGTGACCCATAATATTGTATGTTACTGTCTGACGTGCGGTTTGGTATACATGATATTTACAATATCTGCGTTTTATCAGCACATCCACAGGTTCTGTTCCTCTCATATAGGTGACATGTTGCTGGGTCTGCTCTTCCAGTTACATAAACAATATATTACTATTAGAGGATAACTAGCGGTGTGTCTAGACTTTGAACAGTGTCTGATTGTGCAATGTGTCTCGGAGTCAGTCCTTCTAAATTGTTCAGTATTGAATGCTGCGCTGCTTCATGTCTATGTATTCTAGTATATTGTAAAATATATAATATATATATACCTTCTGAGTCTCTCTCTGTGAGGGATTTCTTTTTTTGTGTGATTTGTACTTAGCTTAAAGAAAAACACATTATACACAATGTTGTAGTTTCTGCTGTATAAATAGACTATTTAAAGTTTATAAAACCTTTCTATATGACATAGGTAGTGAAGATCAATTTTAACTGCTGATTAGTGACCATGTTGGTGTTAAAGGTTAATCGCTAAAACATTTCCAGAAATACTACAACACAGACAAAACACTTCCAATGCAGAAATGTAGACACAGAGCTGTACAGAAGCTTCTCTTGAAACATAGAATTCTGCCATTTATACATTCTAATTGCTGGTATGTTATTATTTCATTAAGATATTTGTCTTTTTATGTGTTTCAAGGATTCCTCATAAACATTTTTATTACCACAGTTGAATACATTTTTAATTATTGCTATTCTCTGCTGATCTTTCCTCACTTAAAACATTTTTTGTTGTGTTCACATGAAATGCACCTGTTTTAAATATAATTTAACATATTTTTTTACATTTTGTCTTATAGAAAGTAATATTTATTTATATTTAAATCTAAGAACCACCATTAATCAGGACAAGTAAATCTTAAGATCAGTATCAGTCTCGTGAACAAATAGGTGTCACATATACCTGATATATAGGGATAGTTACATCTTTAAAACAAATGTCTCTTAATTGTTAAGATGAGTTAGAACCTTCTGACATAAAACCTACAAGCTGAACAACTGAAGCAGGGTCTGAGCAATTAACACCTTTTTAAGTCACAAGTAAATAAATTGCAATTTATGTCCCATAGAACTGCTACATGTCAGGCACTGTCCCTTGCACTGTTTATCATGTATTCATATCAAGCTGTCATGCTAAGACCAGAAACTGCAGAAACATTAATGAAAGACACACTATGTGGGCCTAAATATTACATGTATTAAATTCACATATACTATGTAATTCCCCACTTTAGGTTTCGTATATTCCACAATATTGAACAACCAGCAATCCCTGGAACTGGTGAGAAGCAGAATTATTTCTGGTAATATTGGTGCGTCATTACGCACCACATGTCTGGCCTCAAAACTATCTGCATGCCTGAAAAAATCTACTCTAAACTGATTAGATCACTTTTGAGGATGGCAGATGACTATTGTCTGTCTGTAGACATCCAAACACCCCTCTGGTCAGTCGGCTTGATTATCGACAATCTGAATCTGGCCAACTTGGCTCCTCACATGCAATGTAAAAGTGCTTTCTTTCAAGTTAACGACCACACACGCGCTGATAGAGTAATTGTCAGCCTGTTTCTGCCCATCCTGAGTAAATCACATTTTGAGTGTTCAGAACAATTGTTTATCTTGCTGCAAACTGTTGGATGGTCTGCAGCTGGCAGATTGACTTAGTGCTTCTGTTGCTGCATTAATTTGCCTTCTAACCTTATTTTTAATTTATGTTTGTCTAATTTATAAATGTATAATAGCTTTCCTGCCACAAGACTTTACCTTCTTGTATAAAACTATTAATAAGTTAGTCTACAAAGCTTACTAGAGAACCATTGGTTTTCCTCATACGGGGAATGATGCTGAGTTGGACCTATGTCCATTGGAATAGAGTAAATCACACTAGGCAACTCTCCCGGAATGTTCGGGAGACTCCCGAAATCCGGGTCGGTCTCCTGGACTCCTGGGAGAGCAGGCAATTCCTGGTCAAAATAGCACGATTCACAGTGAATAGCGTCATTTTGGCCCCACCCCCGAGACAAAATGTAATTTACGTTTCAGGGGCGTGGCCAAAATAGCGCAATTGACCGTGCCCGCCCCCTCCCGCCCTCTAGTCACGCCCCTCTCCCGGACTGCACTGCCTGAAAGTATGGAGCAAATTACGCATTTCTGTACTTTGCATACGCACAACAAACTGTATTTGAATAATCCAACATGCTGATTCCGACACATCTGACACGTGCATCTGCTTCCGCTGGGGGGGATGGAGGAGGGAAGGCATAGGAAGGCGTAGGCCTAGTACAGTAAGGATGTGTAATCATCAGGGCCGGATTAGGGGATTGGAGGTCCCTTTGCTAACAGGGCCACCATTCCCCCGTGAGGCCCCCCATGTGAGTCGCCCCCCACGTAAGCCACCCCCCTGTGAAACTCCCCCTGTGAGCCGCCTGCCGCCCCCCACCCCAAACACTTACCTTTTTCTGTTCTCCTGTCCCTGTAGTCCTTCCGCGGTGCACTGTAAGATCATAATCTCACTCTCACAAGATCTTCTCAGTAAGGAGACTACTGAGCACCGCGGAAGGACTATAGTGACAGGCTCAGCAGCATTGATCGGGCCGGGGGAGCCCCCGCACGATCAATAATGCCGCTGAGCACTGTCATGGGCCCCCTGGATGCCGATGCCCCTGGGCTGACGCCCAGTTAGATCTTGGGTTAATCCGGCCCTGGTAATCATACATGGGAGTGAGTCAGACCTGGACACAGACATATCTCTGGCTCTGAGTCAGGAGCCATATCTCTTGTGGCTCCTGCAGGGCTGCTGCAACACTCCATGCTGCAGATAACCATCATCACACGGACCTTTCCACAGCAAAAAAAATATGTTGAAATAATTATTTACAAAAAAGAAGGAAGCCTCCCCCGCAAACGATCTAAGCACCAGCACTTGTAGCAAGGGGTAATTGTGACAATTTCGAGGAACAAAGAGCTAACCTGAGGAAGAGTGGGGGTTATCATACTTATTCCTGATGCTTCCCATCCCTGCAGATCCAGCTTTTGGGGGGGCACTGTGGTACCATAGGCGACCGCATCTGCCTATGGTACCACTGGTATGTTAGTAATAATGCAGACCCACAGTGACAAGAAAAATGCAGTGTTGTGTTTGTCTGCTTAAAGCCTTGTAGATGTGACTGTAACACTGTCCTTCCATTGCCCAGCATGTAGGCTATGAGAGAACAGAACTGCAGGGGTGGGTAAGAGATTTATGGGGTGGTGGGAGGCTGTTCAATACAGCGGGAACTGCAGGGGTCCCAGACATGGGAACACCGTGGATATGGTCATTTGGGAGAAGGGAGGGTGACAGGATAGGGCCCTTAAGTACATATGACACAGGACTCCCAACATCCCTGTTATCCTTATATATGATTCATATTTAATACATTTAAAGATATACTTGTTATCTATTTTATGTATATCACATTTTGTCAAGTCTCAACCTTTACTGTTACATTGTTAGAATAACTGTTCATACATGGATGAGCAGCAGATTTTAGGCAAATCACATTATGTTGTCAGTGCTTACTGAGAATGTTTTTAGATCTAAGGTTAGTATATAACCACTCCTGGGATTGTGCATGTGCGAACATCAACAACATTAGAAACATATATGCAGATTTCATGCATCCGGGATCCCATGTGTGTACTGTGTAATGTATACAGGTAAAGGGATCACAGAGACCTCTGACCAGTCTAAACCAAAGCCCACAAACAAGTTTAAAACACAATAAAAATGAAAATCTGTTGAGAGAAAGAAGCCATGAGACATCTGGACAGCATACTTACTTACTTACTTACAAGCAGAAAAATATAAAAAGCAAAATCCTGAAAAATTGTTTATTGAGAATATGGTCCTCTCCAGCCCTTGTGCTGGGCTTAAAGCATATTAATTACTTATGTAATATTGCTTAATATAGTTATTGTGTTGAGTCGTAGAAATACATCCCTAGTCATATGAGTAATAAAAAAAATCCTTTTATTATTGTATTCAGCAAAATAAAAAAATATAGCAAAATATAACTATTAATCTCCGTGCCATCAAATACAGTCAATAAGCCCTTAACATGGGTCCTCACAGTAGAGTAATCTCCAGGACTTACACCGTTCAGTTAGCACTTTTTCGATATAACTCTGTTTTTATTTTATGCCATATGGCTGTTACATGCTTAAAAACTTTGATTTTACGCTCAGACTGGTCATGTACAGGGATGCCGAGAGGGGAAAGGGGGGGGGCTACAAATTACCTGGCTCTGGGACACATTTATTATTTTTTCAAAGTACTTTTGTTTTGTGCCCACGTGTGGCTAAAGCATTAGGCTTGACAACATCAGTGGTGTGGACAACTATCAAGGCAAGAAGTCTCTCAGGGCCATGCAAATGACTTAAAATTCTTAAAGAGACAATGGTCAAGTTTATTGAGGAGAGTTGGTACACACCTCAACAGGTTTTTTTCATGGAGGAGACTGAGCTCTTTTGGATGAGGATGCCAAAGAGCACATACATCTCCATTAAAGAAAAAAACAATGCTTGGATTTTAGGTGTGAAAAGATCGCTTGACATTGTTACTCAGCTGTATTCATAGATGCTTACACTCCCGAAATGTACGGAAGACTCCTGAATTTCTGGGAGCCCTCCTGGACTCTCGGGAGAGCAAGGCAACCTCCCAGTTCCTAATTGCCACAATAGTAAAGTAGCGGGGGCAGCGCTTAGGAGGCGGATCACTCATCATCGTGGCCACGCCCACTGCTGTAATTGGCCGGAAACCATGATTGATGCCTTGGGGGTGGGGCCAAATGATGTGCCCCGTCGGCCCCGCCCCCAATACGCCCACCTCCCCCTGATCTCCCGGATGAGTCCTTGCCAATGTAGGCAAGTATGACTGTATTGCTTCAGGCAACTGTAGGCCTAGAAACTGCAGACTCTCAAGAGTTATTCAAAAGCATTTCTTCCTGTTATCTGGAGGAGGAACAGAAAGGGTTGGTTGTCTTGTAACACCTCCAAGAGTCACCACTTCTGTCCAACATTCAATGATTATTGTGCAAACAAAACACTTTTGCTTCTTGACAATCCTCCAGGACATCCCACCACCCTGAATGAACTTGATCAGCATGTGAAAGTGATATTCCTGCCTCCCAAACCACATTAATTCTGCAACCAATGGACTAAGGTGTTATTATCATCATCATCATCATCATCATCTATTCAGCTAGTACCTGCAAATTCCGTAACGGTTTCTTTAGTTGCGGCTTGTCTGGATCCTGGAACGTTGAGGGCCCTATTTGGAAAAAATAATGGGTACATTTAGAGAACTCCAACCAGCCCCGGCATACTACAGACTGTCATACCAAGTGAACTGTGGATTTCTTTTTACTTCCGCAGGCTCACACTCCTTGCATTTATTAGATGTCATTGCAGGCCAGCAAGCACATGATTTGTCTGACCATTTTTTGCTGTCAATGGATTTCACTTCCATGACATTGAACATTGTAACAAAAACAGATGAGAGGTTAGACCCATGCCAAGTAATTTACAGTAACAGATCAAAATTCAGTTTTCCATGGACCTAGACAGGAGAAATGCTGCTATTTGCATGAATCTGCCATAATTCCTTTATCTGGGTTTTTAATCCTCTATTTGCTGGTTTGTGTTGGTGTGGTACTAGCTGAGAATATGGGAAAACCTACAGGGGCAGCACGGTGGCTAAGTGGTTAGCACTTCTGCCTCACAGCGTTGGGGTCATGAGTCCAATTCACAACTATGGCCTTATCTGTGCGGAGTTTGTATGTTCTTCACGTGTTTGCGTGAGTTTCCTCAGGGTGCTCCGAAAAACACTCCAAAAACATACTAGTAGGTAATTGGCTTCTATCAAAATTGACCATAGTCTCTCTGTCTGTCTGTGTGTGTATGTTAGGGAATTTAGACTGTAAGCTCCAATGGGGCAGGGACTGATGTGAATGAGTTCTCTGTACAGCGCTGCAGAATCAGTGGCGCTATATAAATATATGGTGATGATGATGGTGATGATTGTTATGTTATCCTTTACTGTGACCTAGATACATAGGGCCTGATTTATTAAGAAAAGTAAAGCAAAAGAAATGAGTAACTTTGGATCTCGTGAAAACCATGTTGTATTGGAGGGAGAGGTAAATTTAAAATGTGAGGACAGATTTATAATTGGGGTAGTGCGTGTCTTAGACCAACTTTTAATGTCGGTGTAAAAATGAAGTTATCAAGTATTTGCGTGCTACATGAAAAAACAGCCAGTATTTTCCTTATGTGTAAAATAATAAACTCATTTGCACCCCTTGCACTGCAACATGGTTTTGCCAAGGTTCAAAGTTACTCGTTTTTTTCCTTTCCTTAATGAATCAGGCTCATTATCTTACTCTTAAAAGTTGTGTGACAACTGTATGCTAATATAAGAGAGGTATATGACAAGTCTGTGTACAGTAGTATCCCATGTTACCTCACTTGTTTAACGTGGAATAACACCACATAATTATTTACATACATTTGTTTACAAGGAAATTTTCATAGTTTAGTCCCTGGAACTACTGAAGCCCTGATGTACCTTATGTTATTCAATGGAAGTCAAGACGGGCATCTTACACCCAAGTTCACAAATAAGAGTCTTTAGAGCAAAGAGAACATTTACGATACACGATTTCTGACTGACGTCTGTAGAGGTTACAAATGTAGACGTCATCATATTGGAAATTGAAGAAGATCATAACAAAACATGAAATACAATTATGTATCTATGTTTTTGTAGTTGTTCTAGGAATGGGGTAGGAGTTGTCTTCTATTTGTACAAACTCTTGCTATGCACATTCTAGTCTAGTGCAGATCAGATTACTTGCTGCAGGTGTCTTCATCTTCTTTGTCTCTTTGCACATTATTTATTCTATACCTTCAAGGAACAAAACAGGTAATTTGGTGCTGTGCTTAGTCATGTAATATTCACTTGTATAGTACTGTAACTAAGGTAGTCAACATGTTGCAACATTCTGCTACCTTGAGGTTTGTGAAAACATTCAGAAGCTGTGAAACATGATGTAAAGCAACAATCCGATAAAGGAGATAAGAATTAATTATGCTTATTTTTAGCATAAATCACTGTGACAAGCTATAAGAAGACCATGGCGAATCAGACTGCTATTAATGATTTATTCTTCTGCAGGGTTTGCACAGTGTTGTGTGATTGCCATGGCAACCACAGTCACATGGCACATAATGTAGTGAGGAGAGAGGCTTTGGAACAATTAGTTTTCTCTATGCACTGTAAAATCCACCCCTTCTTCCACCCTCTCTGCCATCACATGTCATGCTGAGAGCTGTGAGTCTGTGTGACCATACTTGTGACCATACTGTCAGCCATACTTGTCTGCTCCTCAGAGAGTTTTGAAAAGCAGATAATGATTTGTAGAAGTACAGCTAATAAACATGATTATCAGTTGCATTCTTTAAAGGTACTTAACTTGGTATTTAAAGAGCAAAAGGCTATGCAGGATTGTTGATTTTAGTTGTGGGTTTTTTTCTGTCATCTGACTGCACTGCTAAGGGCCAAGTTACTAGGATGCACTCCTCATATTATAAACATGCTATCATAAAGCGCACATTAATGCATCATGAAGCTGTTTTTTTTCCAATAAATTAAATGTTACTCCAATGCATGCTGAACAGTGTTCAGGGGAAAGGTCACTGTGCAAAGAATATTGAGTAGCACAGCATCGAGAAAGCCATACAAACCCAACAAATTGTTCTGAAGATTTATTTAGTTTTAAACATCCAAAAAACCCTTCAAGAGTATATATGAGCATTCAGCATGTGTCGCCCCTCTGCTTCAGGTGTGCTCATTTCAGCTCAGAATGTAGCGCAAATGGACCTTTTTCATCTGTGCACTGTGCAGCATTCAGCCTGCTTTCCAAGGTGTAGTGTGAGTGAACAGCACCCATGATCATCATAGGGATCAATTATTCATATTTAAAGCTACATTTGAGCTGCATTCCGTTTCTTTCAACAGAATGCAGAGCAAGTGGAGCAGCAAGACGAGTTGCATTTACTTATGTACACACCCTTAAGAAATGGCTTAGTTTCTCTAAACATTTTAACACTTGGGTTTGTTTTGTATTTTCTCCAGGCTCTAAAAATAAAGTAAAAAAAATATATTCTTCCCATGTAGATTAATTAATTTTACTGACATGTAAAATTAATACATGTACTATACATGTTGTTGTGTAGATTGTTTATGACTTGAATTCCTTATTACAATGGGAAATATCAGCATGAATTCTGAATCATCATCATCAGCTATTTATATAGCACCACCAGGGTCGCCGAGAGGGGGGGGGGGCGTGTACTAATTACCCGGGCATGGCAGGGGGCCTGGCCTGGGCCCTCACTCTCGAATGTTGTTTTTTTTCCCTTTAACTTTTTTTTATCTTTTTAAAAAAAAAATTGCGCAGAGGCGTGGGTCTCTGGCGCCGTGATCATGTGAGTATACAAATACTCACATGATCGCGGCGCCAGCATCCCTCCTCCGTTTGCACTGAATGTCGGGTGTGACATTCAGTGCAAACGGAGGAGCGGCGCAAAATTTTTCACATGCTCACCTGTAAGGGGGGCCCCATGAAGTTGTTGTACTGGGGCCCTGAATTTCTCTCGGTAGCCCTGAGCGCCACTAATTCCGCAGCGCTGTGCAGAGAACTCACATCAGTCCCTGCCCCTTTGGAGCTTACAGTCTAAATTCCCTAACATACACCATACTTGTCAACTCTCCTGGATTGTCTGGGAGACCCCCGAATTCTGGGTAGGTCTCCCGGACTCATGGGAGAGCTGGCAATTCTCCCGCATCTGCCCACTTCACTAGGAAGGGGGCAGATTTCTAGCCTCCATGATGCGACTCTCCGGGAATTGCATCATTTTAGCCCGCTCTCATGATAAAATTACATCACCGGGGGCGGGGCCCAAATGGTGTGATTCACAGAGCTACGCCCCCTCACGCCCCCTCACGCCCACCTCCACACCGAGACTCCTGGAGGCCAATCTTCAGAGGTTGGCAACTATGACATACACAGAGTGAGAGAGAGAGAGAGAGAGAGAGACTAAGGTCAGTTTAATAGCAGCCATTTAACTTACAGTATGTTTTTGGACTAAACCGGAGCACCTGGAGGAAGCCCACGCAAACACAGGGAGAACATACAATGCCCCCAATGAAAGTAATGTGTGAATGAGCCCTATTAGTAGCTCCAAATCTGCAATCATGACCTTCTAAACGATGCTTAAATGGGTTGTAGCACATTTTGGGGGGGGGGGGATGTTTGTGATTCAGCTGTTACCACTGATTAAAACATACATACTACCATTGATGTGTGGTGCATCATTCAACAGTTATATATGTATTTGAAAAATACTTGTATTTAGTTTATAACCTGCTGATGGTATCACTGTTTCCTCTACTCTATAGGGAGCAAATGCTATTTATAGACAGTTGGGCCTGTTTCATTAAGGGACGTAAACAACAATTTTGTGCATACAATCTGCAAATCACTCTGTGTGTGAATGCTGCCAGTTTCAATTCATCTTCAAGCACAAAGGATACTTACTACAGCCTATGATTTCAGGGAGGGAATGGGGTGCAGAAGGGGCGTTGCCCATAGTCAGTGTACAGTACGGGCGTGCCAAACTCAAGTGCACGCAGGAGTGCCCAATTCGAGCTCTGGGCATCTCTCAGGTATTTGTCTTTGAGCGGTTTCTCTTGCTCCAGCTACAGTGCTGCTTACTAATGATGGTGGCTAAGTATGTATACTAGGACATGTGTTTGCAATCAGCAGCGACTGTAAAAATGTATTTAATGTAAACAGACATACATAACATACTAAAATAAAAAAAATGTGTTTTTATGTATTAATGTTTTATCATTAATGTCTGTATTACTAACAGGTGACACTAATTGAATAGTGTTTGTTTTTTCTGTGTCTTCTTTTGTGAGTTTATATTCCACATATGTATTGGACATATCCTGCAGTGTCCTTTCTAGTAGAGAAGAGCAGACCTACACCCCAATTCATCACCACACCCCGTTCATCACCACACGTATCTTCACATCTGCTCCTTGTTGAATTCAGGCGTACGTATAGCCAATTTACGTGCGTTTAAAAACAAACGCACATTGCGCTCATTATGCGTGCCGTGATGAATCAGGCCCAATAATTGCAATAGTGACTTCTGGTGATTAAATATAGGTAATACTTAATTAAAAATATGATTAATGAAGACCAGAATAGTTAAATATATCACACAAGATGTTTAATATTAAACTCATTTAAGAATCATGTTTTGTTGATGCCGCCACTTTTTTACACTTAGCATGTCATATAATTGGGAGAGGGATTAATTGTTTTTTGAATGCAGTCTGTAACTGTAGAGAAAGACAAAGTGAATTGACAATATCAACAAGTAGACTATGCATAAAGAAAGACCATGAGGCACTTAAGCAACTTCCAAAAGCATTTATGAGGAATATACATGCAGTACTGTTATTTTTTATAGATAGAGTATTGTGTTTTAAAAAGGGGGTCTGGTAAACCTCAGAGATTACCTAATAGACAGCTGCTGTATAATCAGCTGCCAATTTAACTTCTGATTGGATTTTTTGTTTCTCTTATAAATCTAGGAGAAAATCTGATTGTGAAGTCTGGCTTTGAAAAAATCCTGTATCCTTTGTTATACAGGATTTAGATGTGGGACACATTTTTCATTCACAGACAGAAAAACGAGACAGCTCTTGTTCACATCTGTCACATGGTACGACCTGAAGCATAGATCAAATGTCCAAAGCAGGGATAGGACAAAAACATTTTTTTAAAAAAATGACCCAATTATGCAGCTAGACACTGTCCAGTGATTCTCCTGTTTCATGTTTGTATGATAGAGATGCATTGATGATAAGATTGAATTTTTTCCATTCACTTGGCTTACGGGGTCCAGCTAACAAGTTCATATTAGTGCCATTTTACATTTTCAGTCTTTAGTACATCTTACAGTCTAGAAGATCAAATGGTAAATAATGAGAATAACATGTAGTACAGAGAAACAAAGGATGCTGACATAAACAGGCTTTATACAGCTTTGATTGCCCAAATTTCACAGATCTGGTCATTAGATTGTGGAATTAAGTCAGGCCGAAAATTAATTTTTAGGACACTTTTGTTTAAAATGGCCAAATTGACACATGAATTAGCTGTTGTATGTCGCCAGCACAGATTTATTATTATCATTTATCTATATAGCACCAATCATATTATGTATTGCTGAACAGAGAATATGTAGTCAATTTCCTTAGTCCCTGTCCCATTGGATCTTATCATCTTAATTCCCTACCACACACAGGGCCACCAAGAGAAAGTTGAGGCCTTGGTACAACAACTTCTTAGGGACCCTTCCATAGCCACTAAAGGGGACTGGGCCATGCCAGGTTGGTGGCTCCTCCCACTACATAGATGGGGACCTATGGGCCTGATAAATAATATGGTTGCAAGAGTTGCTGAGATCAATGCAGCATGTCAGAGGTAATGAGGGGAAGAGATCAGCGATCAGTATTGGCTGAGGAGATCCTTATGCAGTGCTGCTTGGTCCTCCCAATATACAATTGGAGCTCCATGCAGACCAGGAAGTGGGGTTGGGAGGGGGGAGCAGCGAGGACAGGCTCCAGGTGGGGGTTTCTTCCAGCTACTGGTCACCAGATATGGGCTCATATTATATTTTAGCCACCAGATTAGGCATATAGTAGCTGCCATATCACCTGTACTGAAGTGTATAGAGCGACTCATGTAAAGTACATACCAGGGAGGGGCCTATGTGCCTCTAGTTATGTCACTGAAGAGCAGGAAGGCTGTTCTGTATTTCAGAAACATTACCTGGGATATTTACAAACAAGCTGTCCCTGATAAACAAATCCATGCTGCTCCTGGCTTTAAAGCTGAAGATGAGTTTTAGTTTGTGTTAGTTCAAGATAAATATTTATGCTCTGACCTCCTTCTAGATAGTAAAGCTGGGTACACACTACAGAAATTTCGACCAACTTTTTATGCCGAGCAATATTACATACGACGGATGGTCCGATCGCTCGGTCCATTGACTGCATACACACTAGCCTTGTTTAAGACAATAAAGAGAAGAGCCTGAAAACATATGTTAGAACAGAGGCAGTAGATCACTGTTCAATGCTGCTGTTATCTTTCTTCACAGGTCTTCAGAGTGGATGTTTTATTCAATGGTCGCAGACATACACTGGACCGACGTTACAGTGAATTTCATGCACTCCATAAGCTGGTAATTGTCCTTTCTGTTATGTTTGTTCCTAAAGTTGTATCAAGAATGTAGTAATCCTGTATAAGGGAAAGCTGTATGAAGTTTCCCATATTTCTTCTTGAATAGGTAATCACCAGTAAACTGGAATCCAACAATAAGTTACCATTTATTACTAATAAAGGTCATTTACAAACCATACATTTCAATTTGTACAAATGTATACTGTGCTTGGAAGGCACAAAAGGTGCCCTATTGAAAAATGAAATGGGCTTTCTCCACCGCTACAATCTTATTTAAATATTCACACCCACTAAATGAAATCCTGTTTTTCCAGGTGGGTGTATATCTCTTAACATGACAAATGGCCAAAGAGTGACATCCAGGCATTTAGTTGTATTTGTAGGACATGCATATCCATGTCAATTTTAATATATGTATTAACATAAAACACAGATTTATATAGAGAACCAGAACAAAGGAAATGCAACACTGACAGTCACTTTTAGATTTATCCATAAACATCTAGACACAGAAATGCAAAACACAGGCTATTTGTAGGGTAAGAGGTACAGGGGGATTTGGATCTATAGCTGGCCACAACCTGCAATATCACCACTGATATCAGGCATTTAGCCTGAGATTGCAGAATTTGTTGTCCAAAGAGGATAGTAATGGCAGCTAATGATCCTACTGAAATCCGACCCCAGATACAGGCCACATTGAAGACAGAAGTGATCCAAGAGCTGAACGGCTGGATACCAGACGTGTGTGGCCAAAGTAATGTGAAGAAGCTGGTACTTAGGTGGAGTAGTGTGAGCGTGTGCGCCTGAGCACCTTAAGAAGCACAATCTCTAAATAATGCACAACTGGTAACTATGCAAATATAGAAAAGGCTTCTCCATATGTTCTTTCTCTTATTTAGCTACCCATCCAAAAAGGGTCAGTCGAATATAAATGGTACATACTGTCCCATTAAATTTATTTTTGCTTGTTTTTCTGCCTATTTGCTTTAAAACTTTTATGCATAATAACCACCTGGAAAAAACAAAAATGAAACTCTCATATATTTAAAACAGACCCAGAGAAAATGTCTGCGCTGTCATCCTTTGTTCTTTCCTGTGCTTCCACGAGTACGCCACGTGATGGGCACATCCGCTTATGGGTTACCCTGTGCAACACACAATGCTCTGCAGGGCTCTATACTTCATATATGAGCCAGGGACTTGGCATCTCTCCTTTAATTTCCTTTAGAACCTGTGAGTGTCCTGCTTGCTTGGTTCATGTGTGTGAGCTGTTGGTCATAGTGACTGTACTTCTGATAAACATGATCTGGCTCTACATCCTGCATTGTACTTTAGGTTCTATTCAGAACAAGACTAATAAAAGTTAATGTGGAAGTACAACATTAGGTTACACTTTCCTTTTAGCTTCTCTGGTGTGATGTGTTCCTGGAATATATACAGTAACTGTAAAAAAAACAAAAACACTTCTTTGTAACTGTAAAAACTACATCATCACTCCTTTGATATTCTGTGACTTTACGACAAGGTTAATAGTCAGTAAAAGCTAAGCACATTTTTAACTGATAGTAAAAATGTATAATGCTCTAAAAAACATAGCATCGTATAGGCGTTACTAAACTATACATGGTATGCACTCCGCTGGTAGTTTAGCCTGTTATGATGTGAACCTCATATTTACAATTTCATAATTCCCTTGTCCCTTAGGTTATAATTTGAGGCTTTGATACATATTTAGATTGCATAAATAGTACAGCAGTAAAAAGTGATGGTCATCAGTCATACCTGCCAATAATCCTGATTTTTTTCATATTGAGGCTTGGGGCTAGATTTACTAAGCTGTGGGTTTGAAAAAGTGGGGATGTTGCCTATAGCAACCAATCAGATTCTAGCTTTCAATTATTTAGTACATTCTACAAAATGATAACTAGAATCTGATTGGTTGCTATAGGCAACATCCCCACTTTTCAAACATGCAGCTTAGTAAATCTAGCCTCTGGACTCCCTGGAAGTAGCCATATGGGTGTGGCCTATTTTGCCCCAATTTCCAGATTTTTATATAATTATCGAAAATAAAAAGTATGTTAAACAATTGTCAACCCCACTGTTCCCTCTATTCTTCCCCACCCCACATACTTTATACATACACTTTGAGCACACAGCAAATCGGCGCAACTGTATGCAATATAAAGTACTAGTAATAAGAAATATGATGTAGATCAGGGTTGTCCAACCCGCGGCCTGCGGGCCGCATGCGGCCCAGCATGCCTGTAAATGTGGCCCAGCAGGAGTTTTGGTTGTGGCAAGGGGGCAGCGCTGTTAATGAAAAAAAAAATCCTGCAAAAAAAGAAAAAGATAAGAAAATACTTTACCTTGTGGTCACACGGTCCCTCCCTGGTCTCCTCCTCCGTGCGGCGCTCACAGTGAATGTTGGGCGTGACGTCATCACGTCCGACATCCATTGCGGAGCACAGCACATAGGAGTCACCCGCGCGAACTATCAGCAGCAGTGAAACGAAAAAAAACAAGAGAAGAGGATCAGAGAACAAGCCGATTAAAAGGTAAGTTAAGTTTTTTTTTGTTTTTTTTTATTATTTCAAGGGACGCTGACCAGTGTATAAACTCACCTGGTCCTGGAGCATCACGGACCTTATCTTCCTGTCTTAATGACTGCTGTATTGAAGCCCTTCATAAAATTTTGTAACAATATCACTTGATGTTTGACAGCAGCCATTAGCATGTCATTGAAGCACTGAGCAACAACTAGGAGCATTAGCAATGTTTTCTATGTTTTTTTTGGATGATCAGCTATCATTAGTGCTAGTGTATTTTATGTGCGGCCCAAAACAACTTGTCGCCTTCCAATGTGGCCCAGGGAAGCTAAAAGGTTGGACACCCCTGATGTAGATGTAGAAAATGCATATTTAGTGCTACACCTGAATTTTAGATGTAGTGAGGTATTTGACTATTGTAAAATCTAATTTATATCATGCAGTATGTTATATTTAGGATAGCTTAGAATCCCTCTTATTGCTTTGATTTTCCAAACATTAAAAGCCAGTTATTAGGGATTTTCATGTTGAAACACAGATGATTTAATTAAAATATCTGTATTCATTTCAGTTGTCATCATCATCATCAACATTTACTTATATAGCGTTCCATAGCACTTTACAATTGGGAACAAACATTAATAAAACAATACTGGGTAATACATACAGACAGAGAGGTAAGAGGTCCCTGCTCGCAAGCTTACACTCTAGGTTACAGTCGAGCAAAAATTTGCTAAGTATGTTTGGACTTCTTTGTTGTTTAATTTTTCCTATGACCCTGAATCTGGTACTTAACAGCTACAGGGCACTAGCCATTATTCCCCAGTGGTTTCCCTAGGTGACCATAATTCTCTGTTGTGTCTTTACAGCTGAGGAAGGTATGCAAGGTCCCCGATTTTCCACCCAAACGAGTTCCAAACTGGATGTCTAAGGTCCGAGAGCAACGACGGCAAGGATTAGAGTCATACATACAGGTACGTTGACTTTCATTAGTCCTGTAAAAGGATCTTTAAATTTTAAACTAGATTCACTGTAATTAAGTGTATCTCTTCTAGGCCTCAAGTAAAACAATGTTATCTGTCCAAACCTCTTTCCAGAGACAGCGTAAGCTAATAACACATAAGTATCACCTGCTTAGTGTACCAATGCTATTCCCGCCCCTCTACCGAATTAGGTTTACAATATAATGTTTTTTCACTACTATATCCGTATAAATATCACAAATAAAACAGTTGGGCCAAGGCTCGCCAATGTAAAAGGATCTGTGGTTACGCCTTAAATGCTCACATATATCATAGCATTGTTCAACATAACATAGTATATCAATATAAAATTAACCCTAGGCTCACCACCGTTATTCCTGACACTGTTCTTGCACTATTTTCTTAACATATGTATCTTTAGTAAGAATTAGTATTTATAATATTGATTTAACTATCACAGATATCAAACAATAGCTACGCAGTTATAGGTATATAAATAGTTAAATCAACATTACAAACACATATAGCTTTATAGATATATAATTATCAATGATACTTATCAAATCCTTGTATCCTGGATCCAATTCTTTGTCTGCAATGTAAGGAACGTTCCTGTAGTCCTTTTCTGTAGTGTAGTGTATATTTTCTGTAGTATAGTGTATTCCTCCTTTTCTGTAGTGTAGCGTATATTTTCTGTAGTGTATCCCTATAGAATAGTGTATTCCTATAGTATATTGCCTTTTCTGTCATGTAATATATATTTTCTGTAGTGTAGTGTATCCCTATAGAATAGTGTATTCCTATAGTATACCCTTTTCTGTAGTGTAGTGTAGTGCTCGTTGTCCAAGGGCAGGTGGCAGAGAGAACAAGGGGGAGTCCCGGGTCTGGCTTTTATAGTCCAGACCCGGAAACTCCCAGCCTCCCCATCCGTAACATGTGTGTGTGTGGTGATTCACCACACACACGTGGACGCTGTGTGTGTGGGCCAGGCCATGGGTGGAAGGAATTCACGAGAATGCAGTTTACCAATTAATCAGGAGCCATATGAAGTAAATGAATCCCTCAAAACTCTGTTTTAGAAATGAACTGTGAGCTATAATGTGGCAGAAGGGTAAGGTAATTCAATAAAATAATACTTTCTTTCTGTTGGTAGTGCACACAGTTGTTACAAAGACAATATTTGTCTGTTAAACCTCACACCACAGGTTAGTTAGCTTAAGGCATGGATCTTTTCTAACTCTGGTACACGTGTACCGTTTCAGATTTTCCTTAAAGGATCATTAATCCTAAATTATAAGTTGCTATATATAAAACAGCTCCTAACATTCCTTAATGTGCATGTAAATAGTAACCATACATGACAGAATTTGAGATGTTTTACATAGTATTTACATTGCAATGCAGCCAATTGGATGTTATTCTCTATTAGTGATTTTCGACTGAGGAATGCTGCAGTGTATGTCAGTAAGCCAGAGCTGGCAATCAGGGCCGGATTAAGGAAATGGAGGCCCCTGGGCTAAGGGGGCCTCAATTCCCCTGTGAGGCCCCCCCTCTGTGAGCCGAGCCGTCCCCAAGTCACTTGCCTCCTTCTCCTGGCATTGCAGTCCTTCCCCGGCGCGCTGTACACTCTTTACTGAGGAGATCTCGTGAGAGTGAGACTCACGAGATCTCCTCAGTAAGTCAGTAAGGAGACTGCAGCGCGCCGGGGAAGGACCGCAGTGAAAGTGCTCAGCAGCATTGATCGCGCCGGGGGTGCCCCCGCCCCCGACCACTCAATACTGCTGCTGAGCACTTTCAAGGGCCCCCTGGATGCCTGAGGCCCCTGGGCTGTAGCCCAGTTAGCCCTAGGGTTAATCCGGCCCTGCTGGCAATACACGGGCCTATCCAGTCGATCAAGCCAAGATCCGAGCTAAAAAGATCAATGTTCAGTTCGGTTCTGCACGTGGATGAATCAGCCAGTTGTAAACCACACACATTAGTCTGGTTATTTTACAGGCACCAAGTGCCACAAATGGGGATCGGTTACAAGGAATGAGAATAACACCAGGCCACTTACTGCATGAGAATGACTAGGCCCACGTCTTCATGAAGGAGTGTGGATTATAGTAACATGCAGTGAATACAGAAAGCATAAGAGAAAGACATCTTAGTAATAATGTTGTGTATCATTGTGAGGGGAAGTGGGTTCCTACTCGACAGAAAGTGATTCACGAAGTACTGTCCCAGCAGATGTGGAAGAGGTTAGTACAGTTAGGGAACTGAAATGTTTGGGATCGGAAAAATACCTATTATCGGTATGAAGTAACAGAAATAGAGAAAAAAGATTGCTCATTCACACTATATCCCTTTTAGAAAAAAAATAATTCAATTGAATATTTACACTATGCAATTGCACATACATTGTATCATTTTAGTGAGAGTAGATGACATAAGGATTCTAGAAAAAATAGGTTTGTTGCACATAAGACATTTTCTGTTTGGGTGGGACAAGAGTATCTTATCTGGTGTCACATTGTATGTTTTTATGACACCCTATCAAACAGTGCAGGTCTCCCTGCTGTCAATAGATACAAGGGGCATAAAAATAGACAGTTCCTATGCGGTGTGAGGCTGACACATAGATGAGTAGAACATTTTACCCACTAATAAGAGTGACCCTTATTACGTAAGAGCATTTAGCTGCGCTACAAATACTTAATATGGCGTACAAAACAATACAAATTGTAATGTACAGGTCAATATTAAAAGCAATTTTAGTACAAACACTTCTAAAACCATATGTGGGTACTGTCCTAGGAAATTATGGAGTCTCATTAAGAATAGTGAATATATAGGAGGCAAACACAAGCTGGAATGTCTAAAAGGGAACCATTGCTGTGAACACATGCATCTGGACCCTACCTATAGAGAGATATCCTAGAATTTCAGGACATTACATTATTACAAACACACAGATGCAATCTGGAAACTTTGTATTCTGTGTGTTTTGTATAAAGATTGGCTGCATAGCAATAATTAAAGTAACATATCTGCAACCTTGAACTTTTTTTTTACAGTGAGATTGGCTGTAGCCAAAAATGTGTCACAAAGTTAAGGTATTCAGTTGGTGCTAAAAAGGTAAATGATCATGGCAATCTGTAGTGTAGTACACATCGCAAACTGAATATGGTTCAGAGTGGGTTCAACTTTGTATTACAGTGAAAACGTAACCACACAGCACAACTTCCTGTAAAAAAAAACTAGCTTGGTTTGGAAAAAAGTGTGATTACTGTAAATTGTAAATATTGAAATATATAAGGCTGCACTCTCTTCTATGTAAGTAGTGTTGTGTGCGTGTGTGTATATAGCCAATTTGCCCCATATGCTTTCAGATGACACCAAGTAGGTCCGACTTTGCCATATAAACAATATGATCATATTGTAAGCTGTAAAATGAGGACTATAGTTGTTATGCTTTATGCAGTCAGTGTGACAAACACACTGTGCAGCGAAGCGTCAGACACTCTTAGTGTAAATGTCATGGTAATTGTGGAGGTCTGTTGTGAAGAGCTTGCAATCACTATGCTCCTTCTCAAGCCCTGTCCCGTTTTTGGTGATGTCACGTATGGACATGTCCACTCCTCTTTCCACTTTTATGACAGCATGAAATGTTGCAGTACGGCAAGGAACTGATGTGTCAACATGTATTTTGTTTTAGGGGGTTTTGTGGTTCAACCAAGAAGTCCCCAAAGAGTTGTTAGATTTTCTGAAGCTGAAACATTTCACACAAAGCAAAAAGAACTGCAGCTTGGAGTGAGTATATGTTATAACCACATTAGAGTGATCAGATATTATATTGTCTAAAGTATGATAAGGAAAAGGGACCTGTCAGCCTATAAAGCTTTTATGTAGACAGGAAGCTCCAGGATCTTTTGTCTGATTTGATATTCTTAAAGTGGATTAAAACATGACACTATCTTGCTATAGAAGACAGTGAAGTTTATACCTATATTGCAAGCTGTTATTCATAATATTATAATATTCAAAATATTGGTCCATGGTTACACTCTGCCATATTTCTTTGCAAGTCCCATCACATATCCCAATTCCCTGAATTTATTCTACAATTGCACTTTCCTGTTAGCAGCAGACCTTGTTTTTACCACATTCATTTGTTTACTTTTAACACTTAAAATAACATGAATCAGATACATATCCACTATCATAGCATATGCATCAAAGAATTGTTCTCTTTTTAAGAGATCTTGTGATGTCTGCCAGTTGACCTTAGTCAGATAGAACTGAGATTTTAGAAGTTATGCAATTCGGTTTAAAATGCCAATTTATCAACTAAACACCTGTTTTGTAGACATTTTAGGGGCTACGTTTGCAAAATAGATCAAAAGAGTCTGTTTTTCAAACATAGCACCCATCCTTTTTTTAATCATTTGCTAGATACACTCTAAGCTAGAGTGTATCTAGCCATTGCCTCTCCTGCAACATTTGATCTTTGGCATTACTGCTCCATTTTGCCTTCAGCGGTTTACACAGAGTAGCAAAATAAGTTATTTGCGCAACTAAGTTCAACCCTGTGACGTCAGGTTTGGAATGTGCCAGTATACACAGAGGACTTAGCAAACCTGACCCATAGAACTTCAAAAACCTGCGGTTGAGGTAAGGGACTAATTGCAGGAGCAGTAAACTTTTAGAGAGTGAATAGTATTTTATTTTTCTGAACTTTTCCTTTAATTAATGCCTCTCCCATTGAGAATATAAGTGTGTTATTTTATTAGGTTTAGTTCTACAAAAAAGTCTATCATGTGAACAGGTTTTATAAATGAACAGGCGTTCTCAGTGTAGACCGACAAGTGTGTATTTACGTGGGAGCTATACAAATTGGCCATTGAAGTAATACCTTGTAACAACTTTTCTTTCCACCAGATCCTTGACAGATATCACTCATGAAGAAAACAGGTACATTATATTCTATTTCACGCTCTAAATGGTTCACCAGTTTTTCAGGTTGTTATTCTTTCCATTATGGCATCAGTGATTCACATTTAGATGTCGATTTTTTTATTTTATTTTTTTTAAGAATAAATTAACACTTTTTGAGTAAATGCTTTTCAAGCAATGGAAAAAGAAGCCAAGGTGTACAGTCTTCTTATCTTCATATAATACACATACTGCTGTATTTATTCGACTTAAATGCTCAAATTTGATAAATCATTATTATTTAATATGTGAACAACAATAATACATGAACAGTGGCCGCCACATGAGCGGACAAGGACACCGGAGCATGGAAGTTCCGTCAGTAAATCAGATGTTTGCAAACTAACATGGTTGAAATCCCCATTAGTTGGCTGATGATAAGATTACCATCTGGGACTCATTGTGGACAAGCTTTGTTGGGGACTATAGCCTCCTAATGACTGACAGTCCCCATTGAACATTCTGCTATACTGGGCAGACTCATATAATTCCTAACCAGATCCCTAATTGTGTGCTTTACCAACACCGTTCCTGCATTTGTATTTATTTCATATTATGGCTTCTCCTATATTTTAAAATGTCATTGTTTTTTTAATTAGCTTATATTGACCTGTGCAAAAGAGGGTTATTTTTTTTAAGCATATGTTTTAATAAAAGAAGCATTTTTAGGTTCTCTGTAATTATTTCTGCCATGGTCAAATAAATTGAAGAAATTCTCCACAACTGTTTGCCTTGCACTGCGTTGTAGGTGTATGTAGCTCTTATAAGCAGGGCCCTCTTCCCTATGGTCTCTATACCATTTCTTCTTCACCAACATTAGTGTAATAGCTAGGCTTGGAGCTATTGGAGTCTTTATATTACCTGTCTTTGTTCTGTACTGTCTTACCCTGTATGGTTTATTGTTTGTATTCTGTACGGCGCTGCGGAAATCTTGTGGCGCCTTATAAATAAAGGATAATAATATTAATATTAATAATATTAATAATAATAGTAATAATAATAAAAACAACACACTTATGTCCTTTGTACTAATATGCTGAGTTCCACTGAGTGCCAATTTTGTGTGTGCTCCAATCACTAATGAGCATCCCTCCTTAATGATAAAATTCTGCATGCATGCAGACAATTGATGACTCGATAGCATGGGGCCCTATAAGGATCCTGATCTCTCCAAGTCGGCCATTTATAAAAGTGTTAATTGTCACATATGATTACTTTAATGGTCTAGGTCCGGTTCATTCAGGCCTCCAAAGTTTATCATGTGTTAATGTTAATGGATATTAATAGTGCATAATACACAGTTGTATCAAGTTCAACCTTTCATAAATTCTACTTGTGTAGATGAAGGCAAAACAAACCCCCCCCAGTGCGACAGTTGCCTATGTAGCCAGATAGTGGGAGAGAAATTCTTACCTGACTCCAAAAATAGCTTAAATCAGATTAAATCACTGGTTCATTAATCCACATAATGTTTTCTACTAATTATTGACAAGATACAGTAATAACATAGCAAAACTTCTGGCTGTTCCTCCTCTCCGCACCTCATATTAGCTGGTAGACAGGAGACGGAGCACCATAATGCTACACGTTTCCAGCTAGTTTGCAGACCTCTCATATACTTATGGCACCCAGGATAGTGGTGCTTGGGGAGGAACATTTTTCAACACATCTGTTCATTTTAAACCAAACGGCAAATAAAACACATAAAATATACAGCGTTTATTAAAACTCACTTAACAGACTAAATCTCCTGTGATAAAATACCAAACAGCTATGTTTACATATAATGAAGCCATTTGAACTAACAAACAATCTAACAACAAATATGATAAAAAAAAAAACAAACATCTGCAAAGTATATACATAAAGATTGTTTTAGTGAATTTAATAGAAAAAATGAAAATATTTTTTATACCCACTAATAAACCAGATAACTAAAGTGTATTCATTATAAAATTATTCTTATATATTACATCTTTAGGTTTAGTGCTGGTGTTTCATACCATTTTGTTTTTAGTTTCTACTAATTATAGCTACATGTACCATTTCTTGTAACAAAGACTTTCAATCAGCGTATACATTCTGCTAATGATTTTGCTCTCACCACCTCATATGGTTTAGAATTCCACAGCTTAACCACCCTTACAGTAAAGAACCCCGTCCTAACTTTTTTCTTCTGTTCACAATGGAAGGCTTGGGACAAGAAATTCAATCTTTGCATTTACCTTTTAAATATTTATAGATAGTAGGTAATCTTAATCACAGTTTTGTTTCAAAAATAGTTTTTTTTTTAACCTCTCTATAGTTTAATAATGATGTTTCCCACCTCTGAACCTTCTCAGGTTCTACTTGGTGCTTCTTACATTGAGCTGCATAAAACTGTCCCCCATGTTCAAGATGTGGTCTAGCTAGTGCATACCTCCCAACTATGCCAGGACAGCCCCAACTTTAGAGGGGTCTCTGCACTGTATGTCGCTTTAAGTGCTTTATGGTCTGACTCCATCTAGGGAAAGTTGAGAGGTATGATAGTGTTATTTACAATGGATACAACAATTGGCACCCTTGAAATTTGTTGTAATAATGCACCAATTCTTCCAGAAAACTGTTGAAACTGATAAAAAATATATTAGCATCAACACAAAAAGCAGAAAAATATACTGTCGTAGCTTGTTCCATACAGAAATTCCTAAATTGTCTAATCAAAATGATTGAATTAGTTAGAAATAATTAGATTTCAAGCAGGTAATTATCATTCACTTTAGAAATGAACTCACTTGTGTGTACCTGCAATATAAAAATGAAACCAGAGAAAAGAATATAGAATAGGACTCATTGTAATGTTTTGTGTCACTGTATGTACTGCAATGAGCATGAAGAAAAGAAAAAAAATTGAGGTCAGACAGAAGATTGTAGCCCAGCTTGGACAATTTCAAGGCTATATAAATATATAGATCTACAAGTTAACCCGTGCATGATACTCATGCATTCTAGTCAAATCAAGCTACTTAAGGTGTTAAAAAGGTTCTTGTCATGCATTTGGGCCTAGCCCAGGCCTCCTCAGGGGAAGAGCGTTACTTCCCGACGCAAGCGCCCTTTTTTAACGTGGTTTTGTCCACATGTCACCACCTCATTATTTGTCTCCATCACCTCATACTTCATCTTCATCGCCACATTCTTCATCAAGCTACTTAAGGTGTTAAAAACTCCCCACTGTCACCCCAACTGTCACTTCTCCTTCAAGAAATATATAGGTCAGTGTATAACTCTGCCCAGCAGGTGGCGCTGCAGCTTGTTTTTGGGTTTTTTTCACACACGCCACTAGGCATTTATATAGTAGATCACCAGAGACTTTTACCATATGTAATGTTATTATAACCCCCTTGGAAATAGAAAAGTTGATTGAATATTGTAGCACAGGATTGCTTGAATGGAAAAAGCAACTAGGTCAACTCTCAAGCAGAGTAAAGTTACAGACACAAGGTATAACCGTTTCCACTCACACCATCTAACGCCCAGTTCAATGAAAGGACGTTATATGGTAGGAGGCTCAGAAGGGCTCCTGAGAGAGAGATTTAAGAAAGCCTAACTGAAGTTTGCCAGAACACATCTATACAAGCCAGATTCCTTCTGGCAGAATATCCTGTGGACAGATGAGACCAAATTAGAGCTTTTTAGTAAAGTACATGACCCCTATATTTATAGAGATCAAAATTAAAAGAACAACTTCCATACAGTAAAACATGGAGAAGGTTTAGTGATATTTTGGGGCTGCTGTGCTACAACTGGCACTGGGTGCCATGAAAATGTGCATGGCACCATGAAATCTGGAGATTACCAGGCAAATGTTGAACCCAGTTTCAAAAACTAAGTCTCCATTGAAGGTCATGGATCTTCGAGCAGGAAGTTTACCCCAAATAGAACTCAAAAAGTACCCAGTAATTGGTTAAAAACAAGACGCTGGACTGTCCTGAAGCGGCCAGCAATGAGTCCAGGAGGCAAATGTATTAAGCATTGGTTTCTGAGAGTCGGCAATATTTGTTGACTTTGCAGAGGAAATTTAAAATGGCAATGGCTTTCAAGGCAAGTTTTGCCTTGAAAGCCATTGCCGCTTCAAATTTCCCCTGCAAAATTGCCAGATCTATATCCCATAGAACACGTGGAGAGATCTGGGAGCTGGGAGAAGGAACCTTCAAATTTGGAAGAACTGGAGCAGATTGCACATGAAGAGTGGACCAACCTGCCAGTAGAGAGGTGCAGGAAGCTCATCCATGGCTGTAGGAAGTGGTTGACTGCAGTTATTCTGACCAAAGACTGTGATGCCAAATATTAAGTCTAGGGTATCAATAATTTTGTCAATAGCATATATTTTAATTTTCTGATTTAAAAGGATATATACAATTACATTCAGAATACAGAATTTGATATAAAGGTTCTGTGATATTAACAGAAAAATAATTGTGGAGACCAAATACTGTTGTTAATTTCACCTTTTGCTAAGAGGAAAATGTTAGTTATTTCAAAAAAGTGCAACGGTGCCATGACTGTATGTTTGCATTATGTATATGTATCCACCTTTTCATGCATCCCAGGATTTCATTCATCTCTGCAGCCATAGGAATACTTGCTGGGAATTCTGAATATCTATCTTATTTTCCTTTTCAGCTTTCCCTAATTTTATTCCATTTATTGTGTTATGTGGGTTATTGGTTCAGTCTCTCTGAGGACCAAACATGCAAAATGCAAGATTAATAATATCGGACATAGCAGACATACAGAAATTTTGCATAGGTGGGAGAAACCCAACTTTTTAAGTATATAAATCTGTAACTATGTGAACATATAATGATTATAACTATTGCAAGCAATATTGCAACACCTCTGAAAAATATTTGGAGGTAGAAAGAGGCAGCAAAGTCTTTGGACTGTTCTGCATCTGACACCTATAGAAATGCTGCTTTATGACATGTCAGAGGTCAAAGTGTCCTTTTCACCATGGCCCCCACTCCAGTGACCATTGTAACCCCCTTGTGGCAGCCTGACCAATATAGTACTATAGAATTAAAAAGGGACAGATGGTGATTCATCTGCAAAATAGGTGCTCCCTCTAGTGGTCAAATGTGACGTCTACACCTACATTTCCACAAGGGAGGCTTGTGGAGTAAAATAATATGTTACACGCATATAAGTTTATAAGTGTAAGTTGAACTTTGTATCTTTGTCACTGATTTCTCCTCTCACAGCCACAGTAAGTATAATTACATGCATTCAACATTTCTATACCCAAGTGTGCACAAGTCACACATTTGGAAGTCTTTGTTGGGTCTTATCCCATTTATCCCATTGTTTCCATTGTTTACTGTCTCCTTACATATTTTGTATCTCAACTCCAGTCCTCAAGTTCCCTCTGGCAGCCCATGTTATATGTAAATATAATTAAAGCATTTGTTTTGTTAAAGATTAAAGATTTAAAGAAATCATGAACAGAATGAACAGAGATTTATAGAGGCGTTCTACCTAATCTATTCAAGTTGTATCATATGTAAGCTGGAAACCTTTATAGAGAAGGTCCTTTGTGTGTGCATGTAGCACATTGATACATGGTGGCTAAATATTCCTGTCAGTTGTTCCTCAGTAGTGCTTGTTTCTATCCAATCAGTCTGACATAAGTGTGATAGCTGACTGCCCATCATACTTAGGAGTCTATTTATTAAGTTGCGATGAGCAAAAAATCTGGAAAAGGCTGTTTTCTGCAGATAATGCCAATCACAGCTCTTCTTTTAATTTATCAAAGGGTTAGATCAGAGATTTGTCTTTATCTATTTAACACTGGTCACACATTGCGGCTCACAGGGGGGCCCTCATGGGGGAATGGAGGCCCCATTGGCCCTGGGGCCTCCATTCCTTTAATCGGGCCTTAGGTTAATGCCTAAATAGCAAAAGTGAGAGTGTATTTTGTATGTCATGTTTAATAGACATCTGTTTATCGGCTGTTACTCTGAATATGACTGATCTTTTCTGTAAATAAGGATTTAATAAATAATTGAAATAAATCCTTTGATTTTTTTCCCCCACAGTTCTAAATTAGCGCACAAAGCGGTGGTAGGATTTTACAAGGATCTGTATATTTTTCCTCCAGATACAGGTAAGATATCTTCCAGTATTAAGTCAGTACCACACTACCCCCAGCCCAACCCTATCAGTGTTCTGTCCACAAAATCACTTATAGCACGTTATTCTCTACTAAATAAATATACTTTCCCAAAAACAAGCCATCTCCGCCAAGCCGCCTTAACAAATATCCTTTACAAATAGATATTTAAATTTAATCAAGATAATAAATCTAGATTTTAGCATTCAGCCAATTAGAAACATAATTTAAATTAAAGTGATCCTTACCCAGTAACCCATGTGCAACCTGGAAATGACTCTTCTAGCACCAGAATTGAAAGTGTTAAATTGGATGTCCACTACCTACAGGGCAGAGTGACTGATCTGAGTGCTGGTGTATGTTACATATAAGTAAGAATCCCAAGTGATTGCAGCTCCCCAACTCTGTACGGCGCTCTACATTAAGCTGTGGTGTCACTTGTTGTAACTGACCAGCCAAGTGCAGATGTGGAATATCCGTGTATTAGTGGAATATCAACTGTACAGTTTAATATCATTTGTCTTTCCTCTATAACAGATATGCTTGAGGACATAGTGTTACATGGAGTTCTCCAAGGACTATACCAGAAGAATCAAAAGGACACAACTACAGTCATGCATAAGCTCCCACCAAGCAGACAAGTGCAGTGACAGCAGTAGACAACTGTCACAGGAATGATTCCATTCTCTCCTGATGGATAATGTCTCGTTTGTATTGACGCATTGGATCTCTGTGATATTCACTGAATCGGATAAACCTGCTTGGAGGAAATAGGGAAGATATGGCTTGATGCCAAATGACAGTGTTTGTTCAGGCTGGAGTGTGCAATACTAGGTTAGGGAGCAAAAACTTATGTATATTTCCCAGCATAAAGGACATGGATACAGAATTCTACAGACACTAAGTAAAATGTTGCTGATGCTGGATACCCTTCCTGACACAAGAATACACTGACTAATGACCCATGATTGTGGAAGAATACCTCTCTGAATGGGAACAACAGCACGGCTGCTGTTTATGGATTCCTCCGGGTCCAGATATTGAAGTACAATGCAATTTGCAAGCATTGCAGTCTATGCATTTAAGCATAATGTGAAGGCAGTGCCACCAGTGCTGACAAATCTAAACATATCATGGGATGTTGTTACTTTTCATGAACGCCTGCTCTCCGGCTTACAGAGAGCCTGTAAAATCACAGAATGAAGCCAAATCAGATGACCCTCATAGAGAACAAGGCTGTAGGCAGCTTTTTTTCCAGAGTGGTGTCTCCATATCTCATACCTTACAGCATACCAATGTTGGTTATAAGAATGGTATCATATGCGTCTCGGGCATTTCTCCTGAGACAGAAGGGGCCTTACATTTTGGAGCTCTGGCTAAGCCTGTTACGTGTGGATAAGGAGTGTTGCATGGCAGAAACTGGCCCCCGCTGTCCATCACAGGCACCATGTCACTGCCCCATCTGGATGTGAAAGAAGTGGAAGCACAGCTAGGACTTATATTTGTGGTACAGCAGAATACCTCGACATTCATGGGATATTATGTTTCACAGGCTGTAACTGTCTCCTTCTTTCTTTTTGGGTACTAATTCCAATAAAATGAAACCTGCTAAATTCCGAGTTAATGATTTCTGTGTAAAGTACCTGAGCTCATCAGGGAAAGGAGCGTATCTCAGAACAAGCTCTTGGGAGTCTGAGGCTCAACCCAGATAGTGACTGCTCTGCTGTACTCCTGTTGTTGGGAAACAAAACACACATAGCCCACATGGGTGTTATTTGAACACATAAGCATGAAGACTTTGATCTTATTTATTTAACCTCATTAAATAGAGATTTGACCCAATTCATATAATGTACTTGTAATAAAACACAGGAAAAGGAATGGACAGTTTTAAACTCTTTTCTGCTAAGGCATTTTTGTCGCCCCTTTGCTGAGCCTATTTGAGCCATTTTGGCCTCATCACATTCTGCCTTCAATATCAGTATTTTTCTGTGCAAGTCCCACACAAATATTACCCTGTTTTTTTTTTAGAAGATGTTGTATCTTTATAAAAATACCGTTGACTTTTATAACCCAGTAATAGAATGCACAGTAATCTCCGGAATGTGACACAATAGATTTGGCACACAAGTGAAAGGATGAGATTGTCATAACTTTATTAATAGCTGCGATAAGATGGTACCACAATTGTATGAGTTGACTTTTCCTATTTTATATTTGCATCCCTATGCAACTAACCCTTTTTGTGTGATTCCACCCACCCCTCAAATATGAGATGAGTGCATTGTAAAGGTTGCAGAGGCTAAACAAAGGTGGGGAAATTATCCCATCCATAAAACTATACAACTTACTGACTCAAATCTGGGGTCAGTTACCTTTATAACCCAAGCCTGGAATACACAGGAGATGCCATAGAGGAAACATTTTAACATATCTCAGTCATGTTCTAAATTAAAGTTGAGGAAATTGTTGTGCTGCTGGGATCCTGACAAGAATAGTACCCCATTTTTATTGATTGACTGATATATATGTACCCCTGGTACCTCTTTACACTATCTAATTCCTTTTTCTTACATAAATATGTATGTGGTTCTTTGTCTGGTGATTACATGTGTTTAATAGACAATAAGTAATAGGGCTCACGTTTTTCAAATGTGGGTATTCCCTTGTATTTTGTAAATGAGGGGAGAGTTTGGTTTAATTAATAGTAATAGGGAAGGGATGATAGCACCCCCTCCCCCTCTAAAAACATTTTTTTTCTTTTAAAAATTATTTAGAAAGGCAAACAGAGGGATACCCTAGTTTTAAGGATAGGCTCCTTGAAAAATGTGGGTCCTTTTGTTTATTTTGAAGCCAAAGGGTAAGATCTGAGCCCTCACCTTTTCTCCTATCTTCTTCAATGTTATATATAGTTTGCTGAAAAAAAATGATGCGATTTTGCCCGCCCCGCCCCCTCACGCCCCCCTCCACTGGCTGGCTCCCGGAAGGGAGCTGAAGAAAGTAGGTAAGTATGGGTTTGAAGGAGGGGACTTTTTGTTTCCAAACAATGGTGCCCCCGAGGTTTTCTGGTCCAGGAATAGGGAGATCAAGGTAATGAAAGAGCCTCTCCTATCCCTGGCATTTTCAGCGCTCGTTTCCTAGGGACATGTGCGTGTGAACACTGTGACGCCACCATCTGCCTGGTCATGTGACCTTGTGACCCTCAGTGCAGTGGCGTAACTATACATTTTGGTGCCCTGGGCGAGACAGGGCACCGGTGCCCCCCATCTAAGGAGGGGGAGGAGGGAGGGAGAGGCGAGACAGAGAGAGAGAGATTAATTTGCCAGAGTTTGATGCTTGTCCTTAACTTTCGCCGTGGAACGCATGTGCGTTCCACTGACAGGAAGTTCAGCATTTGGAATGCATTTGCGTTCCAAATGTCGAACTTCCTGTCAGTGGAACGCACATGCGTTCCACGGCGGAAGTTAAGGAGTGAAGCATCAAACTCTGGTTAGTTAATCTCTCCCTCTCTCTCTTCTTCAGCCCTTTAGCGGAACTTAAGGGCTGAAAGTATAAAGGCAGGTAGCGGGCGGCTGCTGCGCCCACTTGGCTTTGCGCCCTGGGCGAATGCACCGCCCGCACCACCCTCGTTACGGCCCTGCCTCAGTGCGTCTCTCCAGTAGCAAAAAATTATCCTATGTAATGCGCACTGGATTCATATCAAAATTAGTTATAGTGGTGTAAACATCAGTAGCCAATTCTGTAAGTGATCATATTGATCCATTTAACATATACAACAATATAAGCAGTTCAACATGCTAAAAAATGCTAGATAAGCATGATTTTTTAATGGTACCTGGCCTTAGGGCTATCTGGCCTAACCTCTTCCATTTCCCTACATTTTGTTTTGACTTCTCTGCTACTGTTAGCTCTGTCAAATTGTATCTGATGCAACCAACACTGTGAGGGCTCTGCAGGCTGTCCTCCCTCCACCAGCATCACATGTATAAAAGATACCACGCCAGAAAACAGTAACTGGAATTCACATAAGTGTCTACAAAAGGTATGTCAAGGGACATAATTATATAACAAAAACACATTTCTTAGACATATAGCATATTAGCTTTATTGCATATATTATTGGAAGATGGAATTAATCTTTAAACCACTATGCAAGAGATATTTATGTACAAATGTGAAAGTGAGAGTCACAGGGCCTTATGTTAAGTTGAATGTAAATTGCATTCTAGGCGTATAATACACTTTTTACACCTGAGCATGTGCACATACCTCTAATATTAGTGAACTAGTGATTTGTGCGCTTGCCAAGAAGTAAAAAAATGGTTTTAATTAACCCGATATAACAGGAATTAGGACAAAAGATAAAGAATATAAGCTTGTCCTGTTTGAGAATAATCTGCTTGCGACACTTACCAATTTAATTGTGTCACTTCCCAATTGTTAAACAAACTCACAGAGTTTGGTAAATTATCTCATTTTAAAGTAAATGACTGTAGCACTACAACTTACAACACTGCTGATAGAGGGCCTGAAACATGCTTTTCCCTTTGTATGGCATAAGTCCCATATAAAATATTTGAGAGTTCATATCACAAAACATTTAAATAATATTTTCCACACTAATTTCTTTCTTCTGTTGTCCAAACTCCGCAAGTTAAATGATTGAAAATCTAAGAACTTGGATAGAAAGAATTAACATTCTCAATATGAAATTGCTACCTCAAATACTATACCTTCTACAGACATTACCAAACCACATACCCCACAAGTGGTTCTCAGACATCTAGATAATGATAAGAGAATGAGAGACTTCATTTAGAATGATATAAGGCCTTGTTTAAAGCTAGAAGTACTATATAGAAAAAATCAAATCACAGAGACCTCCAACTCCATCATGTCTCTAGCTACTATGAAGCTGATTTGTTAAATAGCTTACTAGAATGGACTAGAGGCATGGTTGCAAAGTAATGGATAGAGACTGAGGAACAATCCATGTCCAATGAACAATTCCAGAACCTGTGATCTCGCATCCAATAATTACCCCTACTCCTGCTTGCTGGAAAAACTTAAATACTGGAAAATTATTTTCTCAATGGTCTCTCCCATAATGTAATAATGTAGTAAATGCTCAGTCCCCACCAGGTTTGAATCTCATTGCTCTTAAAAATTGTCTGGAGGCGGGGATATTGTTGGTGGGTCAGCTGGTGGATACCAATGGAGTACGTCATTTTTTTTGGGCTAAAAGTTTGCTTAGAGGGCTCCACAGAGACCTTACGCCACTGGTGCACTTATATTCAGGCCCTCATTACCCTTCTCATTCAACCTCTAAATGATACAGTCTAATCATTGAGGATTTGTACAGCTCTGTGCCACAGTACAAGTTGTACAAAGGAGAGGGACCTTGGACTTGATATTGAGGAGAGTAAGTGGATTTTTTCTTTCAGATGGCACACGCTAGTTCTCCA
The DNA here is from genome assembly GCF_038048845.1 of Mixophyes fleayi. NCBI lineage: Eukaryota > Metazoa > Chordata > Amphibia > Anura > Limnodynastidae > Mixophyes > Mixophyes fleayi. The sequence goes on from NC_134405.1 coordinate 128,544,189, forward strand.
AGCATATGCGTAGTTCAAACACAATTTAAATTACTCTCTAGCTGGTACAGATGTCCTGAGTAAGATGCACATAGGTGTATCCAATTTATGTTGGCGAGGACACTGTGTTATGTCTCTCCAGTGAGATCCTTGGGGAGGGTGTTACCAGTGATCCAATGTTTAGGCTCCTAAACTGGTCAATGATGCATATTTCCAGATATAAAAAATCCTTTTTAAAGCACCTTTAGCAATGCCACTAGGCAGTGATCCCCACTCCTCTAACTATTTACGATTGGTTCTACAAAATTGATTTCTTTATGGATATGAATGATATCACTTCTGCAGCAGCTGACAATTATGAGGTATTCCGAGATACGTGGTTTAGATGGTTAGACTTCAAGGACTAAACACTTTACAATTCATACTTCTCTCCTCCCACCAAGATAGCTGCCTATACGTCATTAATGGATTGAGATGTGAGATATGATGCTAGTTACCCTTACAGCTGATCCCGACATACTTGTTATCCCGCTTCTCAGCTCTCTTCTCGGGGATAGTACATAGTAAAACCCAGCCGGCGCATAAATTACATATAATATTCATCCAGGCGAACTGGATGTTATCTTATCTCTTCTATATCTTAATCCTCTTAACACAGATATATTAAAATATGTTCCTTCTCCTCCCATCTCCCAGCCTGTCCCTATTGGTCTGTCTTCCGGGTTTGCTTTTCCCGTTTCCCCCATTTAATTTTCTACCTGGTTATGTTTCCATATTTTATGATTTCTTTTCAGTGGTTTATATTTATATATGGTAATTACGTGAGCTTCATGGTATATAATGTTTTGCATATTTGTTGCCTCATCGGCAAATGTACCTAGTATATTTGTTCCAATTACCAAATGTACTGTTCTGTTTTGATAACCAATAAAGAAAATGTATGTGCCCTGTAACTGGTGGAAGTGATATGGCTAAAAATCACATACCTCAGAGATGTCCAGAGCTTGCATCGGATGGATTTCTATGTTTTCTGCTATTAAGGTGCTGATTTAAGGAGGCGCACACTGTAGAATGTAAAAGGCTTTGTAAAAAACATTCTACAGCCTGCGCCTCCTTAAATCAGCACCTTAATAGCAGCAATCATAGTGTCCCCCTGCAAACTGACGTCATTTTGGCCGGACGGGATGTTCATTCGTCAAAAATCCTTTAAAGTCTGTTTTTCAAGCAGTCACTATTACATGTCTGTCAGTAAGCACAGTTTCACTGTTTGTTGTTGGGGTTGTGGTAGTCGGTGAACAATAATACCCAACCCAGTGTGCCCGACCTTGGCACGCCCGTACATTGCCTACGTGCACACACCCCTTCCCTCCCCCGTTCTGCCGTTGAAATCATAGTCTGTCGGAAATTACCTTTGTCATAACAAAGAATGGATAAACATTTTTGGGTGCTACCTGTTATATACCAATAACAATATATACAGGACTAACATCACACAAGTCCAATGAATGGTATACAAGTCAAATAAATTATAAATAGATTCGGATCCACACAGTAATGAATAAACTTCTTTTATGGTGACCTTTATGTTTGAAGATGAATTGCATGCACTTGCATTCACTGACGTATAGTCCATTTCTGAGCATACACAGAGCAATTTTTACACAAAATATGACACATGTCGTGATTTACGTTACTTAATTAATCAGACCCATAGTAACCAGCTTCCTCTGTGTGGAAGAGTCATATGGCTGCACAGTCTCTCAACACATTTGCACCTCTCCTAGTGAACGAGCTTATCTGGTCTGTGAGTTGAGCCTCTTTCCTTGTAAAATTATGTCATGTGACTGTGGTAGTCATCATTAATAGAAGCTTGAAGAAAAAATGTAAGTAAAAAAATAACACTGTAATGAGTGATTTATGCTTTAAAAAATACACAGGTTTTTATTGCAATTTTAACAGAAAAGTTATAAATGACAGCTAAAACTAGAACAGTTTTTCAAAACCCTCCACGTGCATGGTGAGCAGAAATGGATATGGCATATTGTGAATATGGTCTTCACTGTTTTCAAATTAAGTTAGATGTATAAACTTATACAAAGAAAAGAAAACAGAGAGTTGCACAGAAGTACCTATTCAGCATTTAATAAAATTCATTAGAAAATGTACAGAATGCATATATCAAACACACATAACCACCATAAATGTGGTATGAAATACATATGTACGTATACACTTGCCCTTTTTAAAGAAGGAAGTAGAAAAGCTCTAATATAAGTTCAGTAAAATACAGACCATATAACCTGAATAACATGCATACATGCATATAAAGGAATACAACAACCCAATGACTTCTATATCACCAGCTGGTAAAGGTTGTTGAAATATTCATGGAATTTTGATCTTTCAAGATATAGGAGAGGAAAAGCCGAACTCTCTCTATAGATGACTTTGAAAATAATATATATACATGTGTATAGACAATTACATGTCCATGCAATGAACTGTAGCTTTGCAAAGTTAGATCCTCGGGACCATCCTCATTAAGGTCAAATATTAGTAATAGCCGGTATGCGGACACATAATCACAAGATCAAATAAATAGGAATAATTTTCAACAAGATGAGATTTCATACCGCAGCCGCGGCTAAGAGAAAAAAATGAAATCCCGTGTAGATAACCACAGTCATATATTAAACATCCAACGGAGATACAGCTTCTTACGGCTTCAGAGGCTGTCTGAAATAAAGATTCCACATACCTCCAGGATGTAGCGGTTCCGTGATTATAGCCAGCAGATGGCAATTGACTTTCAGCAGTAATAGAGGTAAGGACTTCTTACCATGTAAGCGGATCCAGGTAATTACCAAAATCTTCGGTGCGCACAACTAATCCGCATATTCTATCTCCATAATTTTGGGGGACCCTGTACCATCCACTATCTAACTCGCAGTCTGTGGCTTTCTGCTTATCTGCATTTCCATTCACATGTCCCTGGCACATGCAGCCCTATCCACAAGTGAACATATCACTGCCTCCAAATAATCAGCACTTTTTCAATCTGATATAATCTGTGATGCTTTGAGCATTACAGCGACCTGATTGGCTACTATCCCTGTCTACTTCAAACTGAAGATAAAGCAGGAGCAGGAGATGAAGACTAAATACAATAAATTGCTGTGACCCTAGTCTAGTAAACCTTAAAAACAACATTGTCAAGAGCAAGATGTAGAAAGTTAATGTAGAGAAAATATATTGTATGCAGACACCTAAACAAACCAGATTAGTGAATAAAACACCTTGATTAATTGTGGCTAAATAGGAAACTATGATACCACTAGTCAGACACCAGCAAATTACTACAATTACTACAATACAGAGATGGTCAGCAGAAAACTTTTATTTACCAGGAATATCCAGGAATATCCCAAGAGGTCACTAAATATTGTTGGGGAGTTGTGTTGCATTATATCCAATACCAGTAATTGAGGAGCCATTCCAATGGATTGCAGTAGACCTATTTGGGCCACTCAGCAAACCCAACCAAACTGGGAAACAACACACATTCACCATAGTGGAATATGTCAGACAGTGGCATTATGTAACATGCATCTCTAACCTGTAGCTACTGGATCCTTTACTACAAGTTTTTTCTAATGTGGATTTTACTGTGAAATTCTTTCAAACAAGACAACTCAATTTATGTCCCAAGTATTACAGTGTCTGTCACAACAGTGTGGGGCTAAATGTACTTCATATCATCATCAGAGTCGGGGTAAGGGGACTTTAAAAATTATGTTACAAGTGTTTGTTGAGTCCTGAACGGATGATCGATAATAAAACCATGCTAGAGAGATTACAGGGTGCAGGACTTACCATTGCACCAAATAACAACATTTTACACTACTCATTGCATAATGAGAGATGCCAACAGCTTTTCAAAGACTTAGGGACGGACTACTAGAAGTGGTGTCAGACTATGCAGAGCTTAGTTAGATGACAGCCATCTTTAGTGACCCATTGGAACATCCTTTAAGATAGTAAGAACTGAGATCTGCATAGGAACGAAAGATAATAAAAGTTTTGCTGTATCTTTAACTGAGTATACTCTGGAGTGTTATCAGTTAACTATTTGGGGAGGCCCATCCAGAGTCATAGGGGAGGGGTGTAGATGTTATAAGATGGATGGGCGGAGTGTATTTCAGCCATTGCAGATCTGGATGTTCTGGCTGTTGGATGAGTACCTCCTCCCACTGTCAAGTGCTTCTTGGTTTTCTGTTCACCTTATTGCTCTTTTTCTTGTTTAAATTGTTCTGTTTTATTCCTCTTATATCCTAGCTTAATTTCTTTCTCCCTACTTTCCCAGCTTTTCCTTCAGTGTATTTTTCCCCCGTTTTTTCATCTCCCCCTCTCCTTCCTCCTCCGTTTTCTCTCCCTGTTTCCCCCCTTTTTTTCTCTCCCCCCCTTTTTCCCCTCTCTATTGCCTTTTGTGCTTTTCTTTGTTTTTTCCCCTTTTTTAGTTTTTTGTACCTCATGGTCTGTCACAATGGTGGGTGTCCGCAATGTTTTTCATAGTCCCACTCGGGCCAGCCGCCAGTCCCCCTCTCCAGTCCGCCGCTCCAGTGGTAGGGTTAGGGGTCCCCCTCCTAGGCCCTCAGCAGAGGGATATTCGGTGCCCCGAGCGGTTTCTCACGGTCTGCGCATTCGCCGGCGGACCCAGCGCATAGCGTTTCTGTTAGTCGGGCACAGCACATCTCCAGGAGGGAGATGAGGTACTCGGGGGGGGCAAGGGGGGGTGGCGGTCCACCCTACCCCCGTTAGTAAGGAGTCCAGGCCCTGTCCTTGTGTACCCGGTGGCCATTTTAGTGGCGGCGGTCATTTTGGAGGGGGGAGTAGTTCTTCCTCCCTCCGTGTACCCCATGTTCCCCTGCCTGATACAGGCAGTGTTGGCATATCTAGGGGTAGGCACAGGGTATTTTCAAGTAGGGGCAGTAGCAGGTCTTCAGTTAGGGTTAGGGGTCCTGATCTAGTAGCTCCTTTGATGGTCCCTGGGCAAGTGGATCAGGGTCAGGTGGTTCATGCTAGTCCCGGTGGGGGTGTGCAGGGAAAAGTGTTTAGGGGACGGTGATGAGGGGTTCTCCAGGGGGGGGGGTGTCCTCTCATACTATCCCAGCGGAGCAGGTTCACGGTCCTGCGGAGTCACAAGTTTTTGTTCAGTCTGAGGTGCAGCGGGCCGGCGTAGGCTTGGCCACAGAGGTACGTTGCTCGGACGAGCGGCGTATGTCTTTTGATTATGTCAGTTCCCAGGTTAGGGACGTAAGGGTTGAGAGACACGGTGGGGCTCGAGGGCACGGCAGAAGTCAAGGTGGTTTGAGTGATGTTGGTAGGAGGCGTAGGTCAGCGTCCCGTGGTTCTCTGTCTCAAGCTTCTGGCAGTAACATCTCTTTCCCAGCAGAAGCCGGGGTGTATAGGGAAGATCGGACGGCCAGATCGGAGGATCGGCAGGAGCGCTACCAGGCTTGGTCGGATGTGGAAAGTCATGCACAGGTGTTGGAGGCCGGTTCAGGGTTTGAAGGTGAGCAAGAGTTGTCTGATTTTCCTGATGTTCAATCTGTTTGGTCTGATTTTTATAGTTCCAGTACAGAATCTGATAGGTCAGGGGTTTGCCCCAAGAAACTGCTTAAGAAATTGCACAAGCACTTTATGCCGCGAGACGGGGATCGGGCGGTCGGGAGGCAGTCAGGTCAGGCCAGAGGTTCACGCCTCACGGGGGGTTAAATGCTGCGCTGTGCGAGTACAAGGATATTGCAAGGGGTTAGGTTGTCGGTCAGAGATAGGATCCACAAGGGCAGATACATTGACATGTTTGCTATGACAGATAAGGGGAAGAAAGTGGTGGTTCAGGCTCTCGCTCGGGGTGGCGAAGGTGAGGGGAACTATAAATCTTATAAGAACTGGCTTTCGGGAGCTTATCTTTTTGCGGCATGTTACTTGGAGACATGCCCTTCTGAGTGGATGGACATGCTGAAATATATGCACATGATCCATAAATTGTATGCTTCCTCCCGCCCGGGGTTGTGGCTGGCATATAATGAGACATTTAGGGAGAAATATGATGGACATGCGAGCCTCATGTTGGGTTTCAGGGATGTTGAGACCTGGTTACAGGTGTCCCAGGAAGGGGGGGGGGGGGGGTGACTCAAGTCAGGGTGTAGGATGGCGGTGGCCGGTGGGTCGCGGCAGGAGCAGCATTCCCTTTGTGTCCAGGGGCCGCTGTTACCCCTTTAACAAATCCGGGTGCACGCGCGGAGCGGCGTGCAGGTTCTCACATGCTTGTATGCGGTGCGGAGGTGGCCACTCCGTCAGGGTCTGTGACTAGCCGAGTAGAGGAGGTGGGGGGGGGGGGGGCAGTGGTCGACCGGCTGCCGCAGCTGCGGACTGCTGGGTCCCCAATTAATGCGAACAGCCTCGGCCGATGGCTGGACCGCTATCCGGTAAAAGAGGCAGCGGAATCTTTATGGGATGGGTTTCTTCATGGTTTCAGGTTGCCTATTGTGGGGTCGGTTAAGACTACTGAAGTCTGCCAGTTTGATCCCTGAAATTTTAGCGGAGAAGGTGGGTAAGGAGGTGGTGCTCGGGCGGATGTGTGGGCCTTTTTTGAACCCCCCTTATCGGGACCTGGTGGTTTCACCGGTAGGGATGGTTCCCAAAAAGGCTGCAGGGAAGTTTCGCCTGATACAGAACTTATCTTTTCCCTATGGGGCATCTGTGAATGATGCCATCCCGGAAAAATATTGTAGGGTAGTGTACCAGTCATACTGTACCAAAATCCCGGGTTTTTCCCAGGGCGAGCTCAAACGACCCGGGTCTTGGTGCAGTATGAATGGTACAAGTCAAAAATCCCGGGTCTAAAAACCCGGGTCTTCAACCCGGGATTTATCAAGGGGTAATTCCCGGGTCGGACCCGGGTTGCCTGCACTATGAATGGTGCAATCCGGGTTTTTCAACCCGGGTTGCATAGAAAACAAGATGATTGGCTGTCTGCCTGTCTCTGGAGGATTTAAAGCTGGAGAATACAAAGAATGTATATGAAAAGAAGGGCAGTTTACAGAAATTTTATTAATGGCTATTACATACATAAATATACCATTGGGTATACATGATTGAAGATATATAGAGAAGGCATACCATCACTATTGTACTTTTTTATATATATATATTTCCCTTTAAAGGTTACTTGTCCTGATTAAAGCGCAGTGCTGTGTATTTATTTGGGTGTCTGATGTAGCTGATATCCCACATTACAGAGGTACAAAGTCTGGGAAATACTAGTTGTGTGAAAGGAAGCAAAGTTCAGGTTTTTCTGCCAGGATTTAAACACTGGAGCAGCATCCAGTCTTCATTTTTCAGCCAATGAAAACTGCTCTGGTGATGACTCCCACAAATTGCCAGGGCAAAGACTTGTGCAGTATGAATGGGGTCAACCCGGGAAATTCCCGGATCCGAGGTGCAGTATGAATGGTGTTTCTGAGCTGGGACGCTCCGAGCCCCGGCAAAAACCCGGCTTGAAAAACCCGGGATATTGCCGGGGCGGCAGTATGAAAGCGGTATTACTTCTGTGCCAAAATTATAGAATTTAGATCAGATGATGGGGGATTGGTTAAGCAGCATTTATACAAGGCCTAACAAAAGCATTGGTACAATTGACAAGCTAGAGAGCAGACCTCTTAGATGGGTACTTAAATATTACTAGTTATTCCAACCAGACAAACTACATGTGGCCTATGCAGGGCTCTATATAATAACCCAACATCTTAACAACACAACCTATATAGTTGGGTAGTCAGATGATGTCCATTAGCAAAACATCATACATATAATGACGGCATAGTATGATAGTTGATGCACCAGAAATGCCACATTGTTTCCCTAACGAGCAGAACAAATCCATTTTACATGACATACTGACAGAATCCATTCAGGAACAAACTGTAACAAAATTAGAATTAAACAATTAGAAATGAATGTAATGAAGCAGGATCATGTGCCCTATTATATGAGTTTATTAATTAATTTAGTAATTAAGTGGATATTAGAATCCAAATTTGACTTAACTATACAGCTTGAAAATATTTTTAAAACATGGGGAGGCCTAATCAGTCTTATGTTGCTGGTTTTACTAGTTTAGCCCTATTCAATCTAGGTATTTTCCCTCCACAGACAGGGGCAAACACATGATTTTAAGAGGGGAGTTTCCAAATGTTTGCATGGAAGCCTGTTTAAGAAGTATCATGGTGGTATTTGTACCGCTGAAATTCCTGTTCTGTTATCGCCATCTCAGGAATGCGAGAACAGATTAATATAATTTAAAAATAATTTATTCTTTGAAGAAAGCATTTTTAATTCATTAAGGTTTTTAAGAATGTAAGCTTGTTTTTTTTATTTATTTTTTTACATAAATTTTAAACTATTTTTTTCCACATTATTGGAAGCAGTGGTGGATGTGGGAGTACATGGTGGTATGCCATAGGGTCACTTCTTCTGCTGTCTTCATTCTAAAATTATCAGATTCCATTCACTTACATTTCCATTACATTTTCATACAGCCACTTCTAAATTTCCACTTTGATCCCTTATTGAAACTAAAGTCAGCATAGTTTTCAGCAATAATAACTCTTACTGATCATTGGAGTAAGGTCTATTGTATCTCTCTCTCTCTCTCTCTCTCTCTCTCACTCTGTATCCACGTGTGCTCTCCTTTGTTTCTGTCAGCATAGCTCTGTCCCCTCTTTGTGTTTATGTCCCTTTCTTTCCATTTGTGTACCTGTGTTTCCCTCCCTCTGTCCCCCCCATGTGTGTTTCTCTGCCCCCATCTTGTGATAGTGTGTCTCAATCACTAAATTACCTTATTACCTCCCCCTTTATGTATTTTGTCTGTCTTCTTTCACTCTCTCATCACATCTGTGTGCTTGGTGCAAACTTAGGAAGAGTTCCCAGAACCCCCTCACACTCAAAACAAGTTTGCCAATAGTGTATCTGCTTTTTTACTTTTTTCGCAAAATGTTTTATTTAACTTGCGAAGGCTCCTAAGTTAATATCAAAATATTCTTGATTTTGAGAGTTTATACAATAAATAGAGTATTTTAGGAGCACCTCAATCAATCCCCAAGACAGATGCCCATTTGATGATTCTATTAGGTCGAATGTTGCATCTGTAATAGAGTGTCCTGACCATGTGTTGGAGTGGATGGATGTCTTGGATAAAGTTTGAGTTAGTGCACTACATCCCATTAGCATCAATTCTGGAGTAGGTGCGATGATGATGTGTGTAAAAAGTATAATCTGTAGAGAAGGGATTTAGCAATCTCCAAGTGTCAAACGAACCATCCTCGGCCATATGCTTATTAAGGTACTTAGAACCAGCAGCCATAGCCATTGAGGTTTACTTATTTGATCACCTCAGTTATGAGAGAGAACTGTGTTGAAATCAGATGTTAACTCTTTTGGATTTTTTGTAATTGTGAAAAAAGAGGTAGAAAAAAAATGCGGATTGACATGAGTTAGGCACAATTAAATTAGATATAGTGAATTCATGCCGATCTTCACTATAACAGTTGCATAGCATCCTTCTGTGCATTCAAATTCAGAAAATGTAACCTAGGTGCAGGGCCGGACTGGGACTAAAAATCAGCCCTGGCATTTAAAGTACACAGGCCCACCTCAGTTCCAGCAGGAAAGAAAATATGCACCGAACAGGGCGTGACCTCATTGTGTTGTGGGTGTGGCCAACATGGGGCATTGATACATACATTATAATAATACATTACATTTATCACCCCCTCTCAGCCACATCACGCCATCCCTCCAGGCACATTATGACACCCCAAGCACATTGTACTTATCTATGCTTCTGGTGCTGCTGACATCCATAAGGGTGGGAACTTCCTGTAGAGTGAGCAAGGAAGTTCTTTGTCTCACGAGATTACCAAATCTTGTGATACTTAGAGCTCCTCGGCTTGCGCTGTAGGCTGTGTCCTGTCCGGGAACTGGGAGCAGCTATCAGTTCCCTTCCTGTAACCAGAAATAGATTAAGGCCCAAGATATTTAAGACAGCATGACCCCTAACATGGCTATCACTTTAGAGAAATACACAGGCACTACTGTTAGAAGCACACAGCTCTGCCTTCACAAGCAGTATGTTGTGAAGCAGGACATACCTCCCAACTGTACTTGCAGACGGACCAAATCCTGATTAAGGGAGACAGTCACCCAAATTCAGGACTGCCCCACCAGATTCAGGACAGTTGGCAGACTGTCCTGCTCTCTCCTACCTGTCTTGGTCACTTTCACTCCTTCCTGCGCGCTGCTCTGAGAACGGAGAATCAGTGACTGCCGCCTATGCAAGTAATCACATGGGACGGCACCTGTCACGTGGTGCTGTCCCATGTGATTACTCACATAGGTGCCAGACACAGACTCTCCATCCGCCGAGCAGCGCGCAGAGTGCTGCTGCTCGGCCGGCATGCGGACCGGCCTATCTGGCGATTGGCCCTTCTGGCATTTGCCAGAAAAGCCAGATGGTCAGTCCGACCCTGCCTAGGTGTCATGAGTGCTACTCCATTTCACTTTGGGGCATGTTTATAGTACCATATTTATGGGAATCTCCAGGAGGACAGAGAGGTGTGGTATGGTATTTTCCTGAAGTCTGTCTTGTGTAAAAAAGTAAATAAAGTCCCCTCGTAATTTATCAACAGTTGAATACAACAATGAACGTTTTTGGGCAGTGTTAAGCCCCTTGTTGTTAATATAGGTAACCTTAATTGGCATAGGGGGAGATTCAGCTCAGTGTGAGGTATCTCTGGAACGTGCTCGGAGACACCGTGCACCATGTTATGACTAAAGTCTTTACCATAGAGGTGCCAGGAAAAATGAACAGAGCCTGCTACCGTAATTGCCAGCAATGTGCGCAGTGTGATATCCGTGCGCCACATTGCTGACAATAGAATCTCCCCTATAGTGTAAGTTAGTCTAAATAACTTCTAAAATATACTGGTCCTGATTCATTAAGGATCTTAACTTGAGAAACTTCTCATTTCAGTCTCCTGGACTGGTCTCCAGATAGAGTTTAAGATGTCTGTCCAATTCCATCTAAACGTGCAAAAAGAGACAGCACAAAGAGTAAGTCCAGAAGACTCAAAAAGTTGAGAAGCTGATTTATGGGACATAACATAAAAATAAAACTTTTGTCATTTTAAAATTTTCAATGCGTCTATGTTTCTGTATTATGCTATATATAGGAACAGCCTAGAATTCATTAACTTATTTTTGGTAATGTATATATGGGGCCTATGTTGTAATTTCAAGTGCCAGCCAAACTTGTACAGTAACATTACCTACAGCTAGAGACTCTCCTCTTCCTCTTAATTAAGTTTTCTTAATTTTGTATAATGAGCACGTCAATTCATGTTTTCCTGGGGGGGGGGGGGTTAATTATTTTATGGATAGTTGTTTTAACTAAGATTTAATTGTTTTATTATAGTACTTAATACTGTTTTGCTAAGAAAGTAAAGCAAAGAAATGATTACTTTGGCAAAACAATGTTGCAATGCAAGAGGTGCAAATCAGTTTATTATTTTGAAGAAAATACTGTCTGCTTTTTCACGTGGGGCGCAAATACTTGATAGCTTTATTTTTACACTGACGTTAAAAGTTGATCTAGGGCATGCTCTACCCCAATTATAAATCTGTCTTCACATTTTAAATGTACCTCCCCCTTCAATACAACATGGTTTTGCCAAGATTCAAAGTTAATCATTTTTTTTCTTTACTTTCCTTAATGAATCAGGCCCATTATGTTTACAATTATTATTGTGTATTTGAAAAACTCTGCATAATATATTGTATTGTAGGAATTATTAGTAATAAATACAGCTTCTCAGCTGGTAAATGTTGATAAATATGTGTTATTTTATTAAAAATGTTCCTGAATCTTGGTATAAGAATAAATATCCATGTACAAAAATATAAAATAAATTCCTCTGCTTGTGACTGCTGACAGTTCAATTGGAAATGTGTTATTTTCAATATGGACCTATTTGGCTGTTTAAACTTTTGCAAGATAAGCAGTGGCGGCAGCCAGTTTATAGGCTAAACCAATATTTAAGTTATCTGTTAACTAGGAATTAGTGGCAGGATTGAGCTGCCTCTCTGGGAACACCTGGACCAGGCAACACAAGTCTGAACTGGCATTTATGTAGGCTGGAACACATAAGAGGCAGCGTGCAGTCATTTACACAGGAAACAGAGCATCTAGCTCCCAGGGGTGTGTCCCTACCCCCCCCCCCCCCCCCTTCATCTGCCTCCTCCATAGGCCAGGCCAGGCAGAAGGTAATGTGAATAGCTTCCTCACGGTACACAGTAAATAAGTGTTTATTACAAATCTGTAACTTAAATGGCATGGGGGCTGCTCCAAGTCATCTCACCCACCTGCTCCATCCCTATCTCCATGTGTGCCTCTGCCCCCCATCCATGTGTGCCTCTGCCCTCCCATCCATATGTGCCTCTGCCCCCCATCCATGTGTGCCTCTGCCCTTTCATCCATATGTGCCTCTGTCCCCCACCCATGTGTGCCTCTGCCCCCCATCCATGTGTACCTCTGCCCTCCCATCCATGTGTGCCTCTGTCCCCCACTCATGTGTGCCTCTGCCCCCCATCCATGTGCACCTCTGCCCTCCCATCCATGTGTGCCTCTGCCCTCCCATCCATGTGTGCCTCTGCCCTTTCATCCATATGTGCCTCTGTCCCCCACCCATGTGTGCCTCTGCACCCCCATCGATGTGCGCCTCTGTCCCCCATCCATGTGCGCCTCTGTCCCCCCATCCATGTGCGCCCATGTGTCCCATCCATGTGCATCTATGCTCCCCATCCATGTTCGCCTCTACCCCCCATCCATGTGGGTCTCTGCCCTCCCATCCATGTGCACCTCTGTCCCCCCATCCATGTCGCCTCTACCCCCATCCATGTGCGCCTCTGCCCTCCCATCCATGTGCGCCTCTGTCCCCCCATCCATGTGCGCCTCTACCCCCACATCCATGTGCGCCTCTGCCCTTCCATTCATATGTGCCTCTGCCCCCACATCCATGTGCGCCTCTGCCCTTCCATCCATATGTGCCTCTGCCCCTCACCCATGTGTGCCTCTGCACCCCCATCGATGTGCGCCTCTGCACCCCCATCAATGTGCGCCTCTGTCCCCCCATCCATGTGCGCCCATGTGTCCCATCCATGTGCACCAATGCTCCCCATCCATGTGCGCCTCTACCCCCCATCCATGTGCGCCTCTGCCTTCCCATCCATGTGAGCCTCTGTCCCCCCATCCATTTGCACCTCTGTCCCCCATCCATGTGCGCCTCTGCCCCCACATCCATGTGCGCCTCTGCCCTTCCATCCATATGTACCTCTGTCCCCCACCCATGTGTGCCTCTGCACCCCCATCGATGTGCGCCTCTGTCCCCCATCCATGTGTGCCTCTGCACCCCCATCATTGTGCGCCTCTGTCCCCCCATCCATGTGCGCCCATGTGTCCCATCCATGTGCACCTATGCTCCCCATCCATGTGCGCCTCTACCCCCCATCCATGTGCGCCTCTGCCCTCCCATCCATGTGCACCTCTGCCCTCCCATCCATGTGCGCCTCTACCCCCCATCCATGTGCGCCTCTGCCCTCCCATCCATGTGCGCCTCTGTCCCCCCATCCATTTGTGCCTCTGTCCCCCCATCCATGTGCGCCTCTGCACCCCCATCGATGTGCGCCTCTGTCCCCCATCCATGTGCGCCTCTGTCCCCCCATCCATGTGCGCCCATGTGTCCCATCCATGTGCACCTATGCTCCCCATCCATGTTCGCCTCTACCCCCCATCCATGTGCGCCTCTGCCCTCCCATCCATGTGCACCTCTGTCCCCCCATCCATGTGCGCCTCTACCCCCATCCATGTGCGCCTCTGCCCTCCCATCCATGTGCGCCTCTGTCCCCCCATCCATTTGCGCCTCTGCCCTTCCATTCATATGTGCCTCTGCCTCCACATCCATGTGCGCCTCTGCCCTTCCATCCATATGTGCCTCTGCCCCCCACCCATGTGTGCCTCTGCACCCCCATCGATGTGCGCCTCTGCACCCCCATCAATGTGCGCCTCTGTCCCCCCATCCATGTGCGCCCATGTGTCCCATCCATGTGCACCAATGCTCCCCATCCATGTGCGCCTCTACCCCCCATCCATGTGCGCCTCTGCCTTCCCATCCATGTGAGCCTCTGTCCCCCCATCCATTTGCGCCTCTGTCCCCCATCCATGTGCGCCTCTGCCCCCACATCCATGTGCGCCTCTGCCCTTCCATCCATATGTACCTCTGTCCCCCACCCATGTGTGCCTCTGCACCCCCATCGATGTGCGCCTCTGTCCCCCATCCATGTGTGCCTCTGCACCCCCATCATTGTGCGCCTCTACCCCCCATCCATGTGCGCCTCTGCCTTCCCATCCATGTGAGCTTCTGTCCCCCCATCCATTTGCGCCTCTGTCCCCCATCCATGTGCGCCTCTGCCCCCACATCCATGTGCGCCTCTGCCCTTCCATCCATATGTACCTCTGTCCCCCACCCATGTGTGCCTCTGCACCCCCATCGATGTGCGCCTCTGTCCCCCATCCATGTGTGCCTCTGCACCCCCATCATTGTGCGCCTCTGTCCCCCCATCCATGTGCGCCCATGTGTCCCATCCATGTGCACCTATGCTCCCCATCCATGTGCGCCTCTACCCCCCATCCATGTGCGCCTCTGCCCTCCCATCCATGTGCGCCTCTGTCCCCCCATCCATGTGTGCCTCTGCCCTTTCATCCATGTGCGTCTCTGCCCTTCCATCCATATGTGCCTCTGTCCCCCACCCATGTGTGCCTCTGCACCACCATCAATGTGCGCCTCTGTCCCCCCATCCATGTGCGCCCATGTGTCCCATCCATGTGCACCTATGCTCCTCATCCATGTGCGCCTCTACCCCCATCCATGTGCGCCTCTGCCCTCCCATCCATGTGCGCCTCTGCCCTCCCATCCATGTGCGCC
This sequence comes from Mixophyes fleayi, assembly GCF_038048845.1. NCBI lineage: Eukaryota > Metazoa > Chordata > Amphibia > Anura > Limnodynastidae > Mixophyes > Mixophyes fleayi. The sequence goes on from NC_134405.1 coordinate 128,559,269, forward strand.
TCTACCCCCCATCCATGTGCGCCTCTGCCCTCCCATCCATGTGCGCCTCTGTCCCCCCATCCATTTGTGCCTCTGTCCCCCCATCCATGTGCGCCTCTGCCCCCACATCCATGTGCGCCTCTGCCCTTCCATCCATATGTGCCTCTGCCCCCACATCCATGTGCGCCTCTGCCCTTCCATCCATATGTGCCTCTGCCCCCCACCCATGTGTGCCTCTGCACCCCCATTGACGTGCGGCTCTGTCCCCCCTCCATGTGTGCCTCTGCACCTCCATCAATGTGCGCCTCTGTCCCCCCATCCATGTGCGCCCATGTGTCCCATCCATGTGCACCTATGCTCCCCATCCATGTGGGCCTCTACCCCCATCCATGTGCGCCTCTGCCCTCCCATCCATGTGCGCCTCTACCCCCCATCCATGTGCGCCTCTGTCTCCCATCCATGTGCACCCATGTCTCCCATCCATGTGCACCTCTACCCCCCATCCATGTGCGCCTCTGCCTTCCCATCCATGTGAGCCTCTGTCCCCCCATCCATGTGCGCCTCTGCCCCCACATCCATGTGCGCCTCTGCCCGTCCATCCATATCTGCCTCTGTCCCCCACCCATGTGTGCCTCTGCACCGCCATCGATGTGCACCTCTGTCCCCCATCCATGTGTGCCTCTGCACCCCCATCCATGTGCGCCTCTGTCCCCCCATCCATGTGCGCCCATGTGTCCCATCCATGTGCACCTCTGCTCCCCATCCATGTGCGCCTCTACCCCCCATCCATGTGCGCCTCTGCCTTCCCATCCATGTGCACCTCTGCTCCCCATCCATGTGCGCCTCTACCCCCCATCCATGTGCGCCTCTGCCTTCCCATCCATGTGAGCCTCTGTCCCCCCATCCATTTGCGCCTCTGTCCCCCCATCCATGTGCGCCTCTGCCCCCACATCCATGTGCGCCTCTGCCCGTCCATCCATATCTGCCTCTGTCCCCCACCCATGTGTGCCTCTGCACCGCCATCGATGTGCGCCTCTGCCCCATCCATGTGCGCCTCTGCCCTCCCATCCATGTGCGCCTCTGTCCCCCCATCCATGTGCGCCCATGTGTCCCATCCATGTGCACCTCTGCTCCCCATCCATGTGCGCCTCTACCCCCCATCCATGTGCGCCTCTGCCTTCCCATCCATGTGCACCTCTGTCCCCCCATCCATTTGCGCCTCTGTCCCCCCATCCATGTGCGCCTCTGCCCCCACATCCATGTGCGCCTCTGTCCCTCATCCATTTGTGCCTCTGTCTCCCATCCATGAGTGCCCCCCCCACCCCTATCCATTTGTGCTTCTGCAATAACAGGCGATTCAATTGGCAGTGATGTGGTGCGCGGATATCACCCCACACACATTTCCGACAACAACGGTAGAAATTTTTGACAAAATTTCTGCCGCAAAGTGTCTCACGAACATTCCGGGAACACTTAATGGCTAACTGAATATCCCCCATAATGTCATGTGTTAAGAGGCGCAGCCACACAAATCACCCCAAAAACAGAAAGCAGTACAAAGTAATAAAAATATGTCTCAAACCAAAACTAGGTACAATATCAGCCCCAAAAAAAACCATAATATGAATCTATTGCTAAAATTTACAGAAAAAAATCATATATAAACAAATTAAATGTATTATACAATAATACAACTGTAAAAACAACCCTACTTAAATAACATGATTAAACAATACATCATTAATAAAAATATTAAGCAGCAACAGATTGGAGGATCCCAGTGATTCTTAATAGTAAATGTAATAAAACAGACTAAATCTCTGAAGCAAACATTCAAATGGAACGAAAATAAGTCACTGACTTGTTTTGTCCGGAAGAGGGTGCACTTTCTCAAAGATCTGGCCACTTACTATGAAAGTGTTCCCCCCTACAAATAACTCATTAAGACTTGCTACTAATTTGTTCTTAAACCCGCTACAACTCACTATTCAACATTTGATATAGAGACTGGTTTATATACAGTTTGGATTGACAGCTGCATATGTGTCTTCCCACCGAAAAACTGGTATAAACCAATCCATTAACAGAGTACTATTGAGAATTAATCTTATATTAATCATAACTAGCGACCGCTATGTGCAATTGCTTCTCTGAAGATACCGGATTCCTGCTGATAAAATGTGTATTAAGACCAAACACCATACATTTCTTAGGACCTCAACCATGAATACCTTTTAATGTAGGTTTATCTTTGTGTAGATAATCTCACACCTGAAACTATTACAATCAATACTTTATTAATTTAGAACGACTCCATCCAATTATTGGACTTAGTCACAAAAATGATAATCACTTTCTTTTACATTCAGTATCTGGAAACAGTAGCAATGGAAAAAACAAAGGTGCATTTCATTTGTAATTATAAACTTGGCAAACTTAGGAGCTGATACAGTGTGGAATGTACTACAATTTGCATTGCGTATATTGAGTGAGATTGTTCTGTGGACTTATTTGGCACTGATGCCCACCTGCACCTGGAAAGGTGAGATGGGGGAGGGAAGAGAGCATTCTAACAATGTCTCAGTAGAGTAGCCATGTTTATGTAAATATAGCTCATGCAGACCTGTAGAAATACACATTTATGCCTGGTTGGAGGCTCAGCTTTTGCAGGTGCTATAGGGCATGTACAAATACTCGCTGAAGATAATGACTTGTGTTAAATCAGGCACTTTGGTTACTTACTCCCATTTTTGCCCAACTGCATCAGCCCATTAGTTTGCAAAAGTTTACTTAGTAGTTTTTTTAAATTATAAATGTACCCCTAATTTTAGCCAACACAAGATATGTTTTTCCCACAGCAGAACTATAAACAGCTTTATAAAAAAAATTTTGGCGTAGCACTGTGAAAGTGGATGGAGATGTAACATACACACCAAGCAGGGAAAATAGAACAATGGAAAGATTTTATTTTAAGACAGCAATAATCCAGTCAAGGAAAATTAAATTTTACTTACTAGCACATTTCCTCAAACTGATAGTGATGGTACTTGTATCTACTGGTTCATGGTGCCTCCACACAGGGTAAGTGTGAGACACTGCATCAGAAGTGTTGTATTCAGGACTCACCTCTTTGGTTGCAAGTGTCGAAGTCGTATAATTGGATGAACGAAAGTATATTGGTTAATACTGTTTTGCCGTGCGATTGCGATGCGTACGCCACGTTACACAGATCCGTACGCCACCTAACACAGCGCGTGGTGCGATTGCACGGTAAAATACGCACGCACACACTCGCATTACAACATTTAGTTATCTATATAATTCATATTCATATTGGTTCCGTTACACTGTAATTTATGAGCAGATAGTATTTGGTTTATTATTAGTTTATATAATATGATTATATGTACATTTTAGTGTTATTAAAGGTTTAGGTTATAGGAAAGGTGTCATGCCTGATATCATATTGATCCCCTATTCATCAGCAGCTGTCCGGTGCAGTCGTCGTCGAAGAGATCGCACATTGCATACTTTAGTTATTGATATTAGGGAATAAACCTTTGTATGATGCTGGCTATGAAAGGAGCAGACCCCCTGGAGAGACGACCCCCACCTTTGGATTCCTTAGATTGAATCAGCCTATGACCTGTTTACCCTGGAGCCACCCTTTGTCTGGACCTATAGAAACAATCTACGTCATCTCTATTGTTCTCTGTAACACTGAATGTGTATATATGATCATAGTCGGGCACCCAGTCTGCAGTCAACTCTGACACAGTATTCTAAGCAGATATACTGTCCATTGGGTCCCGTGGATGCGCAGCGAATGCATGCAACAAGAGTGCGGTATGTATGTTTCTTTTGGTATTGGCTGTGCTGTACTGTACTGTATTATTTAATAATGTATTGAATTGTTAACTTTTTACATCTGCTAAAATAAATCACTTTGTGCGTTGGAAACACATACAATCGATTGGGCAATGCTTATTTGAAAACAATAGAATTACTTTAATAATTTGGGAGTTTAGGAGGTTACGTTATCTGAAAGTACGCAACGCTTGCGGATTTCGGTTGCTCAACAAAGGGTGGATATTGACGGACGCGTCTCATACGGGAAAGAACACAATGTGTTCAAAACCTGTTGTTCATAGTATAATTACTTGTGAAAGCCTCTGAGACATTATTACTATGGTTGGGAACTTTTAATTTTCTGCGCAGAAAAGGTGTATAGTGTGTGATTTTGTAACGTAGATATACTGTTTTATTGTGGATTGTGCTCAGTTGCTGTCTGACGAGGCGGGTTGCCCAACTGAAGGCCGGTATACAGGGCAGGTATACGAGTGCGAAAACCGGGTTTTCGCGAATCGCCACCAAGAGATCGCAAGGTTTACTGATAATTAGTATTAGTAGGCGGTGCGATCTAACCGCACGGTAAATACAACCGCGAGCGTAAAATTGGAAGTGCGTGGAGGAATTATGTTGGAAAGGCTGGTTGATTGTATCAACTTGGTGCTACCAGTTATAATAAACTCAGCAGATTTTTGTGGTTGAGCCAGGGTATCGAGGAGCTGATAGCCCTTGGGGCCCACAGTGATATTTCTGTGTTAGGGATTCTTGTTCGGAACAAGAGTAAGCGAGTGGACGCGCCTATTTGGAAATACGTCCACCGGGCATTAGAGATCTCTAGCGGTGATTGTAGCAACAGGGTTGAAATTGTTTGCTGGAAGGAACAGAGTATTGCGGTATATCTGTGTACCACAAACAACAAGGGTATTATTTGGTGGAAGGAACAGAGCATTGCAGTGTATCTGTGTTCCACATAAAAGAGTATTATTGGCCGGAAAGAACAGAGCATTGCGGTGTGTCTGTGTTCCGTGCTGAAGGTATTGTTCAACGTGGGTGCTAAGCATACGCTAGAGATGGACAGTGTACTGCCTAAAGAAGGCCTTATTGATTCAGCGAGATTTCTCATGTGTAAAAAATATGGTACATACGCAACTGTGTAATGTGACACGTGGGTCGAAATGACCAAAGGTTGTGATAGGCCTTTCCCAACAATAGGGAGTTTCAATGCAGAGGTACTAAATAACATAAAAGATAAAGTACGGTTGATTAAGTCAACGAAAGTGAGAAATTCACATAATGATTGTTTAAAATCGTGGCAAATGGAAGGTAACACGTGGCAGAGCAGCGAATGCACAGCGGAAGTGAGTGTGGCGAAAAACGCGTGTTCAGCGGAAGTAAGCGTACCGGAAACAAGCATTCCGGATGTGTGCATTGCTAAGCGTGGTGAACTGAGCGCAAACACGCCCCCGACAAATTCGGTCGGGGCAGAAAGTACATCCAATACCAAAAATTTAAAAACTGTAACTAGTAACTTGTATGTTGTTTTAAGTAATGTTAAAAGTAATGCTTTAGGACAAAGAAAAGGAACGATCCCACCAGCAGGGGCAGCGGCTGAAAGTGGTGAGAATAATGTAAAGGTTAACACAGGGGAAGACATCCATTGTACTGCAGCAGCAATTTCAGCAACTAGATATAGTGATTTGGTAGACTTACATCCTGTCTGCACAACAACAGTTCCCAATGGGAAAGCGGACAGAGATGGTGATGTTCCCTTAAAACATGTAGCAAAGCATGATCCATGCACTAGGTCTGAAACATTTTCAATTTTGTCTGATTTCCCTGATCCTAGGAAAGATTTGACCAAATGTCAGCAGTTTATTAGATATTATGGTAGTGTGTACGAGCCAATTAATAATGATTGGCGAGTATTATTGAAGACCTGTCTTCCTCTCAATACTGATATACAAAAGTTCATTAAGGATTGTATGTTGGAGGAGGATGAATCCTTAACCGAGGATGATAATCAGGACAATATTAGACACATAATCACACAGTTGGCCATATATTTTCCAGTGATAGTGGACTGGAGTAAAATTTTTACTATCAGGCAAGAGGATAGTGAAAATGCAACAGACTATTTTTGCAGGGCTCTGATAGAGATGGCCAAATATACTGGGGTATCAGACATAAAAGATAATATATACTACAGGGAGGTTGCTATTTCAATTCTAATGGATGGCCTCAGGGAAAACTTAAAAAGAAGGGTGCAGACTTCATTACCATACTGGAGAGGAATCACTGTAAGTGCTCTCAGGGAGTCAGCTATAGGACATGATAGAAGTATGAATAAACAGAAAGAGACACTAAGTGATAGGGTAATGATGGTAAGTATCCCAGCACTAGAGGGTCTGCACACCCGACCACCAGCATACAACCCACATAATAAGAAGCATAGAATAATCAGGTGTTTCAAGTGTAACGAAGAAGACCATTTCGCAAGAGAATGTAAAAAGGAAAAAAACACAGAGTGATAGGTTAATGATGGTGAATATCCCAGCATTAGAGGGACTGCACACACGACCACTGTGTAATAACACCTGGGTTAAAGAAAAGAAACAACATGAATTGAGGAAGTGTTTTCAATGCAATAAAATAGGACACCTAGCAAAATATTGTGCAGACATGACAGGGAAGTGTTTTTACTGCCGTAAGAAGGGACACATGAGTAGGAACTGTGTAGAGAGAAGAATGGATACCTGGGTTGGAAATCACATAGACATCCACAAAGAAGGCGCACACTTCTCTCAGAGGTTCCCCAACAATTGATTGCACACCCTGTAACAACTAATACTTTGGGGTAGAACTATAGCCAACTCTAGAGTACAGGTCAGACCTGTAGTCCTACAACCAGACAAGGTAAAGGTTAAAACTGTGATAAGAATTAATGTGCAAGTTTAGGGGAAAAAAACTGATTTAAAAGGTAATCTTTGTCTTTGTTGATTTTGCTTGTTTTGTTTTATATTGTAAAATGCTTGTTTTCCTAATCGCTGGCCGAGGGAAAAGAATGGAAATGTTTGTTTTGATTGCTGTTTTAAGATAACTATCTTGTTTTCCTCTCACAGATAAAGGGTACGCAGAAGAAATATAGACTCAGTGTTTAAACGGGTGAGGTAGAGAAATAGAAAGATTACTCTTGAAAGACTAATTAACAATGGATCATTGGAACACTCTTTGTTTCAGGCTGCAGTGACTCATGATAATTTGTTTGGCCGAGAATCATTATCCAAAAATGAAGTATGTACATACTTTGCTCCAAAAATATTGTTTTATGTATCTCAGATGAGTCATCAAGAGTTAACTTCTATATTTCTCTGCCATAAGTTAGAAAGTCCGTTGAAAAGGTATGTAGTCAATGTGATACCGAGTTCTTAATGAACAAACGACGGACGACACTGGATTGCACGGTTGGGTTAAGACCCCCTAGTCAAGTATTGGGAGGGGTCATAGTTAGCAAATAGCTAAGGGGATGAGTGAAATGAATACAGCCATTTTCCCATAGAGTCCAATCCAGCTGTCATTTGTGTTGTAAAATCTCCCTTTCTGCATGAATGTTTGTATTCAAATATTTGTTTTCCTATTATTCATTGCTTTCTTATTTCCCATTTTTTTTTATCTATGTCAGCTCTCTCTCTCTCTCGCTCTCTCTCTCGCTCTCTCTCTCGCTCTCTCTTTCTCTCTCTCTCTGCTCTGGTAGAGATAAAAAACAGACACAGTCTCATCAATGGGGCTAAGACATATTTTTATTTTTTACATTTACAGACAAATTCAGGGATCCACACACTAGATTGACATGAGTTACAGAAACAGTCAAGGGTTTTGTTTTCATGTGTATAGAAGCTGCTGATTTTAAGCAGAAAGGTTCTGTCATAGAAATACGATTCCTGTTTTATAGATTGCATATCTGTTTTGTTTTTTGTTGTTTTTGTGGTTCGTGCCTTCTGTACAAAAATGTGCCTTTATATGGATGCACAAAGGGTGGAGACAGGAGATTGCTAGAGGATAGGCATACAGATATGCATCTCTGTGTAGAACATTGGAGTAGGATTTTTACCACAAGATACGACATAATGTGAAACCCTAGAAAATGTAGAATTTTCATGTTTTATATTTTTCCACTGTTAGACAGACATGTACTGGGTACTGTTATATTTGAAGAAAGTGTTATAGAAAAGAGACCCCGTTGTCTTCTCACTTAGTCAAGTAGCTGAATGTGAGGTACTGAGAATGGCATGTGAGTTGGCAGAGGGAAAATCGATCGATATACACTGGCCTTCAGCATTTTTCTAGTCTAGGGGGCGATGTTGAGTTGACTGAAAAATCTTTTTATAGCAATACCAGCACATGAGTAGCACACTACACAGAGGACTTTATACAGTGACACAGTTACCCACTGAAGTAGCTGCTAGTAAAGTCCACGCTTACACACACGACCATACATGGCTGTCACACCAGGGCGAACATAGCCGTCAAATAGACAGCAGGGTTTTATGTGACAGATAACAAATCTATGTTTTGTTTTATTTTTCGTTGTATTATTTTAGTTTTAAAATGTGAACACACACACACACATGCATACATACACATATTAGTTAATATATGAAGATTTGGGTTACCTGAAGAATTTCTCCAGATAAAACAAATCCACGTCATCCAATTACCACCATGCAGGATTCTCAAGTATACAATGGTGTACCAATGAAATATGTCTGGGTAAAGGTGTATTGAAATGTGTCTAATGTATTACTGTGTCATACTCAAAGCTTTTGTTATTCAATGTGATAGTCCTAGAGTTATAATAGGTGATAAGGGTATTCATGTTATTGATAATAGATGTATAATGTATGAGTAGTGGTAACAAATCACATACTTTCAATTAGCCATAAACCAGTGTGAACATAAAGTAGTGGTACTCGGTAGAACGAATTGAATAGAATAAGAGTTGGAACTTGATTGAAGTGACTGATAGCTTCGGCCACTAGTCCTTCCCCGCTACCAAAAGATCACTCCTGGGCAGACCCTTAACCTGTTGACTTTTGAAATGTTCTTGACCCCTCGTGAGATGATATTGTAACTGGGAGGCTAGGTTAGACCTTAAGAGAAGGTAAATAGTGAGACAGTAACCAAGAACGTCCAAAACACTGTTTCCTGAAAAGTCACACTAACTGTCAGGATGTTGGATCGGGAGAGTAAGTTGTGGAACAGAAATTTCTTAGGCACGGTAAAATACGCACGCACACACCCGCATTACAACATTTAGTTATCTATATAATTCATATTCATATTGGTTCCGTTACACTGTAATTTATGAGCAGATAGTATTTGGTTTATTATTAGTTTATATAATATGATTATATGTACATTTTAGTGTTATTAAAGGTTTAGGTTATAGGAAAGGTGTCATGCCTGATATCATATTGATCCCCTATTCATCAGCAGCTGTCCGGTGCAGTCGGTGAAGAGATCGCACATTGCATACTTTAGTTATTGATATTAGGGAATAAACCTTTGTATGATGCTGGCTACGAAAGGAGCAGACCCCCTGGAGAGACGACCCCCACCTACCTTTGGATTCCTTAGATTGAATCAGCCTATGACCTGTTTACCCTGGAGCCACCCTTTGTCTGGACCTATAGAAACAATCTACGTCATCTCTATTGTTCTCTGTAATACTTAATGTGTATATATGATCATCGTCGGGCACCCAGTCTGCAGTCAACTCTGACACAGTATTCTAAGCAGATATACTGTCCATTGGGTCCCGTGGATGCGCAGCGAATGCATGCAATAAGAGCGCGGTATGTATGTATCTTTTAATATTGGCTGTGCTGTACTGTACTGTATTATTTAATAATATATTGAATTGTTAACTTTTTACATCTGCTAAAATAAATCACTTTGTGCGTTGGAAACACATACAATCGATTGGGCAATGCTTATTTGAAAACAATAGAATTACTTTAATACAAAGTTTTCAACAGTCCTGTGAATAGTTTTATCCAAAAAGGCCAATCACAGCACGCCCGACATCTTCATTTCCAATGTGATCATCAAAGTACACCTGTATAGAAGGTTATGCAAACAAACAGGTCAGTTTCAGAGATCATGTACTGGGTAGCATGGTGGTTTAGTGGTTAGCACTTCTGCTTCACAGGACTGGGGTCATGAGATTTTGATTCCCGACCATGGCCTTATCTCTGTGGAGTTTGTATTTTCTCCATGTGTTTGTGTGGATTTCCTCCGGGTGCTCCAATTTCCTCCCACAATCCAAAAGCACACTAATAGGGTAATTGGCTGCTATTAAATTGACCTTAGTCTCTCTCAGTCTGTCTGTCTGTGTGTGTATGTTAGGGAATTTAGACTGTAAGCTCCAATGGTGAGTGAGTTCTTTGTACAGCGCAGCAGAATCGGTAGCGATATATAAATAGCTGCTGCTGCTGCTGATGTATTGTTTGCAATGGAAGGGGGGGTAGTTGTGAACAAAAGAATATCAATCCTTGACATTAACATCCTATAATTTACCGTACTCAGCCATTAGAGTAAATAACGGTGCTTTTGTATGTTAAATCCTGTTCTCTAAATCCAATTGGTGACAATGGTATAACTTGTTGAGGCAGGATATCAAGTTACACAAAAAATATTCATTAACTGCTCATTAATACTTATATTAAGGTGTGAATAACAGAACATTAATCAAAAACAACAGGGCAAGCACTGGTATAAACTGTCATCATACCAATTTTAATCCATGATTATATCTATGAAAATATAGTTGTATGTTATCTTACCTTAAACCTTACCTTTACCTTTGAATAGAAAAATAATCTCTTTCCCAATGAGTTTTCACAGAGCCACTTTCCTCACTCATTATTTCCTCACTACTTTACTACTCCCTACTTTGCATCAATCCAGTGTCGGACTGGCCCGCCGGGAAACCGGGCTATCCCCCAGTAGGCCCCGACCCTGATCGCTCCCCTCTTTGTTGGTGGGCGGAGCGGACACTTTAAAATAAAAACAAAACAAAAAAAACCCATACTCACATGATCGCGGCACCAGCGCCCCTCCTCCCTCCTCTCTGCTCCGTCCGTACAGAATGTTGGGCGTGACGTCATCAGTGAAGAGCAGTGCAGAGAGGAGTCGCAAGAAGAAAGAAGACAGAAGAAGAGAAGAAAAGAGAAGAAAGAAGCTGATAGAAAAGGTAAGTGAAGGAACGGAAGCAAGGGGGGAGTAAAGACAGCATAGGCAGCATAGAAGAGTGTGAAGGGAGGAGCAAAGATAGCATGGCAGCAACTGAAAGGGGAGCAAAGTCAGCATTGCACAGTGTGAAGGGGGGCCAAAGCAGCATGGCACAGTGTGAAGGGGAGCCAAAGCAGCATGGCAGAGTGTGAAGGGGGGCCAAAGCAGCATGGCAGAGTGTGAAGGGGGGTCAAAGCAGCATGGCACAGTGTGAAGGGGGGCCAAAGCAGCATAGCAGAGTGTAATAGGGGGCCAAAACAGCATGGCAGAGTGTGATGGGGAGCCAATGTAGCATGGCAGAGTGTGAAAGGGGGCCAAAGCAGCATGGCAGAGTGTGAAGGGGGGCCAAAGCAGCATAGCAGAGTGTGAAGGGGGGCCAAAGCAGCATGGCAGGGTGTGAATGGGGGCTAAAATAGCATGGCACAGGGTAATGAAGGGGGGCCAAAGCAGCATGCAACAGGGTGATAAAGGGGGGACAAAATAAAGGGGGGGCAAGAGCAGCATGGAGGGCGCAGTGTAATCATAAGGAGGCACTGCATGGTGATGAAGGGGCACAGTAATGTGTGTATGATGGCACAGCGGGCTTGTGGCAATGTAATGTGTGTGTGTGGTAGGTGGTGGCTAACTGATGGATGCTATTTTGTTTGTGGAGTGATGGTGGGGCAATTTAATTTTATAGTGGGGACTGTTAATTTAAGATGGGGTGGTTTGGGGGCTATTAATTGAATGTGGGGCTAAGTTTGAGGAGCATGAGGTCTATTTATTTAATGTGAATATGAATTATTTAATGGCAGTGACAGTTGCGGGAAATAGGTATATTTATTATACGTAAATGCTATTAATCTATTGCTGGGGCAGTTTTGAGGGAGGGAAATAGGTTTATTTATTAAATGGGAATACTATTACTTTAATGTTGAGTCTGGAGGGTCGTGGATCCTAATGATTGAACGCCAGAGCTGGTTATAATTTTCTAAATGTACCCATTTTTTTCGCCAAAGAGGGCCACCAACATTTCAGGATCCAGAAAAGCTGCAACTTAAGAAACCAGCAGCCACAGGTGGTGAACATGACAAGAACAGGTAGGACAGTCTGTCAAATGCTCTGATTCTAGTGGGAAAATCACGATTTTTGGTGACTGTTCTGCCAAATCTAAGAGGCAGTTCTTTATATACACACTACATTCTTTATATACTATGGTGCTAGCTGTCCTTCGTGTGCTGACCACTCCCCCTCTAGTGTCTGGCCTCGCCTCTATGATGGCTGGCCACACCCCCTCTGGTGGGCCCCCAGTGTTGCAGTACCCTGGTGGGCCCTTCCTGCCCCAGTCCGACACTGCATCCATCTCAATCACCAACCTACACAAGCAGAACCAAATCTAGCAAACAGAAATCATACTCCCATATCCTTTTTCTCACCCTGCTAATTCTCACAGCTGTTTGTGACATTTCACCCAACCCCTAGCCCTGTGCAATCCCCAATACTGCTTAAGCACCTCACACCTGTATATGTACCACACATTTTAATATAATGTTTAATTAGTATTTATGTGACTTGTATACTGCCTCTCTGGGACACTGGAATTTGTGGCATCTTAGAAATAAAAAATCATGAAGATGATGATGAGGTCAATTTGCAAAAAAGCAATTGTCTATTATTTATTTATTATTTATTATTATTATTATTTTTATTTATGATGCACCCCAAAGGTTCCGCAGTGCAATATATAGAGCATGAGAAAAAAAAGACCACAGCATACAGGGAAGTACAAAAACAAAACGCAATAAATAGAAACTCAGCTGAGAACAGGTGCACAGGGTAGAGAGGAAAAAGTGAGTTCCAGAACATAGAAAAAATGGGAAAGGGATGGAGGAAGGTGAGGAGTGACCTAAAGGAGGCAGAACATGTGGCCAACAGTGTGGGCGCCACTAATAGGATCAGGGCAGTGATAGAGAAGCAAGGGCAAGGAAGAACAGGAGAGATGGGAAGGAGTGGAGTATCGAGGTGTAGAAAAGAGGCTGGGGAGCTGAAGGCAAATGTAAACAGGAGGAACACAAGCAGAAGTGGGCCCTGTTCAAGGTATCTTACACTCTAGAGTGGAGGGGAGACTGACAGGAGAGACAGAGTGAAAAGATAGGGTGAGGGGATTAGAACTCTGAACAGGAGTAAGTAGGAGCAGATGAAGAATGTGGGTGAGATAAAGTACAGCTAGTGAAGAATGATTGTGAAGAGGGGAAGAGAGGGGCAGGGGAGAGGTTAGACAGAGGAAGTGTAGGCTTCCCTGAACAGATGTGTTTTAAGGAAGCGTTTGAAGATTTGTAGGCTAGGGCAGAGCCGTAACTTAGAATTCTAGTGCCCTGGGCGAGAAAGACAAATGCCGCCCCCCTAGCCCTCAATTTTAACCAAATTAACCTAAAATATTCCTAAATTGCGCCCCCCTTCAGCGTTGCGCCCTGGGCAGTCGCCCCTGTCGCACAGCCCTAGTTACGGCCCTGGGCTAGGGGACAGCCTGATAGAACGAGGGAGATCATTCCAGAGAAGGGGGCAGCACTGGAGAAATCTTGAATGCAGGAGTGAGATGTGGTGACCAAATGGGATGTGAGGTAGTAGTTGGCGAGATGGAGTATGAATGGCGCATACCTCACAGGCTTTGATAAACTTTTGAACATCAAGACTTAAGGAGGGCGACCAGTAAGACCGGGAGAGGAGTGCCACCGTTTTCTTCACGCTGGCATAGCCTGCAAGTCTGGAGTAGTGAGCCCAATTTAACAACTTGCGGCGTAAATGGGAGTCAACAAAAGAATGGCCCCTAGGCGGGGTTCTGACTGAGGATTGAGTCAATGCCAGAATTTTTCGGGGTTAATAATAGGTTTAACAGGCACAGAAGTCTGTGAGTCGGAGGGGTCAAAAGAGCGTGAGAGGGCATCTGCCCTGAGGTTTTTTGAGCCAGGCCGGAAGGTCAAGATGAGTTGAAAACGGCTGAAGAATAATGACCATCGCGCCTGTCGAGCATTCAAACATTGAACTGTTTGGAGGTAAATGAGATTCTTGTGGTCAGTAAAACTGGTGACTGGAAAGTGGGCTCCTTCCAATAGATAGCGCCATTCTTCCAGTGCGAGTTTAATAGCCAGAAGTTCTTTGTCCCTGATACCATAGTTAGATTCTGGGAGAGAATTTTTTTTAGAGAAGAAGCCACAAGGTCTGAAGATGCCAGAGGGAGTCTTCTGGGATAGAATAGCCCCTACGCCTACGGCAGATGCATCGACCTCCAGGAAGAAAGGTTTAAATAAATCGGGCTGAATCAAAATGGGAGCTAGAGAGAAGGCATCTTTGATAGCTCTGAATGCCAAAAGTGCTTCGTTGGGCCATAACTTCGCTTGGCCTCCCTTACGCGTCAGAGAGGTAAATGCTGAGGTTGGAGACCTGCCCCATTCGTATCGCCTGGTCAGTGTTGTCAGCCACATCGGATGTTCCTCCTCTTCTGGCCACTATATCAGTGATGTTTACGATATCAAGAAGCAAGCCTGGTTTACGTACAATGATCTGGCCGTGTCCAGAACGCAAGAGTCCACCGTTCAGAGCAACAGAGATCGCAGTGGCTACAGTAATAAGAGTAGAGAATCCCCGAATAAATTGCTGGTAGTAATTTGTGAAGCCGATAAAACGTTGAGTAGCTTTTAACCCTGCAGGTTGAGGCCAGTCACGGAGCGCTTTAAGTTTATCTGGGTCCATTTGTAGGCCAGAACCGGAGACAATGTATCCCAAGAAGGGTACTTGGGATTGATGAAATAAACATTTCTCCATCTTTCAATATAAATGGTTCTCTCGAAGGCGAAGAAGTACCTCTTTTACATGGTGTTGGTGGGAAAAAAGATCCTGGGAAAATATCAAAATATCGTCCAGATAGACCACCACGGACTGGTACAATAAATCTTGGAAGACCTTGTTGACAAACTCTTGGAAAACGGCTGGAGCATTACATTGCCCGAAAGGCATTACCAAGTACTCGTAGTGGCCGTCTCTGGTATTAAACGCCGTCTTCCACTCATCCCCTTCTTTAATCCTGATCAAGTTGTAAGCGCCCCTGAGATCCAATTTTGTAAAGATCTGAGCTCCCCGAATACGTTCAAATAATTCTGGAATAAGGGGTAGAGGATACCGATTCTTAACTGTGATGGCATCGAGTTTGCGGTAGTCTATACATGGTCTAAGAGATCCATGCTTCTTTTTCACGAAGAAGAACCCTGCACCAGCCGGGGAGGATGATTTACAGATAAGTCCTCGTTTGAGGTTCTCGGAGACTTACTCGGACATAGCCTGGGTCTACAGTATGGACAGAGGAAATACCCTGCCCCGTGGAATGTTCTTGCCCTGCACTAACCCAATGGGGCAATCCCAATGGCGGTGAGTAGGTAGAGATTCCGCAGCCACTTTGCTAAAAACATCAATGAATTCAGAGTAAACTTCGGGAAGGATATCACGAGAGGGAGTGGCTCTGCAAGAGATAACTGAATTATTGCGAATGACAGGAGTCAGACAATGATTTTTACAGAATGAACCCCAGGAGATAACCTGGGCGTGGTGCCAATTGAATTGAGGGGAGTGGACCCTTAGCCAGGGTAGACCCAGAATAATAGGATTGATGGATTGCAGGAGAACCAGAAACTTGATCCATTCTGAATAGAGAGCTCCTACCATCAGCCACACGGGAACAGTGATGCAGGTGATAGAGCCTTTAGAGACCCGGCTTCCATCTACTGCGGTGAGCATAAGCAGCTGAGGCAATGGTGAGGTTCCCAAACGGAGCTGCGAGACCAAACTGGAAGATATGAAGTTCCCCGTAGATCCCGAGTCCACAAAGGAAGATAGAAGTTGAGGGCCATCAGGAGAAGATAAGACAACTGGCATGAGATATTCTTGCTCTTTCTGAGGACAGGGAGAAATGAACCGGGATTCTAGCCTGACCTCCCTGTAATCACCTAGGAGGGAGCATTTCCCGGTCTCTTGGGGCAAAGCGAGAGGCAGTGTCCAGGATCCCCACAATAAAGGCATAGCTGGTTTTTCAGGCGTCTATCTCTTTTGTCCGGAGATAGCCGTGACCGGCCAATTTGCATCGGTTCCTCTACAGAAGCAGGAGGAGATTGGAACTGAGATGCAAGGCGTGAAAAGGGCCGGCGACTACGTTCACGTTCTTGTGAGCGTTCCTGGTGACGAATATCCACCTTAACACACAAGGAGATTAATTTATCCAAGTTAGAGGGTAGATCTCGTGATGCCAGATCATCCTTAATTCTGTCGTTCAATTTTGGCCAGAATGTAGCGATAAGAGCCTCGTTATTCCAGTAGAGCTCCAATGCTAGTGTCCGAAATTGGACTGCGTACTGGGCCCGCAGTAAGGACTCCTTGACGAAGATTTAAGAGGCCAGTGGAAGCAGTAGACACCCGACCTGGTTTGTCGAATACCCTGCAGAAGGATTCAATGAAGATCACAGAGTTTTGAAGTAGCGGATCATCGCGTTCCCACAATGGTGATGCCCAGGCCAGGGCCTGGCCGGAAATGAGAGATTATATAGGCCACCTTGATCCTTTCTGAGGAAAAATTTTCAAGAGCAAGTTCAAATTGTATGGCACATTTATTAAGGAACCCGCGGCACCTCTTTGGGTCTCCATCATATTTTTCCGGTGAGGGAATGCGTAACCCTCGGGAGCCTGCAGACCTGGTAGAGCTGAAAGGAGCTGGTGCGGGAGTAGGAGCCACTATTCCAGGAGGAGCCACAGGGTGTTTAGGTGGTGACACTTGAAGGGTATCCAGGCGGGTGATTACGCCCTGAATACAATGTAGTAACTGAGCCTGATTGGCTTCCTGCTGATCCGCACGCTGGGCTAAGTGCAACAGCAGATCCCGGGCCGACGGTTCATCCTGGTTACTCATCTTTGCCAGAGTATACTGTCACGATCGGACTTGGAGATGCCGCTGACTGGTATTGACTCTACTAGACAGGAAGGCGCGGAGTCTAACGTACCCCCAGTATTCACCAGGGACCCCCACAAGGAGGTACGGGCTTGGCTGCGTGGGGCACGCAGGTTGCGGTCCTTCAAGCTAGTTAACAGTGCAGCGGGAGATTGCAGGAGTAGTCGTATGGTCCGGGTCGTAGCCAAACGATAGCGTGGTACTGAAGGGTGATCCAGAGGAATGGTCAGGAGGAAAGCCAAGGGTCAGTATCTAGTAAGCGAAGAAGCCAAATCGTGAGACAGAGAATGGTCAGAAACAAGCCGAAGGTCAAACACCAATGGTAACTAGAATATGGGAACAGAATACTATGCTGAAGAAAGGTGAAACCAATACTCTGGCACTGGATAGGGAAAAGGAGGGGCTTTTTATAGTAGGGCACTATCCCTAATTGGACCTGCGGTGGTCAGGTGCTCCTGACCGCCGATATACAGAGAAGCGTCCTGTTGCCTAGCACTGCGCATGCGCGGCCGCGAACCAGAAGTACGTCCCGTTGCTAGGCAACGGGACGGGGACCCGACAGCAGAGCCAGGCGTACGCTCCCGACACCAAGGATGGTGTGTGAGCAGCGCCTGACACAGAGTACTTTTGAGAATTAATCTTATACTAATCATAACTAGCGACCGCTATGTGCAATCGCTTCTCTGAAGATACCGGATTCCTGCTGACAAAATGTGGATTAAGACCAAACACCATACATTTCTTAGGACCTCAACCATGAATATCTTTTAATGTATGTTTATCTTTGTGTAGATAATCTCTAATTCTTAATAATAAAAGAAAATAAAAGATATGTGACTTGGAACTTTATTAAACGTGAACTAGTTACAAATGTAGAAGTGAGTGTAAGTATATTTGCTCTGTTTGCCCATGTGATTGCGTAATTAACCCTGGCAAGACGTAGTGTACTATTCGCAATCACACGTGAAACTATTACAATCAATACTTTATTAATTTAGAACGACTCCATCCAATTATTCGACTTCGACAGTCACAAAAATGATAATCACTTTCTTTTACATTCAGCATCTGGAAACAGTTGCAGTGGAAAAAACAAAGGTGCATTTCATTTGTAATTATAAACTTGGCACACTTAGGAGCTGATACAGTGCGGAATGTACTACAATTTGCATTGCGTATATTGAGATTGTTCTGTGGACTTATTTGGCACTGATGCCCACCTGCACCTGAAAAGGTGAGATGGGGGAGGGAAGAGAGCATTCTAATAGTGGCTCAGTAGAGTAGCCATGTTTATGTAAATATAGCTCATGCAGACCTGCAGAAATACACATTTATGCCTGGTTGGAGGCTCAGCTTTTGCACCTGCTATAGGGCAGGTACAAATACTCGCTGAAGATAATGACTTGTGTTAAACACGGCGCATTGGTTACTTACTCCCATTTTTTGGCCAACTGCATCAGCCCATTAGTGTGCAAAAGTTTTTGCCTAAGTTTACTTAGTAGTTTTTTTTAAATTAGAAATGTACCCCTAATTTTAGCCAACACAAGATATGTTTTTCCCACAGCAGAACTATATACAGCTTTATAAAAAATAAAAAATAAATTACTTTCGTTCTGCCTACAATTTTGGCGTAGCACTCTGAAAGTGAATGGAGCTGTAAGTTTTCAACAGTCCTGTGAACAGTTTTTCCAAAAAGGCCAATCACAGCACGCCCGACATCTTCATTTCCAATGTGATCACCAAAGTACACCTGTACTTTGTATAGAAGGTCATGCAAACAAACAGGTCAGTTTCAGAGATCATGTACTTGGCAGCATGATGGTTTAGTGGTTAGCACTTCTGCTTCACAGCACTGGGGTCATGAGATTTGGATTCCCGACCATGGCCTTATCTTTGTGGAGTTTGTATTTTCTCCACGTGTTTGTGTGGGTTTACTCCGGGTGCTCCAGTTTCCTCCCACAATCCAAAAGCATACTAATAGGGTAATTGGCTGCTATTAAATTGACCTTAGTCTCTCTCAGTCGGTCTGTGTGGGAATTTAGACTGTAAGCTCCAATGGGGCAGGGACTAATGTGAGTGAGTTCTCTGTACAGCGCAGCAGAATTGGTAGCGATATATAAATAGCTGCTGCTGATGATGATGTATTGTTTGCAATGGAAGGGGGGAAGTTGTGAGAGAACAAAAGAATATCAATCCTTGACATTAACATCCTATAATTTACTGTACTCAGCCATTAGAGTAAATAACAGTGTTCTTATACTTATGTTAAATCCTGTTCTCTGAATCCAATTGGTGACAATGGTATAACTTGTTGAGGCAGGATATCAAGTTACACAAAAAAAAAAAAATTCATTAACTGCTCATTAATACTTATATTAAGGTGTGAATAACAGAACATTAATCGAAAACAACAGGGCAAGCACTGGTATAAACTGTCACTTGCATCATACCAATTTTAATCCATGACTAAATCTATGAAAATATAGTTGTATGTTATCTTACTTTAAACCTAACCTTTACATTTGAAAAGAAAAATACAGAGGGCCCGATTCATTAAGGAAAGTAAGGCAAGAAAAGGAGTAAGTGTTCTCCGGGACAAATCATGTTACAATGTAAGGGTGCAAATTAGTTTATTATTTTGCACATAAGTTAAATACTGGCTGTGTTTTCATGTAGCACTTATTAAATATACCCCTCAAGTCTCATACCAAATTTATGTGTTCAAGAGATAACATTAAGAAATGCATGAATACAATACATATGCGTGAGTTTTGAGAAAGCTACAACCTACTGGATCTACACCATCATTTAATAACAGGAACAGTAACAATATAGTAACGATATAGTAACAATAATATCAAGAACAGTAACAATATAGTAACGATAATAACAGTAGCAATATAGTAAATATATCAGTGTATTCAGCGATTTGTAATCATCACTGTTATGTATCACTTGTCACATTACACTACTATTTCACTGGTTTTATTATTATTTTTTTATAATCATAATAAATATTGATTTTAACATGAAGAGGGAACCATGAAGAGGGAAACCTAACTGTACCACTGACTGTATGTGCACTACAAAAATAAATTCTACCCTGTTCATCATTATTTCTATTCCCGTTTAGTAGTAGCACCTCAATTAAACAAATACTGAAAAGTTACCCTATTATAAGGAAATACATAAATAGACTGTAAGCTTGCGGGCAGGGCCTTCTTACCTCATTGTCTGTATTACCTAGTATTGTTTATTACTGTGTTTGTCCCCAATTGTAAAGCGCTATGAAATTTGCTGGCACTATATAAATAAATGTTGATGATGATGACTTATAGAGATTTAATTATACAGATTTGGTCAATTAGAATATAATATATTTATTAATGCAACAGGTTCTTTTGTCCTTTGTATATTTTATTCTAGTAAGGTAATGCAGTTTATTAATTGCTGATTACAATTTTTGATGGATTACTGGGAGACAGAGTGCCCATCTTTCAGCTTATTTATGAGCCAAATATCTGGTTATGAAGGTTTCAAACTTACATGCGAACTTCAGTGCCCAGTAATATTGTATCTAGTCCTGCCCTCCCATCAATTTTTTCCCAATATTTAACCCTAAATGTTCATGTGACAAATGCTGCAGTTTAAATCTTATTTATACATCTATGATAATCTCTTTCCCAATGAGTTTTCACAGAGCCACTTGCAGCTACTGAAGTAACTGGTATTAGAATTTCCATGTATGTCGAATGTACAGCTCCCTAATAACCCATGACCAACTTCAACATGAACAACTCTAGGATCAGTCCAAAAAGTTTCAGATTTGGAATAACTGTTTGGTTTGTACTTTTTCTTTAGTGTAGCTCTATGCCATACCTCCCACATAATAATATTCTCACAAATATAAAACATCTAAAATTTGTGGGAAATGACACAGTAGCGTTGGGTGTTGTCACATCTAAAACAAATCTACTGGACTATTCAGATCTCGACTCAATAAGCTCAACTGTAATTGCTGTTACTATATCTGTTTGACTGCTGGATCCACTGAGTCCCATTGTCAGTGTTCCGAAGATATGTCCAAGCGGCGGAGGTTGGCTACATCACTATACCAGCCATGTGGGTGACAAAGGATCCTCCACTGCCTTGCAATACCAGGACCAATTCCCCACCCCTACCCCCAACTAATCTACATTTATCCATATCTCTCACATCACTCCACCATGCACCTACTCAATTTAACCTTCATTTCTCCTACTCACTTCTATCACAGTTATGTCCAAACTCATATCTTCAGTATCCTATTTCTCCCTCTCCATCATTATTTCCACACTACTTTCCTCCCTACTTTGCATCCATCCAGGGTCGGACTGGCCCACCGGGGAGCTGGGCTATCCCCCAGTAGGCCCCGACCCTGATCGCTCCCCTCTTTGTTGGTGGGGAGAGCAGACACTTTAAAATAAAACAAAAAAAACCCCAAACCCATACACACGTGATCGTGGCACCAGCGCCCCTCCTCCCTCCTCCGTCTGCACTGAATATACGTTCAGTGAAGAGTGACGCAGAGAGGAGTCGCAAGAAGAAAGAAGACAGAAAAAGAGAAGAAAAGAGAAGAAAGAAGCCGATAGAAAAAGGTAAGTGAAAGAACGGAAGCAAGGGGGAGCAAAGACAGCATAGCAGATTGTGAAGGGGGGAGCAAAGATAGCATGGCAGAGTGTGAAGAGGGACAAAGGCAGCATGGCAGAGTGTGAAGGGGGAGCAAAGGCAGCATGGCAGAGTGTGAAGGGGGGAGCAAAGGCAGCATGGCACAGTGTGAAGGGGGAGCAAAGGCAGCATGGCACAGTGTGAAGGGGGAGCAAAGGCAGCATGGCACAGTGTGAAGGGGGAGCAAAGGCAGCATGGCGCAGTGTGAATGGGGGCAAAGGCAGCATGGCAGAGTGTGAAGGGGGCCAAAGCAGCATCGCAGAGTGTGATGGGAGGCCAAAGCAGCATGGCAGAGTGTGAAGGGGGGCCAAAGCAGCATGGCAGAGTGTGAAGGGGGGCCAAAGCAGCATGGCACAGGGTAATGAAGGGGGCCAAAGCAGCATGCAACAGGGTGATAAAGGGGGGCCAGAAGAAGGGGGGGCAAAAGCAGCATGAAGGGCGCAGTGTGATCATAAGGAGGCACTGCATGGTGATGAAGGGGCACAGTAATGTGTGTGTGATGGCACAGCGGGCTTGTGGCAATGTAATGTGTTTGTGTGTGTGTGTGGGAGGTGATGGCTAACTAATGGGTGCTATTTTGTTTGTGGCGTGACGGTTGGGCAATTTCATTTTATAGTGGGGACTGTTAATTTAAGATGGGGTGCTTTGGGGGCTATTAATTGCTTGTGGGGCTGAGTTTGAGGAGCATGAGGTCTATTCAGTGCTTTTTTTTGTAAGAAAAAAGGTGCCGGAACTCACATCACGTAGTCAATCACTGTACACACACCTACACACGTCAGTTTTGTAACGAAACATAACGGTCACCGCCCGCAGTAAGCTCTCAGCGCGCGACCACACAACCAATCACAAGCTGAGCAGCGCCACAAGCCGAGCAGTGCCATCACAACTAGCACGCATGCATCGGACTCGACACACACAAGCAGCACGCATGCACCGTTTTAATGATTTTGCGCCGACCTGCTATGCTCGACAGGGTGATTCAAGTCCAAGTGGACCAAATATCAAATGTTCAAAAGTTACTTTTAAAACTGTTGAAAAAAGGTGCCGGAACTCAGTTCTGAGTTCTATGACAAAAAAAGCACTGGGTCTATTTATTAAATGTGAATATGAATTATTTAATGGCAGTGACGGTTGCGGGAAATAGGTATATTTATTATACGTAAATGCTATTAATCTATTGCTGGGGCAGTTTTGAGGGAGGGAAATAGGTTTATTTATTAAATGGAAATACTATTACTTTAATGTTGGGGCTGGAGGAAGGCCTAAGTATTAATCATGGGTCCTACTGATTTAACGCCGGGGCTGGTTGGAATTTTCTAAATGTACCCATTTGTATTCCCAAATAGGGCCCCCAACATTCCAGGATCCAGACAAGCCGCAACTAAAGAAACCAGCAGCCACAGGTGGTGAAAATGACAAGAACAGGTAGGACAGTATGTCAAATGTTCTGATTCTAGTGGGACAATACCGATTTTTGGTGACTGTTCTGCCCAATCTAAGGGGCAGTTCAAGACTATGTACTCTTTATATACACACTGCATTTTTTATATACACACTATGGTGCTAGCTGTCCTTCGTGGACTGACCACTCCACCTCTAGTGTCTGGTCTCGCCTCTATGATGGCTGGCCACACTCCTTCTGGTGGGCCCCTAGCATTGCAGTCCCCCGATGGGCCCTTCATGCCCCAGTCCGACACTGCATCTATCTCAATCACCAACCTACACAAGCAGAACCAAATCTAGCACACAGAAATTATACTCCCATATCCTTTTTCTCACCCTGCTAATTCTCACAGCTGTTGGTGACATTTCACCCAACCCCTAGCCCTGTGCAATCCCCGATACTGCTTAAGCACCTCACACCTCTATATGTACCACACATTTTGTTATGTTTAATTAGTATTTATGTGATTTGTATACTGCCTCTCTGGGACAGTGGAATTTATGGCATCTTACAAATAAAAAATCATGAAGATGATGATGAGGTCAAGTTGCAAAAAGCAATTGTCTATTATTTAATTATTATTATTATTTTTTATTTGCATGCAAAAAATAGAAACTCAGCTGAGAACAGGTGCACAGGGCAAAGAGGTAAAAGTGAGTTCCAGAACAAAGAGAAAATGGGAAAGGGATGGAGGAATGTGAGGAGTGAACTAAAGGAGGCAGAACATGTGGCCAACAGTGTGGACGCCACTAATATGATCAAGGCAGTGATAGAGAAGCAAAGGCAAGGAAGAACAGGTGGGACAAGTACTGGAGTGGAGTATCGAGGTGTAGAAAAGAGGCTGGGGAGCTGAAGGCAAATGTAAACAGGAGGAACACAAGCAGAAGTGGGTCCTGTTCAAGGTATCTTACAATCTAGGGGTAAATGTATCAAAGTGTGAGTTTGCCAGCGTGTTTAAATCGCGGCAAATCGCGGGTGTTTACCCGGGATTTTTTTTAAAAAAAATGGAAATGTATCAAGCTGCGATTTTGACACTCATGTTCAAAATCGCTGGTCATCTCTGGCGATTTTGAGCGATGTAAACACTCCCGAGTTTAACTAACTCTCCTGTGTTTGGCAAACTCTCCTGTGCTCTAACAGTGAGATGTAAACACATCACTGTTACACTGACCTGTCATACAGGTGCCGGAGCTCCGGCAGCTGTTAAAATGTTAAAGAACAGATAAAAGTTGAAAAAAAAAAAGCGTGAGGTCCCCCCGCTATTTATGCTTAACCCTAGTGCTGCCTGACTAGTGCTGGTCCCGTGAAAATCGGGGAAAAATTTTGCGTGGGGTTCCCCCGATTTTCACTTTACCAGCACTAGGCAAACCGGCCAGGGTTGGCGGCACTATAGCAGGGGGACGCGCAGCAGGGGTCCCCCTGCCATAATGACTAACCAACCCTAGACTGTTCAGCGCTGGGCTGGATTCCCTAGGGAGTGGGGTCCGCTGAAAAAAACGAGCGGGGCCCCCCCCTAGAAAGAACCAGCCCAGTGCTGATAGCACTAGGGCTCTTCCTACCACCCCTGGGCTGTGGGTAGTAGGGTAATACGGCGTAAGGTAGTAAAAAAAACAAACTGACACCAATTTTGTTTGTGGAACTACAAGTCCCAGCCAGCCAGGTTGCCAAAAACAGTGTGGCCATGCTGGTGCTTGTATAACTACAAGCACCAGCATACCCACGGCAGCCAGGGCATGTTGGCACTTGGAGAACCACAAGTGCCAACATGCCCTGACATCCCCGGCTTGCTGGGCCCTGTAGTTCCACAAAGAAAAAAAGTTTACAAAGCCACAACACCCTCTTATAAACCACATACATTTATTAAAAATAATAAAACCCACAATAAAGACACTAACCACCCTCTTTTAAACCACAAGTATTTATTAAAATAATAAAACCCAAATACTTACCGATGATGCCTTCTTTCTTGCTCCAATGTCACTTATTATTTGTAAATCCATCTTGCCGGCTTGCCCCAGTCCCAGCCATTTGTACCTCCATAAGGGAATCTTTGCCAACGGGAACTCTTCGCCCAGAAAGGGCACATATTTGTACATCCCGACTCTTTAGTGTTGCTTGAAGATAAAAAATAAAAAAAAACAGGAGCCGCCGCAAGCACCTCCTACCTAGTAGGAGGTCCGTTTCGCAATGCTCTTATGCTGTTTGCGTAAGAGCTAACTACTGTATTATGGTATTTTCCCACGCTAGTGGGGAAATCACATAATACTGTATCTAGCGCTTACGCAATTAACGTAGCGCATTGCGCATGCGCTACGCTACTTGCGTAACCTGTAATACAGTAAATACAGGTTAATTGCGTAAGCGCTAGATACAGTCCCCCTGCTATAGTGCCGCCAACCCTGGCTGGTTTGCCTAGTGCTGGTAAAGTGAAAATCGGGGGAACCCCACGCAAAATATTTCCCCGATTTTCACGGGACCAGCACTAGTCAGGCAGCACTAGGGTTAAGCATAAATAGCGGGGGGACCTCACGCTTTTTTTTTTTTCAACTTTTATCTGTTCTTTACCATTTTAACACTGCCAGGGCAGTATAACAGTGATGTGTTTGTACAACACGCTGCTATCATGCAGTGTGTTGTATCTGGTGTGTTTTGAAGCAAACTCTCCTGAGTTTGCTAACTCGCAGCTTGATACATTTGAGAGCTGTATAGCTGCAGTGGCAAACAGTCGGGAGTTTGATCACTGGCGATTTTGCAAACAGCGATTTTGACAGAAGCACAACTCTGGCGATTTTGCATGAAATCTCAGCTTCATACATCGGCGAGTTTCAACTCTCCTGAGAAAATCGATGGAGTTGCAAACTCGCAGCTTGATACATTTACCCCCTAGTGTGGAGGGGGAGACTGACAGGAGAGACAGAGTGAAAAGAAAGGACGAGGGGATTAGAACTCTGAACAGGAGTAAGTAGGAGCAGATGAAGAATGTGGGTGAGATAATGTACAGCTAGTGAAGAAGGATTGTGAAGAGGGGAAGAGAGGGGCAGGGGAGAGGTTAGACAGAGGAAGTGTAGGCTTCCCTAAACAGATGTGTTTTAAGGAAGCGTTTTAAGATTTGTAGGCTAGGGGACAGCCTGATAGAACAAGGGAGATCATTCCAGAGAGGGTAGCACTGGAGAAATCTTGAATGCAGGAGTGAGATGTGGTGACCAAATGGGATATGAGTTAGCAGTTGGCTGACCATAGAGGGCGAGATGGAGAATGAATGGAGATGAGGTTGAAGAGGTAAGGAGCAGTGGAGTTAAAGAGGGTTTTAAAAGAGAGGGCGAGGAGTTTGAAGAGGATTCTGTAGCGAAGGGGAAGCAAGTGCAGAGCTTTACAGAGTAGGGGAGACAGATGAAGCGAGAGAGGAAGATTAGTCATGCTGCAGCATTGAGAATGGACTGAAGAGGAGTGAGATGGGTGCAGGAGAGGCCAGTAAGGAGGAGATTGCAGTAATCAGGCGGGGGGGGGGGAGATGATTAGAGAGTGGATGAGAGTTTTGGTGGCATCAATGGAGAGGATGCGTCTGATCCAGGCTATATTGCGGAGATGAAAGCGACAGAATTGGGTAAGGGATTGTATGTGGGTGGTGAGTGAAAGAGAGGAGTAGAGAGTGACATCCAGGCATTGACCTTGGGGATGAGAGGCGATGTTAGTAGTACCAATAGTGATAGAGAGGATAGGAGAGGAGGAGTCTCTTGAGGGAGGGAAGACTATAAGTTCAGATTTGGTCACATTAAGTATGAGGGGGAAATGGTAGAAATCCAGCAGGACACCTTAGTGAGGAGGGAAGGGGAGAGGACAGGAGAAAAGAGGTAGATTTGGGTGTTATGGTCATAGAGGTGGTACTGGAGGTCAAAGGAACTAATAAGATCACCCAGTGAAGAGGTGTACAAAGAAAAGAGCAGAGGGCCAAGGACAGAGCCAAGGGACTCCAACAGGAAGTGGGGAATATTGGGAGGAGGAGGAGCCAGAGGTAGAGACACAGAAGGAGAGGTTGGAGAGATAGGAGGTGAGCCAAGAGACCAGTGTCAGAAAAGGCAATGGAGATAAGGGTGTGCAGCAAGAGAGGGTGATCAACTGTATTGAAGGCTGCAGATAGGTTCAAGAGGATGGGAAGGGAGTTAGTGATTTTAGCTAGGGCAGTTTCTGTGGAGTGGAAGTTGCAAAAACCAGACTTGAGAGAATCGAAGAGGGAGTTGTCGGAGAGGTAGTTAGTGAGACAGCTGTAGACTAGCTGTTCAAGCAATTTAGAGGCGAAAGAGAGGACAGAGATGGGTCGGTAAATGGACATGATGGTGGGATCAAGATTATTTATATTTTAGAATAGGTGAGTCTAGAGCATCTCTGAATGAAGAGGGGAAAATTCCAGAGGAGAGGGATAAGCTGAAAAGGTGGGCTAGGTTGGAGTAGGCTGTAGGTCGAGAGGGATCTGAGGAGGTGGGAGGAGATGGGTTCAAGAGGGCAGGCAGAAGGATCCGGTGAGGAAGGTAAGTGAATAGAACAGGATCATGGATGTCCAGTGAAGAGGAGAGTCTATTGCTGATGAAATTGGAGGTTGGTGAAGAAGAGAGGCAACCAGATTTAGTGTGTGTCATGATCTTACCTGTTCCCCGCTCTGCTGCGCTGTCAGCGTTGTCTGGCAGCTGTGTCCGCTCCTGCAGTTCAGCGCTGTCCTCCGATGGCGCCCCCGCACTTCCCGGTTCTCCCAGCGTCAAGTCATGTGACTCCTGGGCGGGGAAGTCAAATCTCTGTATCTACTCTGCTCTGACACGCTACCTGTGTCAGAGCAATGTGTTTCCTGTTCCTGGCTACCTTTTCTTGTGTACCTGACTCCTGTGATCCTGTTCCCTGTGTACTCCTATGTTTCCTTAGACTCTTGTGTACCAACCTGGCTGTGACCTGACTACTCTTTGGCTTTATCCCTGGCACCGCGAATTGGACTGACCATCCCGTGTACCGACTCGGCTGTGTTCTTGACAACTCTCTGGATTTCCCTCTGGCACCGTATACCTGATGACCTCCTGTGTACCGACCCGGCTGTGTTTCTACTCCTCTGGATTCATCTCCTGCTACGCACACAACTGACTCCGTGTATTACCGGTTTCCGCTCCAGACCTCCAGACCCTGGAATTCACGGTTAGTGCCTGTATTTGCATCACCTTGTCATATTGCCTGTTTGACTACCCATCACTTAGAGCCTTCTCCCTTACGTCAGTAGGCTAACCTGGGGGCCGCGACCTGCGGTTCTTCGGCAGCAAAGTCCACCCTACCTTGCGGTGGTTCTTGGTGAAGACTGGAAGGCCGTTAGACTCCGCGCCCTAGGCAAGCCTGTGTAAATACTAAGGCATCAGAACCGTAACAGTGTGGGAGTGAAAGCCCAGAGATCGGTTGCAGGAAAG
This sequence comes from Mixophyes fleayi, assembly GCF_038048845.1. NCBI lineage: Eukaryota > Metazoa > Chordata > Amphibia > Anura > Limnodynastidae > Mixophyes > Mixophyes fleayi. The sequence continues at coordinate 128,587,944 of NC_134405.1, forward strand.
GTTGCTGGAAGTGGCGAAGAAAGTGGGAGGAGGAGGGCAGGATAGGGGCAGTCAAATGAAGTGGAGTTGAGAGGGTCCCAGGGCTATCCGGTGCTTCGGCAGAGGCTGGAGCAAGAAGGTCAGCAGGAGAAGGAATACTGCATATGGAGCCAGAAAGAGTGAGATCTGGAACAGGTGAAGCGGGTCATGGCAGCGGCCAAAAATGGAGATGATGTCTGGGTCTGTACTGCGTTACCAGCAGAAAAGAGATGCAGCAGGGCAGCTTGGAGCTCACAGGAATCAATGGGGTGGTGATAGAGGATCATCGAGTCGGTGTGGGAGGTGTGGATGGAGAACTCATGGACAGACAAGGATGCGGGACTAGCCTGAATCCACGGCCGCAGTTATGGAGACATATCTATGTCAGATTTCCCAAGGCAAGACCACGGAGAGAAAGTAGGTGAACAAAGTGGTTTACCAGAAACACAGGTAGTACAAGTTCAGGATGCAATAACCGGTAAGGGAGTAATATACAGTCAAGTCCATAAATATTGGGACATCAACACAATTCTCATATTTTGGGCTCTATACACCACCACAATGGATTTGAAATGAAAATAACAAGATGTGCTTTAACTGCAGACTTTCAGCTTTAATTTGAGGGTATTTACATCCAAATCAGGTGAATGGTGTAGGAATTACAACGGTTTCTATATGTGCCTCACACTTTTTAAGATTTGAAAATCACCGCTCTGCTCCACCCCCCCCTCCTCTGTGTGAAGAAGCAGAGGAGTGTTTGGGCAGCCATGAGAGAAGAGAAGAGAGAAGAGAGAAGAAGTTTGAAGAGCCCCCTGCATCTGCTGACCAGAATTCAGGAGAAAAAAGAGTGAGTAAATACAACCTAATTATTTATTTATTTTTCTTTTTGTTGATTGTTATGTTTGTATCTTGAAAAATTCCAATAAAAATACTGGATTTAAAAAAAAAAAAGAGGGTGCCCAAAGTCCAATCTAGGAAGTAGGGAGGTTAAAAAAAAATAAAAAAAATGGGGGGGATTTTGTGTGATTATTATTTGCCACCTCATGCTCTGTATTTGATTTTCAAACCATGGTGGAGAAAATTAATTTCTACCCTGTGGTTTGAAAATCAAATATAGAGCATCAGGTGGCAAATAGTCATTTTTATACGGTCGAAAAATGACTATTTACCACCTCATGCTCTATATTTGATTGACAAACTCTGCGGGCGAAAAATGACTATTTGATTGGCACCTCATGCTGTATATTTGACTTGCAAACTATGGGGTACCATTTCTACACCATAGTTTGCAAGTGATGCAGAGGCTGGTGCTGTGGTGTGATGCAGAGGTGCAGAGGGGGGTGCAGTGGTGTGATGCAGAGGGGGGTGCAGTGGTGTGATAAAGAAACATATTTGTGATGAAGGGACATGTTAGGGCCGTCCATTGCCTTTAACAAATGCATAATTCATAGGCTTATTGTGTCATGTTTTTTGTTCTAAAATCTAACACCTGGATACCTCCCCTCTAGAAATCCTGTGTCTGCAGTGGAGTCTGTAAAGCGTTCTGCATCAAACATCACTGCATCTGGACCGCTGGAGGAGGTAAGGCTTATCTTTTTTTTATCCAACACAAAAGCACAAAGTCAAGTATGTAAGGGTCTGTGAGGCGGGTATTTGGTGTGTTCGCGCGCAGGGGGGGATTTTTACATTTTGCCTAGGGCGCCGAGAACCCTTGCACTGGCCCTGGTAGGAGCCGAGGGTGGCAGAGTGAGTGATAGAGAGGACAGGTGGGGGGAGGCAAGTCTTACAAAAACAAATATAATTGCGGATAGAGTAAATTTTGTATTTGAAGTAGGTGGAAAAGTCAAGAGCAGTGATGAAGGAGGGGTGAGGAAGGACACAGTAGAGAATGGTAGCAAAGAGGCATTGTGGTTTATTGGCTAAAGAAGAGATGAGGGATATGAAATAGGTTTGTTTGGCAAGAGAGAGGGCAAAATAGTAAGAGTGAAAGATGAATTTATCAATGGAGCAGGATTTCCTCCATTGGCGTTCAGAGGAGCGGGAGCACTTTTGGAGATGAGTAAGAGGGTAGTGCCAGGGTTGGGACTTAGATTGGCGATACAAAGGGGGCTGGCTGAGGCTGCAGTATCAAGATCAACAGAAAGTGTGTAGTTGTAAAGAGAGACAGCAGTGTTGGGGAATGGTAGGGAAGAAGTAGAAGCGAGTAAGGGTTCGAGGGAGGACGCAAAGATCAATGCTGTTGATAGGACGCAGAATTCGAGCTCCTATGGGTGAAAGATGGGAGTAAAGGGGTAAAGATAGGCTAAAGGAAAGGAGATTGTGGTCAGAGATGGGGAAGACAGAATTGGAGATGTCAGACAGATGTGAGAGCACTAGGTCCAGGGAGTGGCTGTCACAGTGTTGTGGCAGAAGTTGTCCTTTGGGAGAGGGCATAGGAGGAAATGAGAGTTAGTTTAGATGCAGGGGTAGTAATAGAAGAGTCGGTAGGGATATTAAAAATCCCCATTAATAATAGTGGGAAGATCAGAAGAAAGGAATTGGGAAAGCCAGGTGTTAAGTTATGAAGAAATTGGAAGGAAGGGCCAGGGGGGGATAGATGACAGGAACACAAAAGTGGAGAGGGGAGAAGAGGTGGATGGAGTGAACTTTAAAGGAGGCGAAGGAGAGGGAGGGTTCAGGGGGAATACTGCTGAAAGTGTAGCCAGGAGAAAGTAGGACACCTACACCACCTTCTTGGCGGTCCACAGGACAGAGAGTGTGCGAGAAGGAGAGACCACTGAGGGAGTGTGCATTGGGACAAGCAGTATCAGAGGGGAGATTCACGTTTCTGTAAGGACCAGGAGACCAAAGAAATGAGAGGAAGTTGTAATAAATTGGAATGCAAGATCTGTCTTCAACAAGCTCACTCCCGAGTGTGCAGGACAGGAGAAGGTGAGAAAGAGAAAGGATGGGAAGAAGGTTGGGTGGATTGGATGTTCAGGGGGGACAAGGTGATATGTGATGGATGGGGGAGTGACAGCGAATAGAGGAGATAGGCTTGAGCCTGTAATATGTATGGAGTAAAGATGTGGGGAGCCATTTGGGGAAGTAGGTGGAAGTGTTGAATGGAGGGTACAGGAGATGTAGTAATTAAGACTTTGCAGAGTCATGAACTAGGAGAGAGGGCCAAGGTCCAGTCCAAATCCAGTTCATACTCCGTTTCAACTCATCATACTTGTGATGGCAGGCAAAGCTTTGAATAGGCTTGAAAATACAATGATGAGCTAGAAGACTGAAACAGCTGTTGCAGGGGGGGGATGGCTGAGCAATAAGAACAGCAGGCTGATTAAACAGATTGGATGCTGCAGTGAAATAAACAGACAGATAAAACAAACTCTCTTGAGGCAAGAAAGAAATAAGTTCAGAGTTCAAAACAGAGTTCTTGAGATGTGAAGCTTGCAGCCAGGGAGAGATGGAAACATCAGAGGTAAAATATGGAGTTTCAGGTGAAAGCTGAATGTTGTCCTTGTGTGGTTGTGTTTCCTGGTAGAATGTTCCCCTCCTGTTCAAGTCTTGTGTAATTCTTACATTACATGAATTAAAAAAAGCACTTTCAGATATTCAGTTTTAACAGTGGTGCAAACATGGGATGATAATTACCATGAATTTTAAAAAGCACTTTCAGATATTAATGTTTAACACTGATGCAAGCATGAGGACTTTGTTATATTAGGACACACTTAAAGTATTTGACAATTCCTATGCAATTAAGTTGGGTCCTCCTAGGTATGTTTAGAATAATTGCTTGCTACTTATTTTTTTCAATCGCTGATGCCCCATTTGTAAACATATCTACAAATATGGATCAGTACCTTCCTAAAGCTGTTGCTTTCCACTGCTTGTTACCAATACAAAAAAAAGTCTCCTTTTAACACGCACACTTTTGTTCCTAACCAGCATTAGCTTAATAGTGAAATGCCAAAATGCGTATGATATTTTCATACCTGCCAACATGATCCATTTTACCTGGGACAGTGTCCTGATCTCATTTTTAGCACTTAGCTCCCAAGTTAATTATATTGTGCTGAGTAAAGTAATTGATGATAAAATTATGAGTTTTATTTTGATGATGGTCATCCTATTTATTGTGTTCACGATAAAAGCTGTGCTACGACAAAGCAGCCAGAAAATGAGAAAGGGCATCTAGAGATTTCAGAGCTCCATTATAAATTTGCAACGGGGCCCTCTGTGCACCATCATAAACTTATACCCACCCCAATACCTGCTATATCCACAGTCAATATTCAATAGAGTCAAACTGCATTAGTAGTCATCTGGCACATTGTTTTGAATTATTTTATACCTCCCAATTTAAGAAGACATCCAGTCAGTTAGAGCGACTGCCACTAAAAAGTGTGCAAGAAAGGGGGTAGGGACTAAAACAATACATGCACTACCATGCTCCACTGCTGTGCAGAGTGGAGGTGAACAGGTCATACCTCCAAACATTACCAGTCAGGACAGCAGAGCACTAAATCAGGAAAATTAGGAGCCATGTTATTTTTGAAATTATATAAATGTACATATATAAAATACATCATGGGCCATGTTAAATTTGAATATTTGGGCATTTTTTCCCTTTTGGAACATGCAACCTTATGCAGCTAATTCCAATGCTATTGTGGGGATTGCTATGGCTATAGTCACACCCTAAGTGGGTAGGGGGGGGGGGAATTCCTAGTAGAGGATCCTCTGGTCTGTTGTTCCTATAGGCCCTCTAAAATTCTTCAGCCGTGTCCACACCAGAAGGGCGCAGCTGTGTCTCCCAATGTGTGCACTGTATCTGAACTGAGAACCCAGAGTCACGTTTCCTGTTTACATATGACTGAGTATGAGACTGACAGCCCCAGCAACCACTTAGCAATTAGCGTTGAGCGATATAATAAAGACAGGGCAGTGAACGTCTGCCGGGAAATAATTCCCACCGCGCACTGAGTGGCATTCCGGGGCTTGTTCCGGATTCAGTGACTGGCGTCAGTGACCCTGCAGCTCGGTTACAATAAGCAGACAGGGGCTGAGATAACGGTACAGCGCTGGCACCGGGTGTTATATATCTCCACGTCACACCCAGCGCCACTGCACGCCCCTTCTCACTACCATAGGCCAAGGTGTCTGGCTTGTCTGCCTCTGATTGGCTGCTTTGTTCACCAATGCCAGAATCGTAACGTGGCACATTGCATGGGGGTTGTAGCTACATGGTATAGTCCTAGCACCAGTGACCTTTACATTGATGTTTAAGCATGTACTGAAACAACAAATATGTGATGCTATCAAAACACTGGAAAACGACGAGTACCCTCAGTAATGAATACCCCATCTGGCAATACTTTAGCCCCTCATCTGAGACTAGACAAAGCTCTTTTTTTTAGACGAGTCCACTCCCTGCTTTCCTTACATACGTGGCAATTCAATACATGTAAATTGTCAGAACCCGACACAGAAGAATGTCACCCCTATGTTTGAGGCTCAGTGGTATCGTCCCTGTCGCTGTGACGTCACATGCGCTGTGCTTCTTCTTCTCCCGCTCCTAGGCCCGTTCCCGTCTTTGATGCTGCGGCTGCTGGAGAGAAACATGAAGCTGCTGTTCGCCGCTGCCCTCATCGCGGGCTCCGTTATCTTCCTGCTCTTCCCCAGCGCCTCCGAGGCAGATGAGAAGAAGAAGGGACCCAAGGTCACAGCCAAGGTAATAAGTGGCCAATGGCAGGACATGGGTCGGATGCCTGTTACTCCTGTGTCTTAGCCATGATCCATACACGTTGCTTCAGCTACATAGTCTTTATGGTGTACTTTTAGTAGCTTGGTCTCAGAGTTCTCTTATCCTTGTAACAACTACTACACCCATAAGTTATGACAGTGGACATAATAATAAGGGTATTTGGGAACATAGACTGTAGTTATGCACACAATGTCTACTTCGTACAATTATGAGTTTAATACATGGGTCACATGAATAACACTCCTTAAATATGATTATTCTATCTAGTCTAGTAGTGATAACGGTTGGAGATCTTCCACAATCTCCCTACAGCCAACCTCTACTGGATAACTGCAGCAGAATGATGTCACACACACACACTAAGTGTTGAAATAGAAATTATTAGGGCAATAAATTTGTAAAAGCACTAAAAAAATAGTTCAGAATTGGTTCACTGCCCTCTACACAGCAAAATTTTGCACTACTCAGCCAATTCCAGCTCCAGCACCATCTGTTTAGCTGTAACAATTCTCAGCTGCAGAAGAATCTGCTAGCCATTTGTGCATGACTAGGACACTACCCACATGTCCTGAAGTTCCCCATTGTCCTGAAGTTCCCCTATTCTATAAAATCCTGCCTGTACTTAGAGGTTATAAATCAGGTAATAAAAAATGGAGACCTGATTCGGCATGTTCTACTAATTCAGGTGTATGAAGATAAAGAACTTTGTGGGGGAAATAAGTATTGAAAGTTGAACCTTTTGGTGGAAAAGTGGATCGTCCTGGGAGAATGGGACAAATGTTAGCCTGAGCTATGAGTTTTAATTGATTTCAGTGAGCACTACTTGCCATTCTTTTTCCCAAACATCCCTTACCCAGAATCCATTTCCTACTGCAGCTTGCATGGTAATGTCACAAATTGTTGCCTATGTTTAGTAAAAAGCCTGTGTACGCTTCACTGATTGTCTTCATAGAGACCATACCTATGTGAACTTTCATCTCGCCTCTATTCACCTGTCAAACAATAGAATGCATGCATGGCAGATAGACACACTTCTCGCCCAGTGCTAGAGTTTTCATGATCTCTAGGTCACTGTCTCCTTAGTAAAGCATCAGACTTGTGGTAGCACATCCTGACAACACTGCAAAGCTGTTTAAAAACATTATGAATGAACACCACAAATGCATAGTTAATTTTCCCTTGTAAATACTTGCTGTGACTTGCAGGATATCAGTGGCTGACTTATTCAGAATAACTTGAGAATCACGCAGCAGAGCAGGGTCAGACATAATTGGCCAGAGGGCATGATTTTTTGTTAAGCACATTTTTCTATGTGGAAATAAAGGTTACAAGTTAAAAAGGTGAATGAAAGCTGTTGGCGTAATATCTTAAGTTGTTTAGAAGTCCATGATCTGTTAAAGGAGACACAGGTAAGTCTCCCTGTATTTCCAGTACAATTTTGCCAGTATATCTTAGATGTAGTATTGAAGCAGACATGTGTACTATTATTAAATACAAGTCCCACTAATTCTATAGCTACAATACCACACATATGACCAGTCTTTCCTCTGCAAAGACCAGATTCCCAGATCTTTTCTCCATCCTTTTTTTTTCCCGTCTTCTCTCCTTCCTCCCTTCTTTATTTACTAACATATTCACTGTTTAATCCTTGCAAGTGTGTATTAAATTTTAAAAATATATATGTTCCTAATTTAATTATATCCTTTTACTCTGAAACTGATTGAGACATTTGTTTCAAATAATTGTGTGTACAGTTTCATCCAAAGGACAATTTTTTTTTTCTCTCTATTCTAAAAGCTTGAACTCTAACTATAAACACATATGTTTAATAGATAAACAATATAGGGTACCACACCTATAGGCACTACACAGCGAGGAAATAAATACAGTTCAATATATACTTATTGTTGCATTGTAAAGTAACAGAATGTCTATGAAGTTCAGTTCATCAAGGTATTTCCATAGAATGTTTTCATCAAGATGATCTCATTCAGTATCTGTATTCATAAAATTGGGACAAGGGAAACAAAAATCCCATAGTGCATTATCTTTCACTCCAATTTATTTACATAATAAAAAACAACAAAATCTATAAAAATGTTCACAAATCCTTAAGTAGTAGATATCAGAAAGGACCGGTGGTCTGCGTGTTGTAATAAGTCTTTAATTCTGGATCATTTTAGAGGGTGATCGCTTCTCATCAGGTGATTGGACAGCCAAAACTACAATCACCTGATGAGCGATCACCCTCTAAGGAGATCCAGAATTAAAGACTTATTACAACACGCAGACCATCGGTCCTTTCTGGTAGGCGGCCAATATCTACTACTTAAGGATTTGTGAATGTTTTTATAGATTTTGTTGTTTTTTATTATGTAAATAAATTGGAGTGAAAGATAATGCACTATGGGATTTTTGTTTTCCCCTTGTCTCTTCACATGTCCCAATTTTATGAATATGGATACTGAATGAGATCATCTTGATGAAAATATTCTATGGAAATATCTTTATGAACTGAACTTTATAGACATTCTGTTACTTTATATTGTATATTGCAACAATAAGTATATATTGAACTGTATTTATTTCCCCACTGTGTAGTGCCTATAGGTGTGGTACCCTATATTGTTTATCTATTTTGTTATGGATTGATGGGTAATATCCAGATCCACTACTGAGGCAACAAAATAAGAGTTCTCTATATCTATTTTTAATATTGCTTCTGTTATACATCTGTTTAATAAACCATTCAACACATTCACTGTAGAAGTGGCTAAGTGGAAAGAGTAATTTGATTATCATCATAGAGCTTACAATCATATTTGTGCCATTCTCCAGAGTTATTGCAGAGGAGAGTGTGCATTCTAAACAAAAGGCCAATGAGCCTCATAAATTGCTTCACTCTCCAGTTGGAGCACTCCTCGGGGTAAATAAATCAAGCTGTGGGTTTGAAAAAGTGGAGATGTTGCCTACAGCAACCAATCAGATTCTAGTTATCATTTATTTAATACATTCTACAAAGTGACAGCTAGAATCTGATTGGTTGCTATAGGCAACATATCCACTTTTTCAAACCCGCAGCTTGATAAATTTACCCCCTGGAGAGTTTACGAAGATTCCGTAAGACTGAAAACACTCTCATTTACTGCTGAGTCGGTTGTCTATATATACAGCAGTCTAATTAAAGTTTGATGTGCTGGGACTCGGGAGTTCCTAAGATTGATTGAAACAAGCAGATATCTAAATATAGAGATCCTCCTTAAGCTGGGTGCACACTACAGTAAAGTAAACGATTAACGATATACCAATGACAGAATAAATTAAAAAAAATCCCGATCAGCATACCGATTGACGTGTACACACTATACACGATTATCATCAGAAATCTGCTCTTCATCTGTCAAAATTATCGGCTGCAAGGTAGTGACAGCTCAGTTTTTAATTCATTGAGACATTCAGCCCGGTAATTGTATTGGGCAGCCTGTCTTGACACGGCACTGTGCCTAGTGCAGAACTGTAAGCTGGCCGTAAATTCAGTGTGACAGCTTTATCTCCGGCAGCTGAAGCTTAACCCCAGGAACGGATGCTGCTCTAATCTCATACTGCACTAATCTTATCCGTTCCAGCCAGCACACAGAGGGTTAAGACTACATGTGCAGGGGGAGAGAGGGGGGGAGCAGCCCGTACCATCGATATTGGTCTCTTCTCTAAAGCGAAACAGCTGCAGACAGTTGACAGAAACCGTGGACAAGGTGAATGAGACCTGTCACTCTGAGATACATTATTGGCCGATAGTCGGGTGAATTCATACACACTGCAGGATTGGAAGGTGATTGGTCGGCAAAAATTAAACAGTACGACCAACCAAACGACACGATGATCGGCACTTTGGGGCGACTTTAGATCATTGTGTAAGTATACACACTACATGATATCTGATCAAACAGTCGGATGTCAGCTGATTTGTCCAATTATTGGACAAAAACCTGTAGTGTGTACCCAGCTTTATTCTGCAAAGAACGCTCAATCCAGTATATAAAAACAACATATTCCCTTTATTACGTTTGCTCTGAACAGTAACTGATAGTGGTACAAGCATATTCAGAAACTATTCAAAATGTTATGCAACAATTTTACTTTTGAGGAGTCATAGCAGTGTTTTGTTTTTTAAATATTCAGTATGTTTCCAAATTAATAACAATTTTGACCTTGTATATAAACAAGTTTTTTGACCAATTAGAAAATGTCAACTAAATATACATTTTTGGAGGCTTCTTAATGGAATAAAACAAGAAAATAAAAAATATTAAGCTTTTAATTCAATTCAAATGTAACTAATGGCACTCTCCATAATGAAATGGAAAGAAGTCTTTTTATTCCATTGTTTTGGTGAACCATAAGACCAATCCACTATCCGATGCATGCTTAGAAATAACTTGCTATTTAAAGAAGAAATATATCCTGCTTCAGCACACTATAACCCAGTATTCCATTGTCCCCCATTGGATTCAGAGAACAGGATTTAACAAGTACAAAAATCCCATTGTTCACTCTAATGTATAGTAAATTGTAGGATGTTAATGTCAAGGATTGATGTTCTTTTGTTCTCTCACAACCTCTCCCTGCCATTTCAAACAGTACATCATCTGTGAAACTGACCTGTTTGTTTGCATGACCTTCTATGCAGGTGTTCTTTGATGTTCACATTGGAGATGAAGATGTCGGGCGTATAGTGATTGGCCTTTTTGGAAAAACTGTTCCCAAGACTGTTGAAAACTTTGTTGCCCTGGCAACTGGAGAGGTGAGTCCTGAATGACACTTGTGATGCAGTGTCTCACACTTTGCCCTGTGTGGAGGCACCTTAATCCTCTCAGTTTAAGGGAAGTTGCTAGTAAGGGAAACGTAATTTTGTTATGACCGAATTATTGCTGTTTTAAATAAAAATATTTCCATTATCCAGTTTCCCCTTCTCGGTATGTACATTACAGCACCTTTCACATTCAGAGCGCTATGCTAAGATTGTAGGTCTGATGTGTCGTCCCCCCTTCCCATTTACCCATTAATGAAAGAGCAAAAAATGTTGGTTGGTTTTGTTTGTTTTTTTTGTTTTTTTTTACAAAGCTGTATGTAGTTCTGCTGTGGGCGAAAAAACATTTTCTTGGCTAAAATTAGGGCTACATTTAAAATAATAATAATAATAATAATAATAATAATAAAAATAATTAATTAATAATAAAAAAAAACCTAAGTAAACTTTTGCATATTAAGGAGCTGATGCAGAATTGGCTGCAAAATAACTCTCCCAAAAATGGCATGGAAAACCAGCATATTTCCACCCACATAACGTGCTGTGCACATCTTCAGATTCATTGGAAGCCTATGCCCCTAGTTTGACTAAAGTGAAGGCGTACACAAGGACAGCTCTTCAGTTCTTCAGTGCGGGCGGATGTAAGTGTCAGGTAGTTTATATAGGTAAATTTGTGTTCGCTTTCTGAGCATCCAAAGAACAGTCTCACTCAAGATATGCTACACAACTAGTGTACGTCCCACTATGCATCAGCCCCGGGGGGTCATGTTTATAATTGAACATTAAATGCACCTATTTTGTTTTGTGGGGGTTGTTTTTTTTTTTTTGGGGGGGGTTTCATTGCAATGGTCATATTCTTAATATAAAATGCAGCTGTAATGTTTTTACACACATTTAAAACTTCAGTAAAGGAAATGCTGCTCAATCATAGTACATTAAATTAAAATTTTCTGCACTTGGCTTATGTTTAAAATCTAAGGCAGCCAGGTTTTGACACCTTAACAGAGCCCTAACTCTTCCCATGCCACATTCACACTCTTCCCATGCCACATTCACACTTTTTTTTTTTTTTTCATTTTGCTGTCAAACTGTTAAATTCAGCAAATGGTAATTTCTGAATGCGCAGCATGTCATGTTCAGTTTTGTATTCACGGTTGTGTTAATATTTTTTCACTTGAATTTGAGTGAATCATTTAGTCTGGCCATACAACTGTCTATTTAGCCATCTTTAAAAGAATATACCATACAGATGGTCTCGGCCTGCAATATCACAGTAGTAGTGATTTGGGTTGAACACCTTTGGACTAAAGACCTTCTTCCTTGCTGATTTCAGTTTAGTTGTTGTTTGTTTTTTTTACTTAGTCTGTTGCAAAAAGCATTAATTGCAAATATTACACATGGCATCTGAAAAAGGTGACAAATCATATCCCTACTTATCTCCTTTCAGAAAGGGTTTGGCTACAAGGGCAGCAAGTTCCACCGTGTGATAAAAGACTTCATGATCCAGGGTGGGGATTTCACAAGGGGTGATGGTACTGGAGGTCAGTCTGTTTTACTTTTATATTTTGTCTGTGTTTGGTGCATGTTTGTGTAATTGCACACTATTGCGTGGTGCGCTTAGTCTACATTTCTCATCAGTACATTGCAGGTAGTGTCAATCGTATGATTATACAACTAGACATTACTGTTTAAATACTGATGGCAAATCGCTGAAAATAGTCTGTTTCAGATAACCACTGATTGATGTATTTAGCCCTAGTGTTGGCCAAGCTTCAAAGCTGGGCATTTATAAAAAGGTATGTGGAGTTTTTTTGCATCAGAAGCACTGGAGAGACTTCAAAACTGGAACACATCCATAGGGGCATGTTCAATTGTCCGGTTTCTGCCGTAGTAAAACTATTACCAGTATTACGGTAATAGTAAGCTGGATTTCGGCTCGCAGCTCCCTGAGCCGCGAGCTGAAATCCAGCGAGAAAAGTACCGTAGTACCGGTATTTACGCTCACTATTACCGTATTGACGGTAATGGTGCGCGCACCCCAAGAATTTTGGCTATAACGCCAACAATTGAATATGCCCCATAGAATCTGTAGTGTGTGTCTGAATAAACTACCTGTATGCTGTTTTTACTCTACACTTATATTGCTATAGAATTTCCAAGTTTTACATGACCCAAATAGTGGACAGACTGAGCAGTTTTCATTCCTCATGGTCTCATTCAGCAGTTTCCAAGCACAGCAAAATACTTATGCATAACATTGCTGCCTGTCTATTTAGCAATATTATTTTTGAGAACTTCCTTTATTAGCCGCCCCCCCTGTAAAAATCTTTTCTGTAATGGTAAGTGTAGTTAGACATTTATTTCTATAGAATATAAGAAGCATGAAAATGACTTTAGAATCTCCACTTGTCAAGTAGTGTGAAGCATTCTATACCATCAGTTATTGAAAGGCTTACAGCAGCATCACACTCGTCGATAATAAATCCTATAACAAGTTTGTGTTTTATTTTATTTTTACCTCCTCTAATCCAGGCAAAAGCATCTATGGGGATAGATTCCCAGATGAGAACTTTAAACTAAAGCACTACGGCGCCCTTTGGCTGAGCATGGCTAACGCTGGCAAGGACACAAATGGCTCTCAGTTTTTTATCACCACTGTTAAGACTACTTGGCTGGATGGAAGACACGTGGTGTTTGGTAAAGTTTTGGAAGGAGAGGTAAGACATTTTGGTCATTAAATGTTTACATATTTCTGTGTGTGATAATATGAATTGACTTCAAAATCAATTATATAACTAATTATACTGGTACACTTATGAACAACCGAGACTAAATCATCCAGTTATACACATATAATTTAATGGTGCTTTTCTTTAAGCCTTACATGCCAGTAATTGTATATGTATTTTGTTCTTCCTATAATAGAAATGTAAGCTTTTTGACACCAGCAGTGGTGGGTGGTATGGTACCCACATACGTTACATTCAATCTACTCTTTGATTGAATTGTACTGACATTGTAATGTGTGAGGTGGGTGAACTGTACAATTTGATACAATATATGATTGGATTACATGAAATTGCAATCAGGACAGTTGGAAAATTTGTCCCAAAAAAGTATCCCGTTGTAGCATGTGTGCTGAAATTGCATAAGTTTACACTATTCAGTATATGGTTGATATATCTGTACCATAAAAATCTTAATGTGTTGTTTTAAAGAACACTGACTGTTACTACCACAATGCAGGGAATTTAATTCCCTCACATGGAGTGTTAGTAAATAACACTGCAAGTTGTACATGTGCTGTAACCCTTAGCAAACAATGAGACGGGCTTTTATCTGTAATTCAAATAAAAAAAAAAGGTGAAACTCGTTTTTATATGCTTTTACTCTCCATTTGCGCAATGTTTGTAAATTGACTTGTATATGAGCAAAATAGCTCAAAGAACTTTAATTCTTTTATGCTAACTTGAAGTGTACATGATTCTTTTTTTATTCTTCATTGGTGATGTAATGAGGGAGGAGCAATGTGATTTTTATGCATTGTTTGAGAGCTTAAATTGGTAGCATGCCCCCAGTTTTATGGAAAATATGTTCCATACAGTTTAAACTTGCCTCTAATGACTTTTTCCCGTTTGCCAAACCTAAACGAGTACATGCGGTAACAGTGCCAGGAGCAAAAGTGACCATAGGAATCATTGCACAATTCTCTTAAACAATGTCTTGGAAGTAATCTGTGAACAGTATTAGCTGCTTTCCACATGATGCCATTGTGACTGATAGTCAGGTTGCTGTGCTATTAAAACCTGATTGATGAAAAGGTTAACAAAGTGTTTAAAGTCTCACTTTCTTAAAATATTTTTTGCATTTCTCCATTATTTTTTTTTTCCCCCAGGATGTTGTGAGAAAAATTGAAGCCACCAAGACAGATGCACGAGACAAGCCTCTTAAAGATGTGGTAATTGTAGACTGTGGAAAGATTGACGTGGATAAGCCATTTGGCATTGCTAAAGAGTAACCAAATGGTAGTACCCACTCAGCCAGGAAACTTTCATCACTGGATAAATCGGAGCCTGAAAATCTGTTGAATCAGTTGCCTTTGTTCCATAATGACTGGCACAAAGCTCTTTACAACTTGTACGGGGCCTTCTGTGTAGCTCAGAACTGAGTTAGTGACCAAAACATGTGTCAATCCAACAGGGTTTCTTGGAACATAAAGTACATTGACTTGCACATTCCACCCACTTAACGTTTAATATGCCCAAACTGGGGGGAAAACATAAGTAATGTGTGAAAGTAATGGAAATAAACGGTTTCTATAAAACGAATGCTGAGATTTTTTTTTTATATTTTTTTCTCCTAAATATTCTCTTTTCAGTTCATGTTGACTACAATTATCACTGATCAGGCACACAACTTGTCACCAAATGGCAGGTTTTATTATTTTCAGCCATGGTTAATGTCTGCTAGAATGGAGGCTACCCATATAAATGACCTGGCTATATTGGGTTCAGCTGTTGGCCATCCATTTATTGTACACAGTTTAACATGGATCTAATTGTGGCTGGTGTGGCGGATGCTATTAGATCCAGATTAGTATGATCTAGAGCAGAGTTTCCCATCCCAGTCCTCAGGACCCCTAACAGTGCAGGTTTTCCAGGTCACAGGTGAAATAATTAGAGCACCTCTGGATTTTTCAAAAAACGTGTCTAATGAATACACCTGTGCACCAGCAGAGAGAGAGAGGTGGAAAACATGCACTGGGCTTGGGAAACACTGACCTGGGGGAGACCCCAGGCAGTCTCATCTGATTAAAAAGAGAAAAAACAAACTGGTTAAATCGTTCTCTTTTTAGGCACTACAGTTGCATCATAATGTACATAAAGAACACATATTTAGTCTTCCTATATTTGGGAGAATTAGCTGATTTGAGAGATTTTCTGGATTTCCAATAATTTTGCCAAAGTAACTAGTGGAAGCATCATGTAAAAGTATAGTGTGGCTGGATCACATAGAAGTAACTTACTGTATAAATTTTAATTGTGCAATGTACATCACTGCAAATGTACCGATTTTGTATTGGAAATGTTTCTGAGACCGTATGTCATGTTGGAGGAAATTAGTTTTTGTAACTTTTCTAAAGGAAGTCCCATGGTACTTGGACCTTTTCATCTCAGTGCATCAATATACTACTAAAGAGCATTCCAAAAGAAATAATATCCAGAGGAATAGAACATAACTAAACAGCAATTACTTACACAAAACATTAAAGTACCCCTATTAAGTAAGGGTTAAAGGAGGACTAGCTACTAGGGGCAGCACTCTACTTTCTCCAACCACCTGATAGTCGCTGCTGGAATGTACCATTGAGTAGAATGAGGAAAATACAATAAATGTTTTGTTTTTTATAATGCTTTAGACTTTACCTGATGTGGAACTTGAATCATGATCAGCTTTTTAACCCTTTGCTGGAAATTATGTAAAATCTATTTGGGGCCAGTCTGACACTACGTGGCGTAACACGTGCTCCTGCAGTGTTATCTGCAGCCTCTTTTCTGTGGTCTAAATCCTCTGAGCATCCTGCTTTCATGTAAATTGTGATTGGACACCTGATCATTCTCTTGACTGGTTTAACTATGCGATGCTGTCCCTCCTAGAGTCTAAAACCAGCCCCAGTTGCACAGTTCATCCATGAATCAGCCTAAAATGGCTGCTCCATTACTGTAGCACCTAAGATGCTGGATTTCCAGTGACAAGGTGTGTGGTTGAGGGGACATATGCCTCTATTTACATGCTCCATGAAGACATCTGCTTATGCTAGCAGTGTATACAGAGATGTGCGTCTTACTCTAGATCCCAGTGTCATCTGGAGAGGATGTTGTAGACTCGGTGTGCAGGGAAATGGTGAGTAACTGATGCTGACACAGTTTAGCTCCGACAGCACAAATTGGGGGGGCGGAAGTAAAGCTATCCCCTAATTAGGCACAACATGCAAAACATAATAGTGCATTACTATGACAGTGTAAAGGAGCTCAAAAGACGAGAAATAAAATGTATGACCCCTCCCCTCCCCTCCCCCCCCTTTCTCTCTCTCTCTCTCTCTCTGACCAGACATCAGTTTTTTTATTCAGTGCCACTGGAGTAAGTACATTTATAACTTCACTTAGCTTTTTTTATTTTATTAACTTATAATTACTAGCAGTGGACACCGCAGCAAGGAGGGAGAGCGCAGATGGCGCTTACAGCCGCATTCCCCCTCTACTTAGGCTGATCATGGGTTTCCCAACAGAAAAGTTGCTGTCACTCCAATAGTGATTGGGGATCCGGCGCTGTACCAGGACAGCATGCGGGCCGGAGCAGCAACTCCTGTCCCCCATTCACAAATGGGCTGATGTGGAGCTGCCAGCGGTCCCTGACCACAACTATGCACAACAAGCCTGGCTGAGGACAGACCTCGATGGATTCCAGGTACTATATTGAGAGGCAGTTTCACTGGCAGGGGGCTCGGATGGGCACAGCTCCTACCAGTTTTAACGATATACAGGCACCTTTTACAGATGGAAAGAGGTGCTTCTAGTGGGAGAAGACACTCCTTCCTGGGGTTCTCTCAGAGCAGCATATATTTCCTTCCTGCTCACCATCCTCGGCGGAGCCTGTTACGAGTGTCCTGGAGGGGAAAAAAACCTGCCTGTGTGCTTGTCCCCTTCTCATGTTGAGTGACCTTTGTATCCAATCCTTTCTGCATTATCTGATTGATTGTTATAGGTTTCCTGTATAGGTATAGTACTCCTCTCTATAGCAGGTACTACTTTACGCACACACATATAATACACACTTATATACTCTATAGTGGTATACAATTGGCAGTGTGGGTAAAAACTGTTAGACTGTTTTTATACCGGGTCTTGTGTTTCTCATTTCTGCACTCTAACCCTGTCAGAAAGAGGGACAAGTTCCAAGTCCAAGGGTGGTGGCACAGATAAGAAATATGAGGGCATTCTCAAATTCATTGATTTGGCTTCACGTGCATCTCTCCACCCTGTGGCGACGGGAGCGTGGGTGAGTAGAGCTTTGGAAAAGTGGGCCATTCCCCTCACTGATGGCCTTCAGCCTGGAGTGCCTAGAGCTGAATTGTTATCATTAGCTGATCACATTAAGGAGGCAGCCGAGTTTTTTGGGGAGGCGGTGCTTGACGTAGGTCACAGACTAACCCGGACCTTCTCCGTGGCGGTGGTGGTTAGATGCACACTGGTTAAGATCTCGGGAGCTGCTTACCAAATCCAAGAAGGGCATGGAGGCATTGCTGTATAATGTCTCAGCATTATTTGGTTCAGCCTTAAAAAAATTAGTTTCTCAGGTCCCTGGGGACAAAGTGCATTTCTTCCAGTGGCTGGTCCCAAAATAAAGGGTAGACTTTTTTTCCACTCATTTTGTTGGCAGATCCAGGGTCAGTACCCCAGGGTGGGGTGCAGCAAGGTAGGCAAGCTTGGCCTGGGCGATGCCCAAATCAAACAGAAAAGCAACCTACATGACTACCTCCTCCCTCTTTCCGGAAGTGCGGTGGTGAGGGCCAGTCTCCTGCCGTTCTGGGACCAGTGGTGCAGTTCTACCACAGATGTCTGGGTAAAAAGGAGTAGTTCAGAGCGCATACATCATATCTCTTGGGGATGCCTCCGCAGTGTTTCACGGTTACTCCTTTCCTGGAAGAGCCAGTAGGGTGGCCTTTCAACAAGCCATTCACTCCCTGTTGGGGTCAGAGATAATTGTACCGGTTCCCAAGGCACAATGGGGGGGTGTGAGAGTTTTACTCACACCTCTTTCTCATGCAAAAACCAGACTTATCATACCGTCCCATTCTAAATCTAAAGTCGATCAATGCTCACTTGAGGGTCCCAAGCTTCCGCATGGAGTCCATCCTTTCTCATCAATGCAATGGCGTCAAACAAGTTTTTGGCATCCTTGCACAGCAAAGACGCTTGCCTTCATAAACCCATATGACAGAGACACCACAACCTGCTCAGGTTTGCGGTGGACCAGTCCATTTTCAGTTCAGAGCGCTGCCCTGTGGCCTGGCAGCGGCTTCAAGGGTGTTCTTAAAAGTCAGGGCAGTACTCATACATCAACAGGGGGTAACGGTCCTGCTGTATCTAGACGACCTCCTGATCAAGGCAAATTCAGCCTCTCTGATTCGGTCCCATCTGCATCTGACTGCAGAGACTTTGCCGTCTCATGGCTGGATCATAAACTTCAATAAGTCCAGCCTCATAACCACTCAAAGCATGGTTTTATTTTGGTCTCTTGTTCAACACCAGTTGCCAGGGGGTCTTCTTGCCCCCATAAAATATCTGGATCATTCAACAACAGGTGAAATCTCTGTTGTCCACAAGCGTGTGTCCATCCATTAGTGCATGAAGCTGATGGGTGTCATGTTTCAAAGCAGTGCAATTTGCATGATTCCACTCCTACCTCTTCCAACACGAGATCATCTTAATATGCAACAGGTGGAAGCCCAGCTCTTCCATATGTCACCAACAACGTGCATGTCATAATTGTGATGGACCTGGGCAGGTAATCTCAATCTGGGAAGACACAGCGGTGACATACATCAACCAACAAGGGGCACCAGAGTCCCCTAGCAATGACGGAGGTTGCCAAAATCATGGTGTGGGGGCGGAACAGTAGGGTTCCTGCAATTTCTGCGGTCTTCATACCAGGGACGGACAACTGGGAAGCAGATTTCCTGAGTCGGCATGCCATTTACTTGGGAAAGTGGTCCCGCCCTCTGATGTTCGTCCAGATTATGTGAAGGTGGGGACACAGGATCCTCAAGTGTATCTAGTGGATGCCATGACTGTTCCTTGGATGTTCCGGTTGGTTTACCTTTTTCCCCCAATCCTGATGTTGCCCCAGGTATTGAAGAAGATCAGGCACGAAGGAGTCACGGTCATTCGTCTGGCACCTGGTTGGCAAACGAGATTGTGGGACGCGGATCTTCTCGCCATGACAATGGATGCACCTTGGAAACTTCCTCTCTGAGAAAATCTGCTCAGCCAGGGTCTGTTTTTCCATTGGGACCTAGCATGGCTGGCTTTGATAGCCTGGAGGTTGAAACC
Organism: Mixophyes fleayi; assembly: GCF_038048845.1. Taxonomy (NCBI): domain Eukaryota; kingdom Metazoa; phylum Chordata; class Amphibia; order Anura; family Limnodynastidae; genus Mixophyes; species Mixophyes fleayi. Next base: position 128,607,637 of record NC_134405.1, read on the forward strand.
TTAATTCTCAGACAAAAGGGTCTCCCGGGTAGTGTTATTCAAACCATGATCAAAGCCAGAAACTAGACGTCTTCCAGATATTACCATCGGTCTGAAAGTCATACGTGGGTTTGTGCGAGCAGAGAAGAGTGCTGACCTTTTCCTTCTGTTTAGCCAGAGTGTTGGCGTTTCTTCAGGACAGTCTGGATAAGGGGTTGTATATGGCATTCCTTAAAGTACATGTGTCGGCCTTGTCAATTTATTATTAAAGGTTCTGGCTCTGCTGCCAGAGGTAAAGACCTTTCTTTAGGGGGTCCTGCATGTTCAGCCAGCCTTTGTTCCTCCGCTGGCTCCGTGGGACCTACATTTGTTTCTAACTGCATTACTGAAATTGCTGTTTGAACCACTGGAGTCTATTTTCTTCAAAGCTTCTCACTTGGAAGGTTTCTTTTTTGTTGTCAATTTCCTTGGTATGGCGTGTTTCCAAGTTGGCAGCTTTCTGCTGTCGGGCTCCCTTTTTAATCTTCCATGATGACAGAGCTGTTCTGCATACCCTGGCTTCCTTTCCACCAAAAGTTGTGTCAAAATTTCACATTAACCAGGATATTGTTATCCCAGCATTGCCTCAAGATCTCCCATCCAACAGTCAGGGTTTTCTGCTGGAGTTGGATGTGGTCAGAGCCTTACGGATCTATATGGACTGCTCACCTTCAGTTTGCAAGACAGAATGTATCCTGGTCCTGTATTATGCTTGCAAATGTGGCTGGCTAGCTCCAGAACAGACTATAGCCAGATGGATTATTGGTGCAAAGTTTCTTAGGGATCGCTGGTTCCCGAGGGCCTTACAGCTCACTCCACTAGGTCAGTTGGTGCTTTCAGGGCCTCGGTCGAGCAGTTGTCGGGCAGCTACATGGTTGTCCTTCCGTCTACACGTTCACCAAATGTTATCGTTTTCATGTCTTTGCTTCCAAATGTAACGCTCCCTAGTGGCGTTTTAGTAAATACTTGCACCTCAGTGAATACAGGAGGGGGTCAGCTAGAGGGCAAGCTAGAAGTTTATGAAAAGTTACATAAACTGGTTACCATGGCGATAACTGAGCCGAGAGAGAGAGAGAGAGAGAAAAAAAAAAAAAAAAAAAAGACACAGGAGAGGAGAGATGTAGCTGGGGACCAGGGAGAGTGGGGTGGAAGCTCCAGGATCACCCAGCATTGCCTGGAAGTCTGAGTGCGGTGACTGTGACAGGGCAAGGAATGTGTGCCCTGGATGAGGGGAAGAACTCCATGTCACTATAGAGAACCCAAGAGAGAGGGGAACACTTCGCATGGAAGAGACCCTGGAGTGAGGGTTGCTACAAGAGGCATGGTAGCTGTATTGTCAGAGCCTGAGGCTGAGAGAACACAGAGTGAAGTGTCAGAGCCCACAGGAGACATCATCCCCGCAGAGGAGGGGTGAGCTGCAGTTGAGAGTTACACAGCGTGTGTCAGAGCTGCATTGAGAAGAAGCTGCCTGCCTGTAAGCATCCATGTGAGTGCCCCTGCAGAAAGGGTGATCTGCAAGACATGTGATTTATGTTATATAACATCTGGGTAACATTAAGAACTGTGCAGGAGGAGTAATGAGATATTTGCAACCATATTCATATTGCTCATTAAGAACTGTGCTGGAGAGTGAGGAGCTGTATATATTTTTCTTTATTGCTGCAACCATTATGATTATCGTGCTGGAGGAAGAGGAGTGTAAATAAAGAGTTCAGTTTATCATAGAGATGGTCTGGCGCCCAAATTATTGTGACTTTTATTGCACTGCACCACAAAGTAACATTACCTGTGTCCCACTAACTACAAAGAAACACCTGTATGTGCAGGGACCCCGATCATTTACACCCATGCCCATCAGCGAGTCAGGGCTTGATCCTTCCCTCTGTAGTGGTTACCGCCCCATCCCGCTACTAAACGTTGATCTTAAGATATATGCAAAATTCTTGCATATAGGGTTAACTCAGTGCTTCCTAAATTAGTACACCCAGACCAAGTCGGATTCATCCCAGGTCGGCAAGCTGCGGACAATACTAGGCGGACCATAGATCTCATTCAACATATTAACGATAAGGAGCAGCACTCTCTCCACTTATCACTAGATGTCGAGAAAGCGTTTGACCGCGTTGGCTGGCCCTTCATGATGCAGGGCTTAACGGCTTTCGGTTTTCAAGACCACCTTCTCAAAAGGATATCTTGTATTACAACCCATCTGCCTTTTTCCAGGTGAATGGATGTTCCTCCCCATCTTTCACTATACGAAATGGGACTCGACAGGGGTGCCCCCTTTCCCCTCTCCTATTTGCATTGGTTATAGAAGCCCTGGCTACGAAATTCGTCTGAAGGTAACCATGCCGGTGATATTTGGGTTCAAAACACACACAAGATGGCTCTCTACGAGGACAATATTCTCCTTACACTCACTAACCCTTTAAATACGCTTCCCAATCTACTTCAAGAGCTTGACATTTTCTCTACGATTTCAAATTTAAGAATAAATACAGCCAAAACAGATATCCTAGATTTTCACATTCCTCTTAAGTTGAAACAACTCCTACGGGCATATTCAATTGGCGGAAACACCAAAAATCTGTATTAGTTATTGCAGTAATAATGCGCGTAAAAACCATTAAGGTAGTTTTCTCGCTGGATTTCAGCTCATAGCTTCCTGAGCCGCGAGCTGAAATCCAGCTTACTATTACCGTAATAATGGTAATAGTTTTAACACCGCAGGGATATTCAACAATTGAATATGCCCCCTAGAATTGCATTTCCCTTTTCACTGGAATTCCTACCACATAAGATATCTGGGTATAGCACTCACCAGAAAGGTGGAAATATCTATCAAGCTAATTACCCACCGCTCATAACCTGTATTAAAAAAGACCTGGTGTCATGGGATAAACTTATATCTTGGGTGGGATGGATCACATCACTGAAAATGAATTTGCTGCCAAGGTTGCTATACCTTTTCCACACTCTCCCTATTAGAGTCCCCCCTCAACTTTAAAAATATTACAAACCTTTATAATGAAATTCATATGGTCAAATAAGAGACCTAGGATTTATTCCCGCATTTTGCAATGCTCTCCCAAGGCAGGTGGTCTCGGCCTCTCCAATCTGCGCAACTACTACCACGCTGCATGGTTGGCCCAGTGTGTACAATGGCACTGCCCTCCCGGAACCAGGATCTGGATAGACATAAAATCAGATTTATTTGGTGGCTCCCAATCGCAGTGTCCAATTCCAGCCCGATCCCACCCAGTTCTGGCCCTCTCACTCTCAATTTGGTCTCGATGCAATAGATCAGCATCTCTTTCTCCCACTCCTTCAATTCTGATACCTTTATGGTCCAACCCCGATTTCACACCCTGACTATCTCATCCCATATATACAAAGTAGGCGGGTGAGGGCAAGCTACTATTAATCATATTACTAAGACTACAATATTCCCACAATTTTTGGACTTGATGGACCAGTGTGGTTTTGTGTTGGGACAGTTCCACCAATATCTGCAGGTTAGGCATTACCATCAAATGGTCAAAGCTCAGCTGTCATCCAGGACACCCACTGCATTTGAGAATCTTTGTCTTTCAGGTCTAGCCTCGAAAGGTCTTATTTCAACTCTGTATAATACTCTACTTCCCAATACTTTGCATGTTAAAGATCGCTTCCAAATGCAGTGGAAGACGGATTTAGGGACTGCTTTAGACCAGGAAGAATGGTCGGATATTTATGAATGGACAGCACGTTGCTCCATAAATGTCCGCTTCAAAGAAAATGCTAACGAACTGCTTCATAGATGGTACCATGTTCCTTCTAGATTACAAACTATATATCCACAGACAAGCACTGACTGCTGGAGAAACTGTGGTCAAACAGGAACCTTTATACATATTTGGTGGGACTGTCCCAGGATACATCCATTCTGGCCAGCAGTCCTTACATTAGCGTCAGCAATCCTTAATGCTCCCATACCCTCTGATCCTAAGCATATCTTGTTACCACTGCCGCTCCCAGACCTTACTAAATCTGCTCACAAACTCCTTAGACATATCATTAGTGCAGCCACATGTCAAATAGCGGCCTCTTGGAAAAGCCCCACACCGCCAACATTCCAAATGGTCTGTGGTCGGATCTGGCATACATACCAGATGGAACACATCGCCAGCATACGGAGGAGGGACTCCTCCATCTCCTTCTATAAAGTCTGGTCTCCATATTATAACCAATCACCACTTCAATACTAGCAGAAATAGGGTATGGAATGGGACCGCTAGACAAGTTTAATCCTTTCCTATCTGACACATGAATCTTCAATTCCTCATCCCTCCCCTTCCTCTTCCTCTTCCTCTTTTTCTGTCCATTATCTCCCCCCCCCCTTCTCCTTATGAAGATGTCGTTAATTTAGACTATAACGCTAGATAGTTATCTTCCAAATGCGAAAGAATTGTCAGTGTGCAACAACACTCTCACATGTGTTAATATGTATAATTTGTTACTGATATACCTCTCAAGATTCTGTAATGCTATTTCCAGTGAAAGATATTTCCAAAGTGCCGAAGAGGCACATAATAAATTAAAAAAAATTAAAATAAAAAAATATAAAGAATCTTTTCTATTTAACAATGGGTTCCGTGGGAGATGGCTGCTTCGACTGGTTATTTGTTTGTTATGGCAGATACTTGCATTCCCCTCAGTAATATTTACAGAATCTTTGAAGAGTTTCTACTTCTCCCCCCTCCCCTCATTTTTTCTCCTTTATTTCCCTTCTCTCTGTTTTGTCTTTATGTGTTATGTTCATCTCCTCACTTTTTGGGGGGGAAAAAAAAGAAGAAAAATGAAACATTATGTTTTACTCCAGTACAATTACCTATATACCCCCTAGGCCTCATCACTTAATAGGATAACACATTTCACACTAGGATGTATATTATCGCATGTAGTATCAATCTTACCAACCAGCAATTATCATGCTTTTCTACATGTGGGCTAACAGGAAGCATTATACATAAGTAAAAATAGCTCTCTCTCAGCTATCTTAATGTCTGATAAGCTCATGAATGTTTTATATATTAAATAGAAGTTTTTGTTTTTTTAGGACTTCTACACAGGAAAATTTAACTCAATCATATTGTACCAAGAGTTAAAGTTTAGGTCAATTTTAAAGCCTACAGTGTTAACAAATTGAGGGCTTTCAGGAACAAAAAAAAAAAAATGTTGTGTACAGGTCCATTCATACATGTTTTTTTCAGCTATCCAACTTAGAGCATTAACTAGCTTTAAAATTGCATAATGAACCCATAATAATAAAGTTGGTCAACTCCACCAATGGTCACATGACTGACTGCAAGGGACCAGACCCAGGCAAGAGTGTGCAGTATGTACAGTACCAAAACATGGACATTTTGTATTATCTGGTTAATGTGGAGAAGAGAGTAGAATGAACAGATTGTACCAAAATGCAAACTAATTTGAAGGCTGTTAAGTGTAAACATATTTTCACCAAGTACAGAGAGCTCAAATATCATTTACTGTAAATAGAACCATAATGCACTTTTTAATGTGGTAACAGTTTTATAATAAGCAGTCCACCCTTCTCTGTTTCGGTGCAGCCCTATTGCAATCCTCCTGAAAAAGTTCAATCTATTGAAAATGCATTCAACGCTCCCCAATTTATATCCTTAAAATGTAGTAACCTCACATTCCTCAACCAGAAACATTAAACAGACAAACATTTATTAAAGTCCTTAAAAGAAACACAAAAACAGCTTAAAAAAAATCCCCTTCTAGCTACAGTGCAATGCAATACTCTAAATTAAATATACCTTAAAAACAAAAATTACAAAAAAAAACAAACAAACAAAAACAAAAAGAGTGATCTTTATACATTGCAGGTAAATGGGAAGTTTCCTGAGGGGGTGATCCATCAATGTGGAAGAGTAGGAAACGGAAGGAGGATTAACTTAAGTCCATGGTTCACCTCCAAAAACATAGTAAAGCATCCTACGAGGCATATCCTTGTGGAAAATGTTTTCAGTGTCTGGAAGTTTGAAATGAAGACTGATCAGAATAAAATAAAAAAAAAGGCACTGGAGCAGTAGGGAAACCTCTATCATACCACTTACGGGTATCCCAATCTCTTCAGTGCATCAGGAATAACCATTTCTGGCAATCAAAGGCTCACAAATAGTCAACAAGCTGCAGTACAACCTACATGATGCTGGATTATGAGTAATTCCTCAATCTTGAGACTGAAAAGGTTAGAAGTCATAGCTGGTTCAAAGCTCAGGGTTAAGATAACAGAAATGTAATGTAGAACTTTGATTGGCTGACCTCTAAATTAGACCACGGTCATTCCTAACATTCTGGCAAATTTAACCTAAGTTTACTTGGCCAATTGCTATTATCATGGCAATTTGAGACTTGCTTTCTTTTATATTTACATGAATGCCTAGATTTCATTGTTGCACAAATGCATTGATAAGACTTGCACATATCTAAAGAAAAATAAACCCTAGAACCAGCTCTGATTGGTTAAAAGATTAAACAGATATATTATATTATATTATATATAAAAAAAGTAATGAATTCACAGTTTTCTTCAGCCTAGCTCAGTGTATGCTATAGATCAGGGAAACATTAGTTACCCTGCATATTAACTGAAAAACAAAATAAAGTTTTGCTTTGTAGGAAAGGTATTGTCTACAATACCATACTTAAACAGATTGAAGAATTGTGATGTTTCCTATTAAAAAGTCTAACATTGTAAGATGATCGACAGTAGGAATTCAAGCATAGAGAGGTATTCCAATAGTATTTAGTGAGTTTATCAATTTCTGTCTGAATTTCTTTTCCCATGAAGCAGCAATACTAAATACTTATCCTCAGTTTATCAATTGTGATCTGCTGTTTACATAAAGCTAAGCAGGGAGACAAGGCTTCATCATCCTAAAACCTGAGCCCAAGCCTCGCTCTGAGGTGAACGTGCAGCAGAGCAGGAGAATGTACACGTCTTACAAAAAGGTATATTTAGTTTAAAGCCAGTAGTGCAACACAGACCCCGTGAGGCATTTACCCATGCAGGAAGCAGCCCATCTACTGTGGAATGCTTTAGTCTATACTTTATTTCTAAGGAGATAGAAAAGGGTCAGACGAGAAGAAAAAAATAAAAATAAAATAAAAGGTGGGGGAATGAACTGGATTCTTAAAACAAAGTAGTCAAGTTTCTGTTCCCTAAATAGGGAGCTGAGATGCAAGCCCCAGCCATGGCTATAAAGGAGGGTGAAGGGCTGCTGCATTCAAGCAATAAGGGAGTGCAGTAACCAATATATTTAATACAAATAAATGGGAAGGGGTGGTCCCTGACAGTCCCTGTTCTGAGCCACAGGCACGCCCTTTCTCTTAGGACTCTTGGCTCTGAGAGATCGGCATTATTGCACCTTGCTCTAGAACCATTTGTGAGCCGGCCTTCCATTATAGCCGACGACATTCGATTTTCTGGTGTTTGGTTTCCTTTGAGATTTACACCATGTAGAGCCTACATCCTCTCCCCCAAAGCCCTGGAGTCATTGACACAGCGACAATGTAGATGCCATTCTCAGCTTCCTCCCCCAGAGGATTATGGGAGTTCACTTGTGGTGTCTTTGAGAGTGGTTCTTCCTTTTTCTTTTAAAAAAACAGCAGCACCTGCCGAAGAGAGAAATAGAAGGGGTCAGAGACTGAAATTGAACTTGAAGTCTTCAGTGAACTAGTTATCTTTTCTTTCAACATTCACTGTTGCTAACTGTCTGCACTGGAGGTGTTCATGTTTGCGTAGCAGAAGAACTAAACTATACCAGAATTTATAAATAGAAGTGTATTCCTGAAAATCACACTTATGTATTCAAACATTATGCTATAGGAGGACATAACTTTTCTAGGTATAACATTTCTTGTGGACACATGCTTTTCTGTCTGGCAACCCTGCAAAGGTTAAAAGTCTTCTAACCTGACTGCAGCCCTTCTAAACCAAAAAACAAATGAATACTGAATGCACCATGTAAGACAGTGTAGGAATGAGGAGGATCAAGAAATACACCAGTGTGTTGCATGCAGACAATATACAGGGACAGTGGAAAAGAGTAGACAACTTGACCAGACAAATTGGGAATTTGGGTGAAAAGTGTATAACCCCAGTCACTATGAGCTCTTCTCACACCCATTGCAAACATAGCTAAGTGGTCTCCCTCAACCCTATGACATCTATGTACCATACAACCCTCAATGCGTCTAATGTTCAGATGCACTGGAGACATGAAGTTATTACAAAAACCGTGCTCATCAGGAAGCTTCACTGTTGTAAGGAAATGAGGAGATGCAAATATGTTAAAGGATAGATATAGGTTTCTTGCTGAGAAAAACAAGGGTATCTGCAGGTGTTACACGTGTTTGATAATACCAAGCTATAACTTTTGAGGAGGGGGGGGAGGGGGGGAAATCACACCGCTCTATCACATGTAGATGCTGATCCATGGATTCTGCAGGGCAGGGCAAAGCCTCAGGCCCTTTTCTTCAACCTAAAAATTATGAAATTAACCTGTAGTAAACAGAACACTAATAGTCCAAAGAATACAATTATTTATCCCCATGGTATTCATTTCAATAGCCTGTTTATTTCAACAGGATATCTGTAGGCACAAAATCCCATTAACATAATGAACTACAGAAACAAATATCACCCTTTACTTGCAAGGGACCTGAATATCAACAGTGTGCAAAAGCTCAAACTGGCCTTAACCACCTACCTGTTGACATCATACTAAGCAGCAAACAGTACTTCCACCACCAAGGTATACTCCCATCTCTCTATATTCAGTACAGAATTATCCACTGTGAGATCAGCATTGAAGCAACCTTTCAGAATAGGCTAGATACACCCCACGCAAGACCGTAGGCATCACTGCCAAAAAGCATGCAGTGGTCGCATGAAAGGGTTTCCAATTACACTTATTTTAATAAAACAAAAAACAACTATTTATAAACTATGTGAGCAGAAGATGACCATAGATATTCAATGGAAATCCAGCACTCTAGACTCAAATTCACCTTCCTTCCTTGTTCACTACAGTGAACCTTGGCAGGCAGCCATGACAAAGTTTTATTTTTATTGCAACAATGCTGCATTATTCTGCTAAACAGTTAACTCTCAGTGTTGCAGATAAACTGAGGAGTTAGAATGTTTTTCCAAAAACAACAGAGCTGGAAATTGAATAAAAATGTCTGTAGATTTTATCTGGGGACTATGATTATGATGCAACGTCCACATAGACTTTCCTGTTTGCATATCTGAAGCACTTGATAAAATTACTCAGTTCATTCATTCATTGATTCTTTAGACAAAAAAATATCAATTTGCGAACATTACTCTAAATGGAAACCAAAGCCAATTTAGCATTAAGACTACACAAGACAAACGCAACCATTTCTCTTTCTTTCTATGCAGAGTTTTAGTGTTCTTTATTTCCAAACAGAGATTCTAACTCATAATGGCAACTGTCCCAAGGGAGCAACTGAAAGGCTGCAAGCTTGTTGTGTGAATGACAAAAATATCTGCCCACATTTCTCCTTGCAAATCTCTATAAATTCTCCAACTAAAGATCACATTTTAAATGCAAACTTCAGAACAGAGTACACAAAATTACATCTAAAGCAAGCGTTTTAGCTCACAGATAAACCTTCCTCTCCTTCTGAAAAGCACAACCTAGGGGGAGTTCTGGAGGGCAGGGTCTTCCAGACATGCTCACACCTACCAGCTTCAGCAGCACACTGCACTGAGGGGAGTCAGCCTCAGACAATGGACTGTTACAGGCAGAAAAGGGTTAGTCTCATCAGAAATGCAGGGGTAATTCACTTGGGCCATTTGCAATTCTGATAGTGGGTCGTGGGAAGAGGGTCTAACCTGCTAAATAAAATTTTTAAAGCACATCTCCTCTAAGCAGTATATAATTGTTAAGATATCTATGCATTTACATTTTTTTCTCCTACCATGTCCCAGACACTTGTTTGCATGACATGTGCAATGTCAAAATACACAACTGTAAGTACTGGATCAATGGAGTGTAATATCTCATAATTCAATAATTTAGGGCAGACAAAGCTATCACTATCAAATTTGGTTCTATATATACACACAATACATGTGTATTGGGAAAATACGAAAGATCCAGCCGTTTGAAGCTTGGGCAGAGGGCTGGATATACAGCGTACCTGGCCTACATGGACAGGTGTGGTTACCGTCCGAGAATGGATCTATATCCATCACAATAGCCATCTGTTGGCTCCCCGACCTGTCAAATCGGCAATGTATAGGGACATGTTAACCTTAGCCAGGAATAATGAAAGTTATTGTCGAAAGGAAGGGGAAGGTGGCAGAAACTTTTAGCCTAAGGCTTACAAATAATTAACAAAATTATTACTTTTTTGTGTTGCCTTCTTGTATTGATTAACACCATACACAATATTTTTAATTTTAATGCTACATCTGCGCTGAATCAAGCGTGCTTGAAATGCTAGGGCGATCACATACACTCACTTCCCTATTCACTGTAACAGTTCCTGGCAAGTAGCCACAACTAGTATTTCATGCTGCTGACACACAAAACACATGTACAAGTCAGTTGTAAACATTACTGTTTATAATCACCTTAATTGGGTGATGATACTAATTAAAAACAAAACCTACACACCACATCTCACTAGTTGCGATGTATATGTAGTGTGTGATTATGGTCAGTATTGTCCTGGTCACAGAACTGGATCTCCTGTCCAGGCAGGAATGCTGTGTGCTGTGGTTGGGGATACAGGAACTGAATAAAATGACAGCAATGGCTATGGGTGCCTGTGGTCTTTAGTACTGGCATTTGCAGGGCTAGCTAGTCATTGCTGTGCCAATTAAATAAAGAGCACAGCCAGCAAGTGGTTCGTGGGATGCAGTACCCCATACCGGCCTGTAGATATCCCTATTACAAATGACGTCTGCAGAAAGACAACAGTTTTGTTTCTCCATAGAAATCAATAAAATAATTGATATAATGTAAGAGTCGGGATGTTTGCATATACTGCTTGTGCTTTTTTCTGAGTCAGGGCGGAGGCATCATTTATGCTCCTTGCAAGGGTGCTGCCTTCCTACTTCTACATGTCCCTTCCCTCACAACTAAAATTCAGAGAGCTGCCAGGAGTGAACACATAGCAACTCTGTATTATATGCAAATCTTCTGTTTGTTCAGAGATTATTTTTAATCACATGGTTAAGAAACTATGTAAAGATGATTTTGTGCGCTTTAAATCTAATTTAAATTTAGATAAGCTGACAATAAAATAAGTTATAATATAGATGCTGATAATTGAATGATTACTCACATAGAATTTTTTTTGTTTGTGCCGTGGCGCAACCTGGGTAGAGATAAGGGGAAAAAAAGAGAGAAAAAGAGAGAAAAAGAGAGGAGGGGGGGGGGGGGGGGGGATGGGGAGAAAAAAAAAAAAAAAGGAAGAGAGGGGGGGGGGGGGGGCAGGGGTGGTGTGTGGAGAACACAGTACTGGTGTGGTACCAACAATATACTCCTTGGGCTTAGTGTAGGTTATAGCTCTTTTGCTGGTGTGGGTCTATAGCTCTTTGCCCTGTTTACAGCCCTAATTGCACTGTATATTGTGGTGGTTAGGTACCTCCTGTGAGGGATGCGTCTAATGGTCTGTGGGGGGGTTGTTTTTCCAGGGGTAGAGGCGAGTGTTCAGAGAGCCGTTTTGCGGGGGTGTGTAGGGGGGTCCTTAGACTTCGTCAGGGATCCCTGACGAAGTCTAAGGACGAAACGCGTTGGACCCCCTACACACCCCGCAAAACGACTCTCTGAACACTCACCTCTACCCCTGGAAAAACAACTCGCACAATCCTCCAGGATCGAAGTGTGAAGCAGAAAACCGAAGAAACAACTCAGCCCACAGTGGAAGGCAGAGTGCGCTCCACCAAAACCGGAAGTCCGGCGCAAGCGCTTTCAGGTGAACAAGCAACACCAGTTCGACTACAGTAACGCTACTGCTCGGGATACGCTACAAAACCTCCTGACTGCAGCGCCTAAACTACAGGACAGAGAGACTGCCTGGCGACTACCAAACTGCTCTTGTAAGAGCTTTCTGAGCAAAAGCATATCCCACCCGCACCTCACGGAACTCCCCCCCCCCCCCCCGTCCGTTTACAAAACACATATTCAACACTTGCCACATTTAACACTAGCAGAAAGCATCACAGCACACTAGTAAGAGGCTATCACAACACATACAGCCTCTTTTATTAGCTCTAGCCAACCAAGAGCTCCTTAACCCCCCCCCCCCCACAGACCATTAGACGCATCCCTCACAGGAGGTACCTAACCACCACAATATACAGTGCAATTAGGGCTGTAAACAGGGCAAAGAGCTATAGACCCACACCAGCAAAAGAGCTATAACCTACACTAAGCCCAAGGCGTATATTGTTGGTACCACACCTGTACTGTGTTCTCCACACACCACCCCTGCCCCCCTCTCTTCCTACTTTTTTTTTTTCTCTCCCCCCCCCCCCCCCCCCCCCCCTCTCTTTTTCTCTCTTTTTTTCCCCTTATCTCTCCCCAGGTTGCGCCACGGCACAAACAAAAAGACAAGCAACACGATCGGAAACCGGAACACCCGAAGTATCCGTAACGGCAGCACCAATCCCTAAGAAACTCCTGTCAAGCACAGACGTCCAAGGTAAGCTCACCAAAAAGAGCCCCTACCACCTGATCCGGACTCACATAGAAATGTTTGTACCCTTGTTTTAGTCAGCGAGAATGGCTCTACAACATAAACTGCTGTATATACGGTTCTGAGAAAAAAATGGATCTCATACTATGAAAAAATTTCTGCCCCCATTTTCAAACTTCTGCATGAGCATAAAGTCTTAAGCCATAGGCACATAGCCATTACTATTATTTCACTCTGCCCTCAGTTCCACTTTGGCAGGAAACGGACCTTTCATAGCCTCCACTGAACTCTATAGAGTAACAGAAAGCTTCGGTACAAGGGGGTAAAGAGCATGTCTGAGCAAGGGCAACCAAAGTTTGTCATTATTCTCTCAAAGCACCTGTGTGTGCAGGCACTCCTTCACTCCATAAAGATCAATGATGGCCTCTCCTCCATTCCCCTGATAGAAAACGGAAGAGAGGGGAGACTGAAATAAAGACAGCTGTGTGTACATGGCCATCGTCGTACTACAGCTCACCAGACAGGATGTCTGGTGCTTGTTACAGTGGTACAAAAGATAAAGGGCACAGTAAAAACTACCAGATTTAAACAAAGCTGTTTTGGTGCTACTAATGATTGGAGCAAAACTTGACAGTGTAGAAATAACAGTTTGCTGGTAAATTATGTGCCAAATGTGTAAGCAGGAGTAATGTGTAAATGCGTCAAAGCAACTCAACAGAAGTTACCATTAATCAACTTATATGATATAAGCTTAATCTGCCTCCCCACAAAACCTGCACAGCTGTGCCTGTCACACCAGGAAAGCAAAGCTCTTTTTATTTTGTTCCCCTAAAGATTACAGCAATGTATTCAACTATCAAATTACACTATGTATCCCAACTGCAGGACCTCTCCCATCCACCCTCAGCCTGTTTCTCAGTATCTAGGGGTTGGGTGGCCTCTCCTGCAGGAACTAAACATATACACAAGTTTATGTCATGGGCCTTTCCTAATTAGGAGGGGTCCTCTCCCTGGTGTGCGCTCCGCAGAGAGAGACTCACCACAAGTTGAGCATTTTCACGCAGCTACAGAGTGTTAGAAGACAGAGAGAGAAAGAGAGAAATATTAATACACCCAAGAGACACTAGGGACAGGATGGGGGATGGAGCCATGCAGACAACATGCCTTGCAGGACATAAGGGGTATTATTAAGGTCAAGAAAGGCTGTGGCTGTCCAGACACTTAAATGATAAATCAGCATATTTCACACACAGGAAAAACTTATGCGATAGTTAATGATTTCCAATGTGACATTATTAAAGTAAATGGGTATATCCAGCATGATTTTTTTTTCATCCCTTGATGATCCTAGTACGGCAAAAATGAAAATGTGGCATTACCAGCATGCTGAACAAATGTGGTTTCTTGGCAATTGCCTTGTGTGCAGCAATGCATACATATACATTTTGTATTTACAGGTATTAACCGTGATCACTTCATTAATGAATGCATTAACACAAGGAGCTCTAATCTAGTTAGACTTCTCTTCCAGTTCTGGAGTTTCCCTGGCAGAAATCGAACTACTACTGGCAATACCGAAGAGGTAACAAGCAAAATAAAAAACAAACATACACATTGGAGGTATTAAGTGATGGTCAATTTAACAAGATGTCAACTTTTAATATTACAAATTGCTATACAGAGTTCACAATGAAAAAAATAATCAAGAGGAGATGTAGAGGAGTGGAGTGAGAAACACCCATGTGGAAGACTCTAAACTCCTGTCTAAACTTGTGATCATAATACAACCTGGTTAGAGCCTGAAATGCTCAGACCACCATTCAAACTATATATGGCACCATTTACTTTAAAGAGGACAGGTTGACTAAATGTAGTGGCTGTGCCTAGGTGAGGACAGCTGTAGTCTGCATCCTCGTGAAGACTAAGTAATTGCATGCTGAAGGGGCTGCATTTAAGGCGGTGACTGTATACCGTAGGAGAAGTGCTGACAAAGAGGCACAATGTGGCAGACAGGAAGGTAGATGAGGCACATGGGAAAAGGTATAAATGGAGACACGTGCTGGGCAGGAGTCCAGGCAGTAAAGAAGCATGGGGCACATACTTAGCTTCCTCCACAACCTCCACCTCGGCCTGCGCTGTGATCGGTGCGTTGGAGTGACCACCTGTTTGGTCATCAGCATTCAGCTGCCCATTTGTTGAACTCATCACCTGTGTCAGACAATAATAAAACATGCATTGGTAACATGAAGAGTAAGGCATGAACCAATGTACACAACTTTGTATTTTGCAGGCTAGTAACAAGGTTAAATGGGGCTTTTTCTCTCGCTCATTTGTGTTGATAAAATGTATATGTACGCTATATAACAATGTACACACAAGTTAATTTGATCCACAGAAGGACAGACATTTGTCACTAACAGGTCATAATAAAGACTTTAAACTAAACTTTAGCATCACATTCCATGATTGCTACCAAGCCTGGTCCTACAACCACTTAGTTCTCTTATTGGTAACACATCTACTCCTCTAAATCAAAGAATAGCAGATTCTACACTAGATTAGGTGTGGTATCTCTAGGATCAATATATCATCTCACAACTGTTGGACAAATGGCTAAAGGGGAAAGCTACATCTTTTAAAAATTTAAGATATTGCCAATAAGAGCCCATGCTGAAAAAACAAGTAGTATGCCAATTTAAGGACAACCTGCACCTATAGGAATAATATTGTATAAGTTTAAATTCAGCAGTATTGTTTAAATAGCTTGCCCACCTTCAGATAGCCTGAACTGGCTTCTACATCCCTTCAAGTTCTACTATATACAGGGTGGTTCAAAAAGATGGACCCGATTTGTAATTGCTATATCTCTGCAACCATGAACTACCCATGAATGAAACTCTTACTACTAGATGGGGCATTGAGTTTTAAATGACTACCACTAGATGCCTCTCCCAGTGCACCAACAGCCACTAGCCTCAGTCGATCACAAGATGGCGACTCCGGACCAAAAGGCGTTTTGCGTTCTGCAGTTCAGCAAGACTGAATCCATAATTGCGGTGCAGCATGCATTTCAATGCCATTTTGGCATTGATCCGCCAATGCCAAAAAGCATTCGTTGTTGGTTCCGTCACTTTGAGGAAACAAGCTGTTTATGTACAGGGAAAAGCACAGGGCGACAACACACTACAGAGGAAGACGTGAGAAGAATTCAAGCAAGTTTATTTTGCATAGCTGGCCCCCAAAATCCCTAGACATTACACTTTGCAAACTTTCTTTTGGGGATGTGTCAATAAATGTGTTTTTGTGCCGCCATTAGCAAACAATCTGAATGACCTCAAAAACAAAGTCACGGCAGCGGTGAATTCAGTGTAAGACGACACAGAGGGCGTTTGGGACAAATTCAACTATCATCTTGATGTTGTCTGTACAGCAGGTGGGATGCACAAAGAGCATTTATAAAACGGTTAGTAAAAATTGTTAAATCTTTAAACAGTTTGTAACTTTTTGTGTAATTGTAACATGCTGTCATCGTGAAATATACCGCTTTAAAACTGGGTCCATCTTTTTGAAACACCATGTATATCTTCCATAGCTATATTTTGCTCTCTGCACTCAATACAACTGATACCAGAGATCAACTGTGTGTCAAATTCTAGGACAACCAACAACTGCCTGATTCACCAGATGTGCCCTCTTAGTGGTACTATATACTCTGTTTTTATATGTTTTCTTAATCATTCCTCATATCCTTGAAAAGAATTAAAGCAACATGCTGTGATACCTGCACGGATCCCCCATGCCGGTCTGATGCAAGGTGAGGTGCCAGGTATGCGGGGTGAGCCTGTCGGCCGGCCTGTAGCTCCCACGCTCCTCGGCGGTCTGGGGCGCCCGTCTGCGCAGAGGCGTTAGGAAGCATGCGATTGCGAGGAGAGGGGTATTTGGGGAAAAGGAGATCGGCCAGCCAAAGCAATGGAAACAGATCACTGTGTTAGTGAGGGTGAGTAGAAAGCCAAGCTATGGCCACATGCAGCTAGCAGAGCAAAATACTCAGTCCTCTCAATACTTAAAAAGGCAACCTATGCATTGTGCTCTCTCTCTGGTAAAGCAGTGCAAGCAAAATATATATATATACACACAAAGTAATGGAAAAGTAGTGAGACGCACTTGTTTCACAGAACTCCAAAGCATCAGTCCAAATGATATTAGCAATCAATCTAAAAAGCAACATAACCACTCTCAGATATCAACCAACTAAAAGCCCTTAGCAGGAGACTGAATGATAAATGTACATATTTCAATAAATTTCAAGAAATAGGATTAATGACCTGCTCATCTTTTTTTTTAAAAAAATGTTTAGTATATTATTAGCAATGGTTGAGAAAGAGAAGGCTTTATTCTTATCAGTCCTTGACATGCTTTAAAGTTTGAGTAAATTCACTACAGGCTAGTTTGAAACGAAGGAATTAAAGCAAATCACGCTCCGGTTCCTCAGTGTAGAATTGGTGGGGTTCCAGAAGGCCAGCTTCAATCTGAAGATGCTCCCCCTCACAACAAATAGTGTATTACATACACACATACAAAAAAATGAAATAAAAAGATATAGATATTCAATAAACGCAATCACATGTATCCATGTATTGTAACCTCAACCCAACTACATCTAATATTCAATGAGATATGCATTTACAAATAGCACAAAACCAAATTAACTTGCTATAGCACAGATCAAAAACAAAGTGTTAGTTGGATCAAAAATATATAGTAGTAACAAAACGCATTAAGGGGCAGATTCAATTGGCCGCAATGTTCCCGAGATCTGTTTATATGGTAAAAGGTAACACTTACATTTGCTTGTACCTCTATAGGGTGCGAGCAAAAGTGAGCGGTACGTTCGTTAAAAAAAACCCACCACGTAGTGTCTCAGCCATTGTAGACCGTCGCAGAATAAATGGTGCAGTATTGGGAAATATATGTTGGATATCAAAACTGAATATTAAATGTAGATGGGTTGAGGTTACTGAGACAAAGGAATTGTCAACCAACCTGATTGCGTTATTGCTTTAATTTTTCACTCCATAGGTTTATTCCCACCACCCCATTGACAAACACTATGTTGCAATATAATTCCTAATATAAGTATGACCATTAGCCCTGAATAATTTCTTTTTCTGTATAGTCTGAAACAAAGCCTGAGCCTGTATCTTACAAAGCTAAACAGATCTGAAAGAACATGGTGTTTATAATTAACTATATTTGTACAGGCAGCATGCAGTTTCATCCCCTTGGTGAACATAGACATCCATAAACCTGCATATAAAGGCAATGCTTTATCTTGCATCACACTGAGAAAGCGCAGATGCTTAAGTCACAGGCTTGCAGTTGTGTGGGCAACAAAGGCACTGGACGAATTTCAAGTTAGTGGGTTCACACATAAGGACATAGTCATTGCATAACTGACATTCTAAGCTTAATCATTTGAGCTTTTAGCCTGTATGAGATCAACCTTGTACCTTGTATAAGCATTATTGGGTGATAATTTGTGTCTATGGGGGGGAAGGGGATGTCACCGGATGGCAGATTTATTAAAGTACAGCTTAATAGAATAATATCAGAGAATAGCACTTTATTTGATATTTTTTTTTTTTACAATATCACTGCCAGTAATTAAGAACAGAAAATTCAATACTCAGGCTAGATGCTGGGCTCAATTAAGTGTAATGTGTGCAGACCTGGAAATATTGTTGGTAAATAAAAAGTAAGTAGTCCTCACTCAACTGACCCTCACTCCAGACAATGTATCATAACCCTTGCTCAGTTGGGAGCAAAGTAATGGAGTAGGGGGGCTCCCAGAGTGACAGAGGTGGGTCTGCACCATACTGTTACTTCTTGTTATATCAAACATTTTATTCAACTTCCTGTCCCACAGTGACTCTGCCAGGATCCTTTTGCATAAAGTAGCCTTACACACAGCAAGCCAAAATCAAAGTAAACAAGGATTAAAAACTTAAACGTGCAATGTCAAGTGCATAAGGTTCCACCTTTGACTTTGCCTTAAAATATTTGAATTCATTGTATTAGCACACTGTACAAATCATACATATATATCTTCTCAGAATGGGTGCCAGAATAAGGGCTTCAGTAATGCAACAATTTTATAATTTATACTTTAAAAACAGGCAACTAATTTTTTATGCATAAATGAATGAGAAACCCTACAACACAAATCCATGCATATGTTACAGCCAGACCCGTATTTAGGGTGGTGCGGGCGGTGCTGTCGCCCAGGGCGCAGCAGCCGCCCTCTACCTTCCCCTCTGTGGCACATAGTAAAAATAAATAAAATAAATAAATAAAAAATAATAAAAAAAAAAAGATTGGGACCCCCTCCACCGACTCGCGGCACCAACACCCCAACCCCCGCGCAGGGGTGCCGCGAGAAGGGGAGAGGCTAGGGTGGTGGCTGGTCTCCTCCCTCCTCTGTGTGGCCTGCTCTGTGTCACATGGGACGTGCACCACATGACAGGTGCCGTCCCATGCGTGAAGTGGATGAAGACTGCACAGCTCGTGGATGCAAAAAGGTAAGTTTGGGGGGGGGGGGGGGGGGATTGTAATATATTGCGTGCGAGGGCCCACTGTGCGTGTGTATGATGTGTTATGTGAGGGCCCACTGTGCGTGTGTATGATGTGTTATGTGAGGGCCCACTGTGCGTGTGTATGATGTGTTATGTGAGGGCCCACTGTGCGTGTGTATGATGTGTTATGTGAGGGCCCACTGTGCGTGTGTATGATGTGTTATGTGAGGGGCCACTGTGTGTGTGTATTATGTGTTATGTGAGGGGCCACTGTGTGTGGCATGTAGTAGAATATTCCAGAAGGTGCTTAAAATATTTCTCGGAATTTTAAAAGAAACCACCTTTTACAGAGGTGGTTTGCAAACACTCTTGCTGAAAGGACAACATGCACAGCTTATAATGCAGCTAGGAGTTCTGGGTAATGGTATGCAATTGAACCATAGTACGTCAGTTGAAATTTGCATGAAACTTCTGCTACTCATATGCAAGCTTTAGACTTGCGCAATAGATCAGTTTGCATAAGTAAATTTATTCATTGAGCACACCTTTTACTTAAAACACTTCCAACAACCTGTAAATCACATAGCCTGGGGACAGAATGGAGGGATAGATAGGTGTTCAGCTGACTGTCTGCAAGAAAAAGCTGCAGACAGAAATATACAAGTGCCAAACAGTGCACCTAGTTTAAAATGATACAGGTGGAGGACATGTGTGACAAAATAATAGCATAGATGGTGATTTAACTTGCATATTTTGTAGTGATTTAAAAGGAACTTTTTCCACAGCTAAAAGAACACTTGCAGGGAACGCTTAAAAGGCAAGGAGATCGTGTCATCTGTTCATCAAGTTAAGGCTATGGGAGGAGTGTAAGGAATTTAAATTTGTCTTTCATTTGTACAGTGTGACCGATGTTTAATAAGTCGGGTGGTGTCTAGGGACTTAGACGTTTATTTAGCATTGCAGTCACAAGAAAGTGTGTGTAATTTTGTTGTTACTTTGCTATCCTGACAATAAACGCAAAGAACCAAACAAGAAGTTGTTCATCTGTGATGTTTATCACCAAAAGGAGGGTGTCTATGTATGTATGTATGTATGTATGTATGTATGTATGTATGTATGTATGTATGTACACATATACACACACACCAAGTCAGTTCCACAAAGTGAGATATATTATATTTCTAATGAGAACAAAGATCCGCAGTACAGAGTCGTTGTGGCGACAAATCAGATTGCAGTGGTTTTATTCTGATTTAATGTCAAACTGTGTGAACTCATCATCATCATCATCATCATCATCATTTATTTATATAGCGCCACTAATTCCGCAGCGCTGTACAGAGAACTCATTCACATCAGTCCCTGCCCCATTGGAGCTTACAGTCTAAATTCCCTATTATAGACACACACTCACACACAGAGACAGACAGACAGAGAGGGAGAGACTAGGGTCAATTTTTTGATTGCAGCCAATTACCCTACCAGTATGTTTTTGGAGTGTGGGAGGAAACCGGAGCACCCGGAGGAAACCCACGCAAACACAGGGAGAACATACAAACTCCACACAGATAAGGCCATGGTCGGGAATCGAACTCATGACCCCAGTGCTGTGAGGCAGACGTGCTAACCACTAGGCCACTGTGCTGCCATAGTCAGTCAGTAATCAACTTATATAATGCCATTAATTCTGCAGTGCTGTAGAGAGAACACACTCACATCAGTCCCTTCCCTTACAGTCTAAATTGCCAGACACAGGTCAATTTTGATAGCAGCCAATTAACCTACCAGTTTGTTTTTGGAGTGCGGGAAGAAAGCCCATATCACACAGGGAGAACATACAAACTCCACACAGATAAGGCCATGGTCGGGAATCGAACTCATGACGACAGTGCTGTGAGGCAGAAGCGATAACCACTAAGCCACTGTGCTGCCCACAGTCCCCACATACAAAATGTGGGGACTGTCCTTTCCGCATGTCGGAAAGGACAGGGAGTATTTATGTTCTGGGTCCCACGATATCCGTCGTATTTACCGCGTCTTTCAAAGAACGAAATTAAGGGCGTCATGTGGCCCATGGGTGGTATGTATGTATGTATGAATCTATGTATGTAACATCAATATCTTCAAGTGGTGTGTTACAACTTTTGTAAGAGCTATTAAGCAAATAAACATCTTCACTGCCAAGATTCTCCTTTGATCCTGTGACCAACAGGTTACAGCGAACACTCTAATCCAGGCCTGTCCAACCTGCGGCCCTCCAGATGTTGTGAAACTACAAGTCCCAGCATGCCCTTCCAGCTATCAACAGGTTGTCTACTAGCAAAGCATGCTGGTGCTTGAAGTTTCACAACACCTGGAGGGCCGCAGGTTGGACAGGCCTGCTCTAATCCATCTCTTGGGCTGTCCTGCACTGAGCCCAGTAGTCCTGATGGAAAATATGTGGTCAGAAGACAAGGGGACTGAAGGAGCCTTGTGGTGGCAGCGCTATCCTCCCACAACTGGGGGCATCATGCTGGCGTGCAGGAGACACTCAGCAGGGGAGGTGCTTGTAGCTAAGCAATATCAGTGGCCATCACCAGCCGCCACAGGTGGCTTGACGATAGTGAAACCCTGTACAAGCTGGTAACAGGGTAGCAGAAAATCCTATTGTTAGTGTCACCAGCACAGGATAAGAAAGCAAATTTAGTTGGCAAGGGCAGAAAGGAAGTTAGGGTCCTCTTATTCTTGAGGCAACTTAAAACACAACCACATCATTGCGTATAGTGAAACCATCCATAATATTACTACACTATGTATCCAGGTAAATCATGTTTTAGGAGACATGTGGTCAAGGTAAAAAAAATAAATCCTCATTATTCTCAAGGCAGACTATAGTAAATAGTAACCAGTGGTAGAACACATACAGGTGTCAAATCAGTAGCTATTCTCTCACATCTTAGAAGTTTCTGCTATAAGCCAAGCCTGTTAGGTGGCTGCCATTTCCAAGATAACCTTTACAAGTTTACAGTTTGTATTTGTAAAAACAGACTTCCATTATAGAATCACACTGCTGCCACCAAGGAGGAATTGGTGTAAATTGTAATTTAACAACATGCTTTCTACAAGGTATATTTGGTCTCTAGATGGCACTAGTGTACCATTTACAAATCTTTAAACGTTAAAAGTGGCTAAAAAGCAGCACTTAGGCTGGATACACACTACAGGAAAAATTCTAATATGATACTTTTATCAATTTTACTAGTGACTAGGGAAAAAAAAGTCCCAATCACCATGCCTATTCCTGTGTACACACTATTGAAGTTGTATATGAATTACCCTTCAGATCTGTGTTCTTCATCTGTCAAACATCGGTTGAAAAGATCATGACTCTGTGGTCGTGAGTGCATACACACTGCAGAATTGGAATTATTATTATCGTTTATTTGTTAGGCGCCACAAGGTTTCCGCAGCGCCGTACATGGTACAAACAGTAGACTATACAGGGTAAGACAGTACAGAACAATAAACACAAAGTACCAGTACTTCAGAAACTCCAGGCAGGCAGATACAGTAGAGACGGAGCAGAAGAACAGGTGAGGAGACAGGAGGGAAGAGGGGGGGAAATGACATCATTCCATTGCTGAACAAGATATTTTGTTCAGTATAAAAATCTCATTCAACAATACAATGGGCTTTTGAATGATAATCGCTGCAGGGTACACACTACTGTGATATCAGGTCTACCGGTTGTTTATGGTCTGATTGGTCCAATAATCGGCTGAAAACACTGTAGTGTTTACCCAGCCTTACTTCCACTCAGACTTATACATACTTTATAAGCAGAAAAGTTCTGTATAGCATTAACAACATCTAACAGACCAGCTGCAAGGTCAGTATTTTTAACTCGTACACAATCTGGATTCTGGATGCCCAAATGATCAAAAGACCATATATTCAAAACCCATGTGATAAAGACACTCAAACCTTACTATAATGGTCCAAAATCTTGTGGTTTCTTTATATTCATTCATCTTCTAAATAAACTGGCAAACGCCATTAAAAAAAAAGGGCCAGTAAGCCAGTGGTATATATGTGCTGAATATCGTTTTGTATGGTCTCTCTGTACTTATACAACCTCTTTTGCTGGGCTCTCATGTTTACTTTTCAGCCCTGGCCCAGCTGGCATTGGTGTTACACTACTCCTCACTGACCTCAGACATATCCCATGCTACTGGGCTATGCCCCAAATGTCACTCAATAAGATTGTCAAGAGCACTCTAGAAATAAGTGAATATGGAGCAGACTAAAGAGCACCACAGACCATCAATAATTTGTTAATACTTCTATCAGAACAATACAAAAGGCAAACAAACTGTATTAGGGTCCCATTAAACTTGCCTTGCAGAACTTTGTACTAACCAAAGGCCTTTCATACCAGTGCCATTTTACCATTGGACTGATGCTTTTGGAGATTAGAAAATAATTTAGAGGAAATTATAAAGCACAAAGGGCAGGACACTCAGTATTTAATACAAAGCATATACATAAACGTGTCCAATTTACCTTAAAACTAACCAATTCATAAAAATCATTAACGCCAGGCAAAGCAACAGCGAGATGTTCCAGCTGATTACTGGTAACATAAGTGAATGATACACATGGGCAAAATGTAGCTCTTTAACAGGGAAGAAACTGACCTGGTTTCTCAGGGGCTGGGTCTGTGACGGTCGCTCTCGATGGACATGGCTGTCCCTGGTTATTGCAGAAGTCCCAGAATCTACATGGACGGATCCCACCGGGGTAGGCTGGAAAAAACATGTCTATTTATTGCACACAGCTTGGCAAAAGCATATAACAAGTTAAGGCACAAACATATTTACCACAGCACGTCAACATATCAAAGCAGGTGTATTACTGAGCAAAATATGTGAACTAAAGAAACGTATTCCTAGCTAAATCTGTCCAGCATAATTATTAAGAGATCTAATGGAACAGACATCTTTAGGGGGGACAATGCAGAAATGCTATAGATTGCTAGATTCACACATATGCACTGACCGCATATTGCTTTGATATTTCAGCTTTCTGTCCTACAGCAGCACCACTTTAGACAGTGTGTAAGACTTATGATGCAGCTACCAGTGATTTTTTGTGGAAGGGAAGAAAATACTTCAACAAACCCTCTCTGACAGCTGTATCCACCCTCACAATTATGGTTGGCACTACTCCAACAGCACTGAAAGTGAGCAGCTAACTGGGGAAGCCAGGACTTTCCCACTGATCAAAGGATAACCTGGGATGTCACAGTAAATATTTAAAGCAACACATTGCAAAATAATGAAATGTGTACCGGTCACAGAAAAAGTATTCAGTCCAGTCTTGAAGAAGTGAAATTACACTTGTTCAATGCATTACCCTTTCCCTGAACGTTGGATAAAATTTAGGTTATGAAGTTACTTCACCTTTGAAAATGTAAATTTTAGACTTTAAGGTAGAGATTCAATTCCGCATGAAGTGCCTCCGAACACCTTGCAGGAATGTTCTGGCTGGAATCTCAGCTCATTTTTTGGATGCGTGGAAATCCGATCAGAGATTCCTTCCGTAATTGCCAGCAATGTGTGCAGAGCATTGTCTGTGCACCACAACATCGGCAAAGAATCTCCCCCTAATTGTGGATGGGATTTTGCTTACAGGACAATTACCCTGGCTAGTTAAATTATTGTTCTACCAAACTACAGCTAGGTCTTAGGCCCACAATTGCCAAAACAACTTCATAATTAAGTCTCTGTATCTTTTAATATTAAATAAAAATGACAACATCTGAAATGAACACAAACTACTCACAATTGGCCTGCCAACCCAGTCGTAAACATAGTCAAAGGTGTATCCTTTTCGTTCAAACAGCTCAGAAAACAGCGTCCGTAGATAGTCGTAATCCGGTTTCTCAAAGAAATCCAACCGCCTCACATATCGCAAGTAAGTTGCCATTTCCTCTGGAGGAAAGAGAAGCAGAAAATTAAAATGTGCTTTTCCAGTTTGATATAAACATGCCAAGAACAGAGGTTAACTTTTGGCACACTGGCAACCTCACACCAGTCACATATATAAAGCCTCACACCAGTCACATATATAAAGCCTCACACCAGTCACATATATAAAGCCTCACACCAGTCACATATATAAAGCCTCACACCAGTCACATATATAAAGCCTCACACCAGTCACATATATAAAGCCTCACACCAGTCACATATATAAAGCCTCACACCAGTCACATATATAAAGCCTCACACCAGTCACATATATAAAGCCTCACACCAGTCACATATATAAAGCCTCACACCAGTCACATATATAAAGCCTCACACCAGTCACATATATAAAGCCTCACACCAGTCACATATATAAAGCCTCACACCAGTCACATATATAAAGCCTCACACCAGTCACATATATAAAGGCACACACCAGTCACATATATAAAGCCTCACACCAGTCACATATATAAAGCCTCACACCAGTCACATATATAAAGCCTCACACCAGTCACATATATAAAGCCTCACACCAGTCACATATATAAAGCCTCACACCAGTCACATATATAAAGCCTCACACCAGTCACATATATAAAGGCACACACCAGTCACATATATAAAGCCTCACACCAGTCACATATATAAAGCCTCACACCAGTCACATATATAAAGGCACACAACACAATTGGATATACTGGTAGTTCTACTACCAGTATATAAGTTATACTTTGCATAACCTAGGGGGCCATAACTGTCAAACAAGGACACAGTGTTTACACTAGCTACTCAGACCATACTGACCACTTCTGTTTTTTATAAGTAAAAAAGGAAAATGCAGACCTATTTCTCGGGTAAAATATACCAATAATAACCACTTATGCTTGGATTCATACATGGATATGTTGGCAACCTAAATGCCTAGAGCATTGCAGACTAAGGTACATCATCAACTTCATAGCTGCTGCCACTATTATTGTCCCATGGCAGATGTTAATATTTGCTTAGCTCTGTCTTATTTTACCTAGTTTTAAGTTTAGCCCAATTGGCAAAATGATATCCCTTGTGTTTCTGCAGCATCTGATACGGAGCCATGCTGTACTGTCTCCTAGCAGGAAGCCCAGTATAAGAATGCAGCCATAAGCTATTGCTGCACAATGTATTTATGAATGTAGCTGATGGGGAGTGCAGGGGCTGTATTGCTATTTAGAGTAGTTTTGGGGTAGACCTCTTGGTAAGTTCGCTCTCAATTTAAAAACACATGTATGGCCCAAAAATAGGGACTCATTGTTTAGTGTTAGGACAACCCTATTAGCAGAAGCCCCTTGACAGGGCTGGTTGCTTACCATACATCTGCAAATGTGTTTAACTGAGATTTTTCCAAGTAGAAATAACAGCTCCTTTGCTGGTTATAGCAGTGTCCTAGGGGATTGTTCTCTGTATTTGTTCCTTGCTGGATAACCCTGCTCTTTCAAGCACCTGCTATGAACCTATAAGCTGATAGAGCATCTTCCACTTCTGTACTGTAGTATTTACAAATGTGTAAAGTAGTGCTCTAAAATAACGCACACTAAGAGGACAGGAGGAGATGTATGGGAAGAGATGGGACTTGAAATTTGACAATGTCACCAGCAATTGCCTTATCCTTGTGAGGAGGCCAACCTGGCATCATCAAGTACTGTGGTGAAGTCTCTAAATTGGGGGCTATGTCTGGAGCACTGGCTGCCATATGTGTCATGACTTGGGAAGGCCCATACAGCGATACTACTGAGTGAGCTTTAAGACAAGTAGGCTGTGCTCACAGCTTGTGTTCCATCACTCCTATGTCAAGACAACAAATTCAAGGGTATATAATATTAAATTGAAAAATAACTAGTGCCCTGTTAATAAAAAGGCAAATCCAGCAAGAGCTGTATGGACACTTATAACACTGCATATAAAAAGTATTTTCACCACTTTAATCCAAGAAGGTTTTACAGCTATAGAGGAAGCACATTCAATAGGGGTCTTGGGATCTACACACTCCTCTCCAGTTTAAACAAGACACTCACAGGACCTTTTGAGGGCAATTTTCTTTTAACTAAACAAAACAGCCTAGATTGAAAGCCAAACGTTGACTTAATTGTCATTGTTGAGCCAATCAACCAGGCAAAAATCATATGAGCATCTTCCTTGGAAAGGGCAACAAAGTGTAATTACATGTACCTAAAGCTGTAATTACATGGTATGTACAAGACTAACTTCTTTCCAATTTCTGCAATAGCAAAGATCTAAAAATAAACAAAATGAAAGAACAAAACACAATTTTAGGAGTAACCTTTCACCACCAGAGACCAATGATCTCACCTGGAAAATTCTCACAGAGGACTTCTACAGGAGTGTTACGCTTTGTGTCCCCAATCTTCTGGTAGCGCTCCTTAAGAGTATCTGCCTGTGTGTTAGAAACATGTCATAAATAGATTATGATTATTAGTAAGCCGGACAGTATTATGCTGCCTCCACACAGAAATTTCATCTGTTCGGTCAGATGTTCAGATCTGTGAGCCATTTGGCCACACATCTATGGCGTAACTGCACAGATTTGGCTACACAGGCACAAGTTGATCACACACAGATGAACGTTTTTGGGTCATACCAAACAAAATGTAGTGTCTTATTGCTCAAGATTAGAGTGCAGAGCTTGACACTGCAAATTTGGTAAAAAAAAACAAAACAAAAACACAAGAAAAAACAAAAAAAACAAATGAACTGGCCAACCAAATGCCATAAAACAAAACTTGAACACCTTTAAACAAGCCTATTCCATTTGTCCAAAAATTGCACAGGAGTTAAGAAATCTAGAGCACTGAACAAGCATCTATGCATAAAACTGGGCTTCTTGGCCACATACACCCATATTTCAATTAGGACAGAGTACTGGCCCGGAATGCTACAGCATTTCTAATACACTGAAGACTTCTACATGAATAGAAGCTGGAGCAGTGCCACAGGCTGACATTTACCTAAAGCATGTGGAACCAGCTACTTTCATACTGTTGTCACGCTATCGCACCTGTCAACTGGAAAAATGTTCCATGTCACCTAAGACTGGAAAAAGAAACTAGGGGCTAGATTTACTAAGCTGCGGGTTTGAAAAAGTGGAGCTGTTGCCTATAGCAGCCAATCAGATTCTAGCTTTCATTTAGTACTTTCTGCAAAATGACAGCTAGAATCTAATTGGTTGCTATAGGCAACATCCCCACTGTTTCAAACCCGCAGCTTAGTAAATCTAGCCCTGAGGGTTGTTGCTAATGCACTATACACCCAGGTAAATAAAAGCCACAAACGCAGTAATCCTGACCAGTAAAAACTAAAATGCCACACATTGAAGGAGGCTAATAATGTAACACTAAAGTGAGGGCAGAACTATAGAGCCACTCCATTTCATTTAGGATTCAGTGTTTAAACCATTGTGTCTTCCAGAAAGTTCTACTTGGCCTGGAGTAGAAAACACACCCAACCAAATGCAAATTACTAACTGACCCAGACATTTACCTTCTAGATTCTGTTTTGTGGAATTTGCTTGACTTGCACTTCAGACAGTAAGTCACAGGGAGTAAGGGCAAAATGTGCCTACCTTGAGCCCTTGCCATGGAAGACTTCCTCTCAAGAAGTACATAAACATGTGTCCCAAGGCCTCTAGGTCATCTCTCCGGCTTTGCTCTTAAAAAACAAAGAAACGCGATACATTAACTAGTCCTCTCTAAGGAAAACATCAGAACACAATATTAATATAACATGGAGATGCAAAAACCAGTAAACAGCATGTTATTATTTTTGGACTTATCACAGTTCTATGTGGAAGACGAGCAACTCCACTCTTACAGATAATAGGTATAACCTACAGGACAATGCATATCAAGCTAATTAGACAAACTATTTCCTTGCTTACAAAAGTGTGACAAGGGAAACAAATGCAGTCAGAGCTGCTATTACCAGCAACATTATTGAGACCGAAACTGCAGCCTTTATCTAAAGTCAGTGTGTAGATATACACGTTCATGTCATAACAGTGCTCGTCAACGGATAAACATAAACAACATGCACATAAAAAAAAATCCCTAAAAACAATGCATTTCATAGATTCAACAATGTCTGCCTCAATAGAAGAGGAGATTTGCGTAGACAGGGTGTGGAGGTGAGAATGAAGTAGATAACAATACTGATAAAATTCCATTTTACACTGTAGTTGCCATAGAAATAGTGCCATTATGCAATGTGCTACAGGGCCCGTCAATAGTGTTAGCAAGAAAGTATATTAACCTTTAGTTATATAGCACTTACATATTATGCAGCGCTTTTCCAAAAGAATATTTAACCATCCCCCCCAATTACCACACAAATACACACACTAGAGTTTATATAGTGGAAAGCAAATTAACCCATTATTACATTGTGTTGGAAGAAACCAGAGCATACAAAGAAAATTCAAGCACACTTACGAACAAACATACATATGCCACACAGATAACGTCATGGTAGGAAACAGACCCATGGCCCCAGCACTGCAAAGCATGCTAACCACCGTGAACCTGTAACAGGTTTAACAATAAAGCAGAATACCAATCAAACCTTCATATTTTAGTAAGGAGCCAAGGCATATTCATAAAGAGTTTGTCACTAGTCCTACAGACACCTTTACATATTAAGAGAGAAAAAACAAACTGCACATGAGCCAGATTCATTAAAAGGAACATAAATGCAGATATGTGCTGTATTCTGCATTAATTTACACAGCGCATGGTCAGAAGATGACTATACGCCAGTGAATGCAAGAACATCCAATTCGTCTTTGAACAAAAAAAAAAACACTCCCAACGGTCTACAAATTAATTGGCAGAACAAGGTGGGGAAGTGGCGTATGCACATTCAATGTACAGTGATGGCATGCCAAGCTTGAGCGCACATAGCAATGTCCGATTCAAGCTATAAGCCTCTCTTATGTATGTATTTTTTAGTTGCATCACTTGCACCAACTTACAGGGCAGGTGTAAGTGCCCAGTGATCGAATGCATACACAGCTGTCCTCACATTGACATGTGCTTGCAATCAGGAACAATTGTAAAAGTGCAATTTATATACAGTAGATTTAACATCCCGATAAAAAGTATTTCATTTAAAAAAAAAAAATTAAAAATGCTTTTCAATAATGACTTATTAACAGTAACAATTAAATATTTTTTTTCCAGTGCATTCTGCTAGTACTTCCTATTCCATACTCCGTGCTGTATGCGCAACTTGATGTTACGCACAGCACGGAATGTCGAACAGTGTGTCTCAATACGGCAAGGACCGTATATGTAGAGCGTAGCTAGACTAAAGTATTCAACAAGAGAACTTTCTTCAGATGCGCTTCTAGTTGAATACGAACCTGTGTATGCCTGATTTTTTTTTATTTTTTTTTATAAATTAAAAAAACAACACATTTCATTCATTTTGTGCGCCATAAATGAGTCAGGCTCACAATGTTCAACAATGGCTCAGCCAAGTGCCTGTGAATGAGAGGAATCTGTCCTTTAACTCGGAGAAAAAAAACCTGTTACACCACAACAACTCTGCCATTACTTTCCATGACTGTGTACCTTGATAATCTCTTTGTTACCAAGTGACTTAAGGCAGATGGGAAATGTACAAGATCAGGTTCTTTAACTGTTTGAGGGTGGGACAAGAGTTTTAGCAGTCTGAACAAAAACAAAAAAAAACAGAAAAAAGAAAAAAAGATGCATTTTTGATCATGAAAGGGGAGAATCTAGTACAAAATGAAAGCTGTAAGCTCAATGATGGAACACATATCAAGAAAAAATGAATCCAATTAAAATAATGGGGCCTGGAATGTCTCTGATTGCAAAACCCATTAAATACTTTGATATTATGACACAGATTTATTGCCAAGTGGTGCAAGAGAGTTACATGGTTTTCATTCATTTTCCTTAAACCACTGGGCATATTCAACGTTGAAGTTTTCAAAACAGCAAGCTGTGATTTTTCATAAAAATATTTTTAATAAAACTGAAAAAAAACCATGAACTCTACATAAAAAAGAAAAAAAAACGAAACTTCTGAACTTGGATGGGGAGATTCCCAAGTGATATAGTCAGCATGTGTTTTGTTGTGTGAGTGATAAGCAATAGGATGACCAATAAAGACAAATATAGTTTGACATTAAGACATGTAATGGAAACCACAATAGACATCAGATAGCTCCAAAGCCAAATAGAGACCTATCACTGCAAATGGCTTGTACTGGAAGCCTTGACATGGCAACAATGCAGATATGGAACAGGAAGCCAAAATAAATATGGAAAGGCACAAGGTTAAGCAACACTTTTAAAAAATATATATATTTTGTTTTAAAACTTTAAGGCTCACTCTATTGTAGAAGGACAACAATGAAAATTTTTCACACCAGCAGCTTATTTCCATTACCAGACTACTCCTTACATCTACTGGCAGGGTCACTTGAAAGTAAACAGACAACTGGTAAAAGCAAAAGCACTCAGTTCTCTGTCTTCCATACTAATTAATGTGCTTATTACTTATCTCCTTTCAACTGCTCTATAAAGACTGTGCTTTCAGGACCAAACAATAAATGAGGCTAATACAATGCAGTGAACTGACTGCTAGTCAACATAAGCAAATGGATCATTCATTCATCTCCATGGTACCTGACCCCATTGAACACAGCACCACTTGTAACAATCATCCAGCATGCGTTTTCTAACAAACATGTCTACACTTAAAGTTGGTTTACAAAAGATACAAATATTCCCTACTTTTGGTAAATTAGTGCTTCTTTCACATATAAGATTAAAGCAGGTTTGAGCACTAGGCCTCACTTTTAGCTGTGCTCTGCCTGTTTATCAATCCATTCCCAAATACCACCAGAGCAGGGGGCGGAACGTGGTCAGTGTCAAGTCTTCTCTGCCCAACCCTGAAGCTGTCAGAGTTCAACAATTTCTAACACAAAAAGGTAAATTTAATAAAGACTAGTTAACATAATTAAAACACACATCCTACATGTAATGACTAAAAAACAGCTTTTAACTAGTGGTAGATTTAATCTACATAGGAGAAGACAATATGCAAGTAATTGTAGTACAATCATGGATTGTTGAGTAATTATTGCTGTAAAAATTAGCTGCAAATACAGTTTTCTAACTTGTATTTTTCTTACAGGCATGTCCCATTATAGAATGATGCTTTATCACCACTGGTAAACCATCTGCCTGCTCTATGACTCTCTGGTACAAGAGGATGGTATCTGCTTAGAAAGATTTGCTGTGAATATACACAGGCCACGCGACACAGGGAGGCTACCTCTTCAAGCTAAATTTTAAATTACAATTAACAAATAAAGATACCCTTAAAAACAGTTTTAATAAAAACACAAAAGGTGGTGGAGACGGACACCCTGGAGGGCAAGCTCTTTTCGCTGACGACATTCTCCTCACCCTCCAGCAACCGAAAACATCCCTACACAACCTATTCAACCTCCTTACAAGAAATGGCAACCTGTCTGGTAATAAAGTCAATATAACAAAATCCAAAGCCCCGCTTCTCAATCCCACCCCCCCCCCCCCCGCCGCGACTGCTCTGATCTCACCTCCCACTTCCGATGGCAAAATAAAATATTTAAAGCATCTTGGGGTTTACATTACCACCTCCTATGAGTCCCTATACCAGGAGAACTACCCAGCCCTCTTCCTCAAACTTAAAATCAGACATCTTCTCTTGGCGGCCCTTAATCATATCGTGGCTAGACAGGATTATCGGGGTAAAAATGACTATCCTTCCCCAACTCCTTTACATCTTCCAGACACTCCCTGTTAAAGAGAACTCTGTCCTTATTATAATCTATACAACGACACTTGGCTACATTTTTTTCTGGTGAGGCAGGCCTCTCAGGATCTGACTAGCGTTCCTTAAAAAAAAACAACCTACGAGCCGTGGAGGCAGGGGCTTCCCCGACCTCAAGGCTTACTACTGGGCTGCCCACCTTAGTTCAGTGGTGCCCTCATTTGTTTCTCCCGATTCTCACCCGTGGGCAGACTTAGAAGCTGTCTATCTGGTCTCTGGGTAATGCCTCCATTTCCTAGTATGACTGATTAAATGTTTTCCTACCTTGGATTTTACTGCCCAGACCTGGGAGACTTGTAAGCATTATCTTTCTGTCCCCCCCAACCCTCTGCCCATCACACCCCTGTGGCATAAACCCACCTTTCCTCCAGTTATGTCGCTGCCTTTTTCTCGGACATGGACAACAGCAGGCATCTGTTTTGCCAGAAACCTTCTAGTACAGGGAAAGCCCATCCATTTTGACATACCCTGCTCCAAGGTCCCAGACTTTCACCCGCCTCTATCAATATCTGCAGGTTAGGCATTTTCTTCAATCTCTCCTGTCGGGCAACCCACCTCATCTCACCTACCCATTTGAAACGCTCTGCCTCTCTTCCCCACTGCGGAGAGGTATGATTTCCTCCCTTTTAAAACCTCCTTCTGGAGGATATGCGGACCCCTGGAAATGCACGCGAGAGATTGGGGGAGGGACCTGGGCCCTCCCCCCAGAAGAGGACTACTGGGAAACCATCAGATTGAATGTGGTCTCTAGCTCCACATTTACATTAAAGAAAACGCATAGAAGATTTACTATAGATGGTATCTCACACCTCTCAGACTCGCAAGGATGTATCTGTCTACTTCTCCTGCTTGCTGGTGAAACTGCAGCCATTGAGGCACTCTCACATACATGGTGGTCATGTCCGGTCATATCCTCTTTCTGGGACAAGGATGCGGGTCTCTTCTCCTCCCCTTCTTCCAATGCCCTATCAAGAAGGAACCGTGGTCCTTCCTTCTCTGCTAGCCTATACAAGACCGCGATGTTCACTCAGTGAAACTAGCTTTCCATGTTTTGGCGGCTGCTAAATGTCTGATAGCCAAGTTATGGAAGCATGCAGAACCCCCCCCCCCCCAATCACGTCTCTTCTCCAAGATCATATGTCTGGTTCATTGCCAATATGGAGAAAATTACCTCCCTCCTGCGAGATAAAGACGACAAATTCCACCAAGTCTGGGATCCCTGGCTCTCTCTCTCTAGTGTTCCCACTTCATCAACCTCTAAGTAGTAGTAATCCCCTCGCATGATCCTGGGCCTATTATTTTCCCCAAGTCCCATAATACAGTTCTGACTGTCCCCTTCCCGTAGGGGTCCACACTCCTTCATGTTTACCATATCCTACAACCATACCCTCCCCCCCTTAATTTCCATAGCTTGATCTACCCCTCTTTACATAGTTACCCTGCTTACTGCAAATCACACTTTTACTACTGAAAGTGACACTGGTTGATATTTGTATCCTTAATGTTTCATTCATGTTTATTGTAACATGTGTTTATACAATAAAAATTATGAGTTAAAAAAATTAAATCTAGAAACCTAGGGGGAAAAAAACAAAAACAAAAAAAAAACCCAGAATAAGTTGTCCATAGTATTTTATGTTCTTTCTATAACAAAACCTCCATGGAGGTGATTCCAAAGACACAAATGATGTGTAGGTGCAACATTTTTTTTTCTCCTGCACATTAAATGCATTTTATAGAATAAAAAAATATTGCAAACCTTTCCCTAGGTGGGTGTTTATAGACATGTATCTGGCCGTTCCAGTCAGGCTCTTGTGTTCCCGGTAAGGTATGTGCTTTTTGGTTTCCGGGTCTATATATTCCTTAGCCAGTCCAAAGTCAATGATGTGAATGACATGCTCCTTCTTATTCCCTTGTCGACCAATTAAGAAGTTCTCTGGCTTGACGTCTCTGTAAATTAGGTTCTTGGAATGAACATATTCCATCCTTGAAATCTGCAGGTTTTAAAAAGACAAGGCAATTAAAAAGAATTCCAATTAGCTTGAAGTTTGCAGATTAGTTATAGTGTTACAATGTTTTAGAAGAGCTGGTAGCATACTTTAAAAGTCTCAATTGTGTCCTTGCATAGATTCATTTTATTACAATGCTAATCATATAGCAAATTATAGTAAACCACAAAACAGAGCAGGGAAAACAGTTCTGCAACAAGCCTTGTTGCTTAAACCACAAATCATGAGTTCTAGTTCAGCAATAAAATATATTATATTTGATATATAGTGCAACAACCAACCACCACAAGTCTAACGCACAGGCATATCAACAGATTAGCTTTAAAGGATAAACAATAATAAGTTAATGAGCACCTAGATGTGTCAATTGGACTTTATAATGGGGAAGGGCACATCATATGGAAAAGCAGTTCCTGCATTATTTCTTCAAGAACAAATCAGTGGCGTGGCGATAAAGGAACCCTACTCACCAGCTGAATTGCTATCATTAGCACAGTCTTCAAGGTGAAAGTCCGATCACACAGGTCAAACAAGTCTTCTAAACTTGGACCTAGGAGCTCGAGTACCATGGCATTGTACTTTCCACATGGACCAAAGTAGAAGACCTGGGGAAGCCCATCAGCTGTAACAAAAAAATATCAGTAAATAAGAAACAATGGAAAAAACAAGAACCAATCACTCTTATTTGTTAGACCAAAACTTATTTTTTGGTTATGAGGTATTTTGCTTCATGTCAAATGGTACTTCATTATTTTCTGTGGAAGATGGACAATAAGGTGGAAAATTAAAATGGTCTTTTCAGCCCTGGAGTATGGGCTCAAGCTAGTTTGTCTATTACCATGTAGGTAGGTGTTATAATTAGTGCGACTTACTGACAACGCACATGATAAAACAAAGCACAGTGGCTTTGTGGTTAGCACTTCTGCCTCACAGCGCTGGAGTCATGAGTTCAATTCCCGACCATGGCCTTATCTGTGTAGAGTTTGTATGTTCTCCCCATGTTTGCGTGGGTTTCCTCCGGGCGCTCCGGTTTCCTCCCACACTCCAAAATCATACTAATAGGTTAATTGGCTGCTATTAAAATTGGCCCTAGGCTGTCTCTCCCTGTCTGTCTGTGTTAGGGAATTTAGACTAAGCCCCAATGGGGCAGGGACTGATGTGAGTGAGTTCTCTGTACAGCGCTGCGGAATTAGTGGCGCCATATAAATAAATGGTGATGATGATGATGATGATAAAGTCACACAACACATCTATACGAGCACATGCTAGATTTAAAAATGCTCTAGTCCTATTAACTTCCACTGGTCATTTTGTACTATACAGGTATTTATATACCTCCTAGAATTACAAAGTGTCACTTTGAATTGTGAAAGGTGTGATATAAAATGTATCTGGTTCTAAGCTTTGAATAGGCTGGCAAATAACTGGAATACATTTATAAATGTTTAGCTATATTGTTAGGGTGCTGCTGTTCTTTTTACTTGTACATATCCACACACTCCAGCAATATTTTAATCAAAAGCCAATCAATGAAGCAGCACTATAAGTTTGTTTAAATTTTTGCTGAGGATACCCTCTGTACCTTTCATGAACACCAGAGGGCAGCATAATGTGCTGAAGATACATAATGTATGCAGAGATCAAATTATCTTCTGTTTACATTCTTTAATTAAATATGAATGACTGAATGCATTTCCATGAAGCAGTGCAATATGAACCCACCAATACCCACACTAACAAGTAGGCATACTTTCATATGTAACCATTAAAAAAAAAAACAAAAAAACACCTTCATAAAACAGAAGATATATCATAATGCACTCACTACGGCAAAATTTAAAGACATCAGAATAAGTCACCAAGGAGGTTTGTGACCGAACAAAACCTAAATAACCTCAGACCAACTCCACACAAAAAAGAACACTTTTTGGTGGCGTTTATTAAACTAGACAATAATAAGCGCTCTACCTATTGTCTCAAGTCTTCTGTCTGTTCTCATATCTTTTGCTACATTCTGCGGGCCCCTACAGTTTCACGCATACCGATTTGTGTAACCGCTTCATATATCTGTACTTTTGCTTACCTCACCTGTCCTGCATCCTACGGCCATCATTCTGTATCTCCCACTGTTCTACGACCCACTCTGCCACCTGTCCCGTTGACCCTATACCCTCACAGATCAGTTTACAGTCTCCTGTGATAAACCCAGCCTTAGCATCTGTAATCTCTCTTCCTGCTGGCAACTTCCCATCAGTATTCAAGCATGCTGTAATTAGGGCTGGATTAACCCTAGGGATAACTGGGCTACAGCCCAGGGGCCTCGGGCATCCAGAGGACCCTTGAAAGTGCTCAGCAGCATTATTGATCGGTCAGGGGCACCCTCACGGGGGAATGGAGGCCCCCTTAGCCCAGGGGCCTCCATCCCCTTAATCTGGCCCTGGCTGTAATTAATCTTATTTTGATACAAACTGAGCAAAACTCACAGATTACTGTCCCATCTCTCACCCGCCATACCACTCCGAACTTCTTGCAAGATTTAACTCACCTTACATGCTTTCCTCCCTCACACAACCTATTGGACCTGGTTTAGTCAGGCTCTGTGCCAAACACTCCAGAGACTGCACTGTTAAATCTAAAGGCCATTACTCTCTTCTAATTCTCTCGGCTGCATTTGACACTGTTCACGACTCTCCTCATACAAACGCTACATTTCCTAGGTCTTCAAGACACTGTCCTATCCTGGTTCTCATCCTATTTTTCAAATAACTTCTTTAGTGTTTGTTTCGCTGGATCCACCTCTTCTTCGCTTCCGCTATTGGATGAAATATCACAATGCTTGGTCCTCCATCTATAACATTTCTTTTGGAAAACTAAAGAGCTCCATTGGATTTCAGAATCCTCTGAGGATGGAACCCAAATCTATCTATCCTCTCCCGATCTTTCACCATTTTTGTTGGCCCGTATTGCTGCATGACTCTCTATTATTCCAACTTCATGCCCTTGCGCCACCTCAAACTCAATCTTTAAAAAACTGAGCAAATCATAAGCCCACCAGTCAACTGAAGCTGCTTACCCGCTATCTCTGTGTGGACAACATGAAGGTAAACAGTACCCCTAAAGTCATAGAGCCCCACAAAGCACATTTTCCCATTGCTATCTGGTTGCACTGAAATGCAGTAAAGTACACCCCATTACCCTTCCAGGCTATTGAGAGTTGTAGTGTTATTTGTTTACTGTATTGTACCATTACACCATGTACTGTCTTGTTATTTGTCCTCTGTATAGTCCTGTAAACCACATGTGGCGCCCAAAGGAGAGTATAATCCTAATCATCATAATAAAAAATGTGTCATTTAACCTTATGTATCAAATGCTGTTTTATCTATAGAGCATAGAATTGCGCACAGAGCACTCTTATTGCTGTGTGTCTTAATACCAACTCTTGTTCTATTTCCCTGTCTGTTCCCCATTGTAAAGCACTACAAAGTATGTATGCCGCTATATAAATGGTAATTATATTTAGAGCATGATGTCCCTCCAAATCTAGTAGGATACCAATGCCAAAACATTTTAGATGTTCACACCCCATAGCACAGACTTAAAAGTCTAGATGTAGGCTCAATCTGAGTGAAAGGCCTCCATAGCCTCTTTATATGATTTCTTGACCACACCAATCAAGATTCAGGCTTTTCAGGAGGACCTTGAAGAAAGAATTGAGCCACAATCTCCCAATTATTGAACAGAATGAAATGTACAAGTCCATCAGAAGACTAACTACATATGTTATTGTATATTAAACTTTCTACACTGTATACCAAGACTACATTTGATCTAGTCCACCATTTTTACTTTGTTGCCTCCCCTCGTTACTTCCACATAGCGAGTAAGTTGGTGACAATATCCATACTTGATGGAAGTGCCATACATTGTCCTTTCTTTTGATGAAAATAGAGTTCCTTATTCATTTTAGGCTTAAGTGCAACTTGGCTTTGGGATATTGACAAACCTATTGGTTAGGGAAAGGGTGTCAGTCTCCTACATTCTTTAAACTGCTATGTTGATGGTCTCTAGTTGACGGTCACATAACCTTGACTATCCAAGATCATTTATTAAAAAACAAAAACTTGAATACTCCATGGTTAAGTTGAGAGCAGTATGGAATTTGTGGGAGGAACAAACAATTCTCCCATACTGGATACATACAGGTGGATAGCTGTGGCTCCCTGTAAAAATGAAAAAAAGTTTAAATCCCTCCTCTCGTAGTTGTGGTATCAGGGTGGGGAGAGTTTTTGTAGATTGGGGTATTCTTTATTTTTTTTTGTGATGTTATTGAGAGAAAAACATGGAAGTTAATATTTCTTGCTTTCCAAACATACCTGTGATGCTACATGCATTACATTCCTGCTATGTTAATGAAGAATCGAAAAATTTTGAAATACTGCAATGCATTAAGAGGTCGTGTACCTGTAGTCCCAAGTTGCTTGTAAAACCGATATTCCAGATGAAGTTGAGGAGCACGAGATTTAATTGGTTCCTGCAAAAATATTTGGATTGTTTATTTAATTTGATCATATCATGTGCCCCAAAGACCACCCATTCCAATCATCAGCAACTATCCAGTGCCTATTTACACTGGCAGAGAGGATGCGTGTATGATGGCCGCTATAAGGCTGTGTGGGGGCAGTCAAGCCTTTAAATCATAACAAATAGACCCCATAAGAATAGTGCCGGATCCGTTCTATTTAACCACACACTCAGTGAGAGTTTGGCATATGTATGAGTCACTTAAGGAACGCCACCCCTACCTATAAGGGTGGCATTGAAGGAGTTAATGATGAAAAAACAAAAACACTTATCTTGTGAGTGCCATTTGCTACACCCGCCAGTATCACCGATGGACCCACAAGTCCTACACAACCTTGCTCTTTAATGTTACTGGTCAGCCTATTTTATACAAGCCGAGTATGAATGCTCACACCCCCAATAAACTTTTTAATTCATGCATCAACAGAAGAAACTTCAGTGGTATGACCACTAACACACTAGCAAACTGAAATGTAAACTCCAAAACATTTTTATTATTAGATTGTACAAAAAAAAAAATAAAAAAAAAAAAATCTGTGTTGGTATTTGCTATAATTTATTACCTACAAGAACCTCTTGCTCTTTACAAACTTGTTTTCCTTCATTTCTGCTGATAAAAGGAGAAGGAGGAAGTCCAAAGTCAGGTAAAGAAAGCAGAGTTAAGACCTCCTTGTAGAGTGTTACCAGTAAGTTGGGCTGTTTGTCAGACGTGGGTGGGGTTTCCTATATTTTGACAGCTTTATGCATTTACATATTTTATCACCATCGTTTAGCTAGAACTTACTTCATAGCTTAAAGGGCATCTTCTAAACATGCACAAATACACACACGAAAGGTCTGTTAAAAGGGTTTCACCTGACAAATTTAAAGTTCTCCCATATTCCCAACGCCCTCAAATTTACACTCAGTATTTGCACTTGCAGAGTGTGAAACCGAACACTACGCAATGATTTGCTGCATGCTCCTAAACATGGAAAGCATTAGATGGGTCTAAAGCACCACAATTCCATGCAGTTCTAATGCACATTACAGTGGAAGCTAGCTCTGACATGTGCAATGGAAACAAATCTGCAGTCCCGTTTCCATGCAGGCTGGTAGTAGAGCTATATCTGCAGAAAGCCCAAATAGGTGATCAGCCTGCCAGATATATTAAAATATATTATCATCATCAATAAGAAGAATTGAGGAAGTCAGAGGGTTGGGGTCATGGAATTTCTGTCAGGAGAATCCATTGAAGACTAATATTCAGGGACTCACTTGGAGTGGAAAAGCAATTGTTTTTGTTTGGAGGGAAAATACTGGCTGCTTTGCATGTAGCACACAAATACCAAGTAACTTTATTTTTACATCGATTTAGAATTAAACTAGGATACGACCCTCTCCGATATCTAAATCAGTCCACATGTTTTAGATCTGCCCCCAACCCCCTGCAGTACAGCATGGTTTTGCAAAATTGCACTTTCTAGATGGAGTTACATCTAACTGTAAATTAGGTCCTCTTTACGTACTTGCAGTTAAAACAGCAGAACGGTCAGCCATTTATGCGTCTGGCAGTGAACGTTGCCTGCAGGGTCTCCCTAAAGAGACTCCCCAACTACAAAAATATTTCTTTCATGACTAGACGTACTAAAGATATCAATTGTGATACGATTCTGATACTTTGGAATATAGGCTTGGAAAAATTAACAGTTTAATAAAGACTATTCACACTGCATTGAACCTTGACATCTTGAACCAGGAAGCCAGTCCTATTTTTCACACATGGTTAACAGCAAGAAAAGGAAGGAAGCATGGGTTCTGTTCAGGAAGCTGAAGACAAATGTAATCCTGTGAGAAGTGTGCACATGCAAACCTAGTAGGACGGGTGCATACTCACCAGTTTAATTGCCACATATTCATTTGTATAAAGATTCTTGCCTAGAGGGGAATTAAAACAAATTTAGGTTAGAAATTAACAATCTTGATATCAATTGATGCCCATCTTTCCATCCTTCTTAAAAGACCCTGCTGGCTCTTAAAATTTGGTGAATGAGTGGTTCATGATTTTTTTTTACCTCGCCTATTAGCTTTGTAAAAAGGGACAAGTCGCAAGTCAGTGAATTGCACCAAAAGTGTAAAATGATGGAAGAATCTAAAAGACTATACTTCAAGTAAAATTAAAAAAAAACAAAAAACAAAAAAACACACAAATCTGTTGAAAAATTTGCTCCAGAATGTAATATGTTAAAATATCTTCAAATGTTTGCCTTTCCATGCAGAAACAAAAAAAACTAAAAACAAAATGTGGGAAAAGGTAGTGCTAAAATCAGAGGAAAGTGCATTCAAATGCAGTAGGAAATGTTAAATCATGTTATTTGAGACCAGATGCAAAAATCTGTCTTGTAGCATCACAATAGTCCCACATTTAGATCATTAAATAATAGATAAGTTCATATTTTGCTCTTACAAACCAGTTATTTAGAATACCCAGGCTGCAAGTAGTACTCACGGTATTTGCACTACTACAGCACAGGCCCTTCATCAGGTCAGACCTTTGCAGGTCACAGGGAATAACAGTTAAGAGTTTATATAAACATAACAGCATTTTACCAATGATTTCACTTCTGTATATTTTCTGTGCAAGTTGTAGTATAGTGTTGGGGGAGGGGTGGGGGGACGGGAGAGGCGTGATTAGGCCCCACCCGCTATTTTAAATTCTCAGCATGGGCTCCCAGCGGCTGCACACCATGTGCTGGTCAGTGTCACTGTCAGCACAGACAGGCAGTCAGAGTATGCTGACCGGCCCCTCTGTTAAAAACACAATCAGAGTGGTCGGGCAGGGTTCTCAGACTGCCTGTCTATCTGCCGACATGTGACACTGACCTGCACATAGTATGCAGCCGCAGGGAGCATGCCCCGATCCCCCCTCCACCACCACCTGGATCCGCCACTGCCTTTTGTCAAATATCAAGTACCTCAGTTTTGTCAGCATTTAGTTTAAGCAAACATTTTGAAAACATTCATAGTACTTTGCCTTCTCAATTTTTTATTTCTGCCACTTGGGAAACCTACCTGGAGACTGAAGTGGAGACTTTCATTGTATTTGACAAACCAGTGGAAGAATTTATGGTTTATGCCAACAAGCATTAAGAGCATAGAAAATACCAAACACTTCCTGTTTTATATTCTGTGTGACATGATGTCATCCTGCCAATGTAACAAAAGTGGCTGCCTAACACTTTGTTTTCTCCCTTCTGCTAGGGGTGTAGAAGGAGACACTGTATGATGAAAGTCAAACACAACAGCTAGTCGTTACTTCAGAGCCTGCATGGTGTTGTGGAAAATCTCTATTAGTCTTCAATGTAGCAAGCAGGGGCAAACAAAGCTCTGCCCTGCTCTCTATATTGGACACCACTGTATATAGCCATAGTGATGTAACTGATGAGGACTGGTCCTATTGGATACTGAAAATAACCAGCCAGCTCTCCAGGTGGAGAGGAAAGGGGGGCAAGATCTGGTCATCAGGCTATATGTGAAAGATTCAATGGCAACAGGAATTCATACAGCTTTTTTTAACAAATACAATTTATGTCTATGTAGTGGCCTCCTGCCTCTGCTCTATCCATTGCAGGGTAGATCCAACACTGGAGCTCTAGAACTTTAATTTAAAGTCTCTGTGTTGGATTATCTCAAACTAAATGCAAGTGTTGGGACCCTGTTAAATAGAAAAAAAAATTGTGGAATCACATGGAAAGGACAGCCACCAAAGTACAGTTATAGCGGAACACTTCTTTAGGAGGTCACTGAACACACACTGCTTTATATAGTTAGATTAGAGGCAAAACATCCATCAAGTTCACCCTATTATAAACTGTTTAGGCCCCAATTAAATTAAGTCCACCATCCAACATTTGCAAATCACCCAACCTTCAGCAAGTCTGCCCACCACCTAACCCTCACATATTCCTTGTGATGAAAGTGAGCTCTCACAAGTACGGCAGCCCTCTTCACCCTTCTGGTTCTTCATGACAATGTTTGTACCTCTTACAAACTATACAGTGCTAGAATATATAAGTATCTTTAGAAAATGCTAGTTAATTCAAGTGTTGCTGATCAATACAGGGTCTGGGAGCTCACTGTTAAAACTGGCTTTAATATTAAAGAACTTTTAATAAACTCCAAATGGTCCAATAATGGC
This sequence comes from Mixophyes fleayi, assembly GCF_038048845.1. Lineage (NCBI taxonomy): Eukaryota > Metazoa > Chordata > Amphibia > Anura > Limnodynastidae > Mixophyes > Mixophyes fleayi. The sequence continues at coordinate 128,651,660 of NC_134405.1, forward strand.
AACAAGCTGCATATTTAGACTGTTCGGCATTTATTAAAAATTACTGTGATTGTTATAGCAAATATTGTGATTAAAAGTTGATCAATTTTGATAATCTTTCAAGCAAGGTTCGTAATCCTGCGAACTAATAATAGGTAATACAGCATTATTTGATGTAAAATCATGCATTATGTGGCCTATAGCATACTGGTAAATAAGTACAAAAACAAATACAAATAAGCTTTATTCAGCAAGTTACTCACTGTTTTTTGCTCATAAAAAAGAAAAACACTTTCTAAAATTAGTGAACATTGTTTATAAATACACTTCTGGATTGGTATAACTTGAATGCTGCAATTAATTACCGTAGTTGGGAACAGTTTATTTTGCACACATCTAACGATTGTATGCAGTTCTTTGGAAACACTACCATACAAAATATGTTGATAGAGAGCAGCCAGTAATTATGTACAAAACAAGTAATCCCTTCTGGGTGAAATAAGCAGGGACCAAATCCTCTGCTCACAATCAACATCAGGGTGCCAACTAAGTTACACTAACCACTGCATTTGGAGGGTGTGATCTCTTTGGCAGTACGTTGTGCAGCTAGTTATTTGAAATTATGTGCAAGAAAATATTTAAGAAAGGGCCCAAATTATTATGAGCCTTTATTAAGTAGATGCTTGGCTACCCACACGCTGACCTAACACCTCCAAACTTGCCTAAACATGGAAGCACAGGTGATGTCAAGAGTTCAAAGACACAAGCATTCAAAGGATCTGATTGTTACAGCCCATTCCCACTAGACCCCCTGTACCAATTTTAATTAGGAATATAACAAATGCTCTGAATTAAACAGAATAATTTGCACTACTTATTTGTACTCATTTGTTTTATTTAAAGAGAAACATTTAGACTATGGGAGTAGCTAGAATAAATTACCTGGGTCTGAGGAATGTATGTCCACCTTATATCACACCACTACATTGCAAACACACATTTGTAAACCAGCTTTTAAGACCTAGGGGAAAAAAACCTATATTCTAACAAACACTATTTTCCAATTAATTAGAGATGGCTATAATTTGGACTGGAACATTCATTTCAGTATATGCTTTCCTGTTGCACAATGCTTTTTAAAAGCTTACAGAGCTACTTCATCACCCCACACACCAAATCAAGATTTACATGACCTTACCTAACCGTAGTTCTCCAAAGTTTCCACAGCCAATCTTCTTTCCCACCCTGAAGTTGGGTCCCACCATAAGGACCCCTGAGGAGGTGGTCGAGCTGGACGGCCGAGAGCTATGACCAGTCCGCACTGGCAAAGCTTTAGCTGCTCGGGGCCTGTCATCCTTCTCCCTGTTACTATGGTCCATGTTCCTATACCATAAGAGCTAGGCCTCGGAATCCCAGCAGATGCTAGGGGACTCCCAATCCAAGTAGCCACAAAAAAAAAAGGGGCTTGAAAATAATCAAGCCGTGTATCCTCAGGGGCCAAAAGAATAGCTCACATCACCAGGCAGAGCTGCCAAGGTACGATCTCAAAGACATTCAACAACTTCATGATGGAGGCTTCCCATTGCACGCTTTGTGTAGGTTTCTGAGGAAGAAATGGAAAAGTTAGGATAAAATGAACATTAGAGAATAATAATAAAACGTAAATCTATAAAAACACATTAAAGAAAAACAGACATTGACAAAATAGGCAATTTGGAAGTGTCAGGTTAAACCTTCATGACAATCATACATCCACAAACTTAGCATTTGGAATGGAAGACATCAAATTCACATTCTAGGATTACAAAGGGTTGTTCCGTTTTTGACAACCATCACTCCCACTTTATAAATCAGTAGCTATGAGGGGGTGCACCACCACCCCTTCTTTCACCAGTTGCATAATGCAGATTCCTGTCTGAGTACTGACAGAGCAAAAACAAAAAAAACACAAAAACCCCAAATACAATATAGTATTAAAAGGATACCAAGCCTTTTCTTATTTTAATTACCCTTTATATTTCCCTAGCCTAAACAGGTAGTAATGTACAAAACTATTCTTGACACTGACTAGTTAGAGACGGCCTGCACAGCTTACCCTTCCTATAATCCATTTATCTTCTGCAGAAGTTTCCTATCATTCATGTGTTTGCGTGGGATTCCTCCCGCACTCCAAAAACATAATAGGCTAATTGGCTGCTATCAAATTGATGTGTGTGTGTGTGTGTGTGTGTTAGGGAATGTAGACTGCAAGCTCAAATGTGACAGGGACGGATGTGAATGAGTTCTCTGTATAAAAAGAGCTAAAAATGGTACTGTGACTGGATTATTAAATAACTTTTGGTAAAAATTTATTTAAAGCGAATAGCACGGGGCACTTATTTATGTATGGCAATGCCAGTATTTTTGATATTGTGTATATTGTGATATAGGAAATTGTTATTTCTGAGACCAGGCTAGAAACTGGTATTTCCTGAATACTAAAGGATATGCCTTATTTCTGATGCATATATCTGATACAATAGGCCTTTGTGGATGGAGGTCTTGTGTGTATTGGGATGTATTTAGTATGGATGTGTCATTGTTTAGGATTTGTAAGGTTGCTAGTGGGAACCTCCAATTAGACCTATGTGGAAGGAAGTCTGATAGCAGGAATGGCTAATGAAGTTTTGTGATGAAGTGTCATGCCTGCTCTGGCCAAAGGCCCAGCAGGGGGTCGTTACTGTGTGTCTTTTTGCCAGAGTGAATTTCATAGATAAGTGTGAATTTTGTTAGCCTTGAAATGCATGTAATTCCATGTTTGTGTCAATAGAGTATATCCGGTTTCTAAAAATAGACTATTTCTGAACTGTATAAAAGAGGAGCTCTGTGAGCAGGTATCTTGTTCTTCTGAATTGTCATCTGACCTGATCACACTGGAACCTTCCACCAGTGTGTGTGAGCAAATAAACCATCTTGCTTCAAAGACCTCCTTGGAATCATCTTCAATATTGCTGTTTTCCTGTGATCTACAGATAAAACCCTAAAATCGAATCCGTTTTCCGGCTGTCTCTGCGGTTTGGACCCAAGCTATTCCAGTACTAATGCTCTGCCGCTACCCAGCAGCCCTGGTTAGTGTGATAGGCCAGAAGGGATCCATTCACAGCAACCCGGATCCATAGTAAGAGGTCCGGAGTTACCAGCCAGGTACACCAGCAACGAGACACGCTAGCAGTGTCAGTGACCCAGAAGAAACCAGGTACTGGATGCCGGTAAGGAGTCCAGTGGTGACAGCTCGTGTAAGCCCCTCCTACTGCGGCAAGAGGGCACTTTTTGGATAACGAAAGGGAACGGTGGCAAAGTAAGTCCAGCCGGTTCCCAGCAACAACAGACAGGGTGGCATAGGCGGTCCATCCTGTCACAGGTACTCCTCCCACTGAGTAGTCCTTCACAATAAAATGATTTAGGCACTATATAACCCACTAAAGAAAAAAAAAGGGTGCAGTCCTAACTATACACAAGGATATAAGATCTGGGTGGATCTTTAAAGGCAAACTTCTAGTTATCCATTATCCGCACGTGACCTACAAGTAAAGGCTAACACTCTAATCCGTTCCCCGGTTGTTCTTTGGTCAGGAGGAATCAGCCATAGTCACTAGCTGCAGCTGCTACAACCATCACCCAGAACATCCTCCAAGAGCAACTTCTCCCAACCATCCAAGAACAGTTTGGTGACAATGCCTTTACCAGTATGATGGAGCACCTTGCCATAAGGCAAAAGTGATAACTAAGTGGCTCAGGGATCAAAACATCGAAATTTTGGGCCAATAGCCAAGAAAATTCCCAGACCTTAATCCCATTGAGAATTTATGGTCAATCCTCAAGAGGCAGGTGGACAAACAAAAACCCACAAATTCTGACAAACTCCAAGCATTGATTAGTCAAGAATGGGTGGTCATCAGTCAGTATGTGGCCCAGAAGTTGATTGACAGCATGCCGGGTCAATATTTGCATCAACTTAACGTAATTGTCAATAAAAGCCTTTGACACTTATGAAATGCTTGTAATTTTACTTCAGTATAGCATAGCAACATCTGACAAAAAGGTCTAAAAAAACACTGAAGCAGCAAACTTTGTGAAAACCAATATTTTTGTCAACCTCAAAACTTTTGGTCATGACTGTATACTTTTTGACCAGGGTTTGTTTCACTTTCTTCCAATTTTGATATTGTCTGCAGCACTTACAAACACACACATGGTATTTAGTACACTTTGCAGCAATGAAGAGTTCAGAACATGTCTTGTACTCTGACCTCTTGTCAGACTGCATTAAATAAATGTTCTGAAAAAGGATATAACAAGTAGCCAAAAGTAGGGGGAAGACTCAATAATATGAACCAGTCAGTCAGTCACATCTAGGAGGCAGCAAAATTTTTTAAAAAGGAGATGTGGATCCATTGCCTTCTCAAGATTTAATGCGTCCGCAGTAATTTTTAAGAAGCTCTGGCATTTGTCCAAGCCTGTCTTCTTTACAGTGCTATTCCAAGTCACAAATAAATATGCTCTTTGACAAATATACCCCTTAAACAATATCCTTTAATAAAAGGGACTAAATGCAGTATATTGAATTTTCTGATATACAGTAGTAGCAGTTGTTTAGGTGCTATACTTGTAATGGTGCAAGACCACCTCAGAATATCATTTTAGCAAGGTTGTTCACACTTTGCTTCAACAAAACAGATCATTCTTTATATACTGCCAACCAAAAGAACAAAAAACACACTAAACTTAAAAACATAAGAACGTTTCCCTTTATGGGTTATTTTATCCTCAAAGGGTGCAAAAAGCAGCTGCATATGGTCAGGAAATCTTACGAATAATAATCCTAATGTTTACTTTTTTCTTTTCTTGTTTTGTTTAATATAAAGACAGAGGGGGGTATTCAATTGACGGCGCTCAAAGAATATTACCGTTAATACGGTAATCCTGCGCGTAAATACCGTTAATACGGTAATTTACTCGCTGGATTTCAGCTCGCAGTACAAAATTTTTAAATATATATATATATATATATATATATATATATATATATATATATATATTTCCCTCAGGTCAGAGCCATCAAAAGGGTTCTCTAATAACTATAATATAATGTGTATATTATATAGGTTAAGACAGCAGTTTTGACAGGTAGAAGGGGTGTGAAAATCTCAGCTTTCACTTGCATATATGAACGCCTTCCACCCTCCAGCCTTGCTAGATCGTCATTATTCCTCCCTTTTCTGTTGCTATAAATAACTGCGGAACTCACCCCTGCTGGCTGCTGAATGATTCCACAGATCAAAAGAACTTGCATCTGGGAAACCACCACCCTGGTTAATGTTTCCTGGATGACTGTCCCAACCCTGCACCTAACCACAACCAGTTCACTGATGACCTGTTTCCCCCTGAGCAACAATACAAAAACTGCACATATATAATAAAATCTCTCTCTCCAGCCTAGAACTCATAGTGTAAAGAAAATGCTAGTAAATCGTTGAGAGCTAAACTGTGTGCGTGCGTGTGTGTGTGTGTGTGTGCGTGCGTGTGTGTGTGTGTGTGTGTGTGTGTGTGTGTAACAGCTCATTACTGACTATAAGCTACTGACCACTCCTACTATTGTCAGGCATTCACCAACTCTGCGCACCAACATGGTGCCCCCAGTTGCAGTAGAATAGCCGCAATCACCACCACTTGAAACTGCTTGCTCCTAGAGTGGTGTAACTGCAGCAATAGTGCTTTTCTGGTTATTCCGACAAGGTCCTTCTGAATCCTTACTTTAGCATAGGATTGCTGGTTAGTGTTGACTCAAAAGAGGACCACCAGGAGGTATATATTAGAGTGTAGGGTCTTATCTGTAGATGACTAAAATACAGCAGGTATAGGAGAGTCTCACAGGAACTGAGCATAACCTTTAGTAGCAGCAATATTATTTAGGAGAGAGCCCTTACTCACACACTCCAACACTTAAAAAGTTAATGAAGAGGTCATGCACCTTTTTGCCCTTCAGGTTTACACACATCTGCTGACAGAAGGTATTCAAGCCCTGTCTATTTAACCACAGAAGGTGAATACTACTCTCCATCATGAATAATCAACCTGTAATCTTACCTTACTTTAACATTATACTTATTGGCAGTAGAATATATTACGCACACAAGTTGTCCCCACTGTTGATTCCCTTGTGCATTACTCAAAAGATGCACTTGTGCTTTTTGCAACACTTCCCTTGATTCCTAGTAGACTAATTTCTGATAAGCAGACCATAAACTCCATTTGTTATGTTCCTGTATTGTAATCAACTTTTACATGCACAATTTCTCTCTCCAACCACTGAAGAAATAGCCACCTTAACAGAAATATTTTATTAACCTACTGTGCTGTATTGAACTGCAATCAAGTGATCCTCAAATTACCTTCATCCTATTGTGTAGAGTGGCACATATACTATGTTTTGTATGCTCAACGAAAAGGCTTTCAAGTAATAGCTTGCAGCAAGAATGAAGTACTAGATCTCCCTAAACTCTGCATGTTCTCATGTCTCCATAGGTTTTAATCCCTTTGCACTCTTAAGTGTGCATTATTTCACAAGTACATTATGTACAGCCCTCTATTCTGAGAAAATACACCTAAATATGACAAACCAAGGAGTGCATTCTGGGAATAATACCAGAGGTACAACTCTAACACTGAATTGTTGATGACCTATTAGATTTTTACAGATTTAAATATTCTAACAAGTTGTAGATTATAGAAAAGACATTTCTTTTCTGCTTTGACCCTTTAATAATCTATATTTAAGGGTTATAAATAAATTGTCATGTATAGCATATAGCCAGAATGTAAGCAAATGTATTCTTAGCGGAGAAGAAGATTGCTCGAAAGATCAAATTAACAAGAAACCATACATGCAATATACACATCCTGGAGTTCCTGAAATTCTATTTTACTTTGTTTAAACTGGTAATTTACAACAGGGGGCTGGTACTACACCAACTTTTACATGATTGTTACAAATGTTCTGAAGGGCAGGGTAGAGGAATACAAACCATAAAATCAATTCTGAACATGATCAACATACAAATGATGCATATATTACTGAGACGCATCATAATTTATATAGCGCCACTAATTCCGCAGCGCTGTACAGAGAACTCACTCACATTAGTCCCTGCCCTAATAGAGCTTACAGTCTAAATGCCCACACACACCCCCCATTTTTAAAGCGGTTTTAATAAAGTTAAACACCATTTTGCACACGAGATAAAATTATGATTGAGTGAAAATGGGTCAGCAAGTGTTACAATAGTGTGAGACTAAAAAATAAATAAATAATAAATCATCCATGCTTTGATGAAACCAAAGAAATCTGGATTTGCATGTGTTGTGTGTTGGTTTCAAGGGTAGGCAGATTGAACATATTAGTTTTGGTACTAGAAAAATTACAGAAAAAGAACCCCACAAACTGTACAGATACACTCACCGTTAAATTTGTTTGTGCTGTGGCCATTAGGTTTGTGTAAATCTCTATATAAATGACACATTCAAAATGCACTGGCTATGCAGTTTAGTTCCCTCCCCTAGAGCCTCTCCATGGTAGCTGTTTGCTACTGGTCACTGTACAACCCATGCTGGGTGTAGATGCTGCACTATGCTCTGTTTACTACTCGCAGGCCCCTGTAGCATGAAAACATTTATTATAGGCCAAAGCTGAATGTATGTCTATAACCACTCAGTGATATCCCTTCTCTCACACAGCAAGGGGCCAGTGAGTAGCTCACAACAGTACAACCACAGTTCATTAAGGAGGAGTTACATGACCTGCAGTGAAGACTAAAGCTGAGCTTTATTGTGGTGTGTGGTGAGGTGTGCAAAGGTATAAATGCGATTTTGTTGTTTAAGTGTGTGCATAAAGGAATCACTATTACATTATAATGACAATTGAAGTCATCTTGGAGTTCCATGGACTGTACAACACATTTTATGGTCACTGTAAGGTTTGCTAGTTGCTATCATTAGACTATTATCACAGCAAAGACATAACATAAATACCCCCATTTAAATAACCACAATATAAAAAGGTAGCGGCTTTTGGGAGTCCTAGCCATTTGGCCTCATCACAAACTGGGGAAGACAGTCAGCTAGTACAGCAACCAAATCAAAGACAATAGAAATACCTTGCATAAAACACAGCAAGCAACCAGATGTACAAAACATGAACTGTTCTATAGCTGTACCAATCATTTCCAAAATACTGATAAAACATTTTTAAAAAAAAACAAAACTATAATATCAATGATAAAACATTTGAAAATACAAAGAAACTGAAGCAGCAGTACAAAAAAAAAAAAAATACATGTCCACTAACTGAAATAAGTGCCATTATCAGTTTATAGTCACAATCCACCACCAGGGATCACGAAAACCCCACTTCAGAAAAGGATACAAGGAATACGCTAGTTAAAATGCCAATGTCAAATGTAGAAGCTAAAGCACATTGCTCTCCTCATACCACCTGTATACAGTATGCTTCTGCACACTTACATTTCAATAAAATGATATATATGAAGAACCTCAGGGAGTACATGTAGCAATTGTGCTTGAAGTTGGAGTAGTTTAGCTTGTACAAATCACCTCATGCAACAGTGGGGGAAAGTGGCTGAACAAATATCAGCCTGAAGGTCAGTAAGTATATACCTAGGTAAGAAAGTGTCTTGTAACAGGATTGACATTTAACTTTCTTTCAAAAGAATAATGTAAGATTTTCTGTGATTTGCAATTTATTCATGGAAAGAACAAACTGTTTTTCCCATATACTTTGCTGTATGCCATTCGCACATACTGTTCAAACACAAATGACTCTTTAGGTGCATTAGAGGTGTTTAAAGCACTTTGTAATTATCTGTCTATCATGTTAGTCCCACAACCCCACGGTTGAAATCTGAATCTAAATTTAAACAAGTTGTTTATCTCTTATAGCAGAGCGGGCATTACTATGCACAGCCCACACAAATTAGGCTTTCGGGATCCCTTTAACACTTATGGATGGTAGCTGTAGCTCAACGTGTGTAATGTATTGTTGCAGTCTGTTCAGACAGTTGTGTGTGTAATGAATAAAATGTAGATCCAAAACGTAAAAACAGCATTCAGTTTGTTTCTAAAGTGAACAGTATAGTTGTTAAATCAATTCTTAGTTCAAACCTCTCCAAAATGTTGACCTCTTTCTCCCTAGGCTTCAAACCTTTAAGCATATTCTTAAACTCACCTCTTTAGGAAAGTTTACTAAATTCCCAAAGAACCTTCTTAAACTCCTTTGGCTAAAGTTTGTTATGTACTGCACATGTGTAATAGGTAAGTAAACAAATTATTTCTAATGCATAAAACCTGCTGTGTATGCATACTGAGGGAAGCACTCTTGAAATACAAGAGGATATCATGCTGTGATATATAATAAAAGCCATTCTGATCACTTACACCATTGACAACTGGTGTTTTTCCTCGACATTAATGACAACCAAATCAAAATTGCTGTGCAACTGGAACTTTGTTCCAAATTATTCCTATTTGTTCCAAACTCAATAAAAGCATGTGATAACTGCACATTGTACTTAGGCTGTACAATTAATGTTAGATCTTTGAAACTGAATTACCCGTGAAAGAAAATGTTGTAGGCTTTCAGTTGAACTTACATGGGAGTTATCTTGCACTGAAGGGGAAGTTCAGGAATGACAAAAAGTAGTACTGGAAAGGAAAATATACGGGTTTATACTGCGAGTGCATTCCTCCAATAGTAGCAAACCAGCCTGACTGGGACACCACTACTGCTAGATCAACACGTTGAAACCAGGTACAGTTCATTCAGCACACTAAAAAGAGCCAACATGGAGTTTTATTCCATTTGCAGTTCATAGATGTGAACAGGGAGTTAGAGGACTTCATCCACTATACATATTACTATATTCTAAATTTATGCTATTCTTTTGGCTTTCATTAGTGCTTTCATCAATACACCAGTGGTTCCCAAACTTTTTCAGCTCTCAGCACCCTTAGGGTCTCCATAATTTTTTTTAAGGCACCATTCCAAAATAATTACTGAGCAGTCCTGTTTTATAAGTATTTAGGTCAGGACAGAAATACTTAAGATGTTTTGCAAATAATGCGCATAAATCCAAGGGAAAAGAATATTTTTATATTTATTTTTTGTTCAATTTCTGTCAAAGAACAATTTACAGCTATCATTAAAAGGAATAAGATCTAACAAAATAATATGCACAAAAATCACTACACTGCTCCCTTCTTTCTTTTTCGCTCCATTGCTGTTTCCTATTACTATTTCCCCTTTATTCCTTTACTTACCTTATTTGGCCTTCTTTCTTCCAGCTCCTCTCTGTGCAGCTCCTCACTGAATGTCAGGTGTGATGACGTCACACCCAACATTCAGTGATAAGGAAACAGGGAGTAAGGAAGATGCTGGGTACCGGGAGCCACTGGATTTTTGAGGTTTTTTTATTGTGTATCCTGGCCGGTAACAGGTGCTGCAATACATGCTTTAGTTAAATTTCATGACCACTCTAGGTGGAACGTTCACAAGGTACACTTAAGGTATTTGATACTACAATCCATAAAAGGCTGAGCTGCATGGATCTATGGATCTTACCCTGGATTAAACGGACACTAAAGGGGAGATTTAATTCAGTGCTGTGTGTCTCTGGAACAGTCCACAGAGACACATAGCGCCACTGTTGGGGCTGAAATCTCTGCTGATTTTTCAACGCACACAAAGATGCGAGAAAAAATGAGTGGAGATTCCTACCCCAATAGCGGACAATGTGTGCAGTCTGACATCACAATATGCTGCACCCTACTCTTTCTCCACTTAGGTTCAGTCTATACACACCATAGAATGGAAACTCAGATCATCAAAAGGCAGCATTGAGTGATAAGCTGAAACTGAGATACACATATTGGAACACAGAGAAAATCACAACACCCCTATTTGTCAACATAGCAGTAGTAAAAGTAGCTTACAGCATTTGAATAGAAGTTATTTTAAAGTTCAGAAAAATAAATGAGCTCATATGAAGCAAGATTGGGAGATTTGAAGGCAGATCCCATATACACATTCAATGAATTCAACAGCACAGATGTCAGATCACTTGGGAAGAAAATTAAATACTTTGCATACATAAGAATAAAAAAAACAAACAAAAAAAAAACAACAACAGTCAAATGTATTCTTTATAACCACCTTTATAAAGATATGCAAAGCAAGCCAATAAGCTGATTTGTAGTTGAACTGTAATAAAATTATAGTACTGGATAAATAAGGCCAGACCCACACAGTAGTTATCTTTTGTTTTTTTTCCTATTAATAAAACAAAAAAAAAAAATGATCATTGTGACACTACCCCTAAACTAGCATTGCTGCCTGTACCCTACATATGATCTTCTATAGCAAACAGTTAGGTTCTCTCTACAGCTTGGAAGGATTGAGAAACAAGCATTGATGCTTCAACACAAAAGCGTCAACACTACTATTGCTATAGCTAAATAAAAGGGGGTGGGGGGTGAAGTGTTGAAGTTAATTTGGGAATACTGATCCGAGGGTTTCCAGTAAGACTGCACTAAATACTGCCCACATTTAAGCACACGTACACATGGGTGATTTAATGTGCTGTCCTGTGCAGTGTTCAGCACATGCAACGTATACCTTAAGCCAGTGAAAGTGAGGGACACTGGTCACCATAAAATGCATAACCAATAACCAGTCAGCCGTGTTCTTTATACCCAATGAAGCATTTGACATGCAACTGTTTCACTTGCATTTAGGAGGTTGCCTAGATTTCACCAACTGGCTCAACTCCAGATATGTATGTTTAAATATAGCACAAAGAAATTAAATAAACAAAAAAGAGGAGCTATTGCAATACTCCTAAAAGGAGAATGGGTATGGGTCATTTGAACAGAAGTTTCAATTTCAATACCCAGTTAAACACATTGCACTGGAGTTACAAATTGAGGTCAGGAGTACGAGGCCCAAAATGTCTGTATACTACCTGTAGAAATCCGGAAACTACTCACTAGCATCAGAATGCAGATGGGTTTTGTTTGTTTTTTTTTAAATTAAAATAAATAAATAACCTAAGCTATGGCCCTTTACTTATCTAGTTAAAGCATTCACAATCAAACAATATACAAAATAGAAATGATAATTTTTTGCAAATTCCCAGTCATGTCTTGGATTTCATTTGGTTACTGTAAGTTAAAGTGCTGAGAAATCACTATTTGGCAGTTGTAGTCTCTGTTTCAGTCAAGAATCTGATTGGTTGCTATTGGCAACATTCCCACTTTTTCAAACCCGCAGCTTAGTAAATCTAGCCCCTAATCTGCTCAGTATACTTTTAAGCAGACATAACACTAGATACTATGTTATATGGTTTGCTTTATTAAATAGTATGTTGTACATTAGGCAAAAAAAACAGTTATTTGCACTTAGAGACCATAGCACAAGCAGTGGGTTGATAAAACTGCTCTAAAGAACTTGGGAATTCCCATTAGTTTTGCACTAAAGAATTAATCTCTTTCAGATCCTGTAATAACGAGCAAAATAAATGCTTTCTGGCCTGGGACAATGTCACCGTGTCGGATATTGTGTTTGAGCAACACACTGCTCAATCTCCACAGACGCATCAATGAGAGGAGTCTGACTTCCGGTGATCAGTCAGTCAATCTCTGACCCAGAAGATCTATTCCTAATAATAGAGGCATTTTCTAGAAGCATTTTCCATGAGACTGAAAACCATGGAAGGACAGATATCTCTGTGGCTTCTCTACTGATCTTCTGCAAAATGGGTGCAAATTTGTGTTTTGCCCTCCTGTCTTCAGATCTATCTAGGAAGACCAAAACTTGTCCCTGATGCATCTAGTATAGACTCCTAAAATTTGACACTTCGCTCCAAGGACTGTGGACTGCCATCCCACCGACTGGAGTATTTCCAGCTGAAGTTTCCTCATATGCCATCTTGCCCATGGAAGGCTGTCGAACATGGAGAATGTCTAAGTCCAAAACGTACCATTATAGAAGACTCTCCCTGTGATTGAAAAACTGCAGGACACCATGATGGTACACTGCCACCGGGATGTGGAGATGACCATAGATTTACAGGATGGCCATGATAAAATCTTCTCTCTAGTGCATGGAAAACAGGTCACTGGTTCTATTCAGAAAGGTTTAGTCCCCATGTCTTTGATTCGCAGGAACTAAAGGGGTGACATGCTGTTCAATCAATATCTGTAAATTGATATGAAACGCATCCAGCTGTACTAGGGAGTCTGGGCTCCAAAATTTATTTAAACACACAAAAACATTCATCCTGGGTATTTCAATAAATTCTTTTTTGTATCCCTTGTCAATAATGTCTTCTACCGCTCAGATCAAGCTGTGAACTTACAACACTAAGCATCATAACTTTAAGATCCAGCTGCTAGAGGTTGCACAAACCCCAAGTCAGTGGGAACTTGGTCATCATCCTTCCTAATCCCTGAAGGGATGAAAACAGCTTAGAAATATTACCCATTGCTGTTTAAGGCACTGTCTGCCTGCAGGATAACTTCCTTAAAGTGCTGCCTGGAGGAAGATATAGAAAAAGACCTTCTAAAATCCTGTGGCAGGTCATGGGATTTCACTTCTGTGATTTTCTTAAGAATAAAGTTGAGTATATCGCCAAAAACTAACATAAAAGGCAGGCACAAGAACACAAGGGATAATACAGTCAAAGTTGTAAAGACAGCCATACACGAGCAACTACATAACCAGCTCACGTAGGGGCCGGTTAGCTTATACTGGTAGATTATGGTGAGTGGATAAATGCATTTTCACTTTTTTAACTTGGCAACTTTTCAAATGTAAAAGGTCAGATGCATAGAGATGAAGATCTGTCACACAACCCACAGCACTGTGTTATTTGGAAAACAAATCCAAACTTTATTTGTGCATACATATATCCAGCTTTTATTCACAGTAAAATAGCTCAATGTCATTAGTTAGTATACATGGTTGTTTTGCTACTCACTGGGAAATAGTTCTAATATATTATGCAAGCACTTTACCAATTCAAGCAGTAGATCCCATTCATTAACGTAAATTTGAGTAGAAATAAGGCCCCCTGAAGAATAAAATGTACCTTTATAGTATTTATTGAAGTACAAAAAGTTATTCAAATGAAACCATTTAAATTAACTTTTGTAGGGACTAAAGCTCATTGAATGGACTGCTAGACCTAACATACAATTTACTTTAGAAAAACCAAACAAGAAAACCTAATAACTAATTAAAAACACAGTATGAACCATGGGTGCAGATGAATCTATTTCTAGACCATATGGCCGTTCAGTCCTCATCAGTGACCGCCATGTTAAAAGGTTTATTAATGATGCATCTATCTTCAGATGAATGTAGGGCAAAGCACTAGTGGTTTTACATCTCATGAACATAATCTTAGACTATTGACTTTCACAATGCAAATATACAAAAAGATAACATATAACAGTGTCAAGTGTGTGGTGTACAAGGTTTGCCCAAAAATATGTGGCATTGAGGTGACCAATAAGGGTTATTAAAAAAAAAAAAAAAAAAAAAATTTCATACAAGCCCTTAGCCAGGAAGTGGCTAATAGAGAAAGTGATCTTGCACTCAACTGCACAGCAAATGTGAACAGACAGAAAGAATGAGATTAAAGTCTATTTTTTATCCAAGACTTGAATTTAAGTTTAGTGGTCATTTAAGTTAAAATGCCTTTATCTCTTTACTTCCTTAAGCTGGTATTATGATACAAGATGGGTGAGGTCAGTCTGTTGACAAACACTAATGTATTGTGCAATCAATGATCTAAGCAGCGAATCCGGTTACATCCAGTATAAACACAGGTATATTTTTGTGTAAAGCTTGTTATACTGTTATCTGCTCTATAGTTCTTGCTAGATGTGACTGCATCTTCACAGCTGCAAGATAGTGAAATTATGTCCTGTGTTCATTACCACATAGAGGAAAGCTGGAAAAGCTATAGGAGTGGGTGTGAAGCAATTATCTTCCCCACATGAATGTAGGGGAGGAGGAACATTGTTACAGGAGCAGAAAGCTCAGCATGAACTCGCTAGCTGGAACAAAACACTGCACCCTGCAGAAAGTAAGCAGAGTGGAGGGAGAAGGGCAGTAGGAGGAGTTAGAGTGAAAACAAGGCAACCGTGTGTACAGTCCACAATCAATGCAACCATTTTTACCTTCCCATCTCCTGACTGATCCTCATTAATATTACATGACTGTACTGTAACCATTCACATTCCTTTACTGAAAAAGAAACCGCACATTTTCAGTAAATACACTGGCTATGTAACATACCTAATATACAGTATTAACATGTCAAATAGTCCAAATATTGGACTACATTTTATTTATGGACTGGTCTATCTTTTCCTTTCTCCTGTACTCTACGGCTATAATTTTCTCATTCACCTATCTTCCTGCACTCCACACTATCACTCTCAATAGAATCATATACATATCTTGTCCCTTTCTATTATCTCTCCATCAGCACTAATTACCCTTCTTAATTTCCCATTTGTACCCGTTCTCATACATCTCAATTCTCTCCCACTCATTTCATCTTCTAGCGGTTCAGTCATTTATCTGTCTGCTCTTTCATCTCTCTGTTCTACTTCCTCTGATCAGAATTCTGTCTCTGCCCATCAGCTGTTGAGCTCATCTCTGCAGCAGTGACTCAAGCGCATCACTGACTGACTGGCTTAGTGACAGTGTCCAGAGACTCGCTCACACCAGCGGATCAAAAAAAAAAAAAAAAAAAAAAAAAAAAAAAAAAAAAAAAATGGAGCAAATCCTCAAGCACAGCACTGCCTACAAACATGGGTGACCAACCCCTACTATGGCGCCTTGTAGCTAAGCGGAATGCATATTATAATGTGGAATAGATTTATACATACAGAAATTTAAGATAAATGCAAACATACAATTTTTGCATACAATTCAAATACAGTCATTTAAAAAAAGAACTGTTAAAAAAAAACAAAAACAAAAAAAAAAACCTTGTTCACCTCTTTATTAATTTTATAATAAAACCTCTACTCGCCTTCATCTACCGTAGACCAAATAGGAAGGGAATATGGTTAACCCTGAAGCGCACACACAAAAAAAAAAATATATATATATATATATATATATATATACACACACATTTTTTAATTAAAAGCATCACCAGCACACTACAAACAACAACATGATTAAAGCTAGGACTCCTCTTCACCGCCAACCATAAACCAACCATTTCCTCATGCTGGCCCCTTGTAATTGTCCATCAGTGAATTCCAGCTGCAATCAGTTACTAGCTGCCTTTCATTGAGAGTTGGGTTTTTTTCCCCCATGTGGCCCATACGAGACCAAGACAAGACGCAAATAAAAGATTTTATTTTTTTATTTAATAGTAGAAAACAAGGGGTATTAAGGAGTCTATGTATA
Organism: Mixophyes fleayi; assembly: GCF_038048845.1. NCBI lineage: Eukaryota > Metazoa > Chordata > Amphibia > Anura > Limnodynastidae > Mixophyes > Mixophyes fleayi. The sequence goes on from NC_134405.1 coordinate 128,668,182, forward strand.
ATGGGCAGCAGTCTATGGTGCTCATGATTTAATTTTTTGACAGTGATTCCAGACAACTATGGGGTTTGCCATGGTACTGCACGCAAAACTCACCAGTTTGGTTTGGTGTTTAGCTTTTAAGATTACACCTCAAGAAATGCTACTACATGGGCTATGGAACAGTGCCATAATCAACCATTATTAAGAAACCATTTGTAGCATGCTACATCTGTATTTGCAAACAATACTATAAACTTTGTCCCTCAAAATAAAACAGAAAATAAATACAATGACTGGTATATGGGGCACAAAATTTCAGAGAATATATAACAAAAAACAAACACATACAACTTTGTATTTAGCCATTTCAATTTGTCAATCAAGAAAGCATTCGGCATACATTACTATGCAAGCTAAAACATAGTTCCATAGTGAATACACAAGGTGCATCAAAGGAAGTTACATGATAGTTTTAGTTATTAAACATATGAATGTTCATGTTGTAGTGATTTCAAAAATTATATGCAACAAATTTGTAGTTCCTTGTTATTTTGTGTGCCAGAAATAATTAACTAGCAATATGGCAACACAACCATTGCAAAGGTGGTTTTCCATCTCCCCAAAACATTTGGACATTAAAGAGTCATATATGGTGGCCTATGATAAGACCTATAATAAAATATTGCTAGAGAACATTCAGAGTAATATTAAAAAGTACAGAGGCTTCACCAAGTGCCTACTTTAAAAGACTATTCAGACTGACTATGTTTTAGGTATTTAACTTTAACTTGAAGTGCAACATCAATTCTATCTCATAAAAAAAATAAACACCAAATCAGCCTCCGGGACCCACAATAAGATATGCTTCAACTTGTTTTTATATATGATGATGATGCTAGGAATATAAGTCACTGCAATATAATGATCCATATAGCGTGAGTCATCAAAAATAGCATTACAATTTGAGAAGATTACCACAAGTTTCACTAACAGGAAAACCTGACCTAACCCAAAGATTATGTACAAAGAGGAGACAGATTTGATCAAGTGTTTAGTAGCAATCAATTTATGTCTGCCCACTGTGTATCAGTTCCATATTCAACATGGTGAACTTAAACAGGCATAGCAAGAATGACAGTTTGCCTTAGGCAACAAGGTTTCCTAGGGCTGCTGTATTTTTGCACTGGTTTACCCATGGGTCACACACCCTAAGGGCTAGATTTACTAAGCTGCGGGTTTGAAAGAGTGGGGATGTTGCCTATAGCAACCAATCAGATTCTAGCTTTCATTTATTTAGTACCTTCTACAAAATGATAGCTAGAATCTGATTGGTTGCTATAGGCAACATCCCCACTTTTTCAAACCCGCAGCTTAGTAAATCTAGCCCTAAGACTTTAGAGTCTGAAAGATAAACTGGACATTATGAAATGGTATTTCCAGGAACAAGCAGAAATTGGAGCTACTATACTTACATGGAGAAAGGACAACTAGGTAATTTGGCCGGTGCGCGTATCTAAGCAAATTAGAAAACCACCAGTGCGTCCTTTACGTTAGGAGCATGAATGGAGACAGCACTAATCAATTACTTCATGTACAGTAGTCACTCACAGCCTTTGCTATATATTAATGTAAAAATAATTTACTTTAAGAACCAAAAATACTCGCTCCATAGAAGACAATAATATATCAGCAGATTTACAGTTTCAGTAGACAGAGAAACAAGTAGGTACCATCATTGTGTGTCATTTACGTGTAATCTCTACGTTTGCAGTAATCTCTTGGTTATTATTACAGATTGAAATGTCGTAGGATTTGTGAGAAATAGTATATAATCCACAAACAGGAACTTTTCACATTCCAGTTCTGTATTTACCAAGCAATCATTCATTTCAATGAATCCCCATTAAATAAAGCTTTAATGATGTGAATTTGTTTTAATGAGGAAGGACAGGCCAACTTTAGAGTGCAACTATATTATTATTATTATTAATTCTTATTTATAGGGCGCCACAAGGTTTCCGCAGCACCATCCAAATTACAGACAGTGGATTATACAGGATAAAACATACAGAATAAACAAAAAATACCAGAACTTCAAAGCTCCAAACTAAGCTTACACATTGAATATGAAGCAGAAGAATAGGTAGGGACAAGAGGGAAGAGGGCCCTGCTTGTGAGAGCTTACATCCTAAAGGGAGAGCAAACCCAGACAGGGGGCACAGTGGGAAGTCAAAAGGGGAACAATTGCAAGAGAAGCAAGAGGCGGGACAGGGGAAGAGAGGTGAGGAAATCAGGCATGGAGAGCAGGTTAGGTGGATGGTTGATAGGCTTTGAGGAAGGAGTGAGTTTTAAGTGTCAGTTTAAAGGTGCACAAATTAGGGGACAGCCCGATGGAGTGTGGGAGGTCATTCCAGTGGAGGGGAGCAGCCAGATGGAGTGTGGGAGGTCATTCCAGTGGAGGGGAGCAGCCCGATGGAGTGTGGGAGGTCATTCCAGTGGAGGGGAGCAGCCCGATGGAGTGTGGGAGGTCATTCCAGTGGAGGGGAGCAGCCCGATGGAGTGTGGGAGGTCATTCCAGTGGAGGGGAGCAGCCCGATGGAGTGTGGGAGGTCATTCCAGTGGAGGGGGCAGCCTGGGAGAAATAATGGACTCTAGAGTGGGATGAAGTGATCAGAGTGGAGGAGAGGCGATGGTCATTGGCTGATCACAGGGAACGGGATGGGGTGTGAGTAGGGAGGAGGTTGGAGATTTAAGGGGCAGTGGATTGAGGAGTTTGCTTTCCTTTCCCATATAGAATCCTCTTCAGAGGCAGGCAGGTCGAGGCAGAAGAAGAGCGGTGGGAGAGGAAGAGGAGTCTCGCAGCAGCATTAAGTATAGACCTGAGGAGGGCAAGGTGGGAGTGGCGGAGACCAGTGAGAAGGGTACAGTAGTGAAGACGGGAAATGATGAGTGTGTGGATAATGGGGGGGTATGATTGTAGCGTGTTACAGAGTATGTTTTCACTTACTATCCAGCGCCTTAAGAGCTCTTGCATAAATTCTATACATACCACTCTTCCTAAAGATTATGCTTTATTGCTGCTAGACTCATAATGCTGCTTAATTCCTGTGACCTACAGACAAGAGGTAACCGGGTAGTCTGTCCCCTGGTTGGCCTGTGTTGAACCCGGTCAACACTCACCTGGTACCCTGTGGTCCTGATGGAAAGCAAGCATCAAGATGACCCAACCAGAGTCATCAGCAAAGAGGTGTTACACACACATGACCCAGACGTTAGTGGTTAAAGTGCCAGGGTAGGAGCCTGGTAGCAGAAGCGTGACGTCACTGACCCGGAACTAGGGAGCCGGTCAGCGGGACCTCACTGCAATTATACCCCGAGATTTAGCTCACTGTTACAATACAGCAATTATCATACAGCAGCTTTGCATCGCTATGTTAGATTTTATTTTGAAATCAGGGCGAGAGGCTTTTTGTCGGTTCATCAAATCAAATAGGTGGTCCGTTTAGCACACCAGTGGTTACACATTATGGTGGAACACTCCAATTATAGTGGGCAATCATATAGTGACATTATGATTGTAACTAAATATTATGGACAATAGCATGTAACCATGCAATAGCAAGAACTCTCTCCTGTGTCATAGAGAGCAACATTTGGGGTGTTTGCACATATATCGCTTGCAAATTTATTTTATACTGCACACGGAGACCAGACATTGTAACAATACCATTTGTGTTACAAGATTTATCTTTATATCGATATCTATATAAATTCATACTTTGGTCTCTGCGATAATATTGAAATAATCAATATAGAGATCACAGATGTACAAACGTATATGTGGAATAAGAGTCTAGGGGGGTATTCAATTGTTGCCGTTAACGCTCTCAAACGAGCGCTCTAAAAATATTAGCGTTAATACGGTAATTACTCGCTAAATTTCATCTCGCAGCTCCTGAAATTCAGCGAGTAAAGTACCGTATTAACAGTATTTACGCGCATATTACCGTATAAACTAATATTTTTCGAGCGCTCTTTTTTTTGTTTTAGCGCGTTAAAAGCAACAATTGAATACCCCCTAGATCTCAGTGCACTCTTATGCTCACTAACAGGATAGATAGATTGATTGCTCTGCCCAATTATACTTGGGCTGGTTCCGCTCTTGTATAGGTTCAATCATACACTAGTTACCTTCAGTCATGTCAACTCTGGAGACCACCAGTTAATAAAGTCTTGTACCACATTACAATTAACCTATTTCAATTCATTTTCTCCTCATATAACGAAAGACGTATTATTAGTGTCTAACAAATGGGATATATGCATACATATTAACATCAAGGCCTGTGGGGAATTAATATTAACCCCCTACTATCATAACGGCGACTGCATATGCCATAATGAGCATCTTGGTGGGATTGAATATATCAGCTAACCTGGTCTTATGACACGTGATCTTTAACACAAATAATTAATATTTAGTTGGGGACCAGGATTTCGCTATATGTTGATAAAACGAGGAAATCGACCAATAATTGTGACCGGCTATCTCTATGGGTCCGATTTTTGTCTTTAACACTTTATTCTAATCTTTTGCACTACTATATATTATCTTTTTAATAAATTCGACTATTTTGATGACATCAGGATATTTGTCTAAATTTTAAGAGAATTAATAAAGTTACTTATTTTTAATCAATTTTTTCATTGGACAGGAGTGCCTCATATACTACTCCGTTCAGCTGATATCTACTATCAATTGAACTCCTTCTGTTAAGCAGAAGCTACTCACCTGTGGTCACTAAAGTGGTGCACAGTTTGCACTTATAATGAGTAAGTGCCCGAAAAACACCAATAGGAATGGCCAGCAACAGCAGGTTACTGATGGTAAGAAGATACCCAAAAGAAATCTGTAAAATCTATCCCTCAGAAAGGGTGAGGGAGTAAGCCCATTCTGTCACACTTAAGATTTGAATCTTAGATTCCATTTTAATGTAGAAACCTTCTGAAACTTTGACAATTCACCAGGTTCTGATGGAAATATCCCTTACATATCAACCCCCCCCTAAATGAGGAATTTAGTAACCTATAGGAGATGAGCTGAGCAGCACATTTTGATTAGGCTGGGTACACACTACATGAAAATTCTAACGATACGATAGTTAAAGTAATTTTACCAACAACAGAAAAGAAAAATCCCAATCAGCATGGCAATTCATTTGTACAGATTATACACGGTTTACCTCCAGAGCTCTTCATTTGGTCCAAGAGCAGTGTAGTCGTTTAGAGAATTAGTAGCTCGGCTGTCATCCTGGGAACTGGAATCCTGCACCCCTTTCTCTAAAAAGAACCCGCCCCCCAACAAAAGGACACACAAACAAAACACTTCACCCCCACAGTATTGATGATCAGGGACTTGTTTCCAAAAACGTATTACAAATGTAGGGACCAGATTCCTGATATTGATTAAAAAAAAAAAAAAGCTTCATTGACTCATTTTCTATATTCCAAACACATCTTCAATAAAGGAAATTAAAAAATAATCAAAGTTAATTTCTATCACCAAATATACAACAAATCCTTTTTACCAGCCCTTTTCTCTTTTTAATCAGACATTTAGCGATCTGGTTTGATCAAATGTAATCGCTTTATAATTCATCGGGCTATTCAAGGTTAAAATGCAAATTATAATACTCGTTCATGCCCAATGATATCTAAAGACAAGTGCTCTACAGAACGCCATATAAATGACACCCATATCCCAGCTAATCATGGTTAATATGATAGGTGCTGTAAAACTGCTAATAAGCACCCAGTCCTTCTGAAAACCAGCAATTTACAGCGTTGCTCAGGGTTCTTGATAAATGCGATTTTAATTGGCCAAAATGATTCAGTTTCCCGCAGAATACACATGACAAAATACAAATCTCAACTGCTAGATTATATAAATGAACCTCTACACACACTAATGTATGTGCTAACAAGCAGTATTTTATACACAAAATATATTTTTATTTTTCTAATCTATGTTTAGAATTTTCTGCTGTATCATAATATTTTGTTTAGGGTTTTAATTCTTTAAGTACAAATATTTTGGTGTTTGTGTAGCTTTGTTTATGTTCTGTTTGAATTTCCCCAGCCATGTGAGGTATGAGGTATCAGGATATTCTGGAATCACAGCTATATGATCTAGTAGGTGTTCAATGCCTGCCAGGCTCTCTCTGATCAAGTAGATCGTTACAAAGCACTATATAGCTAACAGATTTAAATATTATATTTATTTTCCACACAGAATTTGTGTGGTTAAGTACACGAATAAAAACCCTTGTGTGTTGAATGGTTGTCTTCCATGTGCAGCTCCACATCCCTCATTCTGACACTTGTGCAATATTGGGAAGTATGAATAATTACGATGGTGAATGTCCACAAAGGACAATTTCATCTGTGCCACCATTTTTCAGGCACAAATGCCTTTAACGGCACTAGTTTTATGGGTATAACACAAGCCCAAATATAGTCTGTACACTATGAAATATGTATACCGTGCACTATCATGCACTATACATACAATGTGAGTTCGTTCTTCTATCTGGCACTGTAAATTAACAATCAGGTTTCCAATACAACATGCTTTCAGTGCAAAGTCTATGCGCTGTTCTCCATTCATTTGTTCCTTTTCCCTGATATTCTTGTATATCTATCTATAACTGCATCAGTCAGATTCACATTTATGGGTTAACTTGTATGAAAAATTATCCTATGCACTTCTTTGTAAGATTCAGAAGCTTGGTCGTTAATTACCACACTGCTATAGGAACTTGCTTATACAGAGAGTTATCCAAAACCCTTCTTTGTAAACGTCAGGAGCTAAGATGTTAATTTCCTCACTGCTACACAAGATAACAGTGGTTCAGCAAAGGCTGACTGCATGTTAGACACCAGCTCTGTACTCATATTAGTTTTATATATTTGTTTTAACCGCTGATGCCGATAATTATGCCGGCACCTGTGACTTATGACCAGATTCAGATTTTAGTGCTTAGGTTTATTAACAAGTGTTTTGTGCTCTAATCAGAAACATTTTAAGCTTGCGAGCAGGGCCTTCTCACCGCTTTGTCTGTTTTACCCAGTTTGTTTATTAGTTTATTACATTTGTCCCCAATTGTAAAGCGCTACGGAATATGTTGGCGCTATATAAATAACTGATGATGATGATGATGATTTTCTGCCACTCCATGAATGTTATACTGGAACATCGCAATTCCATAAGTTAAATATATGCAAGCTCATTCATGTATATAACAGTGACATATATGGAGGGTCTAACTGCATTTAAAGTTAGCTATAATCATCTTTCTTGTATGTACGTTTGAAAGAACAACCAGATTCAGTCTGTCAAGTGAAATTACTGAAGCAGAGATAAAATATGAGTCAAAAGTGGAAATTATGCGCTACACTGACTTCTCCTAATGCACTACACTCTGCAAAATTGGAACGACATCGAGGTTTTTAGTCAAGTTTAAAAACCTCAATCAATGATACAATGGGCTTTAAAACTATAATCGTTCTTTGTTTCAGGGTACACACTACTGTGATATCGGGTCAACCCATTGTTTATCATCTGATTGGCCCGATAATCTGCTGAAAACACTGTGGTGTGTACCCAGCCTTAGGGGGGTATTCAATTGTCAGCGATTTTTTTTGTTTTAACGCGTTAAATCATATTAACGCTGTTTTTTATCATTTTTTAACGGGTTAACTTAACCCGCGATTCAATTCCATTTTTAATACCCCTTTCATACTGCACCAAAATCCCGGGTTTTTGCCAGGGTGAGCTCAAACGACCCGGGTCTTGGTGCAGTATGAATGGTACAAGTGAAAAATCCCGGGTCTAAAAACCCTGGATTTATCGAGGGGTAATTCCTGGGTCGGACCCGGGTTGCCTGCACTATGAATGGGGGAGGGGGAGGGGGAGAGGGAGGTTTTTTTTTCATATTCCAGCTTTCAGCCAATGAAAACTGCTCTTGTGATGACTCCCACAAATTGCCAGGGCACAGACTTGTGCAGTATGAATGGGGTCAACCCGGGAAATTCCTGTGTCCGAGGTGCAGTATGAATGGTGTTTCTGAGCGGGGACACTCAGAGCCCCTGCAAAAACCCGCCTTGAAAAACCTGGGCTATTGCCGGGGCGGCAGTATGAAAGTGGTATAACACTGTTTTTTTTCCCATGAACCGGTCCTCTCGCGGTCCAGTAGAAGGTCTATTGAAAGTACAGGGTGTGCGAGAGGCAGCCGCGCTAAAAGCTATTCAATTGTTTTTTAATGCAGTGTGTTAAACAGGCAAATATGCTGTTTTTATCTTGCACCTCTTTGGGGTGTGTTAAAAATAAAAAACCTGTGAAAAAGTATTTGAAATCATTTAATAATGTGAAAAAAAAAAAAAAAGGTTAAACTTATGTTTATCACTAATGCCCAATATGTAAAATTTGATTTTCTTGTGAAAATTTAATAAAAAAATCACTAATTATATTTATGTATGTTTTTGGTACAAATATAAATATAGTAATGTGTTTTGACATGGTATAGATGATTCTATGGCTAAAGATAAGCTAAAGTACTGTAATGTAGATATTATCAATGTATAATGCAATCTAATGTATGCAAAGTCTTTTTGTGTTATACATGACCACGTTAAAACTGCCCTTCACTCCCCTAAAAACTTACAAACACAATGTTTAACGCGCGGGGGCAGCGTTCCCTCTTTCAAATGAATTGCACAAGTTTTCGCGCTGCGCTGACTCAAAACAGTCGGGATTGCAGTTAAAAACCCGCAATTTTTTATTTTTTTTTAATACGCTGCGGGGAAGAAAAAACTCGGACAATTGAATACACCCCTTAGTCTCAGATACAATTCGCTCAAGAAACGATCTGATAAAGTATACGTAACTCCACATTCCGCTCCACCTCACTGCATTTTCATTGTATTACACTTTACTGTTTGAAGGAAAGTGCTGTCCGTCAAATAGGGGTAGATTTAATTGGCTGCGCTTTATTACCATTACTAAAGTAAAAAGCAACACAGATTTTTGCACGAGCAGAAATCAGAGTTACTTCCGTCAAAATATCTGCGCATTTTCTGAATTGAATCTGCCCCATAAACTTCAAGAATGGAGAGCGCATTTCAGATAATGTGAAAAAAAATCCAGTTTCTTTCGTTAGTTTTAAAACACAGAAAAGAAATGTCAGTTATCAAGAGGATACCAGACTTGGATTGGGAGTGGTTTTTTTCCCCCTAACAGTTCCACACTGTGTGGGCAAGGTTATAATGCACTGTCTCCTACACTTGGTGGCAGGTCAGTTTTTTCAGTCACAATGGAATTAAGTTTAGCCAATTTGTAAAGTTATTTAAAACTTATTGAACAGATTTATGACCTACAATAGATTACTTACTTTACTTCTGCTTAAAGCAGCCAAATGTATAATCCCAAAAGACTGGGAGGGGGGGGGGGGGGTAGGGTATAGACAATTGTCGAATCGTTAAGGGAATAAACCAATTTAGTATAGCAGAAGAAATGCATATGAATACTGTAGACTGTGAGCAGCTTGGCTGTGCTTCAATGAGAGCAAAGAATACAGGAGAGGTCTTCCACCAAGAGCTGCATTTTAAAATTGTGCAAAATGCCTAAATCTTTTTCCTTTTGTGCGCATCTGATAAATGCAATGCTTGCTATTGTGTTTTTATATATCCTGGCCATTTTTGTTCATTGCAACCACTTTGTTGTATACAACCCCTTCTTCCCTCCTCTCCAGTTTTCACCAAACAGGTTTTCTATTTATTGTTGATCGCTCACTTCGCAATATTTTCAGAAATGCTATTAACATGAAAAGATGAAAAAGTTAAACACAAATGAGGATGACTCTCCCATTCCCCAAAGTGACATTGGTATCCTGTAAATTGCCTTACAATTCTAGCTATAAATTAATCTGTCTGAATCACCTCTCAGCATCCAAGAAAAACTAACAAACACAGTAATACAATTTGAGGCTGTAGCACAACAGAATACTTTCCCGAAATTATGATCACGTTGCCCTATAAATGAAACTTGGGGGTCACACCATGCAACCCAGTAAATGTAAATATTTGGCTACCGATTGTCATTAAAATAATGGTATAAGGATGTACCTGTTAGGTATAGGTTCTTTGCATCTCAATTATGTTAAAATTCTTTGAAATATGAAAAAAAACAAAAAAACACAACACACAGTTAGTAAATCTGACCTCACAAAGTTGAAAGTGGTCAGACACAGAAACAAAATAAATCAAAGTGAAGCAGTATGTCTAAGTGAGCACTCAAAACAATAAAATTATATATGTCAGCACGCAATGTAGGAAATTGATGTAAATTTTGTTATGTTTAAATTCCATTTAAAGCCACGTTTAGAGAACATATTACATACTAATGCTAATCACTGAATGTAATACCTCAGACTTTGCAGTACCAGTTAGGAAAGGGGGCTGGTTTACCCCCCTGCCACCATGAGTGTCAGAAAACATATAAAAAAGTTCTGTTGTACCATGTAATGTGCGATACCATCTGTGCTTCTGGATGATCACTAGTATCTCCAACTAGTGTGTGATGGTCCTTGTAAGGAACCCTTGAGCAAACAAACATCACTGCTTGAAGATCCAGCCCGGCACCTATTACCTGTTTAATCCTGTGACCAACAGATAAAAGCTTACACTCTAATCTATTCCCCGGCTGTCCTGTGTTGAACCCAGTGTGTGTCAACGTTCTGCCCGCTACCCAGCAGTCCTGATCCATAGTAAGCAGTCAACACAGAAAACAGCAAAGAAGCACTGCAGTAGCTATACCAGCTACCCAGAAGTAAGCTAATCAAGGTGCTGTGAAGGAACCTAGTGGTGGCAGCGAGATTATCCAACAACTATTGCGCAGTTGGTATTCGCAGTCGGCGAGTTCCTGGTGGTTAGGTGACACCAGTAGGAGTGGTCAGTAACAGTCTGTTACTGACAGAGGAATCCAGATAAGCTGTGCAGGAAGAACATCCCTTCATTCTTCTTCCCCAACAGACTGTGTGGCAAAGCAAGCCCATCCAGTCACAGGTACGATAAAACATAGTGGGAGCGTACACACTAACAATATCAGACCTACCACTTGTTTATCGTGTAATTGGAATGATAGCGTGAAAAACGTGTAGCATGCAACCAGCTTAAGTCTTGAAGCTATACATAATGTGGAGGAGGCAGATTAAGTCAGCAATTATGCAGTCAAACAATGTTGTGGTAGGGAAACTGCAATAGTGGCAGATGCCTATGGTGCCAGGGTATAGGGAGAGCCTAAAACACTGAATGAGTGACATACGATCACACAGTGTCCTCACTTTCATTGCACCACCCCCTCACTATTCGCTGGATAACGGTCAGGGAGTAACAGCAGCATCTCATGTGTGAAGCTGCCAACTGCTTCTCCCTCATGTTGGGCTGGGAGCGCAGGGCTCACGTCATAGCCCTGCACCACACTCACAAGATCAAAAGATACACTAGCCTCTACTCCACACAAGGTTACAAAGGGGGGGGGGGGGGCACAACAGACAAAGCAGCCCTGGACCACCAGCATCAAAGTAACATGAGGCGCAAGCGATTGTTTCTACAGTGGAAATAAACAACTGCATGTTAATTGTGTAAAGAAAAAAAACGGGGAAAAAAACCACAAATGAAAGTAGTAATTAGCAAATGGAATAGTAATATTTCAAAACAAATAAAAAACATACAATAAGATGACTGACAAAGAGGATTCCAGATATGTAGAGGACTATTAATAGAGTCCTCAAACAACAGATCCACCTATGAAGCAATCGCCATAGCTTAGCAGGATAAATACATCAAGAAGTATAAACACGAGAGATTTCAAGTATAAGATTTATTTCCTAACATTAAGGGCAATTCATTTACATTGCTTACATAGATAAAAAAAAACTATATTGAACAATGCTCATTAAAAAGAGCTAATAGCAGCATTCAGACATGGGCATACGAATCAGGAACCATAGCTGGAAACTTGATGGTGCATTTTTAACACTTTGTATTAACAACAAGCTTAACTACAAGACAGAGTACTGTACTCTTGTCAGTAGGGGTTAATGAGCTTACTGTACAGTAAGTGCATGGGTGTGAGCATACACAAGAGGAAACTAAATGGTCCCCTTTGTAGTTTAATTTCAGAATAGGAGTAGCTGACTCACCATTTAAAATCATCTAAGACTGCTGTGTACCAACACCAATATACTACTTTCACACTTTGAGACCTATACCCACCAGCATTGTTAATGTATTTTTAAAGCAAGTTAAATAATATGACACTAGAATCTATTGTTTCTATTGTTACCAAACAGAAGTATTTTTACTTGTGTTTTGATGTGGTAGCATTGTTCCATTTTGGCGTTTGCCGCATGCAAGCGTAACCGAAAGACTACAAGCAGCTCTTAAATGTTACAAACGTAAGTAAAACACCAGTGGGTATGTGACTTATCCCAAGATATTTCATCACACACAATACACCAGCATTCTTTGCTAGGTTCAAAACATGTGGGTTAATTTGCTAAAGCTTCTAAAAAAAAGTAGAAGTGTTGCCCTTAGCAACCAACCAGATTCTAGTATTTATATAGTATATTCTAAAAAAAAAAAATGAAAGTTAGAATCGGATAAGTTGCTATTGGTAATACCTCCACTTTTCCTTTTTAGAAGTTTTAGCAAAAGTGCATCAGACTACATTTAGTAACAATATTTTAATAAAAACTCTTCAGGCTACACAGCTGTAATTAAGGCTGCAATGTTTTATATTATTATTTATTTAGAAGGCGCCACAAGGTTTCCGCAGCGCCGAACACAGTACAAACAATGGACAGTACAGGGAATAACAGTACAGAACAATAAACGAGTAATACCAAGACTTCGGATGCTCCAGGAAAAGCAAAAATATTGAGGTTGGAGCAAAAGAGAAGGTACATTGACAGGAGGGAGAAGGGTCCTGCTCATTAGAGATTACATCCTAAAGGGAGGGCAACAGACAAATCGGCACAGAGGGAGTCAGAGGAGGGGAGCAAGCGCACCCTTTTCAAAGGAGGAGCCAGGAGATGAGAGCGAGCATGGAAAGAGGGTTAAGTGGAGGGCTGGTAAGCTTTGAGGAAGAGATGAGTTTTGAGTGCCCGTTTGAAGGAGCACAAGTTAGGGGATAGACGGATAGAGCAAGGGAGGTCATTCCAGTGCAAGGGGGCAGCTCGGGAGAAGTCTTGAATTCTGGAGTGGGATGAGGTTATTAGAGTGGAGGAGAGGCGATGGTCATTGGCCGATCGCTGGGACCGGGCGGGATTGTGGATGGAGTGGAGATTGGAGATATAGGGGGCAGTAGAGTGGGAGAGGGCCTTGTAGGTGAGGGTAAGAAGTTTGAAAAGGATTCGATAGGAGAAGGGGAGCCAGTGAAGGGCAAGGCAGAGAGGGGAGGCAGAAGAGGAGCGTCGAGAAAGATAAGCCTCGCCGCATATTTATATTTACATTTTGCACATGGCATTATGCAAGAATTACAGCTTTCTAAAAATTTATTTTGCCAACATTTGGTTAGCTTTGGGGCATCACTAGCTAAAACAGCAAAAAATGGTAGCCCTGTACAGCAGTTTATACTGTCAGTTTCATTTTTTGTGACAGTGCAATTCAAATATACAAAAAAAAAACCCACACAACCCCTTCACATTTTGAAGGAATACACTTTGCTCTAAAATTTAAACTTTCTGATATGAACTACGGTGATTTCCTGTTGATAAACTGACGTTTCACTGCAACTCTTAAGAAAAAAGAAAAAAAAAATGACCATCCCATTCTATTACATAGAGCTGAACCTCCTAACACATCTTTTGGGCAGCATCATAAGAGGATCTAATATGGGTCAAAAAAGTGGAGACTAGAGTAATTTCATTTACAGTGATATCACGGGCCATGCTCTTGTGTACAAATCCACCGAGCCACACTCTGCATTTCTGATAAGTCTACTATGCTGTCCCTCACTTTTTATCTCCGTATTAACAGGGCAAGCTGCTGAAGAGCGAGAGCATATTTAGTAATATAACCACTCCAATTATTTTATGTATATTATTCAGCTCTAAGTCATAGCCATTGATATGTAGTAATGTCAAATTGAGAAGGCTATACTTCTTCCTTAAATAAGTACAACAACATGTTCTACAAAGCAATGTATCACTTATTATATATTACCTTGAAGACAGTATTTGACATAAATTAGTTTCAAAACACACCAAAGGTGGGGGGAGGGTGTGGGCAACGACTCACAAACATACCAGGCTACCACTGAGTTGCATTAAAAAAATGTTTGTGACTGCTGATATTTCTGGCATGTGACTTGTTCAGAAACTTAGCAGGCTCCAACAGGGAGCTGATAGAGCAAGAGGAGAGAAACTGCAAAAGATGTTAGGGGGCAAGTAAGCCCCTAGCCAGAGCAAATGGGTGCTAAACCTGGAGTGGGACTGTTCATCTGGGAACAGGGTTTGGATGCGATTTGGCTGCCCTAGCGTGGATCCAGTGATGTGCTACCAGAGAAACCTGGGTTCCAGAGGCTAGAGATAAAAAGGGATGGGGACGCAGTGATTAAACAGAGTGGGTGGCGCAAGGATCTAGTATAGCTGCTGAACGTTCTGGTACTTTGGAAATGAGAAGTTCTAGGATCCAAAATGCAACGTTCAAAAATAATTAGTGGGAGGAGAGTTCAAGAGAATATTGTCCAAGTAATTCTGTTTCATTCCATAACCCTTAGATATAACATTGTATCTAATATGCAGACATGAGCTTCTCTGTGGCTGCAATGAAAGGCAATGAAAAAAAATCTGGCTGGACAGTAGTATTTTTGAGGGTGGTCTTCCCCTTTAATATTATACTGTGCACATTTCAAGAAATGAATAACCTGGAAGCAGAAGTTCTGATCTCCTTATAGGTTTCCCACATAACACACATGAATTATATGAAGAACCTTAAAAAAACAACAATAAAACTCACCAGTATAGTATGCAGTTGCCAGAGTGGCTCGTCTAGCTTTGGCCAAAGTTATAGGAAAGTATGCTGTCCATAGCTATCTTTAATTTTTCTTGGAAATGTGGTTTATATTAAGATTATTCTATTATACTATCAAGTACTGATATCAAACACCAATCCAGGAACTTATTTATCATTCTGAGGTCCATATAACACAGGGTGAGGCACTTCAATCAATGACTACGTAAAATGTACACAATGATGGCACCTAAATGTTTGAGAAGAGACTGTCTTGCACATATCACATAGTCAAGGTCACCAGCTTATAACGGTAGCAGAAAGTGGGAGGGGGGGGGTAAGGGGGACGAGTAGGAGGACCAAATCAGAAGCCGCAGTCTCTATGAATCCAGCTTCTTACTGGTTCCCCATTATCCTCCTCCCCCTTACAGTATCACACATACCTGTTTTTGGGCCTGGGATGCGAGACAAACCACCCTACCCCCCTCCCCAACATAGCAGCCTCTATGGAGCTAGTGAATGGCACCCTGGGAAGAGTAACAATCAATCAATCACCTTGAGCTGGGAGTGTTAATTTAAGAGCAGAAGCATATAAAATTTACATGCTCCACAGCTTAACTGCATTTCATTTAGATGTACAGGCATGCACAATATCCAATTAATCAACTAATTGCAATATAGCATGTGTATTCCATAGGTGTCCTGTTTTAAATAGTTGTTTGGCAACTTTAACTAGAGAGGGTTGCAAGTATGCATTATAGAAAAGAACATTTGTTAAAGAGGACGCAAGAGGTTTTTTTTTCCTTTCAACAGGGAATGGACAATATCTCAAAAGGGCCAATTACACTGTCAAATTTGCAAATAAATACATGATTTGGTGGCAAGTATGCATGAATTTCCCTATTTAAATCGACTACAGAGTAGTTATACTTGTGGCCCACCTTTGGATAAAAATGTGTGTGATTCAAGTAAACATTCACTGCACAGACAGTTGACCATAAACCGGTTGGGTCTCTTTCTGACGTCAGAGTAAGCACAACTCTTCTTATTCTTAGGAACAAGGTAACAGTGAATACAATATTATTCTAAAATGCATGCTCTATTTTTCATCTTTACCAACATAAATATTAATAACTAAATGTATAATATTAATTTTGCATAAAATTCCCAAGTGTCTATAAGGTTGCATGTACCATTAATGCATGCAAAATGTGAGGTCAAGCATTACGGTGATAATAAATCTGTTCATAGAGTTCAGTTTGCCTACACAACAACTATGTCTCAATTTCAATTATCTGCTTTTGTCAATATTATTTAGTGTATAAATATCTCAGAAAAATCTTTTTGGTGGTTGGCTGCCAATGTGAACACTGGCAAGTCCAGAGGTCCAGTAAGAAATGTAATGTAGGCAAAAGCAGTGTAAGTAACAGATTTACCTATAGCCTGTACAGAGGTAAATCAATATAGCTATATTGTGCACAAAATTCTTCTATTTATATCTATACTGACATAGTGATTTATATATTGTTTGCTTTAGAGATCCAGACAAAGTTTTCTTCTGCGCTCACACACACAGAGATCTTAACGGTCTTGACAGCACTTTTTCAAATAATTTTATTCACTTATACACAGTTCATTAATTTAAAGAAACGCATCTTTTTCGCTAAGGAATTGTGATGCCTAGACAACCGGGTAACAGCATGTCCAAAACGGCAGGTCTTGTGGATCCATGTATGCAGTGGTTTGTACCTAGCAAAAATGATCTGAGGAAGGACAGCCGGTGAACCTGCAATAGGGTCAAGGGCGCCCAAGGCTCATTGGTGCACATGGGGAGCGAGGGCTAGATCGTCTGGGCCAACCGCACAGAAAAGTTATTGTAGCACAAATTGCTGAAAAAGTTAATGCTGGCTATGATAAAAAGGTATCAGGACACAGTGCATCACAGCTTGCTGTGTAGCTGCAGACCGCTCAGAGGGTCCATGCTAATCCCTGTCCACCGCCAAAGTGCCTACAATGGGCGCAAGAGCGCCAGAACTAGACCATGGAGCAATGGAAGAAGGTGGTCTGGCCTGATAAAGTTTTATTTTACATCATGTGGGAATTGGGGTGCATGTGCATAGTTTACCTGAGGAAGAGATGGCTACAGGATGCATTATGGGAAGAAGACAAGCCATTGGAGGCAGTGTAATATTCTGCTCGGAATCCTTGGGTCATGGCATTCATGTAGATGTTACTTTGGCACGGACCAACGACCAAAACATTGTTGCAGACCAAGTACACCTCTTCATTGCAATGGTATTCCCTGATGACAGTGGCCTCTTTAGCAGGATAATGCACACTGCATAAATTGTTCAGAAATAGTTTGAGGAACATGATAAAGCAATCAAAGTGTTGACTTGGCCTCCAAATTGCCCAGATCTCAAGATAATTGAGCATGTGTGGGATGTGCTGCTAAAACAAGTGAGCTATGGAGGCCCAACCTCGCAACTTACAGGACTTAAAGGATCTGGTGCCAGATACCACAGGACACCTTCAGAGGTCTGTGGAGTCCCTGCCTCAACGAGCCAGAGCTGTTTTGGCAGCACGAGGGGGACCTACACAATATTAGGCAGGTGGTGTTAATGTTGTGGCTGATCAATGTATGTGTATATTACATACACACACACCACTATAGATTATTCTATTTTGCACATATAGCGCAGAAACAAAAAAGAGAAACATCAGTGACAGTGGAATTGACCTTTAGGGGAGATGATCTTTTCATAGGTTAAATTGCAAAAATGATAGAGAAAACGAACAGACTGTAGATTTTGGGCATATGCTTTCCATGAATGTTTCTTCACTCTAAAAACCAAACAGTCACATTACTACTGTAGAAAAAAAGTGTTATGCGTTATTAGAGAGTATAGCCACACAGCACAGTGTCTTGGGCCTTGTGACAAAATACCATAGAACTGCACACACTTGGAAACTTAAGAACAAAATGCTAAGACCTATAGTTCCCGGTTATATGACGCACAATAGAGTGGAGCAGGGAAAATAGAACATTGTTGTGTCTTCACAAGAACACACATCTGGCTGTCCTAAATCAAAGTGTGACATTCAATAATCTGTGGGGTTCTGTAGGATCCTGACACAATGTGTTTTGCAAAGTGTTTCAGGTAAGAATATCTGCCCATTTTTCACACCTCAGATGTAAGCAAACCCGGGCATTACTTTCAGTTCCATAAATGTAGTATTTCAACACAGGAACACATCGTGTGAAGTTCCAACAAGACGTTGCTGGGCTTAAAAAAAATAATAAAAAAAAATCCACCTCTAAAAGGAGAATTATCGTCTAATTCTTAATAGAGTAAGAACTCAGAAGGGAAAACAATTAAATAAATAAAAAAATAAAAAAAAAGAGAAAGAAGGTCGCCGACCGTACTATGTTGCCATTTATTTTAGGGCTTTGAAAAAAAATACAGCTCTCTTTAAAATCAGTTTACTTAGCACTGACCTTTTTGGATACAGAGAAACATCACATGTAAGTCATGCATTCATGAAATATTGCCTTCATTCTAAAGGCGTAAAGACATTTTTCAAAAGCAAAGGCTGTTGCAAACCATGGGATACCAGACTCAAGACATGACAATGAGATATGTAATCAGTATATCATGTGTAGAGATAAATACCTTGGCTTATTCTTATTCCAATTAAACTAGGATCTAGGAGTTATTTTTACAAAGAAAACCTAGACAACAAATACAACAATCAATGAATGAAATCCTTCCACTTAAAACAATACTACACTTGTCCTCAATCTGCAGATATTAAGAATCAACTTAGAAAGTGCTTTTCTCGCAATAGAACTCAAAGTGCTTCACATTTGCAGATTAAAAAAACATAACACAAAATAAACATAAAGGATTAACAGAGTCCAGAAGAGAGACTTAAATATTAGGGTCTTTTGTTTACTTTTTAAAGAAAACTAAGGGTCATTAATGAAAGGTAAAGCTGGGTACACACTACACTGTTTTCGTCCAATAATCGGCTCAAACAGCCGACATACGACCGCTCGTTCAAAAGTCGGGTCAGTGTGTGCAGTGACACGATGGTCGAAAGTCTGCCCAAATGGACGATCATCGCCTCATTTGGTTGGTCGTACCGTTTAATATTTTCGTCCCAATCTAGTTTCCGCTGTGTAGGGTGTATAAACTTCCGACCGATCCACAACAGTGAGTATGAAATTACAGTCATTGCTCACAACAACATGGCTGTAAAAAGTCGCTAAAGGGACGTCTGCTCTTCCCTTTATTGCCCTAAACAAGGCTAGTGTGTATGCAGTCCATGGACCGAGCGATCGGACCATCGATCGCATGTAAAATCGCTCGGCATAAAAAGTTGGTCGCAATTTCTGTAGTGTAGTTTGTTTTTGAAAACTTCTGGAGTGGGGGCCTCTATGCAGGGAATTCCAGAGAGTAGGAGAACTTCAAAGCTAAAAGCTTGAGTCCCAAATGAAGTATGGAGGATTCTAGGAACAGTTAGTCGTCCATCTATAGCAGTGCTACTCAGCCAGTGTGCCGTGGTGCAATGCTTCCAGCAGGAAAATAACCACAAGATTTATGGCGGTAAATGCGTCATACTATGGTTAACTGAAAGACCTTGCCTTAATGAATTCACTTCACCATTTGATCCATATGTTTCTTTGTAAAACATTTTAGAGAAATAGAGTTCATTATTATTATTCATATATTATGTTACAGGGGTGACACTTATGAATATATTGCGTACGAGTATATTTTTGCTTTTGGTGTGCCGCGGAATTCTGGGAAGGTCTTTGGTGTGCCAAGGGTGAGAAAATGTTGCGGAGCAATGATCTATAGATCGAAGTGAGTTAGTAAAAGTATAAGGAATCAGAAAATGCTTCAAGAACCCAGGACCCTGGATGTGCAGGGCTTTGAACGTCAATAAGCCAATCTTCAAACATTTGCCAACTTACAGGCAGCCAGTGAAGGGAATGGAGAACAGGTGCTATGTGGCACCAACGGGGCTGGTTAGTTAACAGTTAACAGCTGCTTAGTATCAGCCACAAGCGGTGCAGTTCTTTTTCTGGGAGACCCAAGTGCATTGCAGTAGCCCAAGTGTGAAAACACAAATGCATGCATCTTCTGTAGGAATCAAATGCTTGATTCTATTAAGATCCCCAAACAGCCAATATACAGACAGATGATGGACCATAGGCCTGGATAATAAGGGTGGTGTCAGCCAGGCGCTTTGAACACTAGCACTTTTCCAGCTAGATAAGTACTAGTGATCAGAGCATTCAAATGGCTCCGCGTACTGTCATACTTAAACGCTGGAAAAGCACTACCGTTCAATATGCCAGTCTGACACCACCCTAAGGGCTTGTCCAGACAAGTGATCTTCACGTACACATGAATTTATTTTTAAACACAGATAAACGAGTTGCCAAAGAAACTGCAACACGTATGACTATTGTGCCTTTGTACATTATACAAATAAAAACTTGTAGGGTTATCCCCCCTTCCCCAATTTTAAAAATAAATACACTAAATGCTTTTACCTTGTGTGTGTCAACTTAACTACATGCAGCCCTGCACTAAGCTTTAGAATGCTACTTACTATAGATTTACTGATAAGGATAACACTTCCAAATGTCAACTGGATTCCATGTTACTAACTAAAGTTACATCAAGTTGTAGTTTAATTTTATGATAAATGATTTGGTACAAATAGGAACAGCAGCAGGCCCATTGTCAGGGATATGAATGACTGCTGGGCATATCAGAGTGCAGACAATAACCCACCCCGCTAATGGGGGAGAGTGGGGACACCTGGGCTTATTTGCATGTGAGAAGAAATGTAGATATCACACTCACCTTGTTCCCTGCGGGTGTCAGCAGCAGTCCTGGAACAGGGAGTGTCACACAGACAATGGACCAGCTCCCACCTATAAGCAGCTCAGCCCTGCACCCGGATCTCATAGACGTCCCCCGGTGTGGTCTGATGTCAGGCTGCGGGCCACAGCCTACACCCCGGTCTCCGCCCCCGGTCAGACACACACCCGCAGCGCCCCGGATCTGGGCCAGCACTTCCTGGGGCTGACAGCGGAAACCGGTACTCCAGCACCGCACGGCTGTCTGTGGTCCAGTACGCCCCTTCCCTTGCCGGGACCGTCTCACTACCTGGTGCCTGTGCGATACCACCCCAAACTCCACCGTTTCCGGTATCTCGCTCCGCCCCGGTGTCCCGGTTCCTTTACTCAAACACGGTGGGGCCGGACCGGAAGCTCCACTGCTAACTCCGCCCTGCGCGCTCGTACAACAAGGAAAGGGGCGTTACCTGGAGAGACAGGCGTGTGACGTCATAGCATCGCCTGTTTGCCAAACCACGGGAGACCATCTTAGTTTCTGGCAACCTGCTGTACTGGATGTGTTGGACGAAGAATAACATGAGCATATCCATATAGCCTTACATATATACATACTCACCCACGTGTGTTCTATAAACACTGCTTCGCGGTTTACAGCACAAGCCACAGGGGATGAAATAGACAATGAAACACCCGAGTATTAACCCGCTACGAAGTATTTTTGCCAACATGAAAAATGGAGCAGTAGTGTTGTCAATCTCATTACGCATTTCCGGGTATGGCGGCTTCTCCTTAGCGACCGCTTGTGATGTTGCCATGCGGAAGTGTAAAGGGAAAATAACTTCAGTTGTGCTACGACGCCCCCTAGTGTTCTTGTGTGGCATTCTCATTAGTTTACAATATTGCTATCGACTCTATTTACAGTATTCGTGTTTTGCAGATTTCTAGGTGTCCGTAAATCGTCGGTCGGATGTTTTTCACGGGCTTGAGAAGGGAGCGGCACATAAGGTTGTGGATTATCTGCTGCGATCAGAGCGCCAGTAAGTGATAATGCAGCTGTAGCAATAGGCTAGCCTACAGCATGGACTAACCAGTTACATAGTGAGTGACTGCAGTGCGCCACCCTGTGATATCAGAATTACCTGGACAAAACGGAAAATGACTCTAGTCCTGAGTCTCATCCATCATCATTTATATAGCGCCAACATATTCCGTAGCACTTTACAATTAGTTACAAACACAGTAAACTAATAAACAAACTGGGTAAAAGAGACAAAGAGGTGAGAAGGCCCTGCTCACAAGCTTACAATCTATGGGACAATGGGAGTAAGTAAGGCAGGAAGTCGCCAGCCCTCAGTGGCGCTCTGCCTGCCTTCCCCACTTGTCCACCCGCCCAGTAAAAAAAATTGCTTGGTGCTGCTTCCAGTGGCGGCCTGTCGGGCGTGCCGTCATCATGCTCCGACACTGTCAGTGAGGAGCGGCGCAGAGAGGAACCAGAATACTGAAGAAAAGACAGAAGAGGAAGAGAAAGACAAAAAAGAAAGGTCACAGAAAAGTAAGTAAAGAACGGAGGGGGCACAACAGGTGCGCTTTTAGGGAGGGTTCCAGTTGCCTGGAACCCACCCCCCCATGCGCCACACACCACAAGGGAGTTTTCCTTTGAGTCCAGCAGCCCCAGTGACATCATGGGGCTGCCAGGAGAATGCAGGAGTCGTGCAGTCTATTACTGCTACAGACAGCCTCTTCTGGTGGTCCTGCCTCCTCTGCACCACACGCTGCCTATTAGCATAAAGAAGTCAGCGCATGACCTCTTACATTAAACAGCGCAGATCCGCCTCTCCCGCTTCTACCCAGGTAAGTGACATATACTTTTTCCTCTGCCCATTTCAGACCCCTTTTTCCCCCACCATGTTTGTTGCCTTTTCCCCCATAATTCTGTCTGTCTTTCATCTCCCCCATCGCTGTTTCCCCTTTGTGTTTCCTTGTCCAATATTGTATGTGTGTTTCTATTCCCCATTGTGTTTGTATGTGGAGGAAAAAAAAATATTCTTTGTAGTTAAAAAAAACAAGCAAAAAACTAGAGTATATTTATTTAAAAATATTTAAAAACCTCAGTTCATTTAAACAATTCGAAATTTCCACATTAATAACTGTTTGAGAGAAAAGTGCTATATACATTGATTATTAATATCTGTAGATTACTGAGGGCAAGTGTGATGAGACCAAGCCACACTGCCAAGATAACATCTCCCACTGGCCCGTGAATCCGCATCATCATCATCACCACCATTTATTTGTATACCACCACTGATTCCGCAGCGCTGTATAAAGAATTCATTCACATCAGTTCCTGCCCCATTGGAGCTTACAGTCTAAATTCCATAACATACACACACATACATACAGACAGAGAGAGAGAGAGGGAGAGAGAGAGTAGGGTCAATTTTGATAGCAGCCAATTAACCTACTAGTATGTTTTTGGAGTGTGGGAGGAAACTGGAGCACACGGAGGAAACCAACGCAAACACAGGGAGACCATACAAACTCCACACAGATAAGGCCATGGTCAGGAATTGAACTCATGATCCCAGCACTGTGAGGCAGAAGTGCTAACCACTTAGCCACCGTGCTGCCCAATCCGCATAGATTATATGGACTGTCACACTTGGCCATGGCTATAAGGGACCACTCCAGTGAAGGGGGGTGAGAGGGTATTCATTCTGAGGATTGATTCCTGGAAATTGTGAGGCTGACTGGTGTTGAGTTTATGTTCTTTATCAGCAGACCCAGTAATCAACGCTGTCCCATACCTGGGGAAGCAGACTGTTGCTCCATCGGGAGATACTCACCAGGATCTGGGTAAATTGGTGTGCCCACAGGAGTGGGGAGACGGATACCCAGAGCCCCATCAGGCTGGTGGAGAGTTTGGCAAGCATTCAGTACCAGCAAGATACTAAGACTCCTTGGACCTTCTGTTGACAGACTCTTTTACCTATGGAACTTTTGCATGACTGAGGTGGGTGGGGAACCTTGCTGGGACTACTATTGACACTGGAGATCTGCTGACCTATCATCATCATCATCATAATCATCATCATTTATTTATATAGCGCCACTGGTTCCACAGCACTGTACAGAGAACTCACTCACATCACATTGTTTAAAGTGTGCAGTTTTATATTCTGTTGTTTTACTGTAAGAAAAGTAAAGATAGGGTTGTATTTTTCGTTCTCCTCCTTGTCTGTGTGATTTCTGAACCTAAGGGGGGTCGGGTAACCTAGTAATCTTCCGTTCTAAAAACCTGGTATCCTCACAGAAAGTATAGTATTATATTACGTGGAAAAATGTAAGTAATTGTTTGTAGTATTTGTTGCCTAGATTTTTTGTAAAATAACTCCTAGACCCCAGTTTAATTTAAATAAGCCAATGTATTTACCTGTACACATGATATGCTGATAACATATTACATTGTCAGGTCCTGCAGTGTACAAAACAAAGGCTTAGTTGAAAGTGGTTGTATCAGAAATTGACTTGACATTGTACTTTAGTTAACACAATAAAGGACAGCACTGAGTATTAGCAACATAATAAAAGTGACTGTAGCAACGGTGCCTTGTGCTTTGCAGCCAGGACAGCATGTTGCCAGAGAAACAAGTGGTGAAGCAGAGTTCAGCCCTTGCAGTGACTTAGGGCTGGGATGAGAGACAGAAAAGGAGGTGAAGAGAAAGCACAGTAAGAGGTGCTGGAAGATGGGAGCGAGAGTGGCAGCAGCAGGAGGAGAGAGACCTGCGAGGAGAGTATACTGAAGAGACGGTGTGTACAGGGAGACACGGACACCAGAGCTACCACAAAAGCTGCTGGGTGATGCACAAGAAAGTTTTGCATACGGATCCCTGCAGAGAATCAGCTACCTATCAGCCTGAAGGAGATTGCAAGGAAAATGGAGCCTATGTGCTGAGAGGGGCTTCAAGCTATTGGTGAATTGCATGTAAGAGGGGTAGAGCTAGCAAGGTTAGGCTTGCAGGTAGTCCACGATGCAAGAGCTACTGAGACATCAATCTCCATTGAGAGAGAGAGAGAGAAATAAGAAGTAACACACTAAACACTGTTACACCATTACTGTTGCATTAAGAAATAACACTATGGGCCTGATTCATTAAAGAAAGGAAAGCAAAAAAAAAAAGAGTAGTAACTTTGAATCTTGGCAAAACAATGTTGCATTGAACGGGGGATGTAAATTTAAAATGTGATAGCAGATTTATAGTTGGGGTAGTGCATGTCCTAGATCAGGCCTGTCCAACCTGCGGCCCTCCAGGTGTTTGTGAAACTACAAGTCCCAGCATGCTTTGCCAGTAGACAACCTGTTGATAGCTGGAAGTGCATGCTGGGACTTGTAGTTTCACAAACATCTGGAGGGCCGCAGGTTGGACAGGCCTGTCCTAGATCAACTTTAAATGTCAGTGAAAAAAAATAAAGTTATCAAGTATTTGTGTGCTACATGAAAAAAAAACACTATTTAACTTATGTGCAAAATAATAAACTAAGTTCCCCCCTTTGCATTGTAACATGGTTGGTCCAGGAGAAAATTTACTTCTTTCTTTGCCTTACGTTCCTTAGTAAATCGGGTTCTATACCACTAATTTTACAAGCTAGATATCCTAATAGTAATCTGCACATATCATAGGCTGAGTTACATGTCAGCGATATAGAGACACAATAATCAGAGAACTAGTACAGGTTACAAGATACCAAAGTTACGTAGCCCGGGTTACCAACGTTACTATAAGTGCCTCAATGTTAAATAGTTAATATTATAAACTATTTAATAATGTTATTACCTTGATTTTTGCTTTAAAATATTGTTGGTTTATATTTTTTATACTCTGTGTGATTTTTGTCATTATTGTTCACCACACTGTTGCCATTGATTACTATTTTCCCCTTTGTTCCACTTACCCATCTAGAATCTACCTTTCATTAAATCTGCCTTACCCATTTACTTACCCCAAAATAAACATGTATTCGATTGTACATAACCACTGTGTGTGGTCCATTATTACTCACAGAGTTAGTGTGGTCGGGTACAAGGGGCTTCCTGAGGGACCAGTTACAGTCCGCATTCCACCATACGTTGTAGAAGACTCGGGTGGAGGCACTGAAGTGAAGATAGACAACATCGCACCAACCCGACGGCCGGGACGTTCACCCAGGCAGGAAGTGAGTCGCGGCGGTGCCCGAGGCCGACGAGGCTCCTGACACCGGGAAGCTAAGAGCACAGGAAGATGTGATGCTCTTTGGCTTATCATTGATCTCGGGGGCACGCGGCCATCATCAACATGTTTCAGAGAGTGAGTCTACCAGCCATCAATTTAAACAGCTGCCCACCCCACTCACTGACTGGCAGGGTGAACTCACATCCGCAGTAGGACAACTGACAGAACTGGTCAGCCGAATGCATGATGATGGAGGATAACTAAAGTTGCGGCCATTCTTTGGAACAGTCCCCATGGGAGAAGAGCCCTATGACTCTTGGTGGGAAACTGCCCACCAATGTATGGAAAAGTGGAACTGTTCAGAGTCTGTGAAATGCCAGAGACTAGCAGAGAGCCTGCAGCGGATTTTGTGTAGGCATAGAGAAGGGATGATCCCCACGCAACAGCCTGGTATTATATTGATGCACTCAATGACGTGTATGGAACACCTGAGGATGCTGAGGAGCTAAGCATCAGTTGAAACATTGAAAAAAAAAACTATGTATTTATTTTGCTTAGATAAGGAGGGATGGCTAGAGAAGATGTGAACCTGTACAGACTGCAGCTAATGGTTCAAGAGGCTGTTACTGAAGACCCTGTGGTTCAGAAGTATAAATACACTGACACTGGAAAGAATTTCCCCTCTCTCAAGGAGTTGGTGAAAGACATCTCGAAAGAAGAAATTATAGTGGCCGCTAAAGAGCTGCCTGCAAAAAGGGTAGTGACTGTAACCACAAAGCCTGAGACAGAATCCAGCAAGAGTGGGCTACTACAGTTGATCAAATTACAGGGTGAATAAATTGCCCAACTTTTGGCAGCACAAGCCCAAAATATCCCTGGTTGTTCACAAGAGTCTCACAGCTAGACATCAGAAGAATAGGAGAAGTCAAGAAGTGAGCCCTCAGAAAGGTTGTTACATTTGTGGAGGTGGGCCACTTTGCCTGTATGCAGATTGGTGGAACCAAAGAAGATCCCGATTCCACCAATCTGAGGCAGCAAACCATTGAGAAATGGTAGGGGACAACCAGCAATCACCCGTCGGCCCTCTAAGAAAGATCCAAGCTAAGAAGGTTGTGGAGCCCAAGCAGGAGTGGTGGAAGACTGTCCCAGAAGGACTGATGGGTCCTGCTCCAAGCATGACTTTGTCTATTAATGGTTATCAATGTTCAGCTTTGCTAGATAGTGGGTCTCAGGTGTTCATCATTTTTTTAGAGATGGTATAGGCGATACCGGTCAAAAATGCCATTAAGGCCCTTGACTGGATTCTGGATCGGAGTGAGCAGACTTATCCTTACCTATAGCACATCATGGTGACATTGAAATTTCCTCAGAAAGTTGCCGGAGGGGATAGCCAGTTGCAGGTGATGGCTTTGGTGTGCTTTGAAGGAGATACCAGAGAGGTGACGGTCATTATTGGCACGAATGCAAACATCTTCAGGAAACTAGCTCTGTGGTGCCATGAAGCAGAAGAAAACTACCCAGTCTCACCATCCATGCAATATGTTTGGCTGCCTACCAGAAATTGGAGAGAGGTGAGCAAGATGAGAGAAAGACTGAAGCTTGATAGCTTTCAGTCCTGCTTCGAGGAAAGTAATGCATTCTCGACAGACAAGGAACAAGTGATCAGAGATGATGAGAGCTCCAACTTTCTCTATAGGGTTTAGGACCTAGACGCAGCCCACGTAGTGGTGCATCGGATTAACTTGAATGATGAGACACCATTCAGAGAGGTCCAGGAGGTTTGCGCCAGTGGATTTTGTCAATGCCCAGGATCATTTGGAGAAGTTACTAGAGACCAAAGTTATCATGGAGTCGGAGAGCCCTTATGCCTCTCCAATAATGGTGGCTCAGAAGAGCGAGGACATTCATGTGTATATGGACTACCAGGCACTGAATAAGAGTACAGTCCCTGACCAGTATACGGAGCAGAGCATTGAGAAGTCTTTGGACTGCCTATCAGGAAGCAGATGATTCTCCATGTTCAACTTCTGGAGTGGGTATTACCAGACACCCAAGGAAGTGGAGACTATATTTATCTTCCCACTGTGTCTACCAGTTCAAGAGAATGCCACAGGGAATCTCCAGGGCCCTAGCTATGTTCCAGAGATGCATGGATCAAGTAGTGGGAGTCAAAAACTAGGTCATATTTTACCAGGATTTCAGTCTTTGTAGAGACCCTCCAAGAGCAGGGAATATAGCCTGAAGCTCTCTGTGAACATATAGTCTGTCAGACCAATGTAAAATATGTGGGGCACTTGGTCAGCAGACAGGTGTGGCCACAGATCCAGCTAAGTTGGAAACCGTGTTAGAGTTGCTTTGGCACACAAAGTTGAGGGAGCTCCGGTCCTTTATGGGGTTCTGTGGGCACTATGAGATTTGTACCGGACTGTCTGACAAACTTGACGCAAAGGTACCCACCTCTCAGAGGGGAAGCTCCCCCGAAGACACCTTTTTTAAGGTGAACTTTGGCCAGTGAGGAGGCTTTCAAGAAGCTGAATGAGTCCGATAGGCTCCCGTACTGGCCTATGCTGATCCCACCCTACTGTATATTCTCCATGTTGATGCTTCATTCGAGGGACTTGGGGGGGGGGGGATGATATACCAGGAGCCTGATGGGAAAATTCACCCACTGTTCTATTTCTGCCAGTTTGTCCCCCAGCAAGTAAAACTATCCAGTCCACAAATTGGAACTTCTGGCACTCAATTGGGCTATAATGGACAAGAGATGTATTGTAATTTGCATCTGTCTATTTTTGCGATTTAAATATTAGATTATGTACTATGATCAATTTATGCAGAAATCCAGGTAATTCCAAAGGATTCATATGCTTTTTCTTGCTACTATATATGAGAAACCATGGGTGAAAATTAGAATAAATGGCACTCTCTGCCTCCTTCAACATCACCATTGGTACAAGAGAGATGCTCCCTTTTCCCCTTATCTTTAGAGTATGTATGGAAGTATTTGATAAAGGGATTCATGTGAATCCTGACAATCTGGGATTGAGTCAAGGGAAAAAAAAAAAAAAAAAAAAAGGAACTTGCGCTTTACACCAACAACTTATTAACTACCCTAATGGATTTGTTTGTTACTCCCACCAATTTATTGCCAGAATTTCAAACCTTTAGTGAATCAAGTTACAAGTGAATTATACAAAACCCATATAGCATTCAGTATTAATTTACATGAACATACTACTCTGGCTCTGCAAAGTGCTTTCACATTTAAATGGAACGCAAATATATAAGAACATACCAAGATACGAATGATCTCCTTACTGCAAACTTCGCCCCCAAACTAACAAATATATACGCAAAGAACACTTGAGTGGAGGAAACAAAGATCTCTTGGATAGGCAGGGTCAATGTAATAAAAAAAAATATTGTCAGTGACTTATACCTTATCCAGACCCTGCCAATTTATATCCTTAAGAGTTTGGTCCCCCACAATTTAAGGAATTTTTCTGAAACGGGAGTGAAACCCTGCTTCAGACATAGCTTTACAGGAAGAAATATCTAGGTGGCCAGCTGCCTAATTTTGTTGTACACTCAGACTGTTCACCTTAATAGGATTAGAGTGAGCACACCCTGTTGAGTCAAACAGTGTTACTTTGTAAGAACACCATCGCTGTAGGCCAATACAAATTGCTGTATGACTCTGGATTAGTGGAAAAAGTAGAGATTATTTTAACTCTAGACTACTACCCACCCTACAAAGATTTTCCTCCAGGCTTGACATCTCACACACTTAGGAATTGGTGGTTCTCTCCATGGTCAACAGCTGCTTAGTAACAGGGGAATCTGCCCATACCTGGAGATTAAAAAATTGACACTTGCAGATAGATAGTTGGACCCATTATGAGTCGGCTCACACATTGCCTTAGAAATGTTAATGAAAAAATTGCTTTGGTTAGGCAACTCCATTTTTAATTCTGTTCCATCCAGCAAGCTCCCAAACAATCTCCTTAATATATATAAACTTCTGGGA
This sequence comes from Mixophyes fleayi, assembly GCF_038048845.1. NCBI lineage: Eukaryota > Metazoa > Chordata > Amphibia > Anura > Limnodynastidae > Mixophyes > Mixophyes fleayi. Next base: position 128,698,348 of record NC_134405.1, read on the forward strand.
ACCTATCTTTGGCCACACACCCAGATTCACCCAAGCACAAATTAAATCTTGCAGCCCCAGAATTGAAGTCCTTCATACCCATTTACCCAAGCTTTAAGTAATGTTTCAGTGTTGGAGACTCAATACAAGGCAAGTGCTAGATGTTACAGATGTCCCAGTGTCCTCGGTAAGATGTTTCCTGGACTATGAGATACATGGTGGCCTCAACTTCATTGGAGACCCCTGGCATATATCTGTGTCCATAGCTCCAACCACTTGGGACAGAGGTGATCAAGATTTTGAGAGGAGTGCCAGAGGGCATGGAATTCTGGATTCAAAGTATGATTAAAGTTCCAGTGTGATCGTATTAGATATCCCTTCTAAAACCACTTCATTGAGGCAAATCCACATATCCCTGTTAATTGGAAATCACCCCATCAGTTAAGGATTGGTTTAAGTTTTTAGATTTCTATAGGTAAATTGAAGCTGCAACAGCCACGTTAGACCAAAATGCAGTTAACCACAACCCAGTTCATCTGGCTGACCTTTAAAGAGTTAGCTAAACAGTGATTATATTTAAACTCCATTACAGTACCATAGTGCACTCAAAAACAGCTTCCTACCATATTGCATTCTCTTATAAATCTGCTGCATGGGACTCGCATTTCCTCTTTCACTGCTTGCGCAAGTTAACAGCTTAGATTTCCCAGATTTTTCTTGACACTTCTTATAGAACTGCTACATTACCTTTTAAATCAATAGAAAGCAGCAGAAAATCCAGCATTTAAGCAAGTCCCTCAGTTGCAGTAGACAAATGAGGATTAGTCCAGAGAATTTTATCTATCCCTTAAGTATTATTGAGGAATAAGACACCTCTTAATTTATTTAGAGATAAAAAAAAAACTTTTAATAAGTTCAGTACAACTTTCAAGTTGGTGTAAAAGAGCATTAAACAAAGGTTGTTCTAAACTAGTTTTTCTGTAGGTCTTTGGTCAAATATGCTTATCAGAAGTAAACAGGTAACAAAAAGCTTTTCAACAAAAAGAAAAATGGACTTCAAGTTACAGAAGCTGTGACTGATGTGTATCAAACTTTCTAAGTCTTACCAACTTCCATTAGGTTAAATACTACCCTGAATAGTATCAGAGACAAGACATTAAAAGTGTATTTTTTAAAAATTATATATGAATGTTAAACGCAGCTGTCAAAGATATGTACAAAAAAAAGCTTTATTTACAAAATGTACACAAGAGTTGATTTAATGACGATTCAATCTTCATCTGAAGCATCTTCAGGCAGAGGGCGAGATCTGTAATTAGATTAAGTTACCTTAGTATCTTACAAATCTGTTACCCATTAATTAAAATTACATTTTGCTTAACATGCCTCTTACACCTTACCAAACCAATTCCTTCCCAGAGAATGATGGTTTTCAGCATTTACTCCATGACTATACAATTTAACAAACATTTAAAAAAAAAAAAAAATTAAAGATAGTATTTTTAGCCATTGTATAACTTGAAAGTGTACTTGGCTTAATGAGAAGCTGTACTGACAATAGACAACTAGTGACCACAATTCAGGCATTTGTTCCTGTAATGGATTATTTAGATTACACAGCTGTAATATACACATTTAGGAATGTTGCAGTGTTTAATTTAAAGAGGCAATACTTATTTACCAGAACTGGTTTGAACTTTGTATATCTTTAATCAGGATTTAAATAAGTTTCCTGTTGAGCTTTGCTATGTTGGTACAGACTTCAATCAATTCTGCTCTAAATTTCACTGGAAAAGCACTGAAAGTTCCACCACTCCTCTAAAGATTTTATGATATGGAGACTAGTGGTCATCAAAGCACATCAAAATTCTCAGCCATTATTATGCATAACAAATGGTGACAGCATTTGCTGAAAGTAAACTTACTTCCTTTGCACTTTACCAACACCACTACCACCAGCTTCTTCATCATCAGATGGCAAACGATTCTCTTTTTCAGGACAGCTTGTAGATGGGGACCCAAAAAAGTCTCCTATACCCTTCTGCCATTTTGGAGTAGGTCTGACACATACAGGATTCCCTCCTGCATATTTGCTTTCAGCTGCAAGTTTATGAAAAATGGATGAAAAGAAAAAAAAACCCTGAAAATTGCAAGCTTATACTTGGGAGTAATACATATGAACACAAAGCAGGTCACAACTTACATTTCTTTCCCGTTGGTGATGTGCTGTGGTTAGAGGAACCAGAGGCGGTGCCAAAAGACTTTCTTGGTGCTCTAGCAGCAACAGCTTTGGGGGAAAATATAAAGAATTAAAGACTCTTAAATAAAGCAGTCTAGACTACACCTGATCAACCATATTGCTTCATGTCAAAATACAGTACTGCAGTATTAACTAAAGTGATAGCCACACCCCTTATATGCAAGTCATAACCACTCTGGCAGCATGGTGTGTACACCACACACCCCATATCCCATATCTAGAAATCCCACATATCATAGGCACTGTTGAGAAGTGTTTACAGTACCTGTTACATACATGAGAGTTATCATACCAGGTATATGTAGGAACACAAGCTACCCACCTGACAAAACCCATGGGGGACATTAGCTCTAGCGATCATTTCCCCAAGCTAAGAATCAAAACGCTTGTAAGAGATTTATTCTAGGTTATCGCAATTAGTTCAGAATGAGGCCTCAAGAAGGTCCATTAACAATGTAGGCCCTACAGGAAAACAGATATGATCCCTCATAGCCAGGCTTCTGAAGACCTTTCCTCCTATACTGGGGAGGGGTGAGACAAGTGCTGGCCTGCAGATTAATGGAGACAAGATCAGCAGAGAGAGTGGATAGACGGTTTGCTTTTTCATGTATTGTATATTTGGTTTACCGTCATTCTGCAGATATATATTCCATTATAAGGCAAGCACCTGTCCACCAGCAGGGGGAGCCCTTTCAAGTAGCCGTAGCGAACTTCTGTAGCGTTCAGCTTCTCACCCACCCTAAAATGTGTCCCACTGGAGAACATTACATGGGTGCATTACTGAGGAGCGAGCAACACAACGTAGATTTGTACATACAAAATGACGCTATCGCTGCCCCCCACGTATGTACAGAGTGTCCACAAACGTACAGTATTAATAAGCACTCTTCGCTGTAATGAGACATAGGTGACGTTATGCAGCCGTGTAACTAAGTGCAGACAAGGACCCGGATTTTGCCGCGCTCCCCCTCTTGGCGCCATGCATATTATTAACCCTTTAGTAGTCGGCTAGCGGGTAATCAGCTGCAGCTACAACGATGCCGCACATACGTACAACGGAGCGAATAACCGCCAACAAGATTACATGTAAACTAATCCATACCCTCACAAGTCCCCGCACGTTAAGGACTGCTTACAGTGCAGATAATTAATAAAAGTGTGGAAAATAACGCAAATCAAATATAATTCTACAGACAAGTAACTGCTGAACTCACCCTTCCTGTAGCTGCCGGTGGAGGGGCCCGCGCTGTCCGCCTTGGTACGCACCATTCTCTGTCACACACACACACTACCCGCTGTGGCACTGCGCGCCTACCTCTCTACAGCGCAATTTAAACATCCCACTTTGGCGCTCTAAATTCCTGCCAGCCCACCGTGCTCCCATTGGACAGACTCCTCTTTGCTCCGCCTACCAAAATGTGACCGGCCACTAGTAGCAGAACGGAAGCCGTCACTCCTCCTTGCCGCCCAATGCTCGCTCACCTATAGCTGTCAGGCTCTAGTGTGTGGATTGAGTTTCCCGCTCTGTGACATGATTGGATGAAACGCAATAGACGTTCTCAGTACCTCTAATGTGAACTACAGCTGAATACAGTGATTATAATCTTTAATAAGCACTCTATTACCTGCATACTATCATATGCATATAGTAATGTACTTGGTAATACATAGAGATCGAATGAACTATACTACCTGTATACTTTGTTTATGGGTGTAAAGTTACTGATGATTCACTCTTACCATAGAGGTATTGACTTCTCCCACTCTTCTTTACAAACTAATTTTTCAGAAGTGAAGTGCAGAGGTGCAACTAGCGAGCTGTGGGCCCCAGGGCAGGAGGGAGCTGGGGCCCTCATCTCGCTTATAAAGCCCAGTATATCCATGGGCCCCGGTATACTGCACCTGCTGCACCATTGGTTCTTTCTCCACTGCAGAGGTGGAGCCTTGGGGGTAAATGTATCATACTCTGGTTTCTTCAACTCGCGGGAGTTCGGCGAGATGACAGCTAAAATTTAAAGCGGTGCTGCCTTGTAAAGGCAAGTTTCCCTTTACAAGGCAGCACCGCTTTTAATTTTAGCTGTCATCTCGCCGAACTCCCGCGAGTTGAAGAAACCAGAGCATGATACATTTACCCCTTGGAATAAGTTCTCTTAAAGGTTTGCGTTTTGTAAACTGGTTTCAGCAATGAACAATCTGGCAGTGCTTTGACAAACGCATGTTTTTTGTAGAAAGCAAAAATGAGGAATTTAATTGGTCTGTGATATATGCAAAATTGTTGTGGCTTGGACGTACGTTTGGCAAGTTCTTATGAACTCTCCTCCCGACTGATTTAAGAGTGCTGGTAGTATCACAGACCTCAGAAGAGTATGCATGATCAGGAGTAGAGAAATAATTGGCCTTAGGATGAACACCATAAATGCAGTAGAATGGTGATATTCCAGAGGCAGAATATGGAGAATTATTATAAGCAAATTCAGCCCATGGTAGATGTTCCCCCCAATAATCCTGTAAAAGAGTGCCATAGCATCTTAAGCATTAACTCTGTCTGGCTGCCCATTTATTTGTGGATGATATTCAGAAGACAAAATTGAGATCTATCCTGAGCAGATTACAGAAGATTTTCCAAAATTAAGTGTGAATTGTACACCGCTGTCTGGTACAATATTCTCAGGGATGCAGTGGAGCTTCGGGATATACTGGACATACATTTGGGCTAACTACTCAGCAGTGAGAAAATTAGAGAGAGGTACAAATCTGTCAATGACAACCAAAATAACAATAAAGCCTTCGGAAACTGGACGTTCACCAACAAAATCCATGGAAATGTGCGACCAGTGTTCTTCACAGCACCTATTTTCAAGGTGCTTCATCTAGCTGTTTTTACTTGCCATCTGGCTCTTGGAGTCTGAAAGAATCCTATTTTAAAAGGATAAACCATTGTTTCATCAGCAGCTATTCATATAGCGCCACTAATTCTGCAGCGCAGAGGACTCACTCACATCAGTCCCTGCCCCATTGGAGCTTACAATCTAAATTCCCTAACATACACACACACACACACACACACACAGACAAGGGTCAATTTGATAGCAGCCAATTAACCTACCAATATGTTTTTGGAGTGTGGGAGGAAACCGGAGTACCCGGAGGAAACCCACGCAAACACAGGGAGAACACACAAACTCCACACAGATAAGGCCATGTTTGGGAATCGAACTCATGACCCCAGGGCTGTTTATACTATTATAATAAGCACTGTGTGAGCACTGCAGCCAACATGTTACCCAGCTGTCAACATTTTTGGGCAAGAACACTGGTGACCATAGATGTTTAGGTATTGGTAACGGATTCAGTAGGCCGTAGATAATGTCACATAGAATTTTATTGTGGGAGCATACCTCCCAGGAATGTACAAAGTCACAAATATCTTGTCACCAGGGTGGCCACCATACCAATCTGGAAAGGCCAGAGGTCATCTTCCTCATACCAGGGTGTCCAGATAGTTTATGAACCTGGAATTTTGACTGGACTTGTTGTTTGAAACAATCAGAGACAAATAACACCTTCTTAGGAGTCTTGGGTGATACCATGCCTTGGTTCTGTTTCAAAGTCTCAGAGAAATCAGGAGTCAGGATAGCCAGAATTACTGTGGATGGAAGGATAGTATTGTTACCAGGAATGCTCTCATGAAAAGGTAGGAAATTCCTAGAGAGTAGTATGTAATCACAAGTTTAAATCTGGTAAAGAGGGGAGCCCATAAAGCTTTTTTGGGTGTAAGTGTCTGAACAGAAATGATGTATTACAGCTGTCACGGGAGTCTAGGATGCTAGGACCCTGATCTGCCAAATTGGTGGTACTCTTACTAGAGGCGCCAGCGGCTGGTCTTTTCCAGGAACCCCCGCAAGGAGGTATGGATGTTAGAAGCTTCCTCTACGCAGGTCGCGGCCCTCAGGAGAGTATGGCAAGATCAAAGGAGTTCAGTGCTATCTGAAGACTGGCTACAGAAATAGGAACGAAGATCAGCGGGTAGCAAATGTTACCACTGAGATGGTGGATTGGTCATCTGCGGACAGCAGGTATTGCCACAAAGGCAGCGGTATGATGATCTGTGGATGGCAGGCGTTACTGCTGGGATAACTGATATGATGATCTGCGGGTAGCAGGTATGCCACAAGGATTGCGGTGTGATGATCTGCGGATAGCAGGTGTTACCGCTGGGATAGCAGATATGATGATCTGCGGATAGCAGGTTTGCACAAGTTTTGCGGTGAGATGAACTGCGGACAGCAGGTAAGCACAAGGGTTTTGGTGTGATGATCTGCGGATAGCAGGTGTGCCACAAGGGTTGCGGTGAGATGAACTGCGGACAGCAGGTAAGCCACAAGGGTTTTGGTGTGATGATCTGCGGATAGCAGGTGTTACCGCTGGGACAGCAGATAAGATGATCTGCGGATAGCTGGTATGCCACAAGGGTTGCTGTGAGATGAACTGCGGATAGCAGGTATATCACAGGGAAAATGGAGTGGAGAGTCCAGGAGCTTATTCCATGCAGGAGTGATCCCGAGAACAGGCCCAGAAGGAGAGGGGAGGCTGCTTTAAATAGAGGAGAAGCAGCCCAGCAGCCAATGGGTTAGCGAAGAGTTTTTAAAAGATAATTCGAACCTAAGATGGCGGCCGGCCGTGAAGACGGGAGGACGCCGGCGAGGAGGTGAGTAAGGCGGGTCTCGGTCTAGAGGTAGCGAATGACAACAGCTTTTTAAGATCGGTGACAATGGGCACTCTGTTATTTGCACCCTCCTTTCAGTGCCACCATTCTTCCAGAGCCAATTTTACTGCTAAAAACCTGTCGTAAATATGCTCAGCAGATGAAATCGTTTTAGAGAAGAATGCACAGGAATGGAGTCTCTGGGTCTGCGTGTGAGAGAATTGCTCCAGCTCCCACATCCGAGGCATCTACCTCAAAAAAAAAATGGCAGTCATGGATCAGAATGTGTGTCTGCGGTCACTGATGGAGAGATCCATGCATCTGTCTAATGTCTTGGATGGAGGGTATTGCAGAAGGGGGTCCTTTATTACTTCAGATAATCCGACACAGAATTGACTGCAAATGGCTGGATCGTTCCAAGAGGTGTCTGCTGCCCACCTTCAAAATTCTGAACAGTATATTGTCAATCATCAGAGGGACGATTGACTTGTCTTAGAGTATGTAATGCAGATTCTGCAGAGTATCTGGATCATCATACAGGAGGGAAAATGCAGAAAAAATGTCTGTAATGCAGGATCATAAGGCTTTAATGAAAAAAAAAAACACGATTGTGGATCTTTCTGAAGGAGTGATTCAGTACAAGAGGACACTGATCGCAGATGGAAATACAATCTACAACTGTTTATAAAGTTGCTGAAGCAAGCTCTGTCACCACTGAAACAATATGGAAAATGCATTTTAGGCTCAAGAGGTGCACTCTGTATAGTAGTGCTATTAACATATTTCTGCTGAGCAGACCGCAGAACGGGAATTATTTTGTTGCGCAGCACCAGTGCTTTCCCTTCGATGGCGAAGTACTAAGTCTTTCTTTCCAATACTTCAGTGCCGCCTCCTCTCCACCGAACCAAAAATCTTGATGAAGTCTGACTTGATTGTGAAGGGGAATGCAGCGGTGACAGATGCCACTCCCCAAAGAGTATCGCCACTGACTTCCCGACGTTGACCTTTGCCCCTGAAGCTCAGCTAAAGTTCTCGCAGGTCTGGATGAGTACTGTCACTGAACGCTGGTCAGCGCAGAAGACAATGATGTCATCTGTGTAGAGCGAGCACTTGGCCTCTAGTCGGTCTGCACCCGGAGCAGTGATGCCTCTTATCTGTGGATTCAGCCTGATACAGATCACATATAGCTCTATACAACAAAAAAACACTTGATTTGCAATAATATCCCGGTGAAGATCCATATAATCAAGGCCCTGCTGTTTGGACATCCTTGAGAAAGTCCGGTAAGGACGAAACGCGTCGGATGAAAGCATACACATCAAAATACATCTTTGGATTTTTTGTACACAGTGGGCTCCCGTAAGGAAAGGAAGCGCCGGAAGGACGTATGCGGTCCACCTGCGTTCCACTGCGTGTGAGGACACTGTAACTGGATTGTAACAGCACCGTTTGGACAACGATCATCAGGACATCAATTCCGGAGTGAACATATGAAGGCTACTGGATTGTGGATTCTATTTCACTTATACTAAGAGGGAAAGAGCAGGGTAAGAACCTTTAATTAATACATTTTCTGCAGAAGAGCTATAACATTACCTCTGATTGTGTCCTACATCTACAATTGGTCATATTGTTAGCCATGCGCTGAACCCCTTTTTTATCAAGTTATATATATCTTTTTTCAGCAGCAGGTTATTTTATATAGAGAAGCGCCGTTTTTTCTATCCATTTAATTAAGAAGATAAACTACTCACCACTGCCCTGGGGCAACCTAGTTACAGGTTATTAAAGATTGTATCTGGCCTCGGTTTCGAAACTTGGGTGCAGCTAGACTCATAACTGTGGGTGAGTTGCATTTCACTAACGACCAATTGAGCTCTATCTTGTTCTTTAAACTTTATCTTCTCTGAGGAGGCTAAAAAATTCCTCATTGAAGTAAAACTATCAGCGACACTGGCATAAAACAAATTATTTTAGAGAAATGTAACTTTTGCAGGACTTTATTAGTGTCTTTATAATCAACATGCATTTTTCAAGAGCACAGATATTATTACCTGATATACTACTAGAAAAATCTCTCCCTAGGCCTGCATCGTATTTTTTCCATCTTGAAGCATAAATAATTTTATAATTTTAAGATTATCCAAATTTTGGGCAGAGCAGATTTATGCCGTTATGTCTACTTGAGAGGTGCCTCCTATGCTGTACATGGTCACAGCCACGTGGTTAGATTTTGAGGTTTGCTTTAAGTAATTTGGGAGTTCTTCCTCTTTTGGTATCCTTGTACATTGTCATTTTAAAAAATGCCTAAAAGAAAAAAGTTGTGGGTTTTGCAGAAACTCACAATATTTTTAAGTAAAGCAACTACAGGACCACAGGGCTATAACTAGGGCTGTGCGATAGGGTCGACCACCCAGGGCGCAAGGCTGAAGGGGGAAGGGGCGCAGTTTACAAATATTTTAGGTTCATTTGGTTAAAATTGAGGGCTAGGGAGGCACCATTTTTGTTTCTCGCCCCAGTAGCTAAAATTTTAAGTCAGCTGGTCCTGGCTCTGAAGGACCAGCTAATTCTCCACACAGGATTAGGAAGTAAGAGTGACATTGCTTGTATCTTGACTGAAATTAAGCAACTAAAACAAACTTTCACATCAGAAATCCAGAAAACAGTGTCATGAATCAAAGTGGCTGAACTAGGAGCTAGACGGTCTTGTTTTTAAGTCCAGGTCACCCTGTGCTGTCTGTGACTATGCATGGAGCTTGGGTCTTTGGACCCTCTCTTTAAGGAAAAGGGCCCATTGTTCCGCAAACCGTGGAGCCAGAAATGTCTTCACACTATCCACTGCTGAAGCTAGGGGGGACCCTATTATTCTCAAGAGTGCAAGTGCCTTCAGGTTCATCTTCACTCCAAGGCTAGGGAGGGCCAAAACTTCCCTCGAGGAACTGTATTCTTCAGTTCCCCCCAACGTAGGAGGGAGCCTCCAGTAACATGGGAAATGAGGGCATCATAAGGGTCACACGCAAACCCCACCAAAAATATAACACACAAAGAATAAATATGAAAAAAATGCTGGCAGTATACGCGCTGGTGTCAATAAATAAAATGGAAAAAATAAGGTGCCTTCCGGACGGTGTATAAAGGAAATTTCTTGCCCAGTCAAAAAGCCAGGGCAAAGAAATACAAGGGTTTCCGAAAAGAAAAGTGTGTGCGCAAAGTGCTGTACAGAGTGCATTGGTGTTCCCATCCACCAGTACCTGCTTCTGCATCCCCTGCTCAAGTGGCGTTTGGGGCACGCTACATCTTGGATTTCCAGCAAACTGGCCCTTTGTTCATGGGACCAAGTGTCAGACCATTGCCTTCTTGGAACACCTTTAAGCCCCACAGTGTAAGTGGGCATCTACACAGATCTTACCCAAAAGGCTAAAAAGCGATATGAGCTAGACTGACTGTTGAGAGTAAACTAGAGGAGGTGATTCAATATCAACAAGAAATTAAGGAGGCCATTTTATTCAGATAACCATTTACTCAGGGAGAAGCAGGAGAACTTTGACAATAGAGGTAATTATCCACAAGGTCCCGTATTCATGCAAATTGAATTTCTCTTTAGCGACACTGGCATCTACTCAGAAAATTTCAGACTCTGTCCACTTTCTGACATACCCTTACCTCAGTGAGCTCCTTGAAAAGTCTGTTTGGTGGTTTATTTTTGTCTCAAAGACTCAAACTGCTTCCTTCTCTGCAACCAATTCAGCTTAAGAGATCTCAAATAGACTGTTCATCTTGAAATAGGATAGGTTATTGTTGTCCTTTTATGAATCTCTGTTGAGTTTTGTAATACAATATACTTGGCTCCTCTAGACTGAAACCTTTTTTGCGGTTGTTATATAAAATGTAAAAGGTTTGTTGTACTATTTGTTATTATTTTGTCATACATTAACCGAGTGGTGCTCTTGGGTTATATTTAAAAAACAACATTATATCTGTATGATAGCAATCCATTCCATTTGCATTTTTTTAAAACAACTAGAGGGACTCCATAGGGCTCTTGATTTCTAATTTTGTCCCTTGTGCTTCAACATAAAAGGGCATAAGTTATTTGATGTAATTTTGATTTGAACATGAGGGAATTTGTTTTCCTCTTTTCCCCTGTCTGCATGCGCCTGGGCTTTTGTCCCCATACATCCATAGGGCCAAATATTGAGTTTAATTCAGATTTTTTCCCTACCCTAGTACCATATGTGCAATTAGTCACTCATCCCAGTCTCCATTTTTCCTCACTCTCCCTCTCACAAGGAGATATGTTACTCAATTCTAAAATTTCTAATTACAACATTTTCTAAGCTTGGGCAATGCACTCTCTTACAACTCTATTTTAAATGTTAATGACCATTAAAATAACCTTTTAATGTAAAAGGTCTGAACAGCCTTCAAAAACATTTTGTACTTTGAAGCAGATGTTGGGGGATGTTGTATTTCAGCAGGAGAGTCATTCTCAGGCAAGAAGCACCCAGAATTCTAGGGCAGGGTTTCTCAAATCAAGTCCTTAGGGAACCCTAACAGTGCATGTTTCCTAGGAAGTATCATGCTGTCTTCCATGCATGTAATTCCAGACAAAAGAGGGGCGTGGTTATCCCCATTGGCAACCATATTTATTTTGAGCCTGATGAGATTATTGTTGACAAAATGGTACTGTCATGGTTCTAGGCAGAAGTATAGGATTCCCAGGTCTGTCTAGCTCAACACTACTTTACCCAGAGGCACAGAGTCTAACGGGACAGGTTGTCTTTACCAGAAATCCCCCCAAGAAGGTATGGGCTTTGCAGCCACTGCCCCGCAGGTCGCGGCCCTCTGGGAGAGTGTTAGACGAGACCCGTATGGAGAATATAGGATTGGAGGGATTGCAGACTTTAATTACATACTAATAAATGTATTTTATGGGAGAGGGGGGAATGAAAAAAAAACCTTTTTAACTTCAATAGTATTTTTGTTTTTTTCCAAATTTAAGGGATACAGAAAAAAAATGAAGGGGAGGGGAAGGGAAGTCCAGAAAAAAGAAAGGGGAAGGGGGGGTACATAGTAGGGTAAGCACATTACATCGTATCGAAATTTAAAAAAAAACACATTTTTAATGTTTTGTGTTTATTAACTATGTTAATACAGGTGACAGTGATTGAATTCTTTTATTTCTCCTATGCGTTAAACTGGGACTTTATTCCTAGATCCATATTGAACAAGAGACGTTTCTTTAGATTAGTTCCTGCTCTCAATTACGTTTGCTTTAAAAATTTATGTTCGTTTTGTGTACCTTAATGAATCAGGCCCAAACTTTATTCCCCTGCCGGTCTCCTTTTCTGCGCTGAGCGACGTGGCGCAGACCTGCTTTTTATCCCTTTCTACCCCCAGCCATTGATTAAGACTTAATGGCTATTAAACTATTTATTGCACCTGAATCTCTACTATGTTGACAGATCTTTGAGCCTTGCTGTCTGTACAGACATGACTCCCTGTGCTCCCTTCATCCTGTGCATGCAGACCATCACACCCCCTGTGATCCAGCCCCAAAGCTTTCCGACTATCAGACGCCGTCCCTGCGCCTCCTCGTTAGGCAGGGACGGGCGTCTTCTTCCGGCTGAGCCAAGCAACGGGGACGCTTCCTCCGGCGGCGTGGTGCGCATGCGCGCCCGTCGCCATAGAAACCGGACGCGCTGCTGGACTTCCTGTCGGCGGTCAGCGCGTCTGACTGCCGACCCACTGTCCACCAATGAGGGCTGGCCACTTCCTTTAAATACCCTGCTCTGACACCACTAGGGTGCCAGAGCAACTAGTTATCTAGACTCCAGCGTTCCAGCTTCATATATACAGCTATCCATATTGCCTGACTACTCCTGTTACCGACCCGGCTCCCTCTGACCTCGCTTTTGGATCTCCCTTTTGTCCTGCACTGTATTCTCCAGTTTGACCTCGGCCTGTTGACTCCTCTTCGCCTCCTGATTCGGTACCTTATCTGCCCGCTTGGTTCCTGACTCTGCCTGTACGACCACGAATATCTCCGCCATCTCGCAAGTAGCTACCTGGGAGGGCTGCGACCTGCACGTCGTTCGCCGCAAAGTCCAAACCTCCTTGCGGGGGTCCCTGGCGAATACCGGCGGCGTGTTAGACTTCGCGCCTCCTAGTGTAGTTGTGCCATTACTTGCAGGTGCTGATAGCTCCTCCGTGACAGCGACTTACTTGGACTTTTGCTAATTTCTGTGCCTGCAGACTAATGCTCCCTCTGATCTCCAGCTCATAGGCCTTTCAGCTTTACCTGAATATCCGGACGTCTCTTCAAGCAGTTCACTTCAACTGTCTGACATCCAGCTCACGGGCTTCACAGCTAATCTGGGCTTCGACTCGACTCCATCTGGCAGCCCATCTCCTTCACCATACTTGCTTGTCTCCTGTATTCTCCAACTGGTCTCGCTTGGAACCCGTTAGGAGAACCGCAACCTGTGGTGCAGAAGCCGCAAAGTCCATACCTCTTTGTGGGGGTCCCTTGTGAATACCTTCTGCTTCATTAGACTTTGTGACTCCCAGTAGGGTAGTGTTAATTTAAGCAGCCCACAAGGGTCCATCAGATTCATTGAGTTTGTGAAAATAACTCAATATGAGCCAGAATCAAGGAACACTCTTATAAGTTATATTATAAGTGGTATCTCATTCTCTCCAGGATCCATGTGTCACACACTGAAGTCCCGCTATTTCTTTTCGAACCACGCTTCCTCTGCTCTTCCCTGCGCTACAGGCGCAGCATCCTGTGCCACAATCCTACTCTGTACAACAGGAGGTGCATAACCCTTTAAGAACTCTGAACCTGTGGTCATGTGTGCTGACCTGAGAGACAGAGCAGATATAAAGCTGTGTAATAAATATATAAATGCAAATAGTATGATAATAGATGCATGTATTGATTTAACATTACAACACTCTTTCTTTTGCATTTCCTATCAACAATTGAGGAATGGGAAATTATCGCAGATGAATTTGACAAATTGTGTTATTTCCCAAACTGTGGCAGGGCCATAGATGTCAAACATGTCAGAATTATGCCACCCTCTAAAAGTGGATCCAATTTATACAAGTACAAGGGATTTTTGGCATTATCCTGATGGCCATAGTGGATGCCAAATATGAATTTATATTTATGGACATTGGAAAAATGACAAAGTGTCAGATGGTGGGGAATTGGAGCAGACTCCCTTCCATGACAAAATTAAAAAGAATGCCCTGAATTTGCCAACACAAACTAAATTTGAGATTAATTTTGTATTTGTGGTTAATAAAGCCTTTGTACTGCAAGCTAATATATTAAAACCTTAAACCCAAAAAACACCCCAAAAAACACTCACATCTGAAAGGAGGATATTTAATTATCAATTAGCAAGAGCAAGGTGAGTAGTGGAAAATGCTTTTGGTATATTGAGTAATAGATTTAGAATTTTCCATACAGCTATTAATCTGTGCCTTAACAAAATAGACAAGGTGGTGATGGCATGCTGTGTCACACACAGGCAGGGGCGCACGTAGGATTTGTGAGGGGGGGGTTTCCTCCGCCCCCGGGGAAAAAAAAAAATCCTAGAGACCTGCCAGCTCCGTTTCAGCTGCACTGTAGTATACAGCAGCCGCGGCGCTGTCAAAGAAGCGTCCGCGGCGGTGCTGTATACAATATAGCACCGCCGCGGACGCTTCTTAGACAGCGCCGCGGCTGCTGTATACTACAGTGCCGACATGTAGGGCACTTTTTAGCGGAGGGGGGGGGTTTCTGGAGACCCAGAAACCCCCCCCCCCCCCTGCGTGCGCCACTGACAGGTATCTGTGGAGGAAAAGCCCCAGTCTGCACAGCACAGGAAAGGATCAGCACATCCTCTACTGTGGAGCATGCTATAGAATTTGAGGAAGTGGTGGGGCTGACACCAATGGAGTGTTGGCAGATAAAAATATGCCAACCAAAAGGCCCAGTTAAGCACTGAGGAGTATTTGATATTTATCTTTCATCCTATCTGGGGGAAACTGCTAGCATGGGGTTGTGTGAGGGGAGTGAAGTTTGGAACTTGACTAGTTAACCTGTTACTGTATCATGCTGACAAACTCCTCCCCTCTGCAACTCCCCTGTAGCCTCTTCAGTTTTAGTTGAGCGCCCAAGGGAGTTGGACTTGCTTATGCTAGGTGGTTATTTCTTTAGTTTAAAACTATTTTATTTAACCTATTTTGTTTTTCTTTTTATATATTTTACCTACAGAAGTGTTCTTTGTCTTACACAGTGCACACTTGTTCTGTGAAAGGGGGCAGCTGTCAGACAGTGAGAGCCGGACTAATTACAGCGGCCATAGCAATAAAGGATTCAGCGATTACTGCCCCTTCAATAGGCAGTAAATCGCCATTGCCGGCATTATAGCATAAACAAGGGTACACAGCAGAGCTGCAGGACGGAGAGAGCAAGGTATAGAGCTCCTCCGCCTGCAGAGACATTTTGGACCATGTGGCGCCAAGGAAACTGCCCGGGAAAGAAGTCTAAGTACCGCTGAAATTATTTCTATACTCTCTATAATATTGATAGGGATGTATTAAAAAAAAGTTATTTGATGCAAATATATTAATATATAGAATACTACTTGCATAGATATTCTGTTTGACACACATCGCCTTAACAGGGATACTATCTTTTGACTTCTGTCATAGATTAGTTTGTATCTTCTATTGCTTGTGTAATTGCCTGTATTACATTTTATTACTGTGACTCTGTTCCTTATAAAATGTCTGACAAGGGAAAAGCACCTCATGCAAAGTATTATACTTGCTCCAAGTGTAAAATTAAATTACCCATTGTACAACAGGGCCTGGGGGCGCTTGTACTGACTGCGGTGGGGCTCCCCTAGTAATGCAGGCCCAGACTAACGCACTACCAACAACAAAAACACCAGCATGGACAGCTGGCCTGACGCAGGGGGTTTTCACATTGGTACAGCTGCTTTCTAAACAGGCAGAGATTCCGGCGGTTGCTGCGGTACTTCCTTCAACCTCTGGAACAGTAGACCCTCTTATATCAGGAGGGACCACAGGGACTCCCGAGTGCTAAGACAGGCAGGGGATCCATCCGTACTCTCTTCTCAACACCCACTACAGGAGAACCGGCTTGGTCTGCATCCTTGGCCAGGGACCTAGATCAGTTAAACCGTTTATTGGATGCGCCAAGACCTTTACCCAAGAAAAAGCAACACAGACCCGCTAACCCCCTTCTGTCCCTCTCTGATTCGGGGACATCCTCAGAAGAAGAGGGCGAGGTTTTAGAGGATTCGGATTCCACACAGGTTACAGACCCAGAGGAATCTTCCAGATATCGGGGGATTGACGACCTGGTGGTAGCAGTGTAGCAGGCACTAGTTCTTCTAGACCTAGAGGAGACTAGAACTACAAATCTGATCTCTTTAAAAAGGTCAGGAGACAGGAGATCCGTTTTCCTCCATCAGTGGAGCTGAAAGATCGCAGAAGCATCCAGGAAACACCCTGGTTCATTATTCCACGAAGATACCTGGCTATATACCCCTTACAGGAAGATGACCTAATGTTACGTCAAGAGTACACTCAGTCTAGATTTACACAGGCCTAGCAAGGCGCGGAGTCCTAACAGTCCCCTGGTCTTCACCAAGAAGCACTGCAAGGTGGGATGTGTCTGGCTGCTAGGAGACTGCAGGTCGAGGTCCTTGGTTTGGCCTCTAGTCGTGAGAGGGATAGGCGAAAAAGGCAATACAGTAAATAGTACCTTAGGAGGGTTGGTGAAGAACGATGTTGGGTACGGCTGGCACTCTGCAGAGGGTAGGTCCAACCGGAGAAGTCAGGATACTAGCTGGGTTCGGTACACAGGTCAGATGGCTAAACAACAGTAGGAGAATCCAAGGAGACTAATAGCAGGCAAGACGGGTCTGGTACACAGGAAAGGATCAGCAAGCAGAAGGTTCACAGGAACAGACAAACCCACGCTGGAGACAGAAGGAAGCTAACCTGTTTATCTGACACAGGTAAACATTAGATCCTCTCTTTTATTCAAATTCCCCGCGGCAGGATGATGTGATGATCCCCGACGTAGAGACATGTGACAGGTCCCTGCCGCGAACCCGGAAGTGAGCAGCTGACAGAGCAGGAGCGAGGAGAGGTAGGAATCCTTACACCTAAACCGTTGAGAACAGGTCCCAAGGGTTGATAGGTGAGGAACTGCACTCCGTCTGGGGCACATTGGTGGTCAGCCGTGAAGTACGGAAGTTGAAAGTACCACAACCTAGGCATATACACATCTTCAGCCCCTGCCCCAGATCTTTTTGATCACTCCAATTTACTATTGAGTTCCTTCTTGATGTACAGTCCTCAGTAGCCTCTGGATAATAGGGAAGGCTCCTATCACGGGCACTAGGAGTTGCTACCCGAGTTTCACCAGATGGCACTCTGCTGGAGAGGCGGGGATATAGCACGCACCTCAAAGCAGGCAGGTGAATGATTGGAGTGACACAACAGCAGGAGAGTAGAGATAGTCTGAGGCAATCCCCAACTTGGAGCGGTAATCTGGAGACTGAAGATAATGTTGACACGAGGAGTGGACGTGGATAGGTGATGGTAAGTAGAGGAGGAGTCAGTGGTCTGCATACAGCAAGTTGTACCACTGCTCTGATGGGAAGAATAGGATAGGTGCAGGTAGGTAGCAGGGTAGTCGGTGGTCTGCGTGCAGCGAGTTGTACCACCGCTATGGTGAGGAAACGGATCCAGGTGTAGGTAGGTAGCAGGGTAGTCAGTGGTCTGCGTGCAAGTTGTACCACCGCTGTGATAGGAGGACTTGTCCAGGTGTAGGTAGGTAGCAGGGAAGTCAGTGGTCTGCGTGCAGCAAGTTGTACCACTGCTGTGGAAGGAGTGAGGACTTGTCCAGGTGCAGGAGAGTGAAGTTGAAAGACAAACTGTGTCTGTATGGGAACAGCGCGAGTATAGCAATGTCTTGGAGGGCACAATGAATAGTCTGTATATATAGTTGGTGCCTTTCAGTGATGAGAAGCTGAACACAGTAGTTTATGCACAATGACGCCAAGTAGTAGCGTGAGTAGCTAACGAGCTTGAGTGACAGCAGTCCTAACTGGAGCAAAGCGGGAACACAGTCTATATGGGTACTTGTACCCTGCGTAATAAACAATAATGGATGCAACTGGTATGTGAGTAGCATAGATAATAGTCAATAGTAGTAACGCATACCCAGTTGTGTAGATCCGGAATCAGCTGGGAGATGAAGCGTTGTAGCGGTATGAGAACCGCCGCTGAGTAGAGCAGGGAAGCAGCGTGGAAGCTGTAACACGGTCAGCAGGATGTCAGCGTTGGAACGGTCAGAGAACCGCTGCAGAGTGGAGCCAGAAGCAGCGTGGAAACTGTGACACGATCAGCAGGATGTCAACGTTGGAACGGTCAGAGAACCGCTGCTGAGTGGAGCCAGAAGCAGCGTGGAAACTATGACACGATCAGCAGGATGTCAGCGTTGGAACGGTCAGAGAACCGCTGCTGAGTGGAGTCAGGAGCAGCGTGGAAGCTGTGACACGATCAGCGGGATGATGGTGTTGTAGCGGTGTGGGAACCGCCGCTGAGTTGAACCAGGGAGCAGCGTGGAAGCTGTAGTAAGAGCAATCTGCACACAGTTTGGGAAACTGTATAACGAGTAAAGCTGGAAGAAGCAGTCTGGGATCTGCACACACCTATAGAAGTTCACTGGGAATGAGACTTCAAGATCAGGGGCCCTACCTAGGGTTGCAGGTGCCTCAAATAGGGTGAGGTGATTCCACACAGGTGTAGCGAGAAAAGATGGAGGACCTCACACCAGAGTAGAGGCACTCACGGTCCGGTGAGTGACAGCCCCACTCTCACCACGCCCTGATAAGCCATGATCCTCCCCTGCCTGTCTGCTGTCTGAGTACTATTGTTGTGACTTGGTGGATTTCCACGAGACATTGGTGGGATCTATGGGCATCAATGAAATCCATAATAAAGTGTCTAAAGAAATAACATATAATGTATTGTAATATTGCTATCCACGCAAATATCAGATATAAATCAATTCTTAATTTAATATATATATATATAGTACTTACCATGCTATATTAGCGATGAAAAGTGTAATACAGATCTTCAAATACTTTCTGCAAGGGCCAAAACGTTAATGCTGAGCAGAAACTACCATCGCGGGCGAACACTAATGGCAAATTGATGTTCACCCACAATGCTCCAATCTGCATATAGAGCTGCCGTGATTAGTCCATACCAACTGCTAACACCCACGTATGCACTAGAAGCATCTAGATGACAGACAGGACCCAGATTTTTGACAGCAGTATGCGACAACATGGCTAAGGAGAAAGATAAAGGGGAGGGAGGAATGGAGGGTGAATGAGAAGAAGGGATGGCATTGGAAGAGGTGAAAAAAGCCAAGCCAATGAGTCACAGGGAGATGGAGATAATGGTTGGAGTTCTGGACCAACATGACTACGATTGCCACAACAAGAAATACCAAAAGTAACTTTCAGAAAGGAAATAATAATAAAGAAGCTGATTAATAGGCTATGCGACAAACTTGAAAAAAAAATAGTTCCAGAGATGCGATGGTCATATTTGAACAACATGGAACAACAAAAGTTAAAGTAAAAACGAACAAACATAAAAAAGTGAGTAATAAATGTGGTTATGAAAACTTTGTAAGATTTGTTAGTAAGCAGTGTAATTAACGATAACAATAACGATTAGTAAAATAGTGACATCCATTTCCAGAAATAAAAATATGTGATCAACAGTGCACAGCAACACAGAAAAAGAAAAGCAAGGAAGCCATAGCAAATGTGAAAATAAAAGAGGAAATACAGACATAGGCATTGTGGGAATAAAAAAGGAACCTAAAAAACGGTTCACGTACATTACATTTGTTTTGCATGCCTTGATGTATCAGGCCCATCATGTATATTGTGTACAACTATTTTCTCTTGTTCATATTATGTACAAATAGGTTTATGCAGCTTGCATTTACTATTAACACTATTGTAGGGTTAAATATAGCATTTATATGCCTGACAAGAGAAATACTGCTGTGTTTTGAGTTGGACGTATCTTGAGATATGTGTGATTTAACCTACACACGTTTGCAATGATTACAACTACAATTTTACGAGTACATTTAGAATGCAAAAGGCGTCAATCTCTAAATCAGAGGGCGAGATTTAACTGCTGACGATGTGTCACATGGACATCACCATAATGTCCAGCTGCGCACATTGCCAGTCATTACTGTAGGAATCTCCACTCGTTTTTCTGCACACCTCTTAGTGGGCCGAGAAAAAATAAGCCGACATTCCTGCCATAACATCAGCATGAAGTGTCTCTGTGGACCAGGCGCAGGCTGGCAAGATTCAGCCCGGGGGGGGCAAAAAGTCGGGCGCATCACAAGACATGCGATGCAGCCGCCGCGTCATTGCATCAATGGCACGGCCGCATCGCGCGCCTGTGCGCTGAGGTGGCCGCATCGCGTGTCATGTGATGAGGCCGTCAGTAATAATGCATCCGGGGGGGGGGGGGGGGAGCTGGGCGGCCGGCCCTAACAGTGGATAAACTGAGCGGCCCAGAGGGCTGATGCCCCCCAGCCCAGCCCGCCCCTGCTGTGGACGTTCCAGAAACACCTCATGCAGAATCAAATCTCCCCCAAAATGTTCTAAGTGAACGCAACTTCATTTGAAGAGGAAACTCTGTGAACTCCCTAACAGAGGTCTCTGGAAAGAATTGCATGTTGAGGTCTCTGTGCCTTCTAGCACTATTTGCTCCAAATGGACTGAATAAAACAGAAGCTGCTTTATTGGACTTGGTTTACACGGAACACTCTACTACTGGCAAAAGGGTGCTCTATCAAAAACCAAAGTTTCTCTATGATTAAAAAAAAAAAAAGTAAAAAGAATATTGAAAAAAATTAAAGTAAATCTTGCACTTGTAGCTCTACAGACATCAGCGCAGTGGCTTAAAAATAAATGTGGATGTAAACGAGCAGGTGTTAGCAGAGGAGCCACCACTGCCGCAGAGCTCTCACAAACGGTTTAGAACTCTCGGCGTTGTGAGCTTTGGGACTAAGCCCCGCCCCCCACACTAACCCCCGCCCCCCACACTAACCTCCGCCCCCCACACTAACCTCCTACAGTACAGCCACGTGTTAAAGTGAGGCTGCGCACAGTTCCGGTCACGTGATTGTTATGTCGTAAAAAAAAAAAAAAAAAAAAAGCGCTTAGTAGTTACTGTCATTACAACCAGTTGCCGCTGATCCTGGACGGTACAGGCAGAGTGACCGGTGTCTCGTAGCCCAGGAAGCCAGTATGCCCGCTGGTCTAGTGAAGTGGTGTGTCGGCGAGCTGGAGAGAGACTTCGGTCTGAGTCTCAGTGAAGACGTAGTGCAGTGAGTGTGGCTGACACGTCTCCCATACTAGCAGTGATTGGTACATTAGTGGTTGTGTCCGGGCCAGTCACTACTAGCAGCCTGGAGGACGATCTGGTTGGAGGAAATAGAATAGGCTGTTATATTGAAATGTTACAATGTTTATGGAATGATGTTTCTCTGGCAGGTTTTTAGTTACTTATAATGCCTCTATTTGTATTTTCTGCCAAATGCACAGTGATTGTACCTATTTTCTGCTGGATACCACAGACCCCATTTATTTTTCTATTTTTGCCACCAGCATGTAAAAACTAATCCCATCTCAGGTGTTGACTAACCTTTTTATTGGGATTAAGTGCCATAGAAGAGGTTGGGTCCCATTGCAATAGTGATTGATCACTTCCTCCATTTGCTGCAACTGTAGACTGGTGGCTTTACTGCTATTGTTAAGGAGTATGGGTTTACCAAGGCTCGCCAATGAGCCCTTGCATGGTAATAACTGTGGAGCTAGGTTATGTATTAATGTGATATGCAGCGATATAGAATGAAAGTTGCCGCCACCAATGGTAAATAGACCACTACTTCTCTTATTCATTGTAGAAGTATAGAAATATTTTCTAGTAACATTTTTTTGTTTTTACCGTTTAATAGGATTGTGTTCTGATCATCCCTAGTGGTTGTCTCATATTTTAGTATCCCGCATCTACCATGATTGCCCATGTACTACAGATTTATTTATATACTGAGGTTGGCAACTGTTAAGCTGAAATTGCATACAATTATTTTATCGTTTGCACAGAGTACTTAATTTGTGTGCAAACCTTGATTCTCTATATGCACATTACTAATAATATTTTGGCCTTTATTAAGGAAAGAATGTTTTATAAAATTGTAATATTTGGAAAAGTGAAGGAGCACTTATTGCTTATGTGTGTGTGTGTGTGTGTGTATATATATATATATATATATATATATATATATATATATATATATATATAATTTTATTCAGATAAACATTTAATTCCATGAAAACATGTTGCAGAAGCCACTCCATTGTCGCCCACAGGTACATCCTTTCAATTGACACAGAGGAAGAAATTGAAGAATACATTAATGACCTTGTTCAGAGCTCTGAAGAGAAGAAGCAACACTTCATAAATGAGCTAAAAATTCGATGGCAAAAAACTAGACAGCCATACAGCTCCCAGTCAGCACAGCACAATAAGAAAGATGGTTAGTCAGTAAAGATGTTCTTCAAGGCTCTCCTAAGTGATCGCATGTTGCTTCCTGACAGTGTACATAGTTTCTACTGTACAGCTTTTTGTACTCATTGAGTGACCCCAAATGAAAGTATTTGAAGTATTGTAGACCTGCTTCTATTAAAGATGCAGACATAAGTGTTAAAGTAGTTATCCAGTTACTTAAAAAAAACCATTTATTTGATGGTTTTCCAATCTCCTGGATTGTTAATCATTCTGAAATAATATAAATGTAATTGTTCATGTGAGGATCTTGAAAATCTTTTTCTTAAACTGTATGTTAAATCCCCATGGGTAAGTTAGCACTTCAAACATTAAAGGAACAGTTTTTTATTGTACTGTTTATAGTAATGCTGATGTACTTATTCCCTTTTTGAATAAAGGTGCAGCGGCTTCATGCATGCAGGGACTATTTTCTACAGACCAGTCAAAAAGAGGTAGGCGTAAAGGAAGGAACAAGCTAGATCCTCTCCCAGCCTATGCTGTGACTGATACTGTTGCTGAAGAGGTTAAGACCCCTATGGATTTGGCTAAGGTCAGTAAATATAAAAATAAATAATCTGTTAAATATCTCATGCTTTGGTCTCAATGAAGAATCCAGATAGGAAATACTGTCCAGGGAGCAAAAACAACTAAATAATTTCCTTCACCTTTCTATATATTTCCTAAAGAAACAAGATTCTACTGTATTTTAGTTTAGGCTTCATTGAGTTGTGTCATAGCTGAAATGGTTTCTCTCCAGCTTATCACAACAAAAAGTACAAATCCAGGCTCAATGCTTTTTACATGGGAAAAAATTTCAGTTGAACAATCCACTAGTTTATAATTATTGTTCCAATAAAAGAAACCAATGTGTTGGAAGGCTGTGCAGGTTCCCTTCACATATCTAGACACATGCTTTCTGTGCTTTATGCACATGCAAGCCATTGTCTGTGGGGTGGAAATGTAAGGATGCACTGTATCTGCACTAAGACACTATTGTGGCATTCTGTTCTAGTAGCTCCTTACGGCCTCAGTAATAGTGTATATGTATATATATATATATATGTATATGTATATGTATATATATATATATATATATGTATATATATATATATATATATATATATATATATATATATGTATATATATATGTATATATATATGTATATATATATATATATATATATATATATATATATATATATATATATATATATATATATATATATATATATATATATATATATATATATTTACACACACACACATTGTGGATGTATGCAGGTTGGTGCCATTTATCTAAATAACCACAATTTATGTGTTCACAATCCTTTATATTACCAAATGGATAATTTGGCATTGGCTTTTTTTTTATTTTTTTTTTTAAATAAAAGTAATTTATAATATTACTACTACAATGCTCTATTAAAACATTGATACCAGTAAAACCTCAATCAACATTCCTTATGTAATGTAATATACATGTCGGGGTAATTTATTTTCTCTTTGCTCAGGCTCAGGAATTGGCTGCTCTGTCGTCCACCAAGAAAAAGCAAAAGTTTGTCAACCTGTACACCAAAGAGGGACAGGACCGTCTGGCTGTATTGCTCCCTGGGCGATATCCCTGTGACTGCCTGGCCCAGAAGCATAAGCTCATAAACAACTGTATGACATGTGGACGGATTGTCTGTGAGCAGGAGGGCTCTGGACCGTGTTTGTTTTGCGGCAACCTGGTAAGAGGACTGACCGTTTAATTTTTTTTTGTAATTAAAAATCTTTTTCTGAATAATATCTCAAATTAAATTAAATCTTGTGACAAATATTGAATTTAAATACAAATATGTGAGTTCATGTATTTCTGCTCATTTCAAAAGTTGCTGACAAAACACAGATACTATTTCAGACTTTGGCTATGTGTAGGCATGTGTGATCCAGTTATATAATACTGCTGTATTGAGTGTTTACTTGTGTATAAATACAAAATGTGGTTGTATCCTCTAAATATGACTCTATTTAGAAGGAATGCTCACATATGGATGTTCCCCTCCTTAGTTGAATCTTTGCAGCAGAAGTAGAGATCTCTGTGGAAGGTGGATGCATATGTCACTATTGTCCTTGCTATCTGTAGAAACGCAATAGCATTTTAAGGTTGAGTAAAACTTCCGGTTTTAATCAGGTGCTCTTGCAATTGAATGTTTCAACAGTGATCAAGTTGGTCCCGTCCCCCATGATGTTTTCTATGCTGGGTATTAGATTGACCTAGTTGGTATCACCTCTTTTCAGCATCTCAATACCTTTTTTTTTTTTTTTTTTTTTTTTTTTCTATGTTCTAATAACTTTCCCCTTATGTGATTGGAAAAATTAGATGAAAGTTTGTTGCAGTGACTGCAACGTTGTCCTCCCATATTATATGCATGAATTGTAAATTCTCCTTCCCAGAACTAGAGAGAAATGGACATACGATCAGGGATTATATATATTTATCTCTAACCAGGTTTGAACCTCTGAGCAAAAGAAACTCTCCCTTTTGCAGCTTTTTCCATGGGTCTATCTCTGGATATCTTTGGCATGACACTCAGATCTTCTTAGTCTCTAGAAGGCTGGAGAGGTTCCTTCCTTGACAATGAGCATCCTATATGAATTCGAGCTAATATGTAAATTAACACTTCAAGCAAACAAATGTATTCCACAACTTTCCACAGAGTTATATAGTGATCGGTGTTAAACAGAAACTGTTCCTTCTGCTACATACTGTCATTGCTGGTGGCTTCTCCTATTAATCAAAGGGTTTATCCCTAATTACAGCAGCCAGTAAACGGATAACACCTTTCCACCCAACCCCTGGATTGCATTTCTTGTTATACCTCTGCACTCCTGTGATACACAGTATTTACAATGTTACCATTTCTGCCATGGCTATAACTTTATATGTACCCATAGCTAAGGGCTTTGAACATTTTGATACACACGTGATGTTGATATTGTCGATATAAAAAAATAGCATCCTAGTCATTGGGTATGCTTTCCCATAGAGTTTGTTTTTCAAAATGAGATGAGTCTCATAAGGACTTTTGCAAAAGGAACGGTGAATTTTAAATAAGTATGCATTTAAGGAAGCGGACTTGTTCTCTAAAGTAATGTGACCTGCATTGATTTTATGAGACAGAGATATATATATATATATTTCCTTCCCCTTTTTAATTGAAACTCCCCATTAGGTTTGCACAAGAGAAGAACAGGATATTTTACTGAGAGACTCGAACAAGAGTCAGAAGTTGCGAAAGAAACTTTTGGGAGGTAAGCTGACCCATGTAGGTATTTCAATTGGAGGTTAATGTGTGAAGATGAAGTTTGTATACAGCCAGAATATTGCTTTACTCGTACAGGATCTATTATCCGGCACAGTGATTGCTGTAAGTTGAAGCACCATGTCTAAAATATACAAAGTTACACTTTAGAATGTGATTGTATTCCCCATAATTGTATAGTAATCTTTTTCACATAGATGATGGCACTAGGTGAACGTATCTGTTTTTATCAGAATTAGCAAGAAGCTGCAGTTATTTCATTTTAGGTTTGTGGATTGTATTTATACACATGCTAGATATGAAGCACATGTATATTTAACATTCTTATCTACATGTAATCTATGCTTTCATACTAGACCTATGTCTTGACTGTTTTGAATGCTGAAAAAGTTCTGTGCTCTTTATAGAAGATCAGTCAATGGGGGGGTATTCAATCGTTAGCGAGATTTTTTATTTTTGAGTGTGTTAACTCATTTTAATGCTTTTTTTTTTTTTTTTTTTTTTTTTTTTATATCATTTTCGAGCCGGTTAACTTTATCCGCAATTCAATTCCATTTTTAAAGCTACGTTCTTATTCATGAAACGGTCCTCTCACGCTCCAGTAGAAGGTCTATTGAAAGTATCGGGTGTGTGAGAGGCAGCCGCGTTAAAAGCTATTCAATTGTTTTTTAGCGCGGCGGGTAAAACGGGCAAATATGCTGTTTTATCTCGCACCTCCTTGGGGTGTGCTAAAAATAAAAAAAAAACCTCTGAAAAGTATTTGAAATCATGTAAAAATGTTATAAAAAGTTAAACTTATGTTTATCACTAATGCCTAACTTGTGTAAGTTGATTTGCTTGTGAAAAATATTGAAATAAAAAATCACTAATTATATTTATGTATGTTTTTGGTACAAATATGAATGTAGTAATGTGTTTTGACATGGTATAGATGATTGTATGGGGGTAAATAGTTCTATAAAAAAATATGCTAAAAGAAAGTACTGTAATGTAATGCATATATCTGATACAATAGGCCTTTGTGGATGGAGGTCTTTGGTGTATTGGGATGTGTTTTGTATGGAAGTGTCATTGTGTGGGATTTGTAAGGGTGCTAGTGGAAACCTCCAATTAGACCTATGTGGAAGGAAGTCTGATAGCAGGAATGGCTAATGAAGTTTTGTGATGAAGTGTCATGCCTGCTCTGGCCAAAGGCCCAGCAGGGGGTCGTTACTGTGTGGCCTTTTGTCCAGAGTGAATTTCATAGATAAGCGCAAATTTTTTTAGCTTTTCCATACATGTAAATCCATGTTTGTGTAAATGGGGTACATTCTGATCCTAAAATAGCCTGTGTCTGAATTGGATAAAAGGCACTAGCTTGTATTTGAAATTTGTTCTTCTGATTTTCATCTGACCTGATCACACTAGTACCTTCAACCAGTGTGAGAGCAAATAAACATCTGCTTCAAAGACCTGCTTGAAAACCTCTTCAATATTGCTGTATTCCTGTGACCGGCCAATTAGACCCTAAATCTAATCCGTCCTCCGGCTGTTCTGAGGTTGGGACCCAAGCTTTCCCGTACCACCAATCTGCCTGCTATTCATGCATCCCTGGTCAGTGTGATAGGCCAGGGGGGGATCCATCCACAACAACCCTGATCCATAGTAAGAGGTCAGGAGTACCAGCCCATGTACACCAGCAACGAGACGCTAGCAGCGTCAGTTAGCCAGAAGAAACCCGGTACTGGATGCCGGTAAGGAGTCAAGTGGTGGCAGCTTGTGTAAGCCCCTCCTACTGTGGCAAGAGGGTGCATTTGGGATAACGAAAGGGGACGGTGGCAAAGTAAGCCCAGCCGGTTCCCAGCAACAGACAGGGTGGCATCAGCGGTCCATCCTGTCATATGTTCATTATTTTTCAACAAATGCAGTATATTCTAGTTACAAGGTGATAATAAACCGTATGATGTATACGACATCTTTATTCAGCTGAAATTTATTTTGTGTTTTTGCTCTGATACATAAAATGATCTGAGAAATGCCATGTACAATAACATAGGGTAGTCATGGTAAATTAGTTTCACATGGTTTTTGTACCTCACAAACTGCTCCCGAGCTTTGTTGCAATAATAATGAAATCTGTAAACCATGGCATAAGTCTGCTCTGTTCATTTTATGTTTTCTTTCCAACCACTTCTTTCTATATACACCCAGCTACAAAAAAAACATGGCAAAATAGATTGTAGCATTAACCATAATGTTATAGGACCTTTCTAACCCCACTAATGTCCATACTTCAGCTCTGCAAATGTTAAATGAATGATCCCTTTTAATATTTACTAAATGTTTATCTATTTTAAAAGTTGAACATTTTCTTTCCAGGTTCTGACACCTCAGTAAAACCAGATGTTTCTGTAAAGGATCTTCTCCCTCGACAAGAGATGAGGCTTAAGGAAGGATTTGAAAAGGCCTTGCAGCATCGGGACAAGCTCCTGGAATATGACAAGACTAGGTATTAGATGCAGTTATATTTCAGCTTTTTGTTGTAGTAAATGTGTTAATATTTAGTGTATTGTCCTTGAAATGGTGCACACGTGAAATGCATTACCTCTTGTAAAGAAATTATTGCATTTGGGTCTTGTAACACCAAATATCCAAACTCTTCCCCCCCCCCCAATTTGTAATCCAGAATGTATTAATTCCTGTTTTTCATGCTCTCCCATTTTATCCTGGACATTTTTCCCTTTTTTTTTTTTTTTCCCCTCTAGCACCTCTTATATTTCAGCTTCATTTCCCACGATTTCCTCTCACTTTTTGCACATTTACCATACAGTGTGCGGCGCACTCATGTGATTGATGACGAGTCTGATTACTTTTCAACGGATTCCAACCAGTGGTTGTCCCAGGCAGAGCGGGAGGTACTTCGCAAGAAGGAACAGGAGCTGCAAGAGTTGCGTCACACTACTAGACTTGTTCGCAAGGTGACTATAGACTTTGCAGGACGCAAAGTTGTAGAAGATGGAGGAGACCTGACAGAATATAATAAGAGGTAAGGAAAAATATAGCTGCTTATGTTTCACATAGATTTTGAACTAGTTATTACTTTGCTTATCAGTTCACCAATGGACAACATTTCCCAAAATCACTGAGGACAGCATTTATACTGATACTCATTCAGGGTAAAGATGATTGTCTTTTCATGTTTGAGAAGTGTTCTAGCAAAATTTAATGTCATGACATGTATGGGGAATATATTATTTTGATGTATCAAGGGACTTTTTTCTTCTGCAGAGATCTGTTCATCTAGGATTAAATTGAAAAGATGCAAAACTTTTTTTTTTTAATATTTACAGAAGAGACCATTATTTATTATAGATTATACTCTACAGGCATGGGATCTATTATACGGTGTCTTTGAGACTTGGGACTTTCAGGATAAGGAGTTATTGCATAATTAGAGGCACCATGTCTAAAATCTACTATATCACATTTAACACCTTAACCTTTATTTCCCTTCTGATAAATGGGTTAAATCCTTAAGCAGCCAACAAGAGACAGGAAAAAGTTGAAGATATATATTGGGACTCCTCCTGGCGTGTTTTTTTTCTGTCTCTTCAGCTAGTAAGAAACGTAAGGGCAGAGAAGTTTTTGTGGATTTGGCTAGATCTTTACCAGATGGATTTGGAGAGTTCTTGTTTTGTTCCGTCTTGGAATGGAATGTTACTCTGGAAATGGGTTGCTCTCCGTGATGCTAATTGGTAAAAGAGGTAGCAAAAGACGGCAGTGAATTACTGTTTTACCTTGGCGTAATCAGGTCATGCTGTGCGGATATTCCTTCTAGGTCAGACCTGAAGGGGAACTTGTTATACTACACAGTGATGTGCTTTACAACGTAGCCTGCAACTATGGATCTGGGTCCCGCCCCAAAAGAGCCAAAGGACACTTGTTCTATGCAAGTCCCTAGTTGTGGTTGCACTGCATTAGCTCTGTTTTATTAGAATAGTTACTTGCCTATATGCCTTCTTGGTCCTTTCCTTTTTTTTTGGGGGGGGGGGGGGGGGGGGGGGGAAGTTTCTTTTTGTTGTAAAAAAAAAAAAAGCTTGTAGAAGGAAAAAGCGGGAAGATTTATTGCGTTTCCAAAGCATGTGATAAGAATCTACCTAATGATTATAAAGAGGCCTACTGTGTGAATGTGTGGACTGTATTCCTCGACCCTGAAAGACCAGTGTTAAACCTCCTGAACAATCTAAGGCATTTGTGGATTGGTTAACGAAATATGTTTCACAAAAAGGATTTACAGACATGTTCCGTGTTAAAAGGACCTGGTCTTGGATGTGTAATAAATCTAGATTATTTACCAGGACCCTCTACCTCTGAATCCCTAGTTGCCTTTGAGTATGAATGGCTGTCCGTAAAGCGGGGTTAAAGCTGAAGTGGTGGATGTATGTAGTGACTGAATTGTACGTATCCCTTTTCAAGAGGATGAAGCCTCTTACGTTTTGATTCGGTACTTAAAGTTAATGCAACTGTAGCTTGTCTCCTACTAAAACAGCTATTCCATTGAAAGAAGTTGGTCCATTAAAAGATCGAAAGGACTGAAAAATTGAGAAATATTATAAGACTTCACTTCTCGGGGACTGTGATCCTGGTGTGCCGATGGCTTTGCTCTCCAGGGCAGATTAGAATTTGATCTGATACTTTGTATAAGGATATTAAGGAGCAAACCAACAGAAAGCAGGCTACATCTTCAAAAATATGAAGAGAGGAATTGATTTCATATGTGAAGCATCATTCGACATGATCGCACTCTGCCAGGAGTGTGGCTCCAACTCTGGTTGTCAGGAAAACCCTCTGACTGTGTCCATGTGTGGCAGACCTGCAATCTAAAAATCGTTTGACTAAGCTTCCCTTTTTGAAGGAGACCGTATAGGATGAATGCTTCCAAGCAGCCTTTTCCTTTTATGGGGAAGGGTGGAAGGCAGCCAAAATTTTTGTGATGACTGTTTTCCAGCACAAGCTGCATCAAGTCTTGTGGGTGGCAGGATTTCAAATTAGGTGGCGGTATGGACACTCGCTACTTACTATGTTTTCAACAAATGGTACAGAAAAGAATTCGTCGGTACCCAGGGGACATGTTTTTGTAAAATCCTGGACTACAACCTGCTCAATACAGCTGCGAGCATTATGCAGCAGTTTACAAAGACTTCTGAAAAATAAGTGATTTCTCTAGTTCTGAGCATCAGTTTCTACCCCAAACTTATTTTGCTAGAGAAGCAGTCTTGAGGTTTAAGAACAGTCCTTGATCTGAGAAGGCTCAATCAATTTATGTATATAAATATGTATGCATGAAGTCTGTAAACCTCTACTCTCCATGCATTAGAGAAAGGAGACTTTTTTGCGTTATTAGACTTACAGGATGCTTCTTTCCATTTTCATTGTTTTTCTATTCAACCTCTCCACATCCCAAAGGCCCTTTACCAAGTGTTGGTGGTACTTATGGCCAGAAGCGGGAAGCCGTGAATGTGTTTGGCTTTACTTGAGCAATTAGCTGGTGACATGAAAGTCAGAATACTGTGCCAAAACCAAAACACTAAAGGTAATCTCAATTCTACAAAACCAAGGTTGGCTTATAAATACAACAAAAAGTCATCTTGTACCTTGTCAACAGCTGCAATCCCTGGGAGCATTGACAGACCCAGTGGAACACAAGGTTTCTGTGTCCGATGAAAGGATTGTCAGACATTGAGCTCATCAGGTGGTACAGTGGAAGCCTTCAATAAGGGATTTTCTCAGACTCTTAAGAATGTTCTCAGCTATTTGTATTCTTCTGTGGACAAGCTGGTATAAGGATTTACTCAACTGATAACAAGACCCACCCTTGAACGACTGGGGAGTGGCCCTTTCAGAATTGGAATGGGTTGTGCTAATCACGTTTGCTAGGAGAGTGAGAGAACTACATGCTTTATGTAAAGAACCACTTATTTATATTTTATACCGACCAGGTAGCACTAACAAATTTTACCTTTTTGTAAACAAAGGTAGTTTCCACTCTTTATATAAAGCAGGAGTTTGTATTCAAGCCTCTTTACCCACACCAACTAATAAAAGTGAACAACAATTGAATACTTTAGACCTTGTCGGAGCAGTTTCTATTACCTCTCCAGAACAAAAGAATTTGGTGAGAACTCCTATAGGACCATGTCCAGGCAAGCTTCGTCCCTCATAAGATGGATCTGTGAAGTCATTACACACGCTTGTAGAGGGAACGGATGTGAGGTGTGAAACATCCTTGTAGAATGTGCATCAGGCTGGTGGGAACTCCTGGGCATGCAAAGCTTAGGGCAGCAGCGCGGTGTTCATCAATTCATATCATTACCAGACATTATCTTTTGGATGTTACTACTTTGGCTGATGCTCAATTTGTAAAGAAAATCCTTCGAGCAGTTTTTCAAATGCATACCCATGTTGGTGTTCTCTGTTTCATGGGCCCACCCTGTATTGGTACAACTTGGGTCAGGGCTGCCATGGAGTCTGAGGAGGAAGTAAGCAAATTGTATTTATTGATAAATTTGTTTCCATGAACTACTTCACTGCCGCCCATGTTTGAGTAATTTCCCAAGCTGTCTCTGAAAAACAAAGACCCAGAAGGAAGTCCTGAAATAATGTAAACAAAAAAAAATTGCATAAATGATTATGCCGATAAGTTTTATTTTTAATTCCAAAAATAAAGATTCTTTCTATGCATATGCTGTACCTAAAATGTGTTTTTCTAGTCTCTTGTATACAGATGTTCTGTGCTAGCTAGTGGCTAATTCTTTAAATCAAGGAATAGAAAGCAAAGCCTTATTTGCCATCACGATCAGTCGGCATTTACACCAGCCTTGTAGTGTGTGCAAATGGTATAGCTGAAAAGCAGCACCTTTATGAGAAACCCAGGACTTGAACTGACCTTTAAAAATGGATTAAATTAGTAGTGGAGAATAGATACTGGTTTCAAAAGTTTTGAAGAACAGGGTATGGTTTGATGGAGTTTTGGAACTAGAATACCTTTCTTGCCACCATGCTGTAAGCTCTCCTTTTTTTTTTTACTTTATTTAAAAAAAAAAACAAAAAAAACTTTTTCAGTAATAAATAACTAAAAACTGTGCAGAAATAATCCATGTGAGCATGTACCTAGCATAATGCATGTCCTTATTTTCTTGTCACAATATAGCCACCCACCAAGAATCAAACCGTACATACATAGTTTACAATATTGACATGCAGATGGTAGTTATAGATGACTGCACTTTAGATCATCTCTGTTTCCTGCCTCCTACAGGTTTTTGTCTTTTAATTATAAATGTTGTCCTGCTAGCGGAGAGAGTTCAGCTGGCATTGCTGCTCTAGTCATCTTTGCGGCCTTATTGGTAGCAATAGTGGCCTCCAGAACTTCTAAAAACTGGGGAACAAGTGTCCTGGCTTTGTGTCCAGCAGCAAGCATGATATCAAAGAAAAATACAGGGCACACAACTACAGTCTTCCGATAAACTGAAGAATGCTCAGCGGTTGTCTGAATCTGAAAAGAAAAGGGGTTCAGTTAAGTGGTGAAAGACAGTTGAGTTTGTCATCAGATGCCTGTCTTGACATTCCCCATGTTATGATCTGTTCTGTAGTGTATGTGAACTAATTTTTCAAATAGTCAGTGACACTGGTTACACTACAAAATGTAAAAGTAATGTTTTTCATTTTATAAACTGGTAACTCCTAACTACGTTTATTGGCTTGAATAGAGGCTGTAAGATTGTTATTGACTATATAGTTATAACATCAACTAATAGACCAGGATGTTAAAACCCCGGTGTAAAGTGTAATTATCTCCTCCAGCCATGCTCTCAATGATTTCTTTTGTCACTGGCAACCTTGGAATTCCCCCTGCTTCTCCATGCTGCAAGGGGTTTCTCTGCATGCATCATCAGATATTTATATAGCGCCACTAATTCCGCAGCGCTGTACAGAGAACTCGCATCGGTTCTACCCCATTGGAGCTTAGTCAAAATGCCCTAAAACGCACATAGAGACTAAGGTGAATTTAATAGCAGAAAACTAACCTACCAGTATGTTTTTGGAGTGTGGGAGGAAATGGGAGCACCCCGAGGAAACCCACGCAAACATGGAGAGAACATACAAACTCCACACAGATAAGACCATGGTCATGAATGAAGCACATGACCCCAGTTTTGTGAGACCGAAGCACTAAGCCAGCCTGTTGCCCATGCATCTTCAGAGTTCTGGCCATTCTGGTAAGAAACCTACGCTCATTTTTTCTGTGCCGCCCTTTTTGATGCAAGGGAAAATGAGCAGAGATTTTTGTAAAAATGCTGACGCGGTATGTCTCCGACTGCTCCGGAGACGCATCGTGTCGCCTCATGCCGAATTGAATCTTTCCCCAATATGTGTTTCTTAAAATATTTATTACTTATTTTTTTGGTCACATACTCATTTATGATTTTTATGTGCCATTTCTTTTGTAAAATATAAGAACACTTTTAAAAAAAACAAAAAAAAAACAAACCTGTGCATCCACTTACCATCCAAACACACACACACCCCTTATTACTAGTCCTACTCATACCCTCCCACCTGACACTCAAACCCTCCTTACATGAAAATTAGAAGGCATCGTTTACTTAGGTCTTTGCCATTAATCATTGATTTTTTTTTTTTGATATACTGTAAATTGAAATGACTACAACAATATTGTTAAATCGCTTGTTCACTGAGGCTATATTTGTTATATGGATTACTCATGATACTTTCGATAAACAGTTACGTACTCACTGGTTTGTTTGTTTTTTATTTTTGTTTTGTTTTTTAAATAGAGCTGCATATTTTATTTGCATCTACCACTTTTGTAGTTTACAGACTGGATGATTGATTGAATTGTTAATTTCTACTGATAGGTTTGAAGAAGCTGTATATGCCATTAACTCTGGCACAATAGTGAAGCCATTGAAAAATGCAGGGGAGAAATTGTGTGATTCCCATCTTTTGAATCCTAGCTTGCTATTCTCTCCACCAATGGTAAGCCACTTTCTGCAGCATGCCATAGCAAATATTGTGTACCCCTTAGACTATACAGCAACATTATGCAATATAAAAGTCCCGAACATATTGTGGCTCATTTTTCTCTCTGGGTATTTTCAGATATTTATTAGCATATCAGGATAGTAAACAGAGTTGTAGTAAATGGAGTGCATTCACAGGAGGGAAATGTTACCAGTGGAGTACTGCAAGGATCTGTACTTGGACCAGTGCTTTTTAATATCTTTATTGGTGACATTGCAAATGGTATTGAAAGGAAAGTTATGCCTTTTTGCAGATGACACAAAGATATGCAACAGTGTAGACACCAGGGGGTATAAATGTATGAAAGTCCGTTTTTTTTTTTTTCATCTTGCGGGATATCGGCGACTTTGCAGCTAAAATTTAAAGCGGCGATGGCTTGTAAAGGCAAACTTGCATTTACAAGCCATCACCGCTTTAAATTTTAGCTGCAAAGTCGCCAATTTCCCGCGAGTTGAAAAACCGGACTTTCATACATTTACCCCCAGGAAGGGTAAAACAAATGAGTGAAGATCTACTTAGACTACAGGAATGGTCAAGAGTGTGGCAACTACAGTTTATTGCCAAAAAATGCAAAATCATGCACTTTGAGGAAACATTACTTCACAGAAAGGGTAGTGAGTAAGTGGAATAGCCTCTCAGGTGGTAGATGCTAATAAGGTAGAGCAATTTTAAACATGCTTGAGATGGACATAAGAATATCCTTACAAAGAACTAAGGATCAAATAAGGTGTAGTTTACTATAGGTTAAAAATGGGCAGATTGCATGGGCCAAGTGGTCCTTCATTTTTAAGTATTTTTATCCATGGCTATTTCAAAGAAACTGATAGTAACAGTTGACTGAATATGAAATTCATTCAACTGATCAGTGTCATTATGATCAGCAAAGACCCATATTTTTTGTTTTTATTAGGGGAACAAAAATAAGGGAAGTGGTCTTAGAAGTGGATAATTAATAGGGAAGTAGTCTAGGGAGAAGGGAGAGGAGCAACAGTGGGTGGATTAGAAAACTCCTTGTCCTAAAATTAATGAGAATTAATCATAAGTAATTGAACTCAATTAATTAATGCCTTTTGTTGGCACTCATTAGTCTGATTAGACACAAATGTAGCCAGTAGCATATAGTCAGTGGTAAGCTCCAGATAATGTTAATATTAGTATCGCATACTCTGTAAGCACTTGATTAATTTCAGACCTTTTGTTTTCCATTTCCTTCATCTCAAGTGAACAGAGGGAATTTCCTTAAACATGCCGAAACTCATGCCAAAGTGCATACGTCTGTTCTAGGCAGATGGCTTAGTCTGGATACACAGATGTAGATAACATTCCTCAGCATGCTATACCAAATATAGGTTTCTACAGCAAATACATTACATCTACCTTACAAGTAGGTTCAGCTGGGGATGCTTCTGGCTCATCGAAGGGCAAAAGTGGCCACATGATTTAACACCTTCTCAGCTGAGCCTTTTCTCACCCCTATGCTGTGCCCATTTTTGCACTTTCTGCTCTTTTTGGTCTGGTCACAATCCAACATCAATATTAGTTACTACTTTATGAAGTGCCAACAGACTTTTTTTTTTTTTTGTTTTTTTGTTATTGTTTTTTGTTCCCAGCAGATTTTGAATTGTCCCAAAATACCATATTGGTTTGCTAACATATCAAAGAAAAACTGACCCAAAATGAGCAAAAAATGTCTTGTTTAACTGAACTTGCAAGAAAATTAACTAAAAGCAAAAGTGTGATTTTTGTTTTTATTCTAAACGCCACCAACAATGGTCCCACGGTAACCAATTAAACAGAACAGTGAAAAGCTTATGGCAATCGCCAATTCATCCAAAGAGCCAGATATGTGTCGATCAGATTAAATGTTAAATGTTTTTTGGGGGTATACACTAAGCAGCCCTTCAAATGAAAAGTTTAAGTGATCTAAATTCTCCTTTTCTTTAATTTGAAAGAGTGATAGACTGTTTGGTAAGTTGTAAAAACATTCAGACATATTTCTAAATGTTTGTTTTATTGCTAAAATATTCTGTGTTCTTTTGTACCAGTGGGTAGATCAGGTGAGCACAGGCCTAAACAGGAAACAGGCCGCTGCATCAGCTACAACTGAGCATATAGAACGGAACCGGCTTCGAATACAAGACCGTGAATTGCAGGAGATCAGTGACCATGGCATGTGTCTGAGCATGCACCAGCCGTGGGCCTCTCTTCTTGTTGCTGGCATCAAAAGGTGAGAAGGTATCTGAATCTTCTGCTTGTGGCTGGGGCTCATCGCTGTTTTCTGTTCTATGGAACCTATAGGTTGAAGGAATTGTTAAACAAAGGTGCAATCAGAATTCTGTTTCTGGCTTTCAGGGATGTTTCAGCTCAGGAGTTTTACAGGTGGTCTGAGGACTCGTAAAGGGGTTAAGAACAGTGGGGGTTATATGACAACATTACTGAAACTTGCACTAATTGTTACCAACCAGTTAACACTTATCTATCTAATGCATGTTTTTTAGTGCACATTTGAGCAAACCTTCTGGGGGCTTAGACATTTCATACTTTGTGTTCAAATGCATGTGTACTTTTTTCTTCATCTGAAATTTAAAGTACAGTAGTTTCTCCAAAGCCCCTGCTGCAGATTAAAATCATCTTTAAAATATTTGCATAATTTATTTGGTATTTTGAAGCATGGCCAGGTCTACTTTATCCATATCATCATCACCATCTATTTATATAGCGCCACTAATTCCGCAGCGCTGTACAGAGAACTCGCTCACATCAGTCCCTGCCCCATTGGGGCTTACAGTCTAAATTCCCTAACACACACACACACACAGAGACAGACACACAGACTAGGGTGAATTTGATAGCAGCCAGTTAACCTACTAGTATGTTTTTGGAGTGTGGGAGGAAACCCACGCAAACACGGGGAGAACATGCAAGATAAGGCCATGGTCGGAAATTTGAACTCATGACCCCAGTGCTGTAAGGCAGAAGTGCTAACCACTTAGCCACTGTGCTGTCTCTTTATACTGCTGACTGTCTGAACAGCAGATGCATGCTCAAGAATTTCTTTACCAGCAGTATGTATTTATAAACTGAATGATAAACTGCACACCTAATGATGAACATGTGCTTAAATTTCATTCCTCTTGCCTCTACATTTTTCATTTTACTTTTGGTTTTTAATATTTTTATTTCTCTACATTTGTGATAACATCTTGGGATAACACGTAGAAGGCGTTCCTGCATACTGAGTTTTGTGTATATAACTAATTTGCCAGCTGGATTGTAAAGTGTCTTTGACTGGAACTGCACTGTCTTTACGTACTTCCCTGCTGACAAGCAGTGTAACAATGTGAGTTTGTCTCTGTGTGACTCCAGCTACTTTATTTTGATATGTGACTGCAGTTCAGTACTTGCCTGAACAGACTGCTCATCATGGCTCTCACTTCTCTCATGCAGGGTGGAGGGCAGGACGTGGTACAGTGCTCATCGAGGGCGTCTTTGGATAGCAGCTGCTGCTAAAAGACCTTCCCCGCAGGAGATCTCAGAGCTAGAGGCTTCATACAGAGTGCTACTACACAAAGGTTGAGCTGCCAATCCTTATGAACACTGAAACAAAGGCAGCATTGATTCAATTTAAATTGGAAATTACTTTAGGGGTTGTTCACCCAGTTATTGTCAGATACAGAGATCTGGGATGTGGTCTTCCCCTAATATGGCAGGTCTCCTCATGGCTCTAATTGTTCACGGCTGAGAGGATTGCTGATCCGGACTGTGTTTGAGCATTCGGCAGACCTGTCAGATCGGTAGAATGCCACAACCCAGTAAGTTAAGTTATGTGTGTTCTAAAAATGTGTTGCACTCCAGGCAAAAGTAAACTTTTAGGGATCACTTAACTTAAAAAATAAATAGTAAAGTATATATTATCCAGTTACTAGTATACAGCTCTGTAATACACAGCCTTTGAAATATAATAATGTCAAATACTGGATTTACTTGCTGTTTTAAGTTTTGGATGGTTCAACCTTTAGTCATATTATAATGGCTACAGATGCTTCAGGATTTCAAACTAGTTCAATTTTCTCTTTTTTTTTTTTTTTTTCCCCCCCTCCGGTAATTTTTGATGGCCTATCAAGCATTCCTATTAAAGCATATAATAAGACTCCTATTACATTGTGAAAAATAGATGTTAGATAGCATAAAGTTAGCACAAAAAATTAGATTAAGCATAATAGATAATATGGGGAATAATTACCAAGGTGACTACAGAAGGAAGAAGTGTTAGGGCTTGTTCAGACAAGAGCTTTGGGATAATTTTATTACAATGGGGCAGATTCAATTTTTTGACCTCTTGCCACCTATTACAGTAGAATATCCACTCATAACTCAGATTCCCATAAAATCTCTGGCGGGGATGTGCCTCTGTAGATGTCCTGGAAACACCTTGCACCAAATTGAATCTCTCCCACAGTGGTACACACAGGGGGGGGATTCCTTTCCTCGCGTTGTGCTAAAGAACAACGTGGGGTGCGCTCATTTACCGTTAGTATGGTAATTGCTACGCGTTACTACGGTTATTTCTACGCTGATTTCTTTTATTTTTTTCTTCAGAAATCCACGTTGAAATTGCCATACTAACGGTAATTGTGCGGGGAATTGAATTCCCCTCTTGGAGTGAGACAGGCACTCATCTGCTGTTCCTACAGTCAGCAATGTAGGAGACAGTCTCTTTACCCTGCTGACTGTCTGAACAGTAGATCGTTGCTCAAGAATTTCTTTACCAGCAGTATTTTTAGAACCAACATAATGTTTCATCCTTGTAAAAGAATATTGATCTTGTCTATCCAGTCATTTGAATGATTTAAGAGTATTGTTTGAGTGAAAATAATCTTCCATTAGGACACTGACCTCCATTAAAGGTGGCCACACACGATGAGATAAGATCATGCACCCTGATCTGTCCAGTTTGGCCAAACATTTAGTGCTTTCCCTGCCATGTATGGTGATAGATGGAGCCCCACACTTGCAATGGGCCAGATTGCTCTAAATTGGCTAGTAAATGGCATATATGGCCAACTTACTATAAGGGACAAGTCCACCTTTGTGTGGTGGTTTTCTTCTAATGTGCAAAATATACTCATGGTCTGTTTTGGAAATATTACCACTACCTAATCTCTTTGTTGGTTAGCTAAGACTCCCTTTCACCTTAAATAGTTTTTATGTCCCGGTATGCTGAAGAGAAAATATGAAAATTGGTCTAGTGAAATGAGGTGAAACACATGTGCTCATGTCTCTTTCACCAATCTTTGTTACATTTTAATACGTTTTTCTGTGTTATCAATAATATAATTGAGGAAATGTTTGTTTTAGAATATGCATTACTTTCAATGGTGAAAGTACTGTCCATGATAGAAATTGCTACATTGATTTTATGAAGGAAATAACATTTCACTTTACAGTACTCGCTCACTGTCTGGCTTTAAAATGCCGGCTAATGCTTCCTAGTTCATGTTTTATGCACTACCTATAGGTAACGCTAGCCTATCTCTTGGTGTATGCTGCTTAAAACTAACTTTATATTTGTAAACAGAAATAAATACAAAATTTTAGCTTCGGTCATTTTTTTACACTTCGATAAACAATTCTGTATTTTCAGATATGGATTTTCCTAAGGATTATCCGACTGGCTGTCTGTTGGGATGTGTGGAAGCAGTTGACTGCCTGCCTCAGGAGCAGTTCAACGAACAGGTGAGTTTGCAAGAGATCTAACTTGTGTAAGGATATAATATACTTGTTGAAGGGATCACAATATTGTTGTTTATGTAAACTCCTCAGAGAACCAGCTCACATTTTGCCGCTAGTGGATGCCTTATCATGGGTAAAGGCGTATAGGCTATAATCTTTAAAAGATGTATCTTTTGAACTTCGAACCATCTGTATTTTCTTCAATACAAGCTCTTGCATAGCACCTGTTTAAGTGTGTTCCTCAAAACAAATTTAGTTTTGCTACAATGAAGTTGTAATGCACATCAGAATTACAACTGGGGGTAATGACTGATATTATATATGTGAATTAAATGTGCTGCTACTTAATATAATCTTGCCTTTCCCAGGTATCACTTTAGCTGACACCACGCACAAATTATGTCTTTTTGCAGACGACATTTTGCTGTATGTGACTAGATTTGCTACAAGAATTTGGAAGGGCTTCTTTATTACAAATTAAACACAACTAAAACGGACGCTCTCCCTATTAACTTGGCAGAACCCCTCAAGGCGGCCTTTCCATACTCTTGGAGGCCCCTATACATGATTATCTCCCACCTAGACTCCCT
The DNA here is from genome assembly GCF_038048845.1 of Mixophyes fleayi. Lineage (NCBI taxonomy): Eukaryota > Metazoa > Chordata > Amphibia > Anura > Limnodynastidae > Mixophyes > Mixophyes fleayi. Next base: position 128,739,706 of record NC_134405.1, read on the forward strand.
CTTGGAGGCCAACTATGGCCCACTATTGATACAATTAAATACTCTTGCAAAAGCGTGGCAACACCATGAGATCTTCTGGCTAGGCAGGATAGCCGCGTTTAAAATGTCCCTCCTACCCAAAATTATGTATTTATTTAGGACTTTGCCTTTTAAGTTGCCCAAACTCTATATGGACAAATTACCCAACCTATTTACCTCTTATATATGGAAGGGGAAACCCCCTAAACTAGCTCATACAATTATATTATGGCACGCCCAAAAAAGACAGGGGGTTTAGCCTTACCTGACTTGGTCAAATACCAGGAAGCGCCCATTTTGGCTCAGCTCCGAGACTGGTCTCTTCCAGGTTCCTGTAAATCCTGGGTTGACCTGGAGAGAGGCCTCAACATTGCATTCCCACTGGCTGATCTTCTCTGGATTTCCAAGCCCTGACGACCCCCTCAGGCTACCCTACCACGTCTCATTAGTGATGCTCTTGCAACATGGGACAAATTTCCAAAGACCTCTAACCATGTCAACCTCCCTACCTCTAATCTCTCCCTCCTTGCAGTATCGAAACTTATTCAGAATCTAAATCTCTCCCTGTGGCATTTAAGGGGCATCACTAACCTCAAACTGATTTATTCTGACTCAGGGCTACTACTCTTCTCTGAATTGAGGGATAAATTCCATATTCCTAACCAAGATTTTTACAAGTACCTCCAGGTCAGACATTGGTTATATTCCTTGCACCCACGGGGCTCCTCCCTACAACTTCCACCAGCCCCCTTTTTTTCCAGACTCTCAACTGGAAGTAACAAAGCGGCTATCTCATTCTGGTACACCCACCTCAACACAGACCATCACCCGATAAAAACCTCTTCCCAGCTAGCCTGGGAGAGGGATATTGGCCGGGAATTTGAGCCGGATCAGTGGGATAAAATCTACCAAAATGCCCATCGAACTTTGAGGTGTTTGAACCACTCGGAGATGCTTTACAAGTTGCTTTACAGACTTTATATGACCCCCGATAGGTTGCACAAGATATGGCCAGACCAGGTCAGGACCTGTTGGCGTGAATGTGGAGAGATGGGGGATATTTTTCATGTTTTCTGGAGTTGCCCAGTGGTCAGAGTGCTTTGGGCAGAGGTGTACACCTTAATATCCAAAGTTATTCGAACTCCGATTCCTAATACTCCAGAAGTTGCTCTCTTACATTTCTTTCCTCCACAAGTGTTATTAGGTGATCGGTATGTGATAGGTCACATCTTTATAGCTACCCGTACGGTGATTGCCCAAGCCTGGAAATCAGCCACGCTGCCCTCCATAGCCAAGATAATAACTAAAGTTCAGTTAAGTTGTGACATGGAAACGTTGGGAGTCCCTTACTCCTCCTCTGCCTCCTCTCCCGACATCAAGTGGTTTGAATGGAATCGTATCCAAATCTGTGGCCTTGCCCGCCCCCGGGGGATCCCCGAGTAACCCCCCACAGTAATATCTTATGTTCCATGTTGTATCTCAAACGATATGTAAATTCTGTAAAATGTTGTGGTTGGTTCTGTTTCATGCTACTGATACGTATTGATATGTACTCCCTCCCCCCTCCACCCTCCCCCACTCCCATCTATCCCTTTGTTTATTACAATGTATGTCTGTAACCAAATGGAAAAACCAAATGGAAAAACTTTAATAAAACCATTATTGAAAATATAATCTTGCCTTTGTTATCCCACCGCCTCTTATTTTTTCCATTCCATTATTGGTTAGAGTTGAAAATATACTGATTAACATTGTAATTACTTGTGTCTGAATTTTTGGAAATGCTGGATTAATTATGCTCCAAAATAGAGACACCATGATACTGCTTTACCCTACTTCTACTAGGAGTTGTTCCCTTAAGCCTCTGCACTGCAACTCCTGTACTCCTAGCTGTTTCCTTTTGTTTGGGGATAGTACTTCCCTGTTACATTTGAATAAGGAGTAAGAAACATTTGTTTTTCATTTCCTCTTATCTATTAGTGGAACACTTAGTGATATTCACAAAATATACTTTCTAGACCAGTGTTGGCTAACCTGTGACACTCCAGGTGTTGTGAAACTACAAGTCCCAGCATACCCTTCCAGCAATAAGCTGCTATATATTGGCAAAGCATGCTGGGACTTGTAGTTTCACAACACCTGGAGTGTCACAGGTTAGCCAACACTGTTCTAGACTGATCCAGCTGATAGGCTTTATCTATTAGGTAATAATTAAATGCTCTATTTTGTTTTATACATGAAAGCAGTTCTCTGACTTTGTATTTTTGTCTTCATCTCCTCCATAGTACCCATCTCTCAGCCAGGAATCTGCATCTCCATTTGTCTTCATCTGTACAAATGCTCAAGAACTACTTATAAAATTTCCAATTAAAGGACAGCACAAAATCTGTAAGTGCTAAAATTCACAGGCCTGACTGCAAGATGGCGAGCCCTAATGTCAAACACTAATTCTGAATACTGATTTGCTGACAAAAGACGGCCCGTTCTACATTATATACATTAAGTTAGACTGCAGCAGAGTACTAGTTTTTACCCCAGGTTACACAATTGCTATAAAAGGCTCACCCCTATTGGCATGCTTTTATATTTTCTTTTCTAATATGGATGTATTTGGTAATGCTTACCACTGGCCAACACAACATACTCTGGAATATCCATTAAAAAAAAATAAAAAAAAAATTTAGGTTTTTCTTCATCCCAACAAAAAAATAGACTAATTCATCACTCTTTAATACTTAGTAGAAGTACCTTTTATCTGCAGTTACAGCAATTAGTCTATTTAGTGGTCTCTACCAATGTTCCACATCTCTAGATTACAATGTTTTGCAATACCACTCAATTCCATGAGGTTGAATGGGGATTTCTGGGGAACAACAATTTTCAAATCCTATCATAGATTTCTGATGGCTTTGGGGTCTGGGCTTTGACTTGGCCAACTCAGGACTTTGTTTTTTGGGGTTTTTTTCCACACTGGGTTTTGCTTTAGGCTTGGGGTTAGTGCTGGAATATAAATCTTCTCCTAAGTAATAAGTTTCTTGCAGACTGCAGTAGCTCTTCCTCCAAGATTTATCTACATATTGCTTCAGCTGTGTGGACAGGTTTTATAGTTCCTGAAGCATTCCCATAGAATTATGCTGTTGCCGTGTATCACAGCACAGTGCCCTTGATATTATGCATATTGTTAGGCTTGCACCTAGCATTGAGGCCAGTTGTAATCATCAGACCATAGACTCTTCCTCTCCTTGGAGTATGGCTCTCCCACATCATTTCTGGCAAATTCTACACAACGTTTTGTGTGAGTTCTCTTTTTGCAACAGTGCAGATTTGTATAGTGTGTGGGCTTTTGTTGTCCCATAGTGTATGCCCACAGGTTTTTGGTTTTTGAGGATGGCTTGTTCTAGACCAATTTATATTTATGACTTATTTTCTCCATTTCTTTATGATGGGCTTGTCAATGCTCTGGGGTATATGGAGTCCTTACAATCACCTGATATGCTTCTCTAGGTTAGTGCATTTCCAAAGAAACTGTAGGACCCCACAAAGACCGGTGTGTTTTATTTTAATTAAATTGATACAGAGGTGGCCTCCAATCCATTATGTGACCTGTGAAGACAACAGAATGTTAACATGCACCTAAATAAATCCAGGTGCAAAGGGTGGTGTTACTTATGTATTCAATTGTTTGTTTTTATTTGTAATTAAGATACAAGTTAAGAATTAATCTAATCTACTTTTACATTTTTCACATTTTATTTTGTTATGAGATCAAAGTGGTGAATATTTATAACCATAGTTTATACATTCCTGCAGTCTTTCCCTTACATTTTAAATGAAAATGGTGAGCTTGGCCCAGAAAAATTTAACAAACCAAACCACTTATTTTGGCCATATTTAAGTTGGGATGTTGTGTAGATGTTGGATTGCTGTCTTTTGTTAAGTTGTCATTATGTTGCTGGCTTAAATAACATTATAAAAATGTAATCTAAATACTATGGTTTAGAATAATAATGGGATTGCAATAATAAATTGGAGATAAATTTTTATAGCATGGCCATGCAAACAAGCCCAACAGTAATTTGGTGGTACTGTTACATTGTTAATTGTCTTTTTTGATCTTTTAATTCACATTGAACCTAAAATTTAATTCCTTTCTTTAAAGGGAAACTGGACACCAAAATTCACCAAGCAGCCAAGAAAGGATTAATGTTTAGGAAGGAGAGAGCAGGACAAGCTGGAGAAAATGACAAGCCGAGTCAGCCAGGAATCTGCAGATAAAGGGATCACACCTGTGGGATTAACATGACTTTCCTGGATTTTAATTCTAATTTGTATAGCTTTGTATATACTAAATTATGATTCTAGATATGGGAAAGAAGTGCAACAATAAAAAAAAAAGGCTGTCCTATTACATACATCTAAGAAATGTATAGTCTTAAATCCATGGGGATTGTTGTGCAATAAATATAGACAAGATCTCTTCCTACCTCTGGATTGCATGCAGTCAGTTATTTCGTTCTTCCTAGCATAAGTATATGCTGTGAATCTGTGTAATTTTTTTGTCTACAACTAATCTGGTTTCATGACTTCTTCTAATATTACTGCAATACAAAAACCTAGAACTTCCACTATGAGATATATGTAGAAGTGGTTGATAAATGTACAATATCCATAACTTACATTAGTGACAGTACGATTGAACTATTTAGAGACTTCTGCATTTCTACATACATTTCACTTGAACCTGATCTTGACAGTAGAAAAAGTGAGGCTTAAACTAGATGTATTGGCTACATTTCTGAGGGACCTATTTATTAAGCCTTAAACCATGCAGAAACTTTTCTCTTTTTCTGCATGGTCTAGGCACTTTTAAGTAACATCGCTATTTAACAAAAGCCTAACACAGGAGATATCATGGATATCAGCTGCCTTAAGTTAGTATTAAACTGCAGTCCCCATAATTCTCAATGGGGACTGCAGTCTGGGCCAATGTAACAATCGCCCAAAAAAAAACTAGCTTTTTCGGAGCTTGATCCTGATGGCGTTGGCCTTTCTGCTCTATGGGAAAAGCATTGTAGGAGAGGGATCTGGAGATCCCTCTGGCAGATTTTGTGCTTTCCCCTCTTTTAAATGCAGAAACTGACTGCGCATATGTAACCCAAGACAGGTGTATATACAGTTATGGGCAAAAAAATTTGAGAATGACAAAGTATTGGTTTTCACAAAGTTTGCTGCTTCAGTGTTTTTAGACCTTTTTGTCAGATGTTGCTATGGTATACTGAAGTAATATTACAAGCATTTCATAGGTCTCAAAGGCTTTTATTGACAATTACATTAAGTTTATGCAAAAAGTCAATATTTGCAGTGTTGACCCTTCTTTTTGAAGACCTCTACAATTTGCCCTGGCATGCTGTCAATCAACTTCTGGGCCACATACTGATTGATGGCCGCCCATTTTTGTCTAATCAATGCTTGGAGTTTGTGAGAATTTGAGGGTTTTTGTTTGTCCACCCACCTCTTGAGGATTGACCACAAGTTCTCAATGGGATTAAGCTCTGGGGAGATTTTTGGCCATGGACCCAAAATTTCGATGTTTTGATCCCTGACCACTTAGTTATCACTTTTGCCTTATGACAAGGTGCTCCTTCATGCTGAAAAAGGCAATGTTTGTCACCAAACTGTTCTTGGATGGTTGGGAGAAGTTGCTCTTGTAGGATATTTTGGTACCATTCTTTATTCATGGCTGTGTTCTTAGGCAAAATTGTGAGTAAGCCCACTCCCTTGTCGAGAAGCAACCTCACACATGAATGGTCTCTGGATGCTTCCATGTTGGCATGACTGATGGTAGCGCTCACCTTTCCTTCTCCGGACAAGCGTTTTTCCAGATGCCCCAAACAATCTGAAAGCAGTCCAATCCCTGTACCTTTGGTAAAATATTAGTCCCTGATTTTTTTTTTTTTTTTTCTTTCCTGGAGAGAAATGGCTTCTTTGCTGGCCTTCTTGACAACAGGCCATCCAACAATATTCTTTGCCTCGCTGTGCATGCAGATGCACCGACATTTGACTGCTGCCATTCCTGAGCAAGCTCTGCACTGGTGGTACCATGATACCGCAACTGAATTAACTTTAGGAGACTGTCCTGGCGCTTGCTGGACATCCTTGGTTGCCCTGAAACCTTCTTCACAACTATTGAACCTCTCTCCTTAAAGTTCTATATGATCTGATAAATGCTTGCTTTAGGTGCAATCTTACTAGACGCAATATCCTTGTCATTGCTTTGCCCAAAAAGAGCTTTAAAGACAACTGTACATATTTCCCTTGCAGGTAACCATAGTTAACAGAGGAAGAACAATGATTTTAAGCACCACCCTCCTTTTTAAAAGCTTTCAGTCTGTTATTCTAACTCAATCAGCATGACAGCGTGATCTCCAGCCTTGTCCTCGTCAACACGTTCACCTGTGTTAACGAGAGAATCACTGACCTGTTGTCAACTGGTCCTTTTGTACCAGGGCTGAAATGCAGTGGAAATGTTTTTGGGATGAAGTTCATTGTCATGGCAAAGAGGGACATTGAAATTAATTGTAATTCATCTGATCACTCTTCATGACATTCTGGAGTATATGCAAATTGCCATCACAAAAACTGAGGCAACAGACTTTGAAAAATAATGAGTCATTCTCAAAACTTGTGGCCCTTACTGTACACTCAGCAGACAGATATTTTTTTTTTAATTGAAGCACAAGGTGTGTGCTCTAAATCATCCAATGCAGTTAGTTTGTGACTGCTGGGGGCTTAGTTCTTGGTACCCTTTCCCTTTTGGACAGTGTCCAATTTCCTCCCCTCCCTCAAGAGCCAAAAGACCCCAGAGAGGGATAAAAAAAAAAAAGGATCTTCGGGCTAGGGAGAGCCCCTTTACTTCCACCTAGGAGGCAAGGGTGTGAAGCAATATTGGCCGAAGCACACACTGGCTTTTCGGCCCTTCCCATAAGAAGGGAGCCTCAGATTATTTTGGAAAAGAGGGTCGCCCATACCCCCGACAAATGTGCTCCACATCAATCAAAAAAAAAAGGAAAAACCTAAAAAGTGCTTTATGTCCAATAGAGAAATAAGTATCCACAGGCCCAAGTTTAAGGGGTGGTGGGTTTAATAAAAATTCTGGTAAGCCTAAAGGCCAGGACCAAGAAATAAAGTGACGAGGGGAGGTTAAAAGTGTTTCATGCTCGTGCTATACTCTGTTCACAGTGAGGGTGTTGCAGGTTCTCCATGACCAGTCAATCATTCAGGCCCCCCCCTGGCTCCCTTTAACCAGGGGCACATCAGCACCACTGGCCCTTTTGGCCAGGACCAGGTAACACCTCATCACCTATAGGGGGTGCCTTTAAGCCCCTGCTATGTACATAGAAATCTGATCTTCGCCAAAAGGCTCACCAGACAGATGCCATTCTTCACAGGTACAGCATACACAAGTAACGGAAGCATAGTTCTTAGTCCTCAATCCACGAACACCCTCAATATGAAGCTAATGGTGGGTGGACTAGAGGGGTAGCTAGGTTATATGTGGCTCCCCCATGGTGATTGAGGACTGTTGGCTGTCTTGCAGAGAAGATGGCTAGGAGTTTAATCAAGGCATACTAGTATAACAATGACCTGGTTGACTAAACAGGAGAGATTTGATAACGTTATCCCTGAATACACCAATTGTTTAACCCAGTCATCTCAATCTCACTTATCACTGATTAAAGTTTACCTGGTGTCAATTAAGAATACCTCCACTATCTTATGTAACCATGTTCCCATTAACATCATTAAGCACAGCATACAATAACAGAAAGGGCAAGAACAAAAAAAATGCAAATAAACGAAGACCATGAAACATTGAAAGTTCCTATTAGGTGGCTAGAACAACAGATCATGAGTGTCCCTCTGCTTTATTCACATGAATCCAAAAATAGCACTGTTTGATTACATAAGAATAGTTTTAAAAAAATAATCCAAAATGCCAAGAAGGTTCCAGTATGTAATGTGTTAAAACACAAGCTTCTAAGTGGGCAGGGGAGGGCAAATTATTACTGCTAAACCACATCACCAAGACCCCAACATTTCCCCAGTTCTCGGACTTGGCAGACCGGTGTGGGTTTGTGATGGGACAGTTCCATCAATGTTTACAAATTAAATATCGCCAAAAGGTCAATGCCCAGCTATCATCTAGATCTCCCACTGTGTTTGAGAAGCCATGCATTTCTGGACCGTCTTCAAAAGGTCTCCTCTCCACATTATACAACACTTTACTCCACATCTTCACGGGGGGCGGACAAATTCCAGACACAGTGGGAGACGGACTTGGGAACATCTCTAGATCCAGAAGGGTGGTCAGACATTTACGAGTGGACTGCGCGTTGTTCAATAAATGTCTATATTAAGGAAAATGCTAATAAATTACTCCATAGATGGTATTACGTTCCCTCTAGATCGCATGTTCTATATACACAAACAAGCGCCACATGTTGGAGAAATTGTGGACATACTGGAACCTTTATGAATATTTGGTGGGACTGTTCCAGGATACGCCCATACTGGACAGCGGTCCTTACTCTAGCCACAGCAGTCCTCGATATTCCAATTCCCTCTGACCCTAAGCATGTTCTACTGCTATTACATCTCCCAGATCTCCCCAAGCATACCCATAAGCTTCTCTGTCATATATTTAGTGCAGCTACCTGCCAAATAACTGCCTCCTGGAAAAATCCTATACCCCCATCACTTCAAATGGTCTGTGGTCGGGTTTGGCATACCTACCAGATGGAACACATCACCAGTGTGCTGAGGGGCTCCTCCGTGTCCTTTCATAAAGTTTGGTCTCCATGGGCTTCATACTACAACCAACCTCTGCTCCAATTTTAACAGAAACCAGACCTATGTTGGTACTATCAGATTAGACTACTCCTTCCTATTTAACGCGTGAACTCCTTCCCCCTTCCCTCAGTCCCTCCCAACTCCATCTTACCTCCCCCTCTAACCCTGTACCATTCCTTCTACCCCTCCTTCTCAGTGGCGGATCCAGGGGGGCGATCGCGCCACCCCCCCCCCAACAGGGGCTTGCTGCCGGCAGCTGCACACTATGTGCAGGTCCGTTCGGCAGAAACAGGCAGGGACAGTGTGCTACCTGGCTGCTCTGATTGTGTTTAAAACACAATCAGAGTGGCCAAGCAGCACACTGTCTTTGCCCAACGGACCTGCACATAGTGTGCAGCCTCCAGCAGCCTTAGGTGTCAAAAAGGGGGCGGGGCGAGGCCTAAATCGCCCGGGTAAAACTATTTTCTAGATTCTCCCCTGCTCCTCTTTTGTTTATATTGTTCAAAAAACAACATCTTTATAGTACCAGGTTAACATATTTGTATTGTAAAGGCGCTTTGAGAGAATGTTGTACATCCTGTTATTTACATGCACGTATACTACCTCGCTTATGTACCTTTTAAGAATTTTGTAACACTGTTCAAGATAAGATGTTATTAATTAAACGTATTTAAAAAAACAAAACAAAACACAAGCTTCTATAATACACATAGAAATAAAATGAAGTATTGCAGTGTCACGAGCCGCGGCGGTACTCACAGCTTCTGGCGTCCCGGCCGTCATCTTGACGACCTGTCATATAGCGCTGCGTCCCGGCGGTGTTGGAAGCCAGGCGCATGCGCAAAAAAGGACACAGCCTGTGGGCTAATTAAAGGGGGCTGGAAGTTACAGGCATTAGCTTGCATCTGTGTGTATCTATCAGGGACTAGCCCTGATTGGTCTGGTGCTATATTGCTGATTAGTCTGCAGGGGTGCATGTAAGTTCTGATTGGGCCAGCTGTGTATTTAAGGCAATGAGGTCTGCTGCCTCATTGCCGGTTATAGTTTCTGTATCCAGTCTGCTAGACCTGCTCTCTACCTTGTTCCTGTCTATTGGACTTGCTGTTGTTTATCCGTGTATGACCCTTGGCTTGGATATGGACTTTGCTTGTGAATCTCGTGACCCCTGACCTCAGCTTGTATACTGGTACTGTTGTCTGCTGCCGGCCCCTGACCTCTGCTTGGATTCCACTCCGCTTGCCTGGGTTCTCTCCAGCCGGTACACACTTCACGACCCTCTGTCAGTCTGCAGAACAGCCTTTCCCCACCATCAGGGGCTCCAGTGAACACCTGACTGGCAGAGTAGACTCCGGGTTGTGTTGTGCCGGCTGGAGGGGTTCCTAACATGCAGTACATTAAATTATTGAATTACTGACAGACAGCATTAGGTGACTAACTCCTTTTCATTGTATAGAACAAGGTAACAACAGTGCTGTAAAGTTATGTATACAAATTAGAGATGGGCGGGTCCGGTTCCCCGAGAACCGAACCCACCCGAACTTTGCCTATCCCAGTACCGAGCTGAGTAGCTCAGTACTCTCCCGCCCGCTCCGAATCCAAATCGAGGCCGAACGTCATCGTGACGTCGTCGGATCTCGGGGCTCGGTTCTCGCGATACTTCAACATTATAAATACCCGCCTCCACAGCAATCCATCGCCATTTGACAGAGGGAGAGAGCAGGGTGTAGTCACAGGCTGATTAGAGCAGGGACAGAGAATCCAATATTCTTCTTGCAATTGCTCTAACAAAAATCGCTAGAGAAGAGAGGAGGATAGAGGTTTATTATTTTTTTTTTATATTTGGCACTCCCCAGTGCTTTTGGGGTGTCCCCCATAATTGTGCATAAGTATTTCTGGCTGTCAAAAGTCATATCTGTCAGCAGTATCTACCAACTAATTTTTAGCACTCCTCAGTGCCAATCAGAACAGATTCCCGCACCCAACAATGCAGAATATAGAAAATGTTAATACCCCCACAGCATGGTCCCAGCCCTTTCCACCCCCTGCTTTGCAAAGCAACCTTAGTACAGACTCGCAGTGGTCAGCCCCCTATCCTCCACAAGATAGGAGACTGCCCCATGATTATTTTAACACAACGTCACAAGTTCAAAGCCCATTCTCCCAACAGGTTTTTGGCCAGAGTAACATTGTTTTGGGAGCTGATTATATAGGTCCTCAGCCACCAGCCCTGGGTTTTAGAATAAACACGGGTATCAATATAACTACACCCGCCTATAGTGTAGGACAAGTAGGGGTTGGTAGATCTGATCCAGTACCGTTGGCTAACATATCCTCTCACCCAGTAACGCAGGAACGTCAAGGAGCTGTATCGAGTGTTGCAGAAGCAACCGGGTCCTCGTCACAAGGAGCACCGATAGGAGAAAGAACGCTTCAAGGAAATAGGACAACTGACAATGCGCCCCAAGACAGCTCACCACAACAGAGACCAGGGATCTCGGGAACTGCAGTCGGTGAGAATAATTTTTTAATTATGCACCAGTCACGAACACAGACACATAGTCCCATGTTATCTACTGATGACGATTCGTCGGATGACGAGCAAGGCTCGCGCAAGCTCCTTAGATTGTTGAAAAATCACTTGAGTCACCCAGCTAAGATAGCGTCTGCGGCAATGGCTCCACGAGCTGCGTTAGGTGGCCCCATGGTACGCTGTGACAATACAGCACTGTTAACAGGAGTGAGGCCATGTATGAAAGATCGAATTAGAAAAGGTGCGTTTGTAGATATGTTTTCACTGACAAAGAAAAGTAAGAAAGAGTTGGCCACGGCTTGTGCAAAAGGCGGTATCGGTGAGGAAGCGTATCGTTCCTTTAATAATTGGGTTTCAGGATACTGTGTTTTTGCGGCATGCTATTTAGATACCAGACCCGCAGCCCTAATTGACGTATGGCGTTATCTTCACTTGATAACTGAAATGGCAAATAAAGATGGGCATAATGCGTGGAGGAGATATGACGAGAGCTTTAGGGAGAAGGCTGAAGGGCTAGATCGTATCCCATTTGAATGTAAAGATACGTGTTTTGCTTTCAACAATTCCACCTGCGGCAGAGGAGAATCATGCAGGTATAGACATACCTGCGCGATTTGTAGAGGTCCCCATTCAGCAAAGGATTGTACAAGGAATACAGCGACCCGTGGAAGGGGTCGCGGCATGTCAGGAGCTGCTGCACAAGGCTCCTTCACCAGTTAATTTGGATTGTCTATATAGATGGTTGGGTTTCTTTCCAGACACCCTGCATGCCCAATTTCTCCACAATGGTTTTACTGATGGTTTTAGGTTACCTATTGTTGGACTGGTGCGGTCTAGTGATGGTCGGAATTTGAAATCAGCGTCTCTTCTTCCCCAAGTATTGTGGGATAAAGTTAATAAGGAAGTCACCCTGGGATGTATGTTAGGCCCATTTAACTTTTGCGGATTTAATATTGTCCCCTGTTGGTGTTGTGCCAAAGAAAACGGCAGGTAAATACCGTTTAATCCAACACCTGTCTCATCCCCCGGGTTTTTCAGTGAACGATGCCATTGACGAGAGACACAGTTCAGTAAGCTATCAGTCTTTCGAAGAGGCATTAAAGCTTGTTAGATCATTTGGGAAAGGTGCGCTGTTAGCTAAAATAGACATAGAATCAGCATTTAGATTGCTTCCCCTTCATCCAGAATCTTTCAGATTCATGGGTTTTAAATTACAAGATGACTACTATATTGATCGCTGTCTTCCAATGGGATGTTCGGTATCTTGCGCATATTTCGAATGTTTTAGTTCTTTCCTGCATTGGTGTATACAAGCAGGAACAGGCCACGTTGGCCTGGCTCATTATTTCGATGATTTTTTATTCATTGCCCCAGCCACATCGTCAGTTTGCGCAGATGTATTGTTTTCGGCAAAATCTCTTTTTACCGTTATGGGAGTACCAATAGCCCATGACAAAACTGAAGGCCCTATTGATTGTTTGTCTTTCTTGGGTATTGAAATCGATACCACAGCAGGATGTTGTCGTCTACCCAAAGAAAAGATTGATAAGTTAATTTTCGTTATCTCAGAAGTTTTAAGTTCAGACACAAGTCCTTTGAAGGGGATACAGTCATTGTTAGGATTATTGAACTTTGCTTGCAGAGTCATTCCGATGGGAAAGATTTTCTGCAGAAAGTTGCAATTAGCTACAGCGGGTTTAACGAAGCCTCATGCTCGGCTTCGTTTAGCCATGGACATCCGATATGATCTTCGGAGCCTTTTTTAAAGGGGAATGGTGTGCTTCCCCTTGGCCGATAGAATGGAGACAAAACGGTTTAGTTAAAAATCTATTGGTATTGGAATTATTTCCAATAGTATTGTCCCTTGTATTGTGGTCCAGTAGTTTGTCGGGCCAAAATGTAATTTTTTGGTGTGACAATTTAGGTGTCGTCCAGGCCATTAATCAACAAAAGTCAACTTCGTTACCTGCGGTCAATCTTTTGCGCAGACTGGTACTTTTGTGCTTAAAGTTTGATATCTCTTTCCGGGCTAAACATGTCCCAGGAATAGAGAATCAGGTAGCCGACTCTTTATCTCGTTTTCAATGGAGTCGATTTAGAACACTTGTCCCACACGCTAATTTAATTGGAATTCCTTGTCCTCTTTCCGCTTGGCAGATGGTCGAGTCGGTATAAAGGACCTGGCAGAAGCTTCATTGGCCCCTTCTACTAGACGATCTTATCGTGCTTCATGGCAACAATGGCAATTATTTCTGAACACATGCCCGGGTGCTTTTCCCTCAGGTCAGAATGAACCCATCTTAGAATTCATGTGGAACAGATATTTACAGGGTTATACTAAATCTAATATGGCGTTTACACTTGCTGGCATTTCATTTATGGCTCGCCTGCATGGGTTTCCAGACCCAACAAAAGGATTCATGATTTCTAAAGCGTTGAAAGGTTGGGCGAGGGAACGACCAGTAGAGGCTGACTCTAGGCGTCCCATTTCCATTGAAGTATTGAAACAATTGGTAGAGGCACTTGCATCAGTTGCTTCAAATCCATATGAAGCATTGTTATTTAGTACAGCTTTTTGTATGGCCTTCCATGGGGCTTTTAGAATAAGCGAACTAGTGGCACGATCTAACACCGATATTGGAAATGCGTTATTGACTAAGCACACACATATTAATTCTACACATGTTTCTTGTAAGTTGACCCGATCAAAAACCGATCAGTTTAAGCCTGGACAGTGGTTCAACATATGTACACACGAAGATTCAAACATTTGTCCGGTGATATTGTGTTCAAAATTTTCTCTGATTCGTCCTAAAGGAGGGGATATGTGGCTACTGCATGCAGATAGATCACCGCTTTCTAAATTTCAATTTAATGCCCTATTTAAACGTTCATTAAGCTATATCGGATTAGATCCGTCCTTGTATGGTACCCATTCATTTAGAATTGGGGCGGCTACAGCTGCAGTTGAGAAAGGTGCTTCCCCTGCGGACATACAGGCTATTGGCCGTTGGAAATCCAAGGCCTATAAAACTTATATTCGCCCGCAATCCTAGTTTAATAGGCTTTTGCCTCGCCAACTCGTTAACCCATGGCTATGCTGCTTGTCGCTTTTAGCGGGGGCATGTGGGGATTTTTTTCCCGTTTCTCCTGGATAAAGGCCTGATTGGCTATTGGCCTCCGGGGTGTCTCGGTTTTTTTGTCCTTCATATGGGCTAACGTCCCCTACCCTCCCTCCCACATTCACGTGTCACGATTAGATTGATTATTAGCAGCCTGTGCGGCTGAGTTAGTATTTGCAAGTTAAAGCGTCACATTATTTCTGTGGCTGCTTGGTTGTTATTGCAATAAACAATGATATTAGTTCGTTTTGATAAAGCTGTTCGATCGGTAAGGATTTCGCTTGGTTATATATCCAATGACATTAGTCGGATTAGTAAAGCGATCCTAGATTTAAGACGGACATGCTTGGTTTTGTATATTTAACGAACTTTCATATAAGTATTGGATCTGCTGTTGTATGCAGAGATCAGTCCCCTTTAACATATTAGATATTTATATTTCCCACATGGGCATAGTGGCATAAGGTTCTTTGTAAAGCTGTCCGGTCGTTAATGATTTCGCTTGGAGTGACATTTCCAAGAATACTAGTAAACTGACTTTAGATTAAGACGGACTCGCTTGGTTACACGAATTAAAGAACTTATATATAGAATTGATCTACTGCTGTGTGCAGGGGTCAGCCCCTTCATTTAACTTACTAAATACTTACATTGCTCTAATTGAAATAGGTTTTAAATGGTTCTAATAAGTGAAACATGTTTCTTTGGTTATAGGTGCTCTGAACCGGAAGACAACCATATGGGTTTTAGGCCACTCATATGTTTTTTGGGCAGAAAAACACAATTTGGCCTATGATTGGGCATTATTTCCCAGCCCAGTAGCTATAAAATGGGTGGGAAAAAGGGGCCTTAAATGGCTTTCGATTAAAACCCTACTGGAAGATGAAATTAATAGTCACGGTTCCCCTGATATTGTAGTTGTGCATGCTGGAGGTAACGATTTAGGGCAAGCTAAATCACTAGAATTAATTATAAACATGAGGGAAGATTTTAAAGCTATGTATGCGAAGTGGCCAGAGATTAAATGGTTTTGGTCACATATTATTCCACGTCTTAACTGGAGAGTTACAATTGCTGCTCCCAAAATGCAGTCCATACTAAGAAAGACCAACAAAGCTGCAGACAAAGTAGTACTTGCTTTGGGAGGTACAGTAGTTGCACACCCATGGATATCCTGATGGGGTCCACTTAAATAATCAGGGTTTAGAATTGTTTATATTGCAGATTTATGGGCAGTTAGTTTCAGTGGTCAGGGGTTCATATGGCGGGCTGACAACCCGTTAAAGGGTTTCAGCGGTGGGTAGGAGAGCGGTGCAGTCAGTGACTAATCGAAGGTGCTACCGTTTAATGGGCGCACGTTGCTGAACCTTTCGCAGTAACCCGACTCTTGGTCCTCCTGGGCGGAGGGTCCCTTCGCGCGCCTTGAGCGGGCGCGTTATTGTGAGTCCAGAGGGGGGCTGTAGCGCTGACGCCAAGTTTAGCTCCGACCAATGTAAAGACTTGGGACTCGTAAAGTCTTGGAACAGTGGTAAGTGAGGTTTACAACTGTATTGGTTTCAAGATTAGTTGTTAGCTGACTGCGTTGCTCTCGCCGCCATGACAGTTCAAAAAATGTCATTAATAAACTGCGACCCCTTGCCAAATATATATACTGTGTCTGTGTGGTTATGTTAGTTAAGTATAGATAAGAATTTAACAATAAAGGTTATAAGTTGTGTCAAGGTATTAACACTGAGCATTTTAAGAATTTAGTAGGTCAGTGTATAACTCTGCCCAGCAGGTGGCGCTGCAACTTGGGGTTTTTTTCCACACACACACAGACAGACAGACGCCACTAAGCATTTATATATTAGATATATATACACATACACACTCATACCGTTCAATATTTTCGTTCCAATCTCCTCTCCATTGTGTAGTGTGTATAGATTTCTGACCGATCCACGACAATCCTCCGATACTTCCTCAACCTGGGGGATGTGTGCATGTAATTTTGTGATGCCTGTACCAGTCCCACGTGGTGCGGTATCCTCACATCACTGACTTGTGTTTTGTATAGATGTGTATTGCACCTGTCTGGTTGCAGACCATTACACTTGTGTAAAGCACGTGTGTTATTACCCTTTGCATCTATAATGGGAACCTATTCATATTTACCCTTTATAAACTTATACCTTTATAAACTATTAAACTTATAAATTCATATTAACCTTTGTTAACAAATATTTGTAAAATACCCAGATTAAACCACACAGTGTTAATGCAACAGTTTTATTTCAGGAAAGAGTTCAACATTTTTTATTACAGAATATGACAAGTGAAAAAAATCGTATTTCACTTTAAAGGTGCTACTGGTTTGTGGCAGAATAGTTCCAAACAGCATACACATTTCAACAAAATTTTTCTCAAGGTTTTTCATTTTTTTTTCTTGATGTCGCTTGGGTTTCTATTCCCTTTGAATTCTTTACCTACGAAACAAGGAAATAAAAAATGTTTATTATTAAACTTCTATATCAGTAATCTATATCCAACACTATAAATACTCTCATTTGCGAACCTTGCACACTGCTCGAGATCAGTTTATGTTGTGGTCCCTCTGGCACAATCGCAATAATAGCGGGCTTAACCTCCATATATTCTGGAAAACAGGCGTCATTTTGGTTATTATAATGCTATAGGTGTGTGCCCAAAGCATTTAGTTGTCTACACATGTTCACTGAAATACCTTTGTATATAGTTTCTATCATGTCTTGGAATTCAACATCAATTTTATCTTAACAGATGCTACTTTAGTGGTATCAGTGGTATCTAAACAGGCCTTCTCACCGTTAATTCTTCGTTGTGACAAAAAAAAAAAAGTTACAAATCAGGCGTTTGCATTGCTTAGTGTGAAACTAGAATGAAATAAAGTCCTTCAAACAGGTACACTACATGTGCTACTCACCTTTTCTAATTTCGTAGTCGTACTGATCTAGTACTTTTACCATCATCTCCACCTCTCGGGACTCATTGGCTTTGCTCTTTTCTCTTCTTGAGCATCTCCATCCCCCACCTTAACGTTTCCAACATTTTTTGGCCCTTCCAGCACCATCTCTGGCTCTGTCTCCATCTCCATAGCTACCACACCCACTGACACCTTCTCCTCACCCGCCATCTTCTCACGTTCCTCAGCGCCAGACAGGCTACTGTCATTTTATACACTCAGATATCAGCGTTCGTTTCTGCTGTGGACCAATCAGCGATCATGCCCGCAGAGAATGGAGCATTGTGGGCAATGCCTATTCGTGTATAATAACCTTGTGTATGGAGATTTTGGGCTATTACTTTAACCCGTACAGGACCATTACATACGAAGGGATTTTATAATTAGGGAATAATTATTGCATTACACTTTACAAGTTAAATGTATTTTCTAAATGTTATGTATGGTAATAAACTTCTATTTTATAGGAAAGAATGAAGAGATAGTCTTGCCTTATATTTTTATGTGGATTTGGGTGTTAACTATAGTGAAAGCTCTGCCCCTTTATGCTAATATCTTTGGTATATCGTTACATGCCCCGTAAATGTTGCTTCAGTGTGTACGAAATCAAAATCATTGCTCATGACAGCATGGCTGTAAAAAGTTGCTACTGGGACGGACGCTCTTCCCTTTATAGTCTGAAACAAGGCTAGTGTGTATACAGTCCACGGACCGAGCGATCGGACCATTGATCGGATGTAAAATCGATTGCCATAAAAAGTTGGTGGAAAATTCTGTAGTGTGTACCCAGCTTTAGCGGCTGAAAATCACACTGATAGCGGAAAGGTGTAAATTAGCCTTTAGCGAAATGTTTCAGGCAGAAAAATCTTCTCAACATTGTGACTGAGAGCCACACTGCACCAGCAAGACAACCAAATACAGAGAGTGACCCTATAATGTGTCATTAATATTCACATGCTGCAACAGATGTCATCTTAGTGTAGGTAGGTAGATTATTTGCAAAAGCCTCACTTATGAATTGAGGGGAGCAAATGTCTTTTCAATAAACTCACAGCCTCAGTAACTCTTTACTCTATTGCTTGTGGTAAAATGACAGCCATATTTCTAAAAAGTAGAATAAATGTTACTTTGCTGCATTAGAGGCATTTTCTATTTAAAGTTTCTATAGTGTAGCACAGGTCAGTAACCTTCAGTAATAACAAAAAAGTGAGTAACCACTACTAGTCTGTAATCATACAAAGAGCAATGAAGACTACTATTGACATTGTAGCAGTAAAATAAAGAGTTTAATGTCCTGGAGCATTCACAAATAAATATTAAAATTCCCGGGACCCTAAACATCCCAAAACTATAATCTTTATTTTGGATTCAAGTTTTAAAATGGTTACTGTAAACAATGTTCTAAATCCAAATGGATATGTAAAGTATGCAAAATAAGTCAGGGTAAGACAAGGGCTAGATGGGGAGCTGATGCATTGTCACTGATAAACAACAAATACAGGTTTAATAATGGCTAGCAAGAAAGGCGACCACTCTTACCAATAAGGACAGGGATATTTCTGCCATGTGGTGTACCTCAGACAAATGAACTGTAGGGGTGGCAGGTGGTAACAAAAACAGCTTGTTAAATTGACTTTGTAAAGACTAGCAGCATACCTATTCCTTTCTCTCTCAAGTACATTATCCTTCAGTTAGTCACATGGGGGAAGTCATTCTAAATATCCCATTTAACCTTAAGGAACAGAATCAATGTGTGATATAATATTATTAAAACCATACTAAAAACAAAGAATACAGGAAAAAGTCAGACGGGGCTGGAACATTTTCACAATAAAACAATCACATGTAGATTTATTGATAATGTGCAGAGATTGAGATTTAGGCAAAAAAAAAGCAGCTTTAGTAGATTTGAAGGATGCATAACTGCTGTTACCATACTATCAGTCAGAGTGGCCTTTACTTCTTGGCAGTCTATCACACCATATGTCAGAGACATCTGCTTACAGACACAGCCACAACTAAACCACTTATGAGTGTGTCTTGCTCCTGAAACCATGTATGGCGGAAAACACATTCAGTAACCAGATATCACACAACGTGATGGTAAACCAGCAGCAGTTACCTGCTTTTACACTTGTACTGTCAATGTTGTAAACATAAACTACTCAATAATTATGTATTGTCTATTCCCTAATGATACAGATTAGAGGCCCTTTCCAAAGGTAATTGTTGTAACAGACTACAATGTAAAAACCTATATAAATGTCTTGTGCTCTGTACACTGATTTAGAGTTGAATGCAAAGATGCCCCATGGATGCATGAGCAAAGACACTTTAATTTCCATATCTGTATTCAGGGTCGGATTAACCCGAGGTCTAACTGGGCTACAGCCCAGGGGCCTCGGGCATCCAGGGGGCCCTTGACAGAGTTCAGCAGAGGTATTGATCGGGACGGGGGCGGGGGCGCCCCCGGCCCAATCAATGCTGAGCTCTGTCACTGCAGTACTCCTTCTCTGGTGCTCAGTGATCTCCTTACTGAGGAGATCTCGCGAGAGTGTAACGAGATCTCCTCAGTAAGCAGCTTACAGCGCGCCGCGGAAGGAGGACTGCAGTGACAGGAGAAGGTAAGCGCTTGGGGGGGGGGCGGTCGGCTAACAGGGGGGCCAGTCTGCTAATGGGGGGGGCCTCACGGGAGAATGGGGGCACCCTCCATTCCGTTAATCCGGCCCTGTCTGTATTTGAAGGTGCACGCATCTTAATATATGTGTGACTCTATAACTAATGTATGGCTGCATCAGGAATAAGATTTGACAATCATCATCATCAACTTTCAATCTGGTCTTGTTAATATTTGCACAAAATGTATGTCTCATAAATATTTTAAGATACATGCAACAATAAATACATCTCTCCCCTGGGGGTGAATGTATCAAGCTGAGAGTTTTCCAGCAGGTTTGAAAAACCAATGAGATTTTAGCTATCATTTATTTAGTACATTCTACAAAATGATAGCTAGAATCTGATTGGTTGCTATAGGCAACATCTCCACTTTTCAAACCCGACGGAAAACTCTCAGCTTGATACATTTACCCCCTGGTCTGCTTCTCCAAGTACAAGGAGCCGCAAGTGCAAGATAATCGCAACTCTGACTACAGACACAAGTGGTGTGTATGCCAGGTGCCACAATTTTGCCCCAAGATGCATCTTTATGCCACGCAGAGATACTCTCATGCAACTCTAATGCATGCCTTGAGTTGGAAAACCAGAAGAAGTAGTAAAAAATAAATATATGGTTTTGTAAAACTAGATTTATAGACTTATAAAAGATTATAGAGCAGCCTATGATACTTTGCTCTGGACAGCATTCACCAGGAGGTAATGGCAGTAATCATGGCACTAATTTTTAATGCTGGAAAGACTCTGGATGCCTCAGGTTGATTTCTGTACTGTATAACATCTGACATATTGCTCATAAAACCATGTATTATTATTATTATTATCATTTATTTGTTGGGCGCCACAAGGTTTCCGCAGCGCCGTACACAGTACAAACAGTAGTACAAAACAGGGTGACAAAGTACAGAACAATAAACACAAAGTACCAATGCTTCACTAACTCCAGGGAGACATATGGAGTAAAGACAGAGTAGAAGAACCGGTGTGGAGACAGGAGGGGAGGGGGGGCCCTGCTCATAAGAGCTTACATCCTAAGGGAGGGTGAAACAAAAACAGGCACGAAAGTCAGAGAACACTATGTATGGCAGAGAACACTTTCAGTAAAGATATTAAAAAAAAAACCATGGTGGTAAACCAGTAGCAGTCAGTACCAGACAGGGTGATGCTAATAGTGATCAATACATCACTATTGTGTGGTCCACTACTATTGTGTTCACTTCTAAGTGAACGCAGCGCAGAACAAGCACCAAAGTCTGACTGGTATTTGCTCTTAGACCTGGATATAAGTCAAATCCTTATCTCAAGGGTGTGTTTGCTGTTAGTGGGAAATCTGTATGTATATTTATTACAGCAGAAACAAAAACAATCATTCTGTGTCTAACATTATGTCTAGGACCCCTGCAATCATTGTATGAGGAGCATGAAATCACTGTTCTATGTTTATAGGTCATCATACTTTATTTTTACCGATGGTTGGCAAACATGGCCATCTGTCTAACGCTCCTATTAAGTTAGACTAAGGTTGGGTACAAACTAAAGAAAAATTCTAACAATGTGATATTTTAAGCGATTTTACCAGTGACTAAAAAAAATCCTGATCAGCATGCCGGTTCCTGTGCATAGACTATTGAAGTTTTACATCATTTACCTTCAGATCTGTGCTCTTCATATGTCATAACCATTGACCAGTGCCGTAACTAGACAATTTAGTGCCCTGGGCGAGACAGGGCACCGGTGCCCCCCATCTAAGTGGGAGTGACATTTGCCAAGTGGGTGTGGCCAACCTAATGTGGGGGTGTGGCTAGCACTTTACTGAAAGAATTCTGTTACACATACAATGAAGTTCATTGTTTCCCTGTAAGGAAGTATGTCAATGTTTACATTTAGTTGTGAAATACAAGCAGGTTGACAGTGTACAGCCTAGCCTGTTTATGTTACTGAATTATATTATAATATAAACAGCCTTGCATGTATAGAACAAACAATTATCACCTGAGTGTGAACTGTAGAGTATACATATAATACATATAGATAAATACATTGGTCCTTAGCTAGTTAGATATAAGTCCAAAACAAAAGATCAAAATGCGCTTTTCAATACAAAAATACTAAAAAGGAGTATGTATTAATACTAAAAAGGAGTATGTATAATTCCATATACATATGAAAGAGGGTGACATTCACAGGACACGGTGGCATGCTCCTCAAGGTGAAGAGGCAGCATGGTATCAGAAGCCGACTGCCCCAGAGCATTGCACCTTTAACCTCTCCACTGCTGGACAAGCTATCTTAAAAAAAAATTAAATACAAAAATAGATGTAGGAATAAGCGCTCTAATTCAATCAGTCTACCTTCCCTGTCACAAGCAGCATGTAGTAAGATTCTCCCCAAATCTCAATACCACATATTTGCTAAATCTACAGTGCTCAGTGTCAGGGCATCAATTCCCACACACAATAAAATAATATAAAATAAAATAAAATGAAAATAAAATATAAATGATAAATAAATAAGTGAAAAATATTTGAAATAATAGATAAAGGAATTGATTATGAAAATGTAGATATATAAACACTCTCACACCAAGTTGTGTATATAGATGATTTTACATGAAATCTGATCATATGTCAGTGATTTTGGAGTGTAATTGAAGGTAAACTGTCCTATCCCATAACGATAATACATTATAAATGTATTGAATAATGATAAATGTTTATATTCCTGGGTTCCTTGGTATAGAGTCCGATTCTAGCACAATATCTTATCCGATAAAAGTAACTGATAGTACCGTGGGAGGAGTTCTTAACCAAATCACTGCGATGTCACCCAATGCTGCAGATCTAGAGACTGTACTCCGGTGCGCTTGAGGTCAGGCTATATCCCAGGTAATAAATGGAGAGCTGTTTCTCCTAAGGATGTTGATGTTCCACCCGCTCTGTGCCTGCCTCGCAGTGTAGTTTCCTGGTGTGTTCGCTCTGGTCATGTGATACACCCAAAAAGAGGCCAGAAAATATCATCAGTTTCACAAAACTTTATTGCACATCACAAATTTCTCAGTACTTACACTGAAGTATTTATCATTTATATTTTATTTTATTTATATTATTTTATTGTTTGTGGGAATTGATGCCCTGACACTGACCGCTGTAGATTTAGCAAATCTATCTTGAGACAATCATACAGATTACCTGGATGCAGCAGCCACGCGCAGTAATAAAAGGCTGGATTCTTCAGTCATTTAGTTTCACAGTGGAACGCATGTGCGTTCCAAATGCCGAACTTCCTGTCAGTGGAACGCACATGCGTTCCACTGTGAAACTAAATGACTGAAGAATCCAGCCTTTTATTACTGCGCGTGGCTGCTGCATCCAGGTAATCTGTATGATTGTCTCAAGATAGTTTGTCCAGCAGCGGAAAGGTTAAAGGTGCATTGCTTTGGGGCAGGTAGCGGGTAGCTGCTGCGCCCCCTTGGGCTTGCGCCCTGGGCGACGGCACCGCCCGCACCACCCTCGTTACGGCTCTGCCATTGACTGAAAAGACTGTGACACTCTAAAGAGATCTATGGACACTACCAGTCATGAGTGCATACACACTGCAGAATTGGACAGACATTATTCCATCATGCGGAATTAGTGGCGCTATATAAATAAATAGATGATGATGATGATGATTATCATTGAACAAAGCTTTTAGTTTACTTTAAAAATCTTGTTCAAAGATAAGATGGGCTTTGGAACTATAATTGTCCATTGTTGCAGCCTACACACTAATGTGATATCGGCCCAACCTGTCGTTTATCATCTGATTGGTCAGATAATCGTCTGAAAACACTGTAGTGTACCCAGCCAAAGTATGCAGGGTCAACCAGTATATCCAGTTAATATCGCTTACTTTAGAGCAGAATTATGTTGTTTTTTTTACCAAATACCCACAACACAAAAACACACACATTGCATCTCAATCCTTACCTGTTTCTCATGTTGCCTGTCTTTACCATTATGGTGAAGGTTGTGCTTCCTCCCCATCATCTTATCCATTCTTTCAATCATCATCATCATTTATTTATTTATATAGCGCCAGCAAATTCCGTAGCGCTTTACAATTGGGAACAAACACTGATAAGACAATACTGCGTAATACATACAGACAGAGAGGTAAGAGAACCCTGCTCGCAAGCTTACAATCTATAGGACAATGGGAGTTAGAAACACAAGGGCATGTGCTACATCATATTGCACACTGGACCAGCTAGAACGCAAAGGTAAAAGTATTGAGTGGGCTGTGTGTGTTGCAATGTTGGTCAGAGGGTTGTTGTCTTGCGTTAGCAGTGTAAAGGATGGTAATAGGGTAATCTAGGGAAATTAAGATGGTGGTTGAGGAATATCATAACCTTGTCTGAAGAGGTGGGCTTTCAGTGAACGCTTGAAGGTTTGAAGAGTAGAGGGAAAGTCTTATTGTGCGTGGGAGGGAATTCCACAAATTGGGTGCAGCCCGGAAAAAATCCTGTAACCGAGAATGGGAGGATATGATGAGAGTGGAGGAGAGACATAGATCTTGTGCAGAACGGAGGTGTCGAGTAGGGAGATATTTTGAGACAATTGAGGAGATGTATGTCGCTGCAATTTTGTTGATGGCCTTGTATGTTAGTAGAAGAATTTTATATTGGATTCGTTGATATACAGGCAGCCAATGTAGAGACTGACAGAGTGGCTCAGCAGAGGAATAACGGTTAGTAAGGAAAATCAATCTAGCCGCTGCGTGCAAAATAGATTGTAGGGGTTCAAGTTTGACTTTGGGAAGACCAGTAAGGAGGGAATTGCAATAGTCGATGCGGAAGATGATGAGTGCATGAATTAATGTTTTTGCGATGTCTTGTGTCTGATATCTACGTATTCTGGAAATGTTCTTTAGGTGTATGTAACATGATTTAGATATAGAGTTGATGTGGGGAATAAATGACAGTTGTGAAAAAAGGATTATACCTAGGCAACGAGCTTGCGGGGTGGGATTTATGGTCATGTTATCAACAGAAATAGAAATGTCAGGCAGGAAGCTTCTGTTTTTGGGTGGGAATACAATCTGTGGCACAACTGTCTGCCCTGTTATCATGTCTGTCTAATTTATCAATCTCCCTTGCTGCTGTACCTTATGTCTTGTCTGAGCCCCATTGTCCACTCTTATTTGTTCTCCTTGTCTTGACTGCTGCCCTAAACCTGTTCATCATGTTTAGTCTGTCTTCATTGACAATTTCTGAATTCAACAGTATTGCTGTTAAGAGCATAGCAGCTGCCCTACAAAATCTCATAAAGTGAAACTGTCCCATACTGAACAGACCATACAGATTTACCATTAGGAAGACAGCAACTGTGGTTCACTAATATCCAGCTTTACTAGTGCCTGGGCCCCAATAAGACCTTTTCATATCTCTACATTGGATTGTGGTCCCAATCCAATTGGGCCCACCTGTAAGTGCAATGCCATTACTATACCTCTTATTACCCTGTAATATGTCACAAAATGTTCCCTTCCTCTTATACTAAATGCTATAAGAGATTGTGGCAATCTAGGAACTTTGGTGGATGGCAGATTACAGTTTGAACTTTATGGACTACTGTAAATGTAATTTAAAAAAACCAAACAGATTTAAAGCCTCGATGCATGAACAATTTTTCAGCTGGTATTTTGTGCTATTTTGATGTGCAGAAAACAACACATGCAACAAGCTGATGAGACACATTGATAAGCTGTCATACTTTTCTTTTAATTATTTCAGCTTTGTAATATTTTTGCTAGTTTTGGAATTAGCAAAGCAAGAAAAACTATGGAACAAGCTCTAAAAAAAAGGCAAACCAGGGAAAGAATAGCAAAGCCAAATTACTCAGATGTCTATGTCCAGTTGGCTACTTCCTATTGTACTCAAAGATTCAAGTTTTTATAAGGTAAACTTATTGTCTCAAAGTCATTTTTTATGGTAATGTTTAATATCTGTGTACTAAATGAGAAGTATCATGTCATATGCATTTTTACATACATACATATATATATATATATATATATATATATATATATATTACATTACATTTTAGCACTTATTGTGACATAAAACTGAGCTGTGTGAAAGGTTCCTGCGCCCCAGGTTAGTGCTGCACAGTGTGAGCAGACAGAGTAGCAGAGAAGTCTGGGCTGCAGCTGCCCTACAACACTACATAGACCTGGAGGGCGTGGCCTAGTGACATCCATGGAAATTACGTTCCCCTATGGGCGTGTCGGGTGGTGTATCGCGTGAAGGGGCGTGTTTCTCGGTGGGATCAGTGGGCGTGTCTCCGGCCGCGCCGGAAGCGCAGTCCTCCTCTGGGTCCGAGTGTGACTGTGGCCT
Organism: Mixophyes fleayi; assembly: GCF_038048845.1. Taxonomy (NCBI): domain Eukaryota; kingdom Metazoa; phylum Chordata; class Amphibia; order Anura; family Limnodynastidae; genus Mixophyes; species Mixophyes fleayi. The sequence continues at coordinate 128,766,261 of NC_134405.1, forward strand.
GTGTGATCGGTGAAGCCTGGAGCTGGAGTAGTGGCTGTCCGGACACGGCACGGGGGGAGGGAGAAGGGATGGGGGGGAGCCTGGGCCACGCGTGACCCGCTCCCCGGGGAAGTGTGCAGGATAGGACAAGATGGAGGACACTTGAGGCCAAGGAGAGGGTGAGTGAGATCACTGCAGTAGCTGTGACTTATACTGGTATAATAATATATGTATTCTGTGTGCTGACTGAGTGTTATTCGTTGTGTGTGATATGATGGTTTGTAACCGCAATCACCCAGCAGCTTACATTGTTGTTTGTCCACACGTTGTATATATGATTATATACAATGCATAGCCTGATATTGGGGTTGCTGTGTAAATATCTCTTTATAATAAATAATGTAAAGATCACTTAGTGTACTCATCCTAGCAAAGACATTAAGGTGCACTGTAATGTCAGTTGACATTGATTTCCTTATCATGTGTTTATAATCTTATGTCTGAGTCATATTGCTCATAGTATGGAATGCTTTGTACTGTTAGTGTAACTTGTGCATAAGTAATCAATATACTAAAACTGTAGCAAATGGCTATTTGTGTATTCTTTGAGAGTATGCACTTCAGCTTTCCAGAACTGATTAGATTTTTATTGTATTTTTATTTTTTTTGTTTCTTGGAAACTGTTACTAAAACACTGCTACTAAAACACTGCCATGAATTCATATATATAGATAGGCTGTAATCTTTGTGTCTGTTAGAGGCATTAATGTGTATGTGACATTACCTTCTATATGGGTAATACAACGGTGTGCATGTATATCGCACACAGACAAATGCCCCTAAAGCCAATCCCTAAAGTCTGAAAACTTTCTACTTGAAGGTTAAACATAATAAACCAGAGCCTATTTACTACATTCAGCTAAAACCTGTTTCTAGTGATTGTTCAGGGAAGTAGCACAATCTTAGTTGTATAGGTTTTAACCTGTTAATGGTTTTGTTTTTTTTGCACTGTTTTCTTCTGCCTAATGAATGATCAGAAATACTGATGTAATCTTTGCATGTAGCATCAGGTATATACAATAAAATATTTGGTGTGTAGTATCCTAAATTTACCTTTGACGTTATCTGTGTATTAGTAATTATTTTACTCGTTTGACCTGTTTTTGCTCATATCGCTTTCTTTGCGGTGACCAAATTATTATTTTTGTTATCTTGTAATGTGTACACATTACTTCTTGATGTTCCAAAAATATGATAGTCTATATACCATATAGTTTGTGATTACCCAGTGTAGCTATTATCAGGTTCCAAAATAATTGGATGCTTGTTTTAGCTTTACAATTATTTAGAAACTGTATCTTTTATACATTCCTAGCTGTGTTAATGTAAACACAGTAGTAAAAGAAAGAATGCAAACACTGAAGTATTGGTCTTTGTCTTTTGTAATTTTATTTCAAATGTATAATGCATGTTCTCTAATTACAGGCATTTTATAAACCGATAAAGTACACAGTGCTGCATTATTAGGAGACAAAACATGCATACATTAGTAACACAATACACATTCAGCCAGGAGATGGTGATGACTTTACTCAATAGAGCTTACTGTCTATAAAATAGTGATTTACAGCAAAAAGTGCAAATGTACCATTGTCCAGCCAGCAGTGCTGAGATTGTGTTAGTAAACACAAAGTAAGTTTCCCCTTTTTATTTTCCGTCCTCCAGATACTGTTGGTGTGTTATTCGTTTTTCTTGTAAGTCCTCCAGCCAGACCTATGCCTTCCATTTCCAGACTGTGGAATATGCACAGGGCAAGTGTCCCTTGTCACCAGTCAACAGCGTGTAACCTCTGGTTTTAGAGCTGTCCCTCACTATCACAGGGATTAGACGTGGGAAACACCGCCCCCTTCCCTCCATCCCCCACTCCGATTGTCTAGGCTCTCTTTCATCCTAAGCATCTGCAGTAGTAGATTGGGTTACAACAATAATACTGCTATCAAAGAGGCTGCAGCTGCCCCAGCCCCCTCACTCCACAGTGTTTCCCTCCTTGTCTTGTTTCCTTTCTTCTTGTCCCCTTTTTCTCCCTCTTTCCCTTTCTTCAATTCATATTCCTTTCCCCGTTTTCTCTTATTCCGCGGCCTCCATCTCACACCTCCCCCCTCGTTTTTACACACTACTCAGTCTCTGCTTCAGTACACATACCTCTTGTACCTCTGCACACTCCAACCTATATTTATGTACAAAACATTTTATGTGCTTGGGAAAGGGTGATTCAAGGACATGAGAGAAGTGTTACATTTCTTGACATGCCAAGATTCTTTGTGTACAACAGGCTTGGGTATAGAGGAATAGAATGGTCTTTTGTTCTGTATCCAGTGTTTACATTATGCCCACTGTTGACCCAGCCTCCAGCTTCTCTTTTGAGGTTCTTCATTAAAAATGGAATTGTAGAACATGTTATGCACATTCTGTACTCTTGTGATGGATGCATGTGTGTGTGTAGTATATATAAAAAAAAATATGGCTTGTGCAATGTTTATACAAGGAGTAAGATAGACTCATAATAATGTACTTTAGTTATCTGGGTTGAAATGCACATAATAGGCGAGCAAAGTTCTCACACAAATAATGTTTCTTTCTGTTAAAATGTTAGATTCTGAAGTCATTGCTTTTTATGTAAATGCATGCAATAAACTCCTCTGCCAAATATTGTATCAGTGATGTCACACAACTGTATACACCTGTCTTGTTCTCTCTATTGCTCTGCCATTCGTCCACTTCTTGGGGAAATTTCTGTATGAAAATCACGTTGCTCCTATAGGACATGTAACCTTTTTACAGATTTGTAAATGCAGACATATGAGTGCATTGCAGACATGCACCATCTCTTATTACATTTCATTAAGCATGCAGCAAATTCTCACATATATCAATACTGCACTGACGTTATAAAACAATATTGTAATTCACTGGATAGCAGTATCTGCTAGAGGATATGATGAGGATAAATACTTTTTTTTTTTAAACTCAAAAGGTTTTTATTGAATTTTTTAGAAAAGCATATTACAAACATAGCAGTGGTTGCAGAGTACATACAGCAGATCAGTTATATTAAACAATCCACACTGCTTAGATAAACAATCAAACAAGTAAATAAAAATAAGAAAAAACATTGGTACAGACAACAACAGAGGATAAATACTTTTTAAAACATAATTTATATCTGCAGCTTGAAAATATTCAGATATACAAATTCCGTATTAAGGGGTATGTAAAGGAACAGTGATCCAGATAGATGTTAATAATATATTGAGAGGTGGGGGAAAGTAATCTGGAAAGGCTTCAATAAAAATATATACAGTGAAAGTGATCTGGAAGTTTGGGAATTAAGTAGTCAAAAAGTTCTGTGGAAAATATTTTTTTATTTCTTTATTTTAAGCTCTAGAATCAACATGTGAGCACCAAGGAAATAAATTGTTACAAATGCTATAGAACCTGTAGCAGGGACATCATAACAATTGTAGAACAAGGTTGCCTCCAATATATGTCGTCACATAAATGACAAATGAAAAAATAAACTACACATTTATTTATATTATTCATGCAAAAAAGGCATTTGTTGCAGCTTTGCACATGTACAAAGAAAGTATATATCTAAAGCTTAGCGCGTTTGTAGTAGCCTAATTGTAATAATACACAAGAGAATGCAGCGCTAATGACCTAACTGTCACACAACTATGATGTATGATGGAACAAATAGATCTGGGTCACGAATCATCAGATGTGCAAGTTTATTACAATACAATAAAACCATGTAAAATAACCTTGCCTAAATGTAGAATACTCCTCATGAAATAAATCACAGTGCACTGTAATATAATGTACATATATATAAAAAATACCGTTGCTCATGAGATGTTTGATCAAACAGCGCTACTATTGAATAAATCTGACAGCTGTCCCAATGTAGCCAATGCTGTACTAGAAAGTCAAATGTGTCAAGAGCTTATAGAGTATTTCCACAAAAATAATTATTGTTGATAGCCACCACTGTCGATAAAAAGATAGTAATCAATCACATCTAGACGAATGTTGCTGTCCTCCTTTCTGTATAGAACTCTAGATGAGTCCAGTTCAAACACAGGTGATATAGAACCGTTGCTCAAATTTCTCAATTAGCTTGAATGCAAGAAAATGTTACTGCGATATTTCCAATCTATACCCCATAATATTATGTATATGACAGTTCTAAATGTGAATAATCAATAATACATGAGCTCACTGTCTCTGGCCATGCGGAATAATACAGTGTCTCAAAACACTCCACATACCGGCATCAGATGAAGCTACGATGGAAGGTCTTGCACTGACTATCCCGTGTAGATAATATATCCTTTGGATCACAGTTCCATCACAGTTGTGTGACAGTTAGGTCATTAGCGCTGCATTCTCTTGTGTATGTTAACAGATTGTTTGCAGGTCGGCGCAGCCACCTTTGTTTTTGCAGCAGCTCGACCTCTGTCATATATCAGCAATTACCACTGCCAGCTTTATTTGTACAGCATTAGACTTTTGTTATTGGTATTTTATTATTCCAATTATTGCATTGGCGCCTATCAGGGGTTGTTTTGTTTGTTTTGCATATTGTAATAAGTTCTATCAGGGCCCTTGACCCCTGTAGTTAGATGTTTAAGAACACATGCACCACATATCCAAAATTATATGGACTCCCCATCTAGTTAGTGTGTTGTGTCCTTTGCAGCCACACCCATTGCGAACATGCACAAAATCAAACATGCAACCATGCAATCTCCATAATCAAACATTAGCAGTAGAATGGATCATACTAAAGAGCTCAGTGACTTTCACAGTGGCACTGTCATAGGATGCCACCTTTCCAACAAGTCAGTCTATCAAATTGCTGCTCTGGTCGTGCTGATGTTGTTCCTAGACATTTCCACTGCACAATAACAGCCCAGCGGTTGATCACACAAGCTCACAGAATGGGACTGCCGAGTTCTGATACTGGCTTGGGTGTCCACAGCCAAGGCACAGTACACAAGTCTCAGCGCACAATGCCAAACATTGACTTGAGTGGTGTAAAGCACACTGACATTGGACTCTGGAGCAGTGGAAACGCCAGGAGAAAGCTTTCTAGCCGAATGCGCACTGCCTACTATAAAGTTTGGTGGAGGAAGAATAATGGTCTGGGGCTGTTTTTTATGGTTTGACCTGGGCCCCTTAGTTCCTGTGAAGGGAAATCTCAATCCTACACAATACAGTGGAATTTTAGAGAATTGTGTGCTTAAAACGTTGTAGCAACAGTTTGTGTAGAGGGGCATTATCATGCTGAATCAGGATAATGGCCTTCCCTCAAAGAGAGGTTCATAAAAAAGAAAAAAAAGGTTTCCAATTTTGGTGTTAAAGATCTTCACTTGTCTGCACAGAGCCGAGACCTGACCATTGAACAACAATGATAAGCCAGGTCTTGCTACCTAAGATTGGTGCCCAACCTCACTAACTCTTTTGTGGCAGAATGAATGCAAATCCCACAGGCAAGATTCAAAATCTAGTGGAAAGCATTCCCAGAAGAATGGATGCTGTTGTAGCAACAAAGTGTGGCCAATTTCATGGTTTTGGAATGAGAGGTTGAACAGACACATATGGATGTGATGTTCGGGTCGCCATATATTTTTGCCCAAGTTGTGTACATGCGTGAGCAGGTCAATGGTTTTTTATAAATAAGCATAAGGCTAATGGCACACAAACCTGTGACATAATCTATGCCCAAGCACTGCCTCCTAGGTCCAGACAAATAAAGTGTGTACATATGATTGCTAGCTCTTTAATATTGTATTGCACAAAAAATTCCGCCTGCACTGAATTCTGCATGTATCCTGCTTGCTAAGTGCAGACAAATGCAACGTGTAAAAGCACATTCAATATGTGGATGCAGAAAGCATTAGATTTGTCTTAATATGATTGTACCGCCTGGAATAAAAAGGCAAGTTCTTTATTTATTTTTCTTTTTGTTGTTTATTTCCTGTGTTTAGAAGATTGCATGTTATCATGTGAATATAAAAAAAATGTCTGTAGAGCTAATTGCTTTCACAGATAGGTATTATGTCTGGTGGTTAGCACATCTGCCTCACAGCACTGGGGTCATGAGTTCGATTCCCAACCATGGTCTTATCTGTGTGGAGTTTGTATGTTCTCCCTGTGTTTGCGTGGGTTTCCTCCAGGTGCTCCGGTTTCCTCCCACACTCCAAAAACATACTGGTAGGGTAATTGGCTGTTATCAAAATTAACCCTAGTCTCTCCCTGTCTGTCTGTCTGTGTCTGTCTGTCTCCCCCTCTGTTTGTGTGAGTGTGTATCTACATTAGGGAATTTAGACTGTAAGCTCCAATGGGGTAGGGACTGATGTGACTGAGTTCTCTGTACAGCGCTGCGGAATTAGTGGTGCTATATAAATAAATGATGATGATAAATAATTTATTTGTGGCTGGATCATGTAGAAATTATTTATTGTAGAAATGTATTTCAATCAAGGGTGCAGGCACCAATCTATAATTTGAAATGCAGTTATTGTGTTTCATTGGAATGTATTTTGTATGGAAGTGTCATTGTTTGGGTTTGTAACTTTGCTAGAGGAAGTTTGTTTGCTTATTGCAGGAAATGCCAATTGAGTCTTTATGTGACGTGACAAACACCTGTTTAACCTGTATACCCAGCAGGGGGCCGCTGTCTGGCATGGCTGCATCTCAGATAATGCAAGCATCTAGTTTTAGCACATAACAGAGTAGTGTAAATATTGTTAGCTTTGCATTGCATGTAAATCCATGTTTGGGAAAAATATTGTATCCTGATACTAAAAATAGCTCAGATCTCGGGGGGCTGGCTTACCCTGTGAGACTGTGTCCAAACTGCATAAAAAAAACCCTTGTAAACTGAAATGTATCATCATCCTTGTTCCATTTGACCTGATCACTGGTACCTTCAATTAGTGTGACTGCAAATAAACATCTCTTACTTCAAAGATCCGCTGAAAATCCTGTGTCCTACAGATTAGACTCAAAATTTAATCAGTTTCCGGCTGTCTGAGGTTTGGACCCAGCTTCCCAGCACCATCGCTCTGTCCGCGACCCAACAGCTCTGGCCAGTGTGATAGGCTAGGGGGGGATCCATCCACAGCAACCCTGATCCATAGTAAGAGGTCAGGAGTACCAGCCCAAGTACATTATTAACAGGGTACACTTGCAGCATCAGTTACCCAGAAGAAACTGGGTACTGGATGCGGGGAAGGAGTCCGGTGGTGGCATCATTTGTAAGCCGGTCCTACTGCGGCTAAAGGGTGCATTTGGGATAATGAAAGGGAACGGTGGCGAAGTAAGCCCAGCCGGTTTCCCAGCAACAACAGACAGGGAGGCATAGGCGGCCCATCTTGTCACACACAATAACACTTTCAGCCATAGATAGGTTCCTGAAAAATTTTGTGTAGCCGCGTGCCTTAGAGGAATTTCTTTAGTGAAGTGCATCTAATGACTTTTATAGATTAAAATTCTTGATATTTCGGTCACTGCGCATATGCAGGCCTTTGTTTTTGGGTTGTTTTTTTTTGTTTGTTTTTTTTATATTTTTCTATATAAATATTGCTATCTTTAGAGCTTTCAGCAGCAACATGGCTTAAGGAAAAACTTGTTTGTTGATCCAACATCTGAGATCATAACCTTCAAATAGTTGGGTAATTGAAGGATGCAACCCATGAAAGCACATATACATGTGTGTACAAAATTTACATTGAAACAATCAGTAGTTGCCCATTGTACGGTCATGGCCAACAGTTTAGAGAATGACACAGGTATTGGTTTTCACAAAGTTTGCTGCTTCAGTGTTTTTAGACCTTTTTGTCAGATGTTGCTATGGTATACTGACGTAAAATTGCAAGCATTTCATAAGTGTCAAAGGCTTTTATTGACAATTACATTAAGTTTATGCAAAGAGTCAATATTTGCAGTGTTGACCCTTCTTTTTGAAGACCTCTGCAATTTTCCCTGGCATGCTGTCAATCAACTTCTGGGCCACATACTGACTGATGGCCACTTATTCTTGCCTAATCAACGCTTTGTTTGTCAGAATTTGTGGGTCTTTGTTTGTCCACCCACCTCTTTAGGATTGACCACAAGTTCTCAATGGGATTAAGGTCTGAGGAGTTTCCTGGCCATGGACCCAAAATGTCAGTTTTGATCCCCAAGCCACTTAGTTATCAAATTTGCCTTATGGCAAGGTGTTCCTTCATGTTGGGAAAGGCATTGTTCATCACCAACCTGTTCTTGGAGAGAAGTTGCTCTTGGAGGATGTTTTGGTACCATTCTTTATTCATGGCTGTGTTCTTAGGCAAAATTGTGAGGGAGCCCACTCCCTTGGTTGAGAAGCAACCCCACACAGCAATGGTCTCAGGATGCTTCACTGTTGGCATGACCCAGGACTGATTGTAGCACTCACCTTTCCTTCTCCAAACAAGCATTTTTTCAGATGCCCCAAACAATCTGAAAGAGGATACCTCAATCCTCAGCAGTCCGATCCCTGTACCTTTTGCAGAATATCAGTCTGTCCTGATGTTTTTCCTGGGGAGAAGTGGCTTCTTTGCTGGCCGCCTTGATACCAGGCCATCCTCCAAAAGTCTTCACTCACACCTGCCTGCTGCCATTTCTGAGCAAGCTCTGCACTGGTGGTGCCCCGATCCCGCAGCTGAATCAACTTTAGGAGACGGTCCTGGCGCCCTGATGACTTCTTCACAACTATTGAACCTCTCCTTGAAGTTCTTGATGATCCGATAAATGGTTGATTTAGGTACAATCTTACTATCAACAATAGTGCAAAACAATGTAGACTGCATGATTTTTCTTGCAGGTAACCATGGTTAACAGAGGAAGAACAATGATTTCAATCACCACCCTCCTTTTAAAGCTTCCAGTCTGTTCTAGCTCAATTAGCATGACCGAGTGATCTCCAGCCTTTTCCTCGTCGACACTTTCACCTGTGTTAATGATAGAATCACTGACCTGATGTCGGTTGGTCCTTTTGTGGCAGGGCTGAAATGCAGTGTAAATGTTGTTTTTGGGATAAAGTTCATTGTCATGGCAAAGAGAGACTTTTAAATTTATTGCAATTCATCTGATCACTCTTCATGACTTTTTGGAAAAATGCAAATTGTCAGCATAAATACTGAGGCAGCAAACTTTGTGAAAAATAATATTTGAGGCATTCTCTAAACTTTTGGACATGACTGTATGTCTTCAACAAGTTGAACAATATAAGCAAGTTTTTGCTAATGTAGTGCAATTTTTTTTTCCACCCAAATGCAATGTTGGCAAATGAGTCGTCAGATGTTGCTTAGTAGGTGACAAAGAGAGAACATAATCTTGCACACTTTTTATATAGAACAAGCATCACACTTGTAATACATTTCTTAATTCTCACTGTAAGAGGATAACCTCTTTAAACTCCTAATGACTGAGGCATTTAGTGGGCATCATTAGTAATAGTGATTGCTGAGCTGCATTACTCCCACCAGACTCCATCGGGCAACTTTTGATTTGTATAAATATCTTTCACAAAGCAGTGGCAATAAGCTTCTTAAATGTTACAATACTTAAGAGTCAACCAGCCTAGGGCAATGGATTTTCTTACATAAAATAGGGTTATCACTAAAAAATGTAATTTTTTTTTTGTGACTTATATGGCTTTAATTTTATGGTACAGTCCTTATTTTTTGTTAGTGTTTAAAAGAACAAGGCAAAATATGGGGGTATATACCATCTTTTCAGCCAATTAGTGCAACACCAGAAAGTTGCCTCAAATTTGAATTTATTTGTTTTTCTGTGGAGTAAATGTATACATTAAGCAACTTCTTAATGGGGTTAGGAAGATGTTTTAGTTTAATGTTTATGTTGTTTGTTTTTGTTTTTTTGTAATGTAAATATTCTGCAACATGAGTTCAAAGATCTTTATGGTAAGACTAGGCTAGTGGTGGTAGGCAGACAGATTTTCATGTTATAGGTTATTCATAACATAACCAGCAAATTCTGCAGCACATTACAATTGGGATCACAGTAATGAAACAAGACTGGGTATTAACAGACAATGGTAAAGAGATCCTGCTTACAACCTATAGAAAAATTGGAGTTTGAAACATTAGGCTGAAAGCTGCAGATTGAAGATTGGTCCAGTCAGATTGCAATAGGAAAAAGTGCTTAGTGGTGCTATATGATTACACAGCAGCTTTGTCTTGAGGGTAGTCTGTTGTTTGAACAAAACTTATATTTATTCTCTGTACAGAAACAGTGGAGTGGTAATTGGGAGAAGTGCGTGATCGGATGGGCTAACTCTGCCTGTCCTTTGCGGTTATCCAGGGATTTCACTGATTTGTGTTGAGGATTCCTTTACCGGCAGTAACCTGCTATTACTGACCACTCCTACTGGTGTTGCTCACCGGCTGTGAGTGCCAACTGCTCACCAGTTATAGGAGAGTGGTCGCTGCCTCCAGCAGGCTCCTCCACTGGCACTCGGAGCCGCTTACTTCTGGCTGTTTGGTATAGAGGCTACCCCTAAAACGTTTAATCTGACTTTCCCACAGCCTTCATATTTTTAAACGCTCTCTGAAAGACCGTCTCTGTCAGAGTTTACGTTACTCCTGCTGACACTAATGCACTCTCACAACTGTCCCAATCTCCACAGCTGTGCCCTCTTTTAATTAGAATGTAAGTTCTCTAACGAGCAGAGCCCTACTTACCCTTTGTTATCATGCATGTGTTTATTTTGTCTACCTTGTCCTATTTTCCCTACCGTATAACGCTGCACCTGACAAATCTAAAATAATAATGAGAAGCCTTGCTTAAGAAATACGAGCGCTGAGGTACACTACAAAGTTTTTGGGTCACATCAAGGCCAGATATTTTTATATTTTTTATAAAATGTTTTATTTATGCAAGGTCACTAAAGAAAAAAAAGTTTACAACTGACAGTACAAGTTCACAAGTTGAAATTAACAAAATAAGAAAACAGTGTCTATGACCAGCGTAGAGATAGAAATCAACAATAAATTTATAAATGAGTCGAGATAGTGACCAAGAGTTTTCCTTAGGGGAGAAAAGACGGTACTGGGAAAGAACAAATAAGATATAGAGATAGAAGAGAAAAAGGGGCAGGGCTATAGAAGAGAAGCAGCTATAACCAAATTGGAGGATATAAAGAGCTAGGGGAAGGAGATAGTAATAGTTACGTGACAAGTGAGTGAGCCTGGAAAAATAAGAGCCACGGGTCCCAAACCTTGGTGATGGCTCTCAAGAAGTTACGAATAATGCTGGTCATATACTCCATTTGCTGCGTTTGCCAGACTCTATTAATTATGATCTGTAGAGAGGGAAGGCCAGACATTAATATTAAGAAAATTAAAGCTGTTTGCTATGAGTAACATTTTTTCTTGTTTTCAGAAGTGTCCTGAATAGTATACACACACCAACTGACGTGCTATCAGACTTCACTTTTCACCCCTGCTGAGCTTGTACTGTCAGAACATTGAAAGGTTCCGGCCACATTTCAGAATCCAGCAAACCGATGCTACTAAAGAAATTACTGCTGGCGCCTAGTCAGTAAGTTCTATTTAATCTCACTAGGTTCACACCTTCCCTGACTCATTTAAAAGAAACTTCTAATTTTACCTTATTTTGTCTATGCCTTCTTCACAGTATAGGCTTTGGGTAGTGGCCATGTCCCCAAGTATCAATGCCCTACAAGGCATTATACATGTAGTCACCCAGTGGTACCCATTATTCTCTTACATGTGGATGAGGAATTTCTTTTATATTACATTTTCTTCTTACCTTAGTCCTCAACACTCTTTTTAATAATCTATAGAACACTCTGAGCGTATTAAATTCCCCCATATACACACACTCAAATTGACTTCAACTTGTGTGACTAAACTCAATAAGACAAGGAAGGGGCAAGCTAACAGGAGTAGAGCCTATTGCCTTGTACACAATGGTCATTTACATGTGCTCAGCCCAATGCTGTTCGACTGCATGGTGACTGTAGGTGTAATGCAGCAAGAAATATATATCCTTGATCCCTATAAGAAACAAACCAACACTTTAACGTGTATTAACCATATTATCATCTTTACCGAACCTTCTTATTACCCCTTTCACCCTTTTTTCTTTCCCTATTGCCCACCCCTTCTTTTCCCTTCTTTTTCTTCCTTTGTCCTTCTTTCCCTCACTTAGACTATTGTACCACTTGCCCTTTTTCCTCAGGTGGTCATCGCCACCACCGTTACTGGGCGGTGTTAGCTGTGTCTTACATTGTCTCTCCAGCAAGACTTACAGAAATGTGTTATAGGTTGCATGCTAGATTTGGACCCCTACAGCACAGTAGTCAAGCTAGGAGAGGTAATGTAACAAATACAAATGATCAGGTGACTCTCCTTGTTGTTTTGTAAGTCAACTTAGAATCTGAAATTACTTTACAGGGTGCTTTTAAATAGACTGTGTATCAAGATGCACTGATAAATTAATTCTTCCAATGCTTTAAGCCATACCCGATATATATTTCAAAGTTTTGTAACCGAAGAGATTTGTAAATATAGTTTTTTTTTATAACGCAACATGCGTTTTAGTTCCATTTGTCCTTCAAATAACTATTTTTAATGCATATTGTGCCTCTTTTAGCTATTAGATGCATGAATGAGATTCAGATTCCCCGCAGGTCCCAACCACAATACTGTCATTTGTCATTGATACACAGCTCTTGTATTAGTGAAGGGCCATTAAGCCTAAAATTCAAGGTGATCCAATAGGAAAGACATTGTGTAACTTTCAGAAATATTTATGTAGACACATACTTATGTTTGCTCTGTGGTTGAATGTAAAATAATAGTTGATTTAATAAAAAATGTTCTCTAGTATGGTTTGTTTTTCTAAGTAAGTTCAGTAAAACACACACAAAATACATTTTCCCACCATATTGTTTGGTAATGAAATCCTTTTTAACATAAAAAGGGGGCATGCGAATTTCAAGTGCTTAAAACATATTAAATGCACTTTGATGCTGATACATTATTTTTGGTTTAAGTGAAATAATTTCTACACCCACACACTTTCTGACTTTGTATCAATTTCAACATCGCGTTCAGAAGTGATAATGTTTGGTAAATTACAATGGAGGTCAGGACAGGGTGCAAGGTTTTTGTATTGGTGTTCTTTTTTTAACAGCCGTGTATAGAAATCCTGTCGCTCACTATTCTTGTGCAGTTTAGAAAATTAAAGCAAAGATCTAATTACACTACATTTTTTTTCTGTGACCCAGTTTTAAGAAATACATCTCAAACTAAACAGTTTCAATATAAAGTGCTTTTTAATTTGAGTAAACCATAATTGTCTTATTTACACGTACCTATCTGATTCCTTATTGATCATGTTGATCCTATTGAACAAAGAAATTCAGACTCCAGTTGAATTATTGTCAATGTGGCATGCACAACAGTTTGGGCACCCTGTCAGTCAGTACTTGTTGACACCTCTTTTGTAAGTGTTTACAGCTACCAAGTGTTTCTTTATAGAAAGCTAAGAGTCTTTCTAGTCTTGCTTTAGGGATTTTTTTCCCACCCACTTAAGTATTCTTGGGTCTTCCTGAATGCACTATATAAAAAATGTTGATGACGAAGAGTTCTCATATTTTGAGCAATAGTCGGGGTTGTGCAAACCATTCAAAAACTGTCATTCTTTCATTCCTGTGAATGTCTATGTTGATTCTAAGGTTATGTTGTCTTGCTGAAATATCCAACTCCTTTTAATTTTCTCTTTCTTCATTGATCGTGGGACATCAGCTTCTAGATTTTATTGATGTTTAGTTTAACTTCCATACATCCCCACACCTTCCATACATGCCCAGGTTCCTAACCACCTGTGGAACGCTCTATCAGGTTAGCCTCCAGTCTCCAAGGCATCAAGCTTGCCCTTTAGTAATTCATCATCATCATCATCAGTTATTTATATAGCACCACTTATTCCGCAGCGCTGTACAGAGAACTCACATCAGTCCCTGCCCCATTGGAGCTTACAGTCTAAATTCCCTAACAGACACAAAGACAGAGACTAGGGTTAATTTGATAGCAGCCAATTAACCTGCCAGTATGTTTTTGGAATGTGGGAGGAAAACGAGCACCTGGAGGAAATCCACGCAAACACAGGGAGAACATACAAACTCCACACAGATAAGGCCATGGTCGGGAAGCGAACTCAGGACCCCAGTGCTGTGAGGCAGAAGTGCTAACCACTAAGCCACCACCCTCTTCCTAACTCCCTCCTCTACTCAGTACCACCCTATTTTGTTTTCTCCATCCCTTTAGGATGTAAGTTGTCACAAGCAGGACCCTCTTTCCATGTGTTCTCCTATTATTCCATCACTCTCTGTACCTCTAGGTCTACTTACCTAGCACTATTTTCTTGTGCCTGGCCTACTTCATGTTGGACATTACCATCACTCTCACTCACTGTCCCTTTAATAATTTAATTTATTTTACCATGTAAGCTGTGTATTATTTATACAGTAGGTGTCTGATCTTTGTATAACTTCGTTTATCATGTATTATGTAATGTGTTTTGGGTCCTTGCCGTCTGTTTTATGTATACTACTGTAAATGTCTTGTACAGCGCTGCAGACCTTTTGTGGTGCCTTATGAATAAAACATTCTGATACTAATATGTATAGTATATGCAGCCCAGTGCTTCACAGCTTGCAAGGTGTTCTTCTCTATAAATAGTGTACCCCTTTTTTCTTTAAATGTACATTTTGTGGTAGTGGTCAGAAAGTTAGATTTTTGTTTCATCAGTCAACAGCACTTTGTTGCCAAAAATAATCTGGCTTATATCTATTGTTTTGCTTAGTTCAGACGTTGACTTTTGAGATGAGGTGGTAAGAAAAGCTGACGACTCTTCCATGCAGGGAAGACTTGTGTAAGGAATACTATCCTGCTGAATACTACTTTGCGTTGGCTTAATCTATCGGTGGTATGTGGCAGACATTTTTCTGGGTTTTCCAGATGACTTTATTTCCTTAACGATGATTCTGACAGGGAGACAGTCAGATTTTCTTCCTTTGCTTTATTACAGTCAATTATCTTTTTTCAGCCAGCTACTTAGAAGACCCATTATTGGTGTTGAGAGTAGGCACAACATTCTAAGCCTAACAATTAAATCAAGATTTGAGGCCTTAAAGTATTACTTAATCATCTGTGTGGGAGCTCTAACTTTTGAACATGCCGCATTCGCTTTGCAATCTGTACTGCTGTACTGTACTGAACTGTATGTATGTGTGTATGTATATATATATATATATATATATATATATATATATATATATATATATATATATATATATAATTCGGGCACTTCTTTTCTTATCTTGTTTACAGTATCTCTGCATTCTGTGCTTCAGTTTGCTCTCTTGTAGTCCTGCCCCTTTTAAAGTAGTGTCACAGAAGCTACAAAACGTCAGCAGCAGTTAGTAGCGTAAGACATGCAGCAGTTTTGACAGATGCCAGTACATATAAATAGATTGTAATGCGCAGGGTAATTCAGAGGTTAAACGTTTGGGAAAGCTGCCCACTTTATCTATGTTGTAAATTATCTCTAAAAGGTATCCTCACCAGAATAATACATATCCAGGTGGATGTTTTAGTTCTCATATGATGGGTTTTGTTCCCAAAAGCTGCGAGAATGGAAATACAGCACTCCTGTATTGACAAATGGCAAAAACACAGAAATTTGGAACTTCATTTCTTTCAGAAAAATATTCAGCGAAGAAGAGCTACGGAAATGCTCCAAAATAATGATTAGACTTGGCACATACCCTTACTATTACTGCTGTTTATTTGTTACTAGCAAAGACTGGTTACTTTATTGAAAGCTGTAAAATGTTAGATGAGCACCTATATAGATTCTTAGGGCTAGATTTACTAAGCTGCGAGTTTGAAAAAGTAGGGATGTTGCCTATAGCAACCAATCAGATTCTAGCTTTCATTTATTTAGTACCTTCTACAAAATGACAGCTAGAATCTGATTGGTTGCTATAGGCAACATCCCCACTGTTTCAAACCCGCAGCTTAGTAAATCTAGCCCTTAATCTTTTTCTGCCCTGGGCTCCAAATTTATTGGGTAACTTGGGATCCATAGTTCACTTTTATTTTAAGAGTTATTTTCATTTTGGTCCATTATCTTATTTATAGTTTTAATATGTAATATAACTGCATGGACCTTAGATAGTGTTAGAAAATAAATTGCATTATCAGTAATTGGGTTATTATTAATTAGTACATTGCAGTAAAATATAAGCCTGCATTTCTTAATTATTTTTTTTTAACACATTATTTGCTTTACTTTGCTAGAAGCTTCACCCTAATTCCATAAGTAACATATGTGAATCAGAGCAAGATGTTCTAGTCCAGGGTTTTTTCAGGTACCTCAATCATGTCATGCTCCGATGATTTCATTAGTCATGGAAAGGTAATTTATTCTATTTTGTTGGGTCAGTCAGTAGCCCATCTGTTTCTACAGAGGGAAATCCTGAAAACATGACCTGCTCTGGGTACTCGTGAGCTGAGAAATATAGTTATAGTAGTAAAAAAAATAAAAGCTAGCTTTTGTCATATTTAGGTGTGGGAAGGATAAAATAGAATTACTACTGCTACTTTCTGTTTGTTTATACTACGCAGTCCTATTTTATGTTTGTATTAGAAGTCCAATTTTAAATAATGTAACCAAATAAGCTACTCTCTGCACTTGTCCAAGTAGGGACAGACCCCCTGCCTGTCTTGTCTGTGACCCCTTCATCACCCCTCCGGAAGTAAGATTCAGGCCACTGGGTCACAGATTCAGTGTCTTCTTTCATAAGCCTGCAACCATCTGGCATGAAAAGCAGCTCAGGAATTAACATGTTCTGTGCTGCTTCAGTGCCAGAGACCACTCCCATCTGTAGGAATCCAGCTACAGGCCACAATGCTTGTGAGCGAAGATCAGCTTAAACTCACTTTGTTTTTTTTCATAAATTATTGTTATTCAGGATCCTAGTTAGATTTTAGAGATCACACAAGCTCTATCCAGACAGCATTGTATGTTACCTGTGATGGCGTATCAATTCAGTTATGTAAACAATTGATTAACTTCTCCTTGTTAGTTAACTACAAGATGTTGGTTACTGTAAAGGGCAGATGCTACAGTATAGGCACCCTCACAGGTATATAGGTATGGTACATTTGTCAGGCGAAATGCAATACAGATTTTTTTTTATATATTGTAAGTGAAAACTTACATAAATGATACTCCCGCTGCTATCGGACTTTGATAAGGTGTTGTCACACACACACTAACCATTGACACTGCTCTCCACAAAGGCACTCTCATACCCAAACGTAGCCCATCTGTGTGACATTAGAAGGGATTATTTCATTGTTAATATATGTAGTAAAGCAAGTTTCTGTTTTTAATTATTCTAGCTCTAAAAATACCTTTTCTAGATGCGTCTGGAAATCTCATTAAAAGTATTCTGTCTTTGTATCTTTTCACGATGAAAGGGCCCCTCCCCTGCTCTGTGTGTGATGACTACTACATATAGAATTAATTCTCTCCTCTCTGACTTCCTCACCAAGCTGCCTGCATGGATGGAGCAGCTGGGTTTGAATTGTGCTTGCAAAGAGCTATCAGTTGCAGGTTAGTTAACACAAAACGATGTTTGAATTGTGAGGGAGATGGTCAGACAGTACAGAGACTAAACACTATTAAGCTGGGTACACACTATAGATTTTTCGCCCAACTAACTTGCCAATCACACGATAAACAACTGTTAGGTTCGATATTGCGTTAGTGTGTGTGCTTCCACAATCATGTTTTATTGTACCAAAGCACATTCTATCTTATCATTTGATTTTATAACTGGACTTAAAAATCTCTATGAACGACGGAACGATGTCTGTAAATTCTATGACCAGCAGTGTAGGCAGCTCTCCATAGAGTTTACAGAGTCATGATATTTTCAGCAGATGGTTATGACAGATGAAGAGCACAGATCTGAAGGTTAAACGTTATAGTGTGTACACATGAATCGGCATGCTGATCATTGTCATTGGTAAAATCGTTTACGTTATTATTATTATTAATTTTTATTTATAGGGCGCCACTAGGTGTCCGTAGCGCCGTACAGGGACAAACGAAATTACAATACGAGGTGAGACAGCACAGTACAGTAAACAATAAGCACAGTAACTCAGTGAGCTCAAAGCACAGCTAGAGGGGCGGGAGAGGAGAGAAATCACATAGGGAGAAATTTACTGTAGTGTGTATCCAGCCTTAATACATAGGAGGTGAGACATGTTATAAACTGAATTTCACAGCTATCCTGTCTAAGTATTTTTGGTCCTAGAGATTTAATGGACGCACTTGATTGCATCTTAGAGAGGGCTTTTACACTTTTCAATAATGGTAGTCCTTCTAGTACGTTGACATTTACTGACTTTGATTTAGGAGGTTTGCAGTGCAGAGTTTCACATGCAGAGAGTTTGTATTACAATGGAAGGCTTGACTACCTTAGTGGTGGTGTGGACACAAGCTGCAATATCACAATTAGTATGGGGCCATTTGCTTGAAGGTGACTGTATGTTAGGACCATAAACACATGCCCAATAATATTCATATTGAAATTAAAAGGATCATAATTAGGCATGGCAGAAAATGTAGACTGAAGATGACGTCAGGTGGCAGTGTGCGCTCAACCTCCAATCACAGCAGACTGCAATGCACTTATGTGGCCAAAATGAGCAATTGTCCTAACTCAGTGTGGCCAGCTTTACCTTGTCACAACACAGCCTGGCAGAGGTTTTACAAAACATGCTTGTGGTGGAAGCAGATTACACTAGAGCATCGGTTCACAGCCAGTGGTACGCTGGGTTATTTGCTGGGCCATTCAGGGGTACTTGAAAAACAATCAGTAATGGCGGGAAAACAAGTAAAGTAAACAAAATACAGTGGGACATGGGCTAGCAGCCAAGAGGGTGGGGGGCGAGGCTGTCTGTGTATCACCGGAATCCGGTGTCGACAGTCCTTCGATCGGCGCTAGACTCTCCACGCATTTCTTATCTGGTGCTGCCTTGTCCTGATTGCAGGTTGCCGTAACCTTGCAGATGCCTTATCTATTAGTGGCCACAACCGAATTAAATCCCTGCTGCAAGATTACAGTGCAGTGAGCTGGTCCTAGTGAGTGTGTGCTCCGCGTGGAGTGTGTGGTGCCCCCACTTACCTGTTGTTCCACCACTGAATGCCCGGGGTCAGTGAGGTGTTTGCACAGCCAGATGAGGCTTTCAGGCGGCCTTACACGACGGATTCCCTCTCTGCACCTATTGCGGGACTATTGATGGCAGCATTCTGCGTTTGGATCCTCCCATCTCGCGCTCCTCTTCTTGAGGTAACTCGACAGGGTAAAGCTGCAATACCCCTTAATCTGTGATCTCGGATACCATAGCTCTTCTGTACACCTATCACCTCCCAAGACTATTACTACCAGTGTTTGAGCTGGCATACGCTTAGTTTTGCCACCAGTTCTTGGCCTTTATTAGACACCCATGTGGGGTTTATGGGTGGAGTGCCTAATATTGGGGTGCCCACTTGTTGTGCAGCTCCCCACTGCCAAGTTCCTTGGCTTGTTTGGTGTCCTTACAGTTCTCAATTAACTTCGCCTTTCCTTTCCACCTGGTCTATAAAGTGTGTGCTTTAATTTAAAGTAATTTTCCATTCCAACTTATTTCCTAATTTTCACTATTTTACATTAAGATACAGTGAACAAAAGTGTCGGTATTTAAAAACCGCTTTTTAAAAGGCAAGGGGTACCATTTATAAAAATGGGTTCAAAAGGGGTACACAAGTGGAAAAAGGTTGGGAACCACTGTACTAGAGCATAATTTAAGCATGACATTTCACAAACTAACTTATTTGCAAATTTTACTTAACAAGAAAACTCCCAAAAACTGCTCATTGTATTTACGTTTCATACAGTGAGTGGAAACTATTTAAAATCCAGGTTTCAAGTGGTTTGAATTCATAATCCAGAAAAATGCTAATGTTTTGTTTTTTTGGTTGTTGTTTTTAAAAAAATAAATAAAAAAAAAAATCTGACTTTATACTTATAAATCCCTTTTCTTCATTCTTTAACATCTAAATCTGCTTTAATTATCACTGTAATCCAGTGTTCTTTAAAAACATTTATTAGCTGCTACAACAGTCTCCCAATTTCCCACATTTTAAAAACGCTGTTTGAATGCACGTTGAAGTGCATTCATAAATATAATTTGTGTCTTCAAGTGTTTTATTTACTTTTTAACATGTGTTAAACATATTGCAAACACAATTGTGTGCACATAGCTTTTTACTGATCACATTGTAATCTTGTACAGGCTCCTAACTACATGAAATATATTATTAGAGTCATGTTTGCAGTGTGAATGATGTATATAGATACTCCTTCCTGTCAGTAAATTGTCTTTGGAAATTGTATTAAATTATTAGCAGTGATATTTTGGTGAATGTTTGTCCAAACTTGAGCAACTTCAGATATTTGCAATGACGTGCAATAAGGGAACTAGGAAATGATTTTACTTGCTAAGTATGGCCTGGTGCAACGACTAACTACTGACGGTACAGCCAAGTAACAGGATTGTTGCACTGTAACCCACCAGTGCAGTGTTACAATGGGACATTTCATGTCTGTTTACAATGGGGGGAAGTGTGTGGGTTGTGTAGGGCAGGTATTATTGTAGGACTTCCTATGATACACTACATGTACTGCAGTAAGCACTTGCATTGTACATGCTAAATAGTATGTGGTTTTTCTTGGGTCGTGTACAGACTAGTTTGAGAATTGAACTCCTCAGCATTGCCCAGGTGTAATACACCAGTAAGGGACTGTGTGTATCAGTGTAGCTGTACCACTCTGCCGCCATGTTCTGCATTGTGTAAGGCAGTCATTCCCAACTCCAGTCCTCATAGACCCCTAACAGTGCATGTTTTCCATATCTCTTTGCTGTTGTATTCATTACTAACTGACACATTTTGAAAGATCCAGAGGTGCTACCTGGAAAACCCGCACTGTTGGGTGTCCCTGACGACTGGAGTTGGGAAACAGTGGTGTAAGGGATGTGTGGGAGGGGTCACGCTGCTCCTGTAACTGCCGCTCCTCAGAACACTGAGTTGTTTGAATTTTACTGGCGGACCGTTTAAAATGTCAGCGGACTACATGTATGTCACGTGTGCTCGTAAGGGAGCTGGCATAAGGTGTGTGTGTGTGTGTGTATATATATGTATATATAATGTGTACATATATGCATATGTGTGTGTTTTGTTGCCGTCACATTGAAGTGAATTTTTTTTGTCTTTCTACAGCTAGATAAAGCACTGACCCTGTTGTGACATTTGGAGAGGCACAGAGACGCTCCTTCCCTGTCACATGAGACAGGGTGCATCATATCTTCATACAGCATCTTTGCAGGTAGTGATGTCGTGTGACGGGGACATGATTTTCACTTCATTATACAGTGTGACTACTCTAGCGGTACAGCTCACATGAGCTCTGTGTTTTTCTAGCTGGAAGTCTTTTAGTTCAGTTGCTGCCATGTGATGCCTCCCTTATTATACACGCCATCATGCAACTTTTTCCTAATGAGTCATGTGACTCATGGTCTGATGCAAAATCATGCACTTGGGTATCAAAAACCCAAAGACTAAATATAGTATTAATGGCATTATAATATAAACTACTGAGAGGCAAAAGGATCTATAAGTCACTATTTCAGGTGACAGTATAACAAAGCAATGAGAAAGGCAAGTCAGATACTTGGTTGCATAGGGAGAGGAATCAGTAGCAGAAAGAAAGAAGTAATAATGCCACTGTATAGGTCATTGGTACGGCCTCATCTAGAATACTGTGTTCAATTGTGTAGGCTATAACTCCAGAAGGATACAAATGCATTAGAGATTGTACAAAGAAGGGACACTAAAATGGTACATGACCTACAGCACAAAACTTACCTGGAAAGACTCAAAAATCTTAATGTGTATAGATTGGAGCAGAAAAGAGAACAGGGGGACATGATACAAACTTTCAAATATATCAAGGGGGTTTGAACAAGGTGCAGGAGAGAACATTCTACAAAGGAAGAGAAGTATTAGAACACGAGGACATGCACTGAAACTGGAGAGAAGTAGGTTCGGAGGAAATTTGAGGAAAAACTATTTCACAGAAAGAGTAGTGGATAAGTGGGAATGGTCTCCAAAATTGAGTTAATACGTCATGATATCTTAGCCCATCAATCCCCTCTTACACCACTCTCTCCCCCCTCCCTACCCACTTTGTTCTCACCCTCTTCTGTGGACGCTAATTCGATCCCCTGCTCTCCACTGTCATCCTCACTTGCTATCCTACCCGCCTTCTCTTCCTTTGCTCCGGTATCTGCAGATGAAGTCTGCACCCTTCTATCCTCCTCACTTCCCTCCACCTGCACACTTGACCCCATCCCCTACCACCTCCTCTGCTGCCTCCCGAGAACTACTCCCATCTTGCTCTCTTCTTTTACCTTCCCCTCCTCCTTTAAACATGCTCATGTCTCCCCCATAATTAAAACAAACAAAATAAAAAGTCCCTTGACCTCTCTCTAATTACCGCCCAATCTCCCTCCTTCCTACCGCTGTCTCACTAGTTCACTGATTACATATTCCCAATTCCCACCTCCAGGACTTGACCCGGGCTGTTTCCCAGTTGTGGAATGATCTCCAAAGTCCCATTCAGGTTAGCCTTTTCTGACAGGATGGATCGCCTATGCCACCCTGTCTGTTGCTGCTCAGAACCGGCTGTGCTTACTTTGCCACCACCCCCTTTCGTTATTCCGAATTCACCCCTCCTGCCGCATTAGGAGGAGCCTGCTGCCACCACTGGGCTCCTTTATGGTGCCCAGAACCACGTTCCTTTTGGGTAACTGTCACTGCTAGTGTACTCCTGTGCTGGTACACTTGGGCTGGTACCCCTGACCGCTTACTATGGATCAAGGTGCTGTGGATGGTTCCCCCTGGCCAATCACACTGGCCAGCTGCTGGGTAACAGCAGAGTCGGTGGTACTTGAGAGCTGGTTCCAACCTCAGAAACAGCGGGAGAAAGGATTAGATATAGGGTCTAATCTGCAGGTCACAGGATTACATCAATATTGAAGACGTTGTCAAGCAGGGTTTTTAAGCAAAGAGTGATGTTTTATTTCGCTCAGGTGCCCTGAAAAAGGACAGTTCCACTGATTAAAGGTATCAGTGGTCAGGTCAGATGGAACATCAGAATGATGCATTTCAGTGTACAGACAGTGCTTTTTATACTGATTGGGACGCAGGCTATTTTTAGAATCAGGATGCAATGTGTTTACACAAACATGGATTTCCATGTATTGCAGAGCTAACAATATTTACGCTTATCTGTGATATTTTAAAACCTTGCTGTATCTTACAGTGGACAGCAAGTCTAATTACATCTCCCTATGACCCTTACACATCTAATTAGCATGAGATTAGCATGAGTTCTTTATTCCAACAGTTGCAGAATACACATTTCTTCCAAAGAAAAGAATTCCCCAGGAAAAGTTGTAAACCCCCAAACAAGACATTTCCTTACACCAAGATATACAAAAGGCTTTCAAAACAAAGGCTTATTGAATCGGATATATGCATCAGAAATATGGCATTTCCTCTAGAACGGTTAAAACAGAAAAAAAAAAGAATTTTCTCCCCCTGGTCTCCGAAATTAAAGATTTCCCTTACCAAAATATACACAATCTCAAAAATAGGCAAACGTTTGCCTTGGAAGAGAAGCAGACCTAAGCGAAACGCGCGTCGGCGTCCTCGCTGTCTGCACAAACTATACCTCTTAAACTGGCAGCTTGTATAATATAATACTCCGATAAAACCAGAATCAGTTCGGAGATATTATTTAGTTAGACAGCAATACACTCCCCGTTTTGCAAGGAGACACTACAGCTTAAATTTAGGAGTTAATGTGATAGTGGTCTCGCTACAGTGAAAATCTGTTAATTAATTAGTAAATCCTATTATGGAATCAGCTAAATGTGGGAAAATATCTTGTGTTTTGATACACACAGTCATCTAGTAATACACAACTGCAGCTAGTGGTGAAATTATCCCCGTTCTTAAGGAGATACATAGCATAACCTATGATCTAAGTAATAGCAGCTTCATTATAATGAAGACTTGTTAACCAACTAGTATATACTAATATGGAATTAGCTTAACGTGGGGAGAATACACTGTGTCTTGATATACACAGCATCACCTAGTAATATATAACTGCAGCTAGCGGTGATATTAAGAATCTACCTATAGCATAAGTCCACATATTATGGAGGTTATATGTGCAGACAGCCTTTGTTTTTAGTATATTTTATTATATTTCGCTTATTTTAATACATAACAATAAAAGTTACATTTTAATTAATATCCAATTGGGAATTGGAAGCTTCAGTGCACCTACAATCAACTTCTTTTTCTTCTCTGTTTAATGTTATACAAGTTAAGGTGGCACCCCATATAGATATAATTTTGACATATAGAACCAATGGGCAGTAAGCTTCCAAACATATGAATTAGTGCAACAGCAATTTCCATTTCTACTTTCCTTTAGGATGTAAGCTCTCATGAGCAGAGCCCCCTTTCCTTGTGTTCTCCTTCTCCTATTCCATCACCCTATGTACCTCTAGCCCCGTTTTCTTGAACTGAGGCCTACTTAATGTTGGACATTACCATCACTTTCACTCGCTGTCCCGTAAATAATTTGATCTACGTTATCTGTAAAATTTGTTTATTCAGTAGGTCTGGCCTTTGTATTTTGTTTTTCCTATATCATGTAATGTGTTATGGATCATAGAGTTCTGTATATGTCATGAACAGCACTGTGAGCCTTTTGTGTTGCCTTATAAATTAAAGCTAATGTTAGTACATAGGGAATTGCCTGGTTTTTTTTTTCCTATTAGTTGATAAATCCCTTTCCTCAAATTGTGGAGCTTGGTTATGTATTTCCAGTATTCTTATTGCACTGAGTTGTATCACCTGGATTCTATTGAGGCTTTAAGCACTCTTAACACATAAACTAATTTCATCAATTGATCAGCTAAAGGATAAGGACATACGCTTTTTGTCTGCTTTATTGGTGTTTGTTTTGTTTTACTTTTAAGGGCGAGGTTTTTTTTTTGTTTTTTTTTCTTTTTCACTCCATCTTTCATTTTGTCTCTCTGCCACCATTTATTCAATTTAACAGTTGATGAAACGAATATATAGAGCGGGTTACAAAGTCTATGCAAATCAAATGCAAATTAATGCAAATAAGAGTGTATTAAACCATCAGTTAAGATTGTGTTGGGACAGTGTAGTTTTGTTTTTATTCCCCCTGTATTTCAAAACATTAATGAAGCAAGTGTATGTCCTCTGGCCATTATTGTGTGACATTAAAAGCAAAAAAAATAATAAAGCAGCAGCAGTTAGTAGGACTCATGCTAAACAGTATGCGTGCTCAGTGGTGTATGTGGGGCACAGCTGAATAGAAGAGTGTTATGTATCTGCTGACATACAAGAGTTGCTAGTTACCCCAGGGAATGTGTTTCTAAGTTGCTAGTCTGCCATGTATTTTTTTTCTGTGCGTAATGATTAGAGCTCACATTTTGGAGTGACCCTAAAAACTGTAGATAATTTGGTAATAGAAAAATCCTTTTCTTGAATTTGTTATGTACTACTAGAGGAAGACCCTGTAGGCAGTGACTATGCTTCGTGCACAGAGAACACTGAAAGACTAGTTGAGGTTATATTGAAGATCCATACAGAATAGCTTTTACTGCTTGAAAAAACAATGTTGCAGTGCTGTGAATATCTGGGTCCACTACAGCATATTCTCCAAGACAAATGGTTAATGTCATAAAGTCCTACCACAGCAGCTTTATACTGCTCAAATAATGTGTGTGGCAGAGGCAGACAGAGAGGCAATGGAGTCTCCTTTAGGAGTTCCCATAGCATTTGTGTAGAGTACCTGATGTCCTTTGCTTGCTAATTTAAATGATATCTTCACAGGAACAGACTTGCCAATGTCTTAACAAGGTGCTCTGATAATTATATTTTGGACCATTGCTGTCCATTTTTATCAGAGGTTGCACATGTAACCTGGTGGTACTAAAAAAAATTTTTTTGAAGTGTAGAGTCATAATATACTTCATCCTTTCTTCTGTTTTTCATGGAATTTGTTTTTGCCTAATAGTTTTAGTAAAATAAGGTTAGGGACTATGATCTTTGGAGTCATTAAGTTCTCTCACGTTTCTGGATGGAGGAGCTAGGTTTTGCAGCCTTGAAAATGATGTAATACATGAAAAATGTTTTAAACCAGACTAAATTTTTCCCTGTTTTTACATTACCTGTCAGTTCTGCTAGTGTGTTAAGTAAACCGTGTGGTCTGAGGCATGTGTTGTGTTTTTTTAAACTTTAAATATGTTCATTTTCCATTAGAAGTTTTTTTTCTTCCATGGGTTCTATGCAAATGTTTTCTATAAACCAGCTTAATTTATCACATCCTGTAAAATCTTACATGATGTCACAAGGCTGTTAGCATGGATTAAACTTGTTTTTTTTAATTTAAATAATATTTGATTGCATTTTCATACCATACAACAATGGGGAAAAAAGGGTATTTTAGAGATAATGGATGTAAACTATTATATGGAAAATACAATGAATAACGTGACCAGAACTTATTCTGGACTAATAAACTAGCCTTACAAATTTGGGTTTGAAAATTAGGGAAATTAACAACATTAGTTATCCATGCATTCTTTCTGGCTTGTGCATATTATTGGCAAATACACATATCCAAATGAGGCTTAAAACAAAACAAAACTGTACAGCTGTCGTACTACAACTTGTGACCAAAATATGGTGATGCATTCCTAAACGTTTTCACACTTCTACACCTGCTCGAAATCTTTGCACTTCAGTGGAATGATAAACAGATATGGATCATGGCAGATTTTTACTTGATAGATTAAGTCTCCACAACAGTTGCAAAATGAAGTATTTGTTCTACTTTGCTTGTAATCCAATTAAGTTAATGACGTAATGTTTACATTTGTCTAACAAACTTCCAAAATCTTGAATTTGTTTTCTTACACCCTGTTTCTTTGTCTACAGTTACAATGCAGTCTCTTCAACCACTATAGCCTCAGCATCCTGTCAATTTGTTCCCGTCCTTGGCTGAATTGTTGCACCATATCCAGGCCGGAGAAGAGAGAGGCTGGCGAGGCATCACAACCTGGAACAATTTAAGGCCTCAGAAAGGTGCGCACTCTTAAGATGTCCTTGAGCAGTGGCGCACCAGGAGGGAAAGGCCTGGACACAAATCCTGTAGAAACCTATGATAGTGGTGATGAATGGGACATCGGCGTGGGCAATCTGATAATTGACTTGGATGCCGATCTAGAGAAGGACCAGCAGAAGCTTGAGATGTCTGGATCAAAAGAGGTGGGCCTGCCAGCCCCTAATGCTGTGGCCACTCTCCCTGATAACATTAAGTTTGTGACGCCTGTGCCCAGTGGCCAAAGCAAGGAGTCAAAGTCTAAATCAAAGAGAAGTAAAAGTTGCAAAGAGGGAGGTAGGAGTAGTCAGACCTCATCTGGACTCTTTCCAACGGGAGAAGTGAGTAAAAAGGAAGTGTCGGGGCGTTCAGCAGATAGTGGGGGTAACTCAGGGGTTTCCTCTTCCTCAGCAGCTCCTTCCAAGGGAGGTGAGAAGTCTGGCAAGGCTGCCCGCAGCTCTTCTAGCTCTAAAAAAGAAAGCGGGAAGGCCAAAAAGGACAAGAGTGAGGTATCTGGGTCAAGTGGAGAGAAAGAACCCATTGGAGTTCTACAGCCTGCCCCAGGAGTTGGGGGACGGGTAGCATCTGTGCAAGAAACTGTGGGAGCTGCAGTAGACCAGCTGGCTGGGGCAATGACAACGGACAGTGGGAATGCATTGAATGTTATAAAAGCAGAGAATGAGGATCCTGAGCTGGATAATAGAGGACTGAAAAAGGTCAAAGCTGAAATGGTAAGTATGTGAAAGTATTTCCATTAAACAGTGAGTCTCATTCCATACAGCTGATGAACCTAACTCGTCATTTAGTCAAACTGTTTAATTACTGAGCTGCTTAATATACGTGAAATACCTAGACTGTGTATATGTAATTTCATGCTGCTTTTTGCTCCACTTTGAAACAGGCTTCTATTTTAGAAGGGCTGTGCTTTTCAGTCTTGCATAATTCTTACATAATCCTGTTAATGATCTGTTGACTTTTTGTGTAGAAGCGCAAAACCTCCTCAAATGTCCTTAAAGAACTACTAAATGCCATAATTGATATTTTCAGATATATCTCGGATATGACCATGCAGGTAAAATACATCACTCAATGTTAACGTGACATTTTCCTGCAGATCCTTTAAATAGCAATACCTTGCCACTACATTAGACAGCTGAAACTCCTCTCATTTCATCAGAACCATTTGACAATTAACTAATGTGAGTTGCTGTAACATTGCTGGTCATGTCTATGTATACATTAATCAACCCACACAGTGCATTTCTACAAAATGGGCATTCCAAGCTGTCACTCATTCTATGTCTGTCGTGTTAGAGAAGGATCTCACTCTTAGCATCATAATCTGTAAAGTGTAAACACTATAGTTATGCATATTGTTCAGCTCATTAATAAACAACATTTGCTATATTATAATGGCATTACTTGCTCTTCAAGGATTCACACCTGTCCATTTTGTTTATTTTATTTTTTCTCTTACAACACATATTTCGAAACATAGATTTACTCTCTTCATGGCCACCTAGTTTCCTATATCTTTCATTTCAAGAGCGCGTTATATGTAATTGCAAAGCTATCCAGAACATGTGTATCCAGGTGCTTTGGATCTTGCTTCCTCTTCCCCCAACAGTAATGAATACCATACCTTCTTTCACCTTTTTCTCCCCTTTTATTTCTCCTCTTTCTGTTCTCCACCCACTTTTTGGTACCCTAATTTCTTTTTATTGACGTTTCAGAATAACACGGTTAACACAGGCGCTACAGTCGCCCCACCTCCACACAATAAATAACATTCAATATTCAGAGGTCATTGTCTACGTAATATGGTGGTATAAGTGGTATCACTGTTAATGCTATTTATAAAAGGGTCTTTTTTTCCCAATAGCAACATCTATCTGTACCACACCAACTATTCCAGAGAGGCATCATAACAAAAGAATAAACATGAATGCAACATGCCATTTTGTGCTATGACAACAGTGGGGCGATCTTTGGGGTTATTAAATTTACAGATATTAGGATAATCTGATTTAAATGTGTTAAATTGTATTCAAGAGATGAGATAAAATACGGTGATTAATTAATTAAATATGTGCATAACATTTGAATAGCCATGTGTCTGATATTGCTCCTTTACTATACATCACTATATCGGTTATGGATCCATTTGCTGGCCAATGAATTGTACAGCTGAATGGGTGGGCCATTGTTGCATCCTGTGAGACTGGCCAGGCTCAATGCTTTTATATGCAACAAAGTGATGAACAGCGGATATGACCTCTTGAAGAACTGCATTAAATTGGTAGGACTGCATTCTGTAAATTGAAAGAACGGGTGATCAAAGTGATGAAACTTATACGATGCATGGTTATGTTTCTTGCGTTGATTGCACTGTTTACAATTATGTTTGCCAAATTGTGGAGAGCAGGGGACAAGTCAGGACTTTGGAGAAAGGCCTATACTGTTCAACAGCAGCTTTATTAGATCCAAGTATATGAACACAGAACACAAGGAACTTGTGTGTGTGGAGGAAGAAGGAAAAGGAGTAAAGGGAAAACACTGTTTACACGAGAAAGTGTACTACACTTCTTTCTTTTTAGTAATATACTCCATACTGCACCTGTTGGGCCTTATAAAGAGCAATAGTCCACCCAATGTAAGGAGTCTAAAGGTCAGAGCTGTACCATGCTTTTGAAGACGTTCACCCCTTCCAGACACACCCTAACAAATCTTAGATATAGTGACACATTGTTAGCATTGCTGCCTGAGAATGCTCGGACCATGGGTTCTATTCTGACCAGGGCATGTGTGTGAACATTGTATGTACTCCGTCCAGTCCGAGAAACACAACATGCTTGTTGTTTTAGTGGCTTTTGGCAAAAATAACCCATAGAGGGAAATTCTGAAACAGCCGTGAAACTCCTCACATTTTTTTTTTTTTTACTGAAATAATGCACATTTGTGCTCGTGCTCCATGGAGCTGTGCTCAAAAATGAGCTTTATATTTTACAACAGTAACCGTACAATGTGCGGAACATCGCGGCCAATTGAATCTTCCCCATTGTGTAATAACTTAAACTGTAAGCTCCACTAGGGCAGGAACTTATAGGAATTATGAAAACAGTTCTTTGTAATGTTTTGGTGCTATATAAAAAAGAGGAATGGCAATTGTAAGATTTTGTTATAGATGATCTCACTAACATGTTGGTTTGCTGCTTTTGTGTGTATGTAAGCACCTAATTTTCTTCTTTCCAGTCTTCGTAATTTTCAATAGTGTATATGTCTCTAGTCTCCAGCTGAAATGCTATGCAGAGCAATAAGATGGGAATTGTGTGTCAAGTGATCTTTCATTTCTTGGATATTTCTGCTCTGTATTGTGACCTACATAGCAAAAGCCATTTGCTTTTTTTTTCTTCTAATTAGGAGTAGAGGTATGAGTCTAAAGTAAATGAGGGGTATTGCTTCGCTTTAACGGTATATAGGAATATATTTGTATTTCATGTATATAGGTGCAGTGGTGCACAAATGTGGCTTCGCTATGGCGCCTACGTTCCTCGCAAAGGATTAATGGTTATTTAGCTCTTATGTTACAATGTTAAGAGCAGGGTGTAGCAGAGATCATTTTGCTGGCCAGTATATGCATATGTATCCTTCTTGTACTACTTCCATGGGGAAGCTATGCACATGTGCCTGTGTTAAATCTATTGATGACAAAATTATATTTTTTAACAGAATTGGACATGATTTATTTGTTACGTTATCTGTTTACCTGTGGTGACTATTTTGTGCCTATTACTACATGTGAGTGCTGCATTGGGATGGTATGTTTGGGAGATAACTTATTTATCTCTTGTCAGTGACATTTGCTGATAGCATCTTGCTGCAGTCAGAAATTATCATATTCATCTTTAAAGTATTGTTCAGACAGCTTGATAGTGAATAGTGCATTGCCAGGCCTATAATGTACTTCTGTCACCTGTAGATCTCTCTGGATGTAACCCAAAATTCCATCTGTCTACTAGATTTGTCTGGCTGCCTCTAATCCTGTTGAATTTAGACCATTCAGGATTACCATAGTAACTACCACATATAGACAATCTGAATAATGTTGCTATAAAATCATAAGGAAAAGAAAATACAATTTAGTTTTTGTGTTTACACTTTGTTCCTTTTACATATATGAAGACTATTGATTTGTGCATAATGACAATAATATCAGTATTCATTTAAAAAAAAAAAAAAGTACAAATGATTACCCATTAAATGTATACTTGCCTTTTAGGGCAATTATTTGAACTACATAGTAGGTGTTTTTAAGTACTATTAATATTCTCTAAACCTGTTAAACTCTCTACTTTATTTTTCAAGTTTAAAAGGAACATTTCCTTGTTTAAAGGGAAACCAGTCCCCAAAATAGAAATGTTCAGATATAAAACATGAAGATAAAATACTTTTATTGATGACTTTTTATTGCAGCACTGTTTTAAAAATTCCATATTACCACCCTTCATTACAGACAGCTGAAACCCCCTCCACATCTTTAGGACAGTGTCCTAATGGGATCTCATACAGGTTAAAAAACTGTAAGACTCCAAATGACACAGTGCAGTTTCTGCACAGCACTGAGAAAGCACCTCCATCTTGTTGTGGCAGCCTGCTATAGAGGCCTTGGAAGCATGGTGGTTGTATATAGTTAAGTATAAATATACCAGTTGTTTCATGTATATTTTCCAGCTCAGTCATATACAGCTATTTATATTAGTTTTTCTATTTATAAATGTGAATAGTGGCTTTAATTTTTTTATCTAGGTATAATTGGTGAAGTTGCAGCTTGCAGTGTTTTCACTTTGTCATGCAAGTTTGGAACAACATTGAACAGTGTTTGAATAGGAAACTAAAAAAGCCTATGCAAGACATATTGTCACAACCTATATAGCCCAAGTAGAAGAAACATTTTTAAGTTACACATGGAAATGGTATTATGTCTATTAAGAAGACATTTACCTGCTTTTCTCAGGAATGCAACAAAGACTTGATATAAATCTCTTATTTTGTCAATGGCTAAGATGTATGATCTGGTCATAAGCAACGATTGTCTTTCCAGTTTTGCTGCCTCTAATTTATGGTTGGTTTTTCACATTTCAGCTAAAGTACAGTGCTGAATGTTTTGGCACATTATTACTGCATTTAGTAATAAGCAATTTCTCCGACAGTGGTTAAGAAGACAGTGTGGGAGAAGAAATTCTTTTTTCCCATAAGTGGTAAACCCTTTCAGAGGGACGTGGCATGAAAGGATGCTCTCCAGCTTCACACGAGCGCCTACCATTCCCACTTTGTAGCTGCTGACAGACCTTTGGCTGTTTGCCATTTCCATATTCTTTCACTCCCTCCCGCCTCTTTCCAGCACCCCAGGGAAGGGAAGCATGCCGCAAGAGGGAAGAGAGTAAAAGGGTAATTTACAGAGGCCTGAGAATATAGAACTTGTCAGCAGCTAAGAAGAGTGGGAGGGAGGGGGACAGATGCCAGAGAGATGGACAAATGAGAGTTGGCAGCTACGGCCAGATGTCAGCCACGGTCATGTAGCGGGACTAATAAAAGTGTGAGACAGTTTGCTTCTCTGCTAAAGATTCCTCAGGGAGCAAAGAAGTGTTTCTAGATAGAACTGATTTAGCCAGGAGCTTACTGTCGCGAGTGCCTGTTGCCTCTGTACATTTTAGAACAGCGCTTGTGTGACTTGTGTTAGAGAGCTTGTATGCTTCCATAATCTACTTGGGTCACATGAAGGTTGTTTATCTGTGGGTTCCTACTCGGTATATTGCATGGAAAATTGTAAAGCAGTGTGTTGCTGCATCAGAAAGAAAGGTTTTATTTGTATGTTGCTGCAATGTGTGTTTGAGAGATATAACTTATTCTAGAAATTTATTGCAATTAGTGACACAGTGCACAGCTGTATATCCTTGCAAATGTTCTGATTTTTGATATTGTGCTGTATTTTTGTATTGGAAATGTAGTGATATGCCATGTTGGAAGAGTAAGTCCCATGCTAATTAGGCATTTTCATTTGTGAGTGACCAACACATCTTTCAGCTTAAATGCACAGGAAGGGTCCGTTAGAATTACTTCCTGTGTCATAGAGAGATGGGAAACCTAACAGCAAGTAATTTAGGAAATCACAGATTGATGCAAATTTTTGTTAAGTTTCAATTGCATTTAAATCCAAGTTTAGAGAATAGATTACACCCGATTGGTAAACATTGAATGTAATATCTCAGACTTTGTAGTGCCAGCTATGATCAGGCTACCCCTTGTCATCATGTGTGTCAGAAAAGATATATAAGCTGTATTTTGTACTTAGCTGTAGTATTCCATTTGTACTTCTGGATGATCACTAGTTAATCCAACTAGTGTGTAAAGGTCCTTATCAGAACACTTGAGCAATATAATATCACTGCTTGAAGATTCTGTCTGAGGCCTATTATTTGCTGTAGCTTGTGACCAACAGATAAGAGCTTACCCTCTAATCCTCTCACTGGCTGTCCTGTGTTGACCCCAGCAGTCCTGATCCATAGTAAGCGTTCAGGAGGTACCAGCAAGGCCACAGCAAAGAGGTGCTGCAACAGCTATACCAGCTACTTAGAAGAAAGCGGCTCTAGGAGCTGTTGACGGAGACTAGTAGTGGCGGATGAATTCTCCTACAACTATTGCACTGTTGGCATTCGCAGTGAGCGACTGTTGGCAAGGTGGCACCAGAAGGAGTAGTTAGTAACAGTCTACTGATCTTGAGAAGGAAACCAAGATAAACTGCGCAGGAAGAACATCCCTCCGTTCCTCTTCCCTCTACAGACTGGTGGCGAAGTAGGCCCATCCAGTCACAGTAGCTAGAACGCATGTTACTTGGGAGGTTGTGTAACTTTGTTGCTTTAATGCATGTTTCATGGGAGGTTGTGTGACTAATTTGCTGCAGTGTGTATTGTGACGAGAATCCAGTGATGCAGCAAAAAACTGCACTTTGAAAATAGTACATGTTAATACCCAAGCAATAAATATGCATATATTTATAGATCTATTTTTAAGTCCAGAAGCCATTGGTAACATTTTAGGAAGCACATAATTTTTCCACACATAACCATACTTTTTTTTTTTTGCTTGGAATGGTTCATGTTTACATTGCTTTCTCTGTAACTAGAAGACTTTACAAGACATTTAAGCCCATCATTCTTTGTCTAAAGAATTGCTGGAAATCATCCAAATCTGAGAGTTGGAACCCTTAGAGCATATGTCTACTTTTAAACAATTTGATTCCATTAATAAGGCCCAAACATACATATGTTTTGATATATCATGATTTCTATGAGTTTTTGTTTAGAAGAAACAGCATTACCTGATCTCATGTGGAACAATATTGTTTAGCTAGGTCCCTCTGTTTAACACACACTTCTATGAAGCTTTGGGGCTCTCTATCCATTGTTTTGTAACCACCATTGCAACATGCTTTCATTCTTTGTTAAATGTCCATGGGGTCCATAGTGTTTGCCTGTCAAACCTTCACATACTTTTTAGACAAGTTGCCCAATTATCTGTGCAGCCTTCTTACCACTATGGCACACAGCACTTATCACCTTAGATCCACTTCCATAAGTCTGCTAATTGCTCCTAAATTCAATAAGCAATCTGACCACTCTACATTTGCCAACACGCCGACCTGTCTGGAACAGTCTGTGAGACTGTTAAATCTGCCTCAAGTCCAATATGTTTTACATTATCTGTTATGTTATATTATTAACATGTGTATAATTGTAATGAATAACTTGCCCTTTTCTGTAATGAGGGCTTTATATGTTTGCCAAGGTAATTTTTCAAAATAAGAGCTAACTATTAATATTTCTTCCTGATAAAACAATTTTCAGATAATAAAAAAACCTGGTACTACTCTTGTCTACTGTACAGAGTATATGCTATGGATGCCCGCTGTACGTCAACTGTGTAAGATTCAGTTGACTGCTGGAAGCAGCTCCGAATACAGTTTAACAAGGGATATAGACTACACTAGATTGCAGTTTGGTAGGAGATGAAAAGAAATTCACTCCTATTTTACAAAAAAAAGACAACGGCAAAGACATTATATTCTGATTTTAGTTTAAAGTTACTTATTACTAGCTTCTAGTTTAATATACTCTGCAATGTATAGGAACACAAAATAGATGGGAAGGTGTGTTTGAAATACAGAGATCCCGTAGGCAGAAAGGTGGATGGGTGCCAGGATATTATTTGAAGTGGCATCTGTTTCAGTAAACCGGATGCAGCAACTTTTGTAAACTCTGTTGTGTGGTGCAAAGGATCGTTTATCTGGATCACAAGCATATGCTACCACACGCGTACCTCTCCACCTCACCACAGCAGGTAAGCCTTGTAGTGTCCCCAAAGTGTGCAGTTATTTATATACCTCACTAGGTCATTTTGTCTGTCACATGCCTGTTATACTTCTGGCAAGCACTTGATTATACATTTGTTGTAGTCCTTTGCCATCTGCACTGAAATAACCCTAGACCCTCCTCTTTCTTAAAGCTTTTAATATGTGATGTATGTTATGTGCTTTGTAATATGTTTTTCCTGCTCTTTAGATGAATGGTAATAGTATTTTGGTTCCCACCAGTTACACTTTTCATATAGGCATTAGGCCAAATAGGCTTATGTTTTGGAACAGTTTCATTTATAAAAAAAAATAGTATGTATCTGCTACATGTTAATCGTTATGACTGCAAACCTGGTTGTCGGCATTTACCAGTCTTCTTCTTTTTTTTTTTATTACCATCAAAATAACACACTTTTTGCACTTAATGTATAGTTCAATTTTTCCCCCTATAATTGCCTGTAGGACAATATTTCAAAACATGGCCAAAAATTGGAGCTGTAATGCTGTTCATGTATGAACGAGATATGAGAACATGCTCATATTTATGCAACTTGAGTAACTTGCTGTATGCTACAAAATTTACTGTCGCCACATAATAGGAATCAATATTTTAAGATCTATTTAGGTGTAAGAAAAAATATATGAACTTTGAAAAACAATGTGTGCCATATATAGATGTATCTAAAAACGTTTGTGTTGTATCTGATTAGGGCTTTAGTTATCATACGTGCCTAAACAGGGAACAGGCAAAGGGCAATGTTTTGTTTATCAAGCCACAGAGGAATGTTTCCATTTTTCTTTTTTAATTTATTTCTGCTTGTTTTGCTTGTCATTCCTTGTCATTCCTTGTCAGGCACCCCTAAATCAGGAAAGAACGGACATGTGTTGGACACTCAGGTTGCCAAAGGAATAATAATAGGAGAATTCATATAGTAACAAAATACAAATCTACCTGTTAAGTGTGTGTGTTAAATATATATTCTTCTTTGGTATGTACTTTTGGCAATTATGTTCTCAGTAAGGGAATGTGAGCCTGGGAGCGATAACTGGAGTAGTGTGCGAGTGATTCTGAGGGGAGCTGTAGGTGAGCTTAGTCAGGATGGCAATTTGGGAAAGATATGGTAACAGTTACGTCTACTGCTGAAGTCTTGTTGATTACTTATCTTCGGATTCCTATTCCTCTTCAGCCCATTTTATTCTACCGGAAGCTTGAATTATTATTGGGCATTTTTTTTTAACTTGGTTACATTGTCTTGGAGGACATATGGTAGGCTGGAGCCACTGATCCCAAACAGTCACTACTTTCATTTAAGTTTTATAATGTATGTATAAACATACATGTTAGTTTTGTATACTTATATCTATTCTGTGGTGGTAAAGTTATTGACAAAAAGTATTGAACAGCTCCGCTTCCAGCAGTAATAAAATAAAACTTTTTGTTTCTCTCCCTCACACTGAATGACGTGTAACGTTTCACTGTGCTCCATCAATAGGCACTTTGGACTGTATTACTAATTATGTGATCTTACAGCTGACATATTACACAGGGAGGTCATGACACAAAAAAATACATTCATGGACAGATTGAATCATCATGCATCAGGTTTGTTTTGGGACCACATACAATAATATTGGGTCAATTTGCAGATATTGGCACATGTGTGACTAGCAATAACAACCTGGGCCCAGCTACGAATGAAGCAAAAACTAAGACCGCTTCAAGAGAAAATGCAGGTTTTGTATGGACATCTTATAACTAACCATAAGTACCGGTAAATACGGTACTGAAATTTTGAACGAACATTTCAGGTCGGACATTGCAACAGAGCCTCTTCAAGTTGGGATCAGGTGGCACATTGCTATTTAATAAATTGCGTATGGCTAAGCCCCAAAGTGTTACGTAAACATGCACAAACACAACTCTGAAAGTGAACTTACCCATTGTTATGGCTGCCAGGGGGTATTTAGAGGGAAAAGAATTAACAGCATTTATAATTTGCTATTTTTCTATGTCGCCACCACTAGCTTTTTTCCTCCCCTTCTCTGGCACTTTTACTTCTAAACTGTAGTCTGTTCCTTCCTGACTGCCATCCAGCCAGTTAGCAGCATGCTCATTCTCCTCCTCTGCACCTCATTGTCTCCACAGTGAACTACTACCTGGCCTGCCCACTGAATTATGTGATGACATATGGTGCACATGTTCTCCAATCAGAGAACACACAGCATCTCTAGGATTGGTTCTTATGGTTAATTATTCTGTTCAGTAATATAGATTCTTTCGGTGACAAGTTGGCTGCACTGGGACACGCACAAAAGGAAAAAAAAAACGAATAAATTATATCCTAACAGCAATACAATACTTCAACACATACATATCCTGCTGATCGATGGTAATTGTAAAAGTTTCTCCTTTACTCTCCCTTTAAAAATCTGTAATCTGTTCTGTGCAGAACAGATGCAATCTTAATGTTTTGTCTGAGTTCTCTGATCTGCTCCCTGGCATTGCACAAAATTTTTACAGTACAGCTAACCGTTATAAGCATTTACACATGCTTCTCTCCTTCAACTCTTTATACATGTGGGTGAGACCATATATCTCTTGTATGTTTCCTACTACCATTAATTATAGCTAGCTGCTTGCCGTTTTCTTTTGTTTTAAATTTCCACAGTTTCCTACTTGCGAATTCAAGGTCTTTTAGATCTGCTTTTGTAGCCTTGCAGTACTGTCCAGTCTAGCGCTTCATATTAAAAGGCAACTAACACTGAACTACAAGGTGATCCAGTATAAAGTGATCTACTGAAATAAATATAAATGTCTATGTAAAACACGAATGGGTGGTTTGGCAGATCCATTGGAGAGATGAGACCGTAACCACCACGAGACTCCAAAAAGTAATCTGGGCGCTTCTAAAGGGAAGATGTTTATCATTGGGATACAAGGGAAAGAAATCGACATTGATATTTAGCAGATATCACAATAGTTAACGGTATATAAAGAAATCCCTGCAATAAATTATGTAACTAAATTAACTTAATTGGTAAATTGAGCAGCAGTGAACTGTAATTATGCTCAGGTCATTTTATGACATTAATCACCATTTATACAACAAAAATCACCAACTACACTGTAACTATTAACATCTATACATTATCATTGTAATTCTCAATCAACACTGCTTTACATTGTTGCTGTTTTTAAAAGGAAATTGGCATTTTGATTTACATTTGCAGAGCAAAGGTAATAGGTAATATCTATACCAAAGTAAGCAGTTTATATACTGTATACACTAACACAGATGCACACAAATTTTTATGAAATATAGGAACCACAAGAGGTTTTGGTTTATGAACTCTTGTTCTATTGTTTTTTTTGGGTTTTTTTATTATTGAATTTGCATTTCTTAACATTAACAGTACTAAACTAAGCCCTACCTTTGTTCTAATTGTTTAATATGTATATAGATCCTGTGTAGGAAAACAAAACCTGCAACATTTTTAGTTGGCATGGTTTTTCTTTTCTAATCAATTACTTAATCTGGTAACACACATGCCAATCCTACCATTGAATGCAAGCACTGGGCAACAGATTCAGTGGCCAAATAGGACATGACCCCTCAGACCAAGTCGTTGGGTCCCTTCTGGCAGGATGAAGGTCAGCTTATGGCTGCACATACATCATCATCAATATTTATTTACATAGTGCTAGCAAATTCTGTAGCACTTTACAATTGGGAGGCAAGTAGTGATAATCCTATGACCATATTTGCGAACATAGTAATGGTCCAACATTTTTCTATACCCACAATCCCTCCTTTGAACTTTTGTAAATGGACAAACCTCATTTTTTTAAAATTTCTTTTCCATTTGTACTCTGCTTTTTCTTTTACATTTACTAGGCCTATTTTTGTAGGGGGGTGCATTCTCTTTGCTCAGACATACGGATGGCCTTTTCATTCTTTGCATCATAGCTTTCTGCTATAGTCTGGCAAGTCGCAGTTTAAAGCTGACCGTTTTGTATATGAGGTGTAAGGCACTTTGATTTTAATGTGCTTTGTTTTCTGTGTACTTATTTCCTTTTTTTTTTTCTTATTTTGTTGAAATTTCTATTGATATTTCACTGAAATCAGCGGTGAGAAGGAGGGGCACAAGAAAGAAAAGAGGGTAGAGGGGATTGGAATTGGAATGTTCACATATACATATCGGAACAAGTGCAAATCCACAATACAATTTTTTATTAAGAGAATGACAGTATGAGAGTATCTCAGTGTTAGATTGCAGATATATAAATAAAAATAGTTCAGATAGATTGTAAGAGATAACAAGGTAAGGAGAGGGGGTGGATGAAAAAAAAATGTGTAAAGAAATCTCTTCGCCTATGTGAAAAATCAAAGAATTGGAGAGGACCTTGGGTATCAAATTACTCTGTCTAAGTATGCCATGTTGATAAAAATTGGTTGGGATTGTCGTGCAGTAAGCTAGTGATGTGTTCCATTTTATATATTTGCTAGATATTGGCAGCTGGAGCAGGAATTGTGGGGGGTTCAAGGTTTTTCCAATTTTTTGCAATTAAACATCTGGCTGCAGTTAGAATATGGTCAGGAAGTTTCCATACTAGTCTGTGCACTCCTCATGGTAGACAAGACAGAAGGAGAGATGAAAAGGAACTGACAAGTGTGTGATCTTATTAATAAGTTGTAATACTTCTCGCCAAAAGGGTTTAATTTTTTAAATCTATATTAATGCCAATGGTTTTAGAATGAGATGTTCAAGAAGCACATATTGATGTGATGTTCAGGTGTCCACATACTTTTGTTCTTTGCGCGCGTGTGTGTGTATACAATGCATAGCTTCGCATTCGTATAATCCAAGTAATATGCTGTGGTGCCACTCCAAATTGAACCAATGGAGGCCCTGGAGTACTTTTGAAGACTGGTTCACTCTCCAGACTTGATGCAAATTAAAGTGCTTAATACTGAAAAATTGTTAAAATTACTGCCCATCACTGATTGTTTTGCTTTTTTATTTTTATGTTCACCTTAAGTTTATTTAGTAGCCATATTATGTCTGTGTCAGCAATGTAGGCTGCTCTATTGTCTTTAGATGATGCCTAACTTCCAGGCCTCCCCAGCCCCAGTTTTATATTAGGCTGCAGGAACATACCCAGGATCTGAGCTGATCCTCTCTGGAATGTGGCCTTAATGCTTTTTTAATCCATCCATTTATTGATGTTGGCTAAGAGTCATGAGCTGGCAGGATGCCATGCTTACCCTGGCCTGAAAAATGGTAACAAGGAGGAGACGTGTTTGGCATAAGCTATAGAAATAAAGTAAAGCAATAGTTATCTATCCTTATGTGTAAATTATTATTTATATAGTACCTTAATATTTTGCATCTCTGTATAGAATGGAAATAGAACAAATTTGTAGATAACCACTAGGCAAGATAACAGGACAGTAAAAAAAAAAAAAAAAAAAAAGCATAACGGACCTAAACATCATACTGTACTTAAGACATAATAAGTGTTGTACAGAACATGCAAGTGCCATGATACAGGGACACACAGGTGGAAGATGTGGGAGTGGAGAAGAAAACAGGTGGAGAGAGGGCCCTGATAGTTTGAGCTAATTTGGATGGATGAGGCTGAGACCAGAAGTGGGGTTGGCGACATGGAGTGTATATGTTTGTAGAGGGAGGCTGGACCAGCGAGAGTGGAATTTGATGGAAGACTGGTAGGTAGGTCTTTAATGCGTGTTTAAATCTGTGACTGGTGGGAAGTCTGAGTGTGAAAGTGTTGTAGTGAGACATGGTATGGAGACACTGTCTAGATGCAGGGAAAGTTATGAGCACTATTTTTGAACTGTTGAGCTTTAAATAGTATTAAGACACTAATGGGTAGATGCAGAGGTGGGGAAGAGAAACTGGAGGTAAACACAGAGAAGGAGAGGGCCATGAAGGCCAATGGAGGGAAGAGTGCAGTAGGAACATGTAGTCCACTACCCGTGACATGACTTGTTGCTCAAATATTTTATGTTTAATAATAATAATGTGCTTGGTATTTTAAAATCCTTGCTTCGATCACCTATCCTATATCTGTAACCTGTTTAAAGTAATTCATATAACAATTGAGCTACTTTGGTTTAGGAGGGTCTTGTCAAGGGGCAAAAGAATCTTTTGCATTCACCTAAGATCCTGTCTGTTGGCACTTAAAGCCATTCCCACTATTGTCACATGACTCATGTTGAAAGTGTTCCATGATGAAATGCATACTGTAACTGTCAGTGAGGATATTATACCTAGATACGAGGCTCACCACATCCAAGCACCTCCATTACATATCCTGTTGGCCAATAGCAGTGCTTGCTAAAATTGTTTACAGGTGTAAAGCAGGTTGGTAGGTCAACAATTTTTGAGTATTATGACTTTCTTCTACTTGTGAAATAATTTTGGACTGTACAGTGTGAGTGTATATGGTGTATAAATTCAAAGTCGCTCATATCCTTGCGCTTGCCCAATTGTCCTGCTTCAACTTCAAGAACAGACTGTTCACCTGCTGCCTAATATATTCCACCCCTTGATAGATGCCATTGTAATGAGATAATCCATGTTACTCATTGTTCTTGTCAGTGGTTTTAATGTTGTGGCTGATCGGAGTATATTCCCTGCACTTTATAAACACATCTACTGTGTTTATACACTCTAAATAAAATGAATATATATATGTGTGTCAAAAATATATAACAATTCTATTATGAAGAGGCATATCTCAGTATTTAACATTTATCCAAAGACCACCTAGGATTTCTAGATTCTATAGTAGCTTGATTACTGTCAAATTACATTCATCCATTGTCTGTTTTTGAATGTTGGAGACATAAAAAGCAAAAATGGGATTCAGGGAGATTCCAATCCTTGCAAGCAGCTTCTGCAAATAAATTACCCACAAAGCATATTTAACTTCAAGCGTCTCATGCCCGTTATTAGATGCCATAGATGTTTCACACATCTATGTTCCTTCATTTTTTAATTATGTTGCATTCCTTATTTAATTATGCCCCCCTTGTCTGTATCCAAGGGTATTTGATAGGAAGATGGAAACCAGGCATCACTTTCAGGTCAAAAGCTTCTTTATTGATCTGTACAGTCACATTCTCCGAGGCCATACAGGGTGGAGTAGGAGGTCTGTGCATTCAGCATAGTCCATGGCAGCACCCTTCTTGGGGGAAGAGAAAACAACTCCTATGTGCCTGTAAAATGGCTTTTCCTGGTGTAATAATAAAGTGGCAAGTGTGCATCTTTAAAGTAAGTGTTGCATCGGTTCACAAAAGTAATGCATAGAAGCGTTTATAAAATTAAAATGGGGAAAGGGAGAGTATTCTTGTGAACTTTAAATTTGCCTAGTATGCTGCATTTTCTGCACTTGTCGCTGGTGGTAATTAGCTCACTTTTAATTACTAAAATACAATATGAAAATCATGCTTTCAGGACTGGCACATTCGGCTGACATCTTTAGTAAATCTTTTAGACGTTCTGCCTTAGGGATTTTCTTGTGTGTTTTGTTTGTTTTTTTTAAACAGACCTGTATGTTCATCCTCTACTTTTATTAATCCTTTAGGATCACTGGACTACATGGTTCAGTCAGTAAAAGCTATAAGTAAAGCACCAGTTTCTCTAGTCATTTGGCTATGGATCATTTTCCAGATCTTGATGCACTCTGCATTTTTTTTACATTACAAAAAATATTTACCTTTCGGACTAATCTATAGTAACTCTAAAGTCAATATGAAATAATTCCAATCTAAATTATCTGGTGATGCACACATTTATAAAGCTCACAAATCCAACAAATTTTACAGGTTTGCCATATGTGTTTTGTGAGGTACCTCCGAACCAACGCTGAGGTTTTTGTGGTTTCTTTAGCGAACAAAATTTTGCACCACCATTTAGCCAGCTAGGAAACCGCTTTATGTTGCTTTTTGAGGGGTGACGGGCAGCCTCTTTATTATATTATAGCACAGACCTCATGTCTACTTGGAGCAGGGAGAAAGCAGGGCCCTTTGGTTGTAGTATTTTCCTTGCAGTACTTATTTATATGTTGTAATTGTGAAGTGCAATGATAACATGCACAGACCTAATGTTCTGCGAGGTGTTTGCTGTTGTAACTATGGGCATGTTTCCATCCCACACATTCACTAGTTCCCCTGGGTCCTGTGATTACAGTGCATGCCCCACAGGTACAGACAGTTTGTTTGTTTATTTACCCTGTTACCGTTTCAAGAAACCAGCTGAACCAGCTTTTATAAATGTATTCAGTAATATGAATCCGCAAGCCTACATGGGCTGCTAGTGGAGTGGGTAGTAGTGTTAAGGATATTTGGATGTATAAAACAAAACAATGACATAGAGAAGTGGTGACCCACAGCGTCTAGTACTGCAAAGCTTGCAGTTCTAATTACAGTGAAAAATAATGGAACGCCTCTATACATATGCATGTTATGTTGTTATGTATAGTAAGACATCACAAATAGCAAAACCTTATTTTATTTTGCTTTTTACATGAGTTTTAATTATTACTCAACTTGTCTAAATATTTGTTATTCAAAAGGCAGGAAAAATATATTCTTGATGTTAGTGCATGGTTTGTTCAGATTTCATGAAGGATACTCATGAACTTATGTTCTGTAGCTTTCAGTATTGGGTAGTATCCTTTAGTGATAAAAAATAAATGTGTTCGGTTAAATTTAGGTTAATATTGTTCCTCAGT
This sequence comes from Mixophyes fleayi, assembly GCF_038048845.1. Taxonomy (NCBI): domain Eukaryota; kingdom Metazoa; phylum Chordata; class Amphibia; order Anura; family Limnodynastidae; genus Mixophyes; species Mixophyes fleayi. The sequence continues at coordinate 128,810,889 of NC_134405.1, forward strand.
TTGCTGGGGTCATGGGTTTGATTCTGACCAGGGGCCCTGTCTGTGTGGAGTTTGTATGTTCTCCAGATTCCTCCCAAAATGCAAAAACAATCTGGTAGGTTAATTTGCTGCTACCAAAAATGGGCATTATTGTGTCTTTGTGTGTGCTGGTGTGGTAGAGAATTAAGACTAAGCTCCCTTAGGACAGATACTGATGTGAATGATTAAGTATTCCCAGCACACCACCTCATAATATGGTGGCACTATTAAATAATTGTATGTGCAGGTGACCTGTATCCCTACACTGATCTTGCTTTGTGATGTATTTTTCAATTGTGCTTTGACTTGACAATATACTACCTAATTACGATTTCCTCTACTAGCTAGAGAACATACTCCACTATTATACAAGATCAGCCTAGGAGACACATAACCTATACAAATTGTTCACATAATTTGCTCACTTCCAGTAGTATGCTGTCCTCTTTGGCCCAGAATACCCACTGTTTTATTTAAAGGGACAAAGTGAACAAATTGTTTAAAATAGACTGTGTAAGAAAGTTGTAGTAATGACAGATATGTGTTGATAGTCCACCCACTGTCAGGACTAATCTATGCCAGTAGCAGTAACCTATTAGCAGTCACTAAAGACACTAATAGAAATGTGTGAGAAGTCCTCCCAGAAGAGAATTTAAGGGACAATTTGATAATTTCTAATACTATACCTGACAAATATTTGCTATACTGCTCATAAAAGTAAATCCTGTATATTCTCAGCAGAATGTTCTGTTCCCGGCTATGTGCCATAGAGAGTGATTACACTACTTGTCCCTCTGTCTTACTCTCCTGCACTTGTTTTTCCTTCCTCCTCTTTTTTTTTTTTTTTTTTCTTCTTCCTTCCTCCTCTTTTTTTTTTTTTTTTTCCCCTTCCTCCTTTGTTTCTCTGTGTAACAGGAGAGTCCCTGAATCCTTGTTCTCATCTCAGTGGTATTGCTCCCAAGCCCCCTGTAATTGTAGGTGTTGGTAAGGGGCAAGTAGCCTCCCCTTCCTCCGTCTCTTGGCACACCGTCTCCTCCCAGCCTGCAGGTAATAGCAAAATAAAGACTTGTTAGATACCTCCCCCGTCGTGTCCTTGTGCCTTTACTAGAGAAATCCAGCTTCTGTGTGAGGTTGGTAGTACTGGAGTGTGATTATGAGCAGTGGGGGAGGTGGTGAGGTGTCAGGTGAGTACATCTGGTACTGCCTGTATTGTGCACGTGTTACTACATGAATATTTCTGTAAATGTGGCATTTTATATGTTTATTTGTATGCAAATTGTATGGGTGTGTATGTAGATAGATAAATGTGTAGATGTAATGTCTGAATAATCACAAGCTGCCGTTCTCCTGCAATACCAGATCCTGATTACAGAAAGGAATCTAATTGTGCCATCGCCTGCTTCACAATCACACTATTCACTCTTTGCTATCGCCACCTCCATTACCACCTCTCTTGGTTCATTAAACGCCTTACTGCTTAAGACTGATGTGCATTAAATCAGGTTAACCCCTTCCCAGCCACACAGCTACCACAGTATCTGAGTAGCCCAATCCTCATCACGTATTACCCACTTTGACATTAAAATGAAAATAACCATTCACAGCAAACCTATCAAAAGACAAACCAGGCTTAAGAGATGTTTCTGAGGTGAGTGCTGTGAATCCCTTCTGGTGCTAACACTGCTGTGTTGAAGAGGGCTTTGCATTTATATTGTATACCTGTCAGATGGCTGTGCAGCCGTCTGACTGGTGAAAACCTAGTGTTAGCACTCTTATTGTAGTGTAGTACCACTGGAAATCCATGACAGAGTGAATATTACTGTAAATTGTTATGGATTGGTATCTTGTTACTTAGCTCTGAAAATGTATTTCCATGAAAGAAATATAAAATTTTTCAGCTATTCAAGATCTCTTTACAGCTCGACACTTTGGTTATTGATGAAACCTGTCAGTAGCCATACCCAATTTAGCTATAAAACACAAATATATCTTTTTGTTAGTTTAATGCTCTGATTTAGAATACAAGCTTTAAAATATATAATTTGTCAATAGTATAAAAATGGCAGTGCTTCTGAAGTTGTTTTGCATTTGTGGAACTGATTTTGGTGGACCATGCATTCCCTGGGATCCTTTTCTAGGATTGGCATAGGAGTGGTTCTTACAGCATCTTAGCATGTAAATAATGGCTTGATAGACCCCAGTAGTGTTTCATTTTGTGTGGGCTGTCCTGAGAACCAGGTGTTTCAGATGGAACTGTGTAATTCCAGTTGTGCCCTGGGTCCTCACTCAGGTAATTTTCTCCCCTTTCTTTAATATAGTTTTAAATCCCCGGTAGAGGTCACTTATCAGTTCCTCTTGTTTTCCTTATAAAGGAAATGTTTATTGTAAATCCTACCACCCACTTATTAGTCGCAAGAGCAGTTCTGGTGATTATTCAGTGTGCTGTATAAATTAACATCAGACTGCTTGCTAATTAGCAGAGCTGCTGTAATTAAAGTTCCATTGTGTTGAAGCTGATTTGTCCTTTTGTAGCTGCTCACAACCATTAATTTCTTCCCTTTCATGTGATAGGGTAATGAACTTGTTCAGCCAGGAGGGATTCCCTTTTTTTTAACCACTGCTGTATGGAGCAAATCATGGTCTTGTAGTTTTAGAACCTTAAAAAAAAAAAAAAAAAAAAAGAAGAAGAAAAAGTGCTATACATATGAAAAAAATTCTCTACTACAAATAAGTAGAGATGAGCGGGTTTGGATTGCGCTAATCCAAGCCCACCCGAACAGTGCGGATCCGACGGGATCCGAGCACTGTTCGGGTATTTCCGGCGCACAAAAAAAATGAAACCGAGGCTATGACGTCCAAGTCTCGCCTCGGATCTCGCATCGCATAAATTCCCCGCTCGCGCCCGCCATCTTCAGTCGGGCTCAGATCAGGGAAGAGGGAGGTTGGCTTTTTTTAGTGGAGCTGTGGAAGAAAGTTACCTGGGGGCGAGAATGAGTCAGTATTTACAGCCAAAACAGAAGCAGCGGTCATGAGAGTTAGGTTTTAAGGCAACCCCAATCCTTTTCCACTTGGCCATTTCCATTTATGGTGCAGAAAACTGGGACTGTTTCATAGTATAAAATAATTAAAGAAAAACTTATCTTCTTTGTAAATATTCATATTAGTGTTTATACCTCGATTTTCTATTTTTTGGTGCATGTCAAAACCCAAACCCAAAACAGTTTACAGTCTTTGTATTACTTTTTACTCAACTGTGACTCTATAAACATTCCTAAACAATTTGTAAAAATTTTGACAGCACAGTGGCACAGTAGTTAGCATTGCTTCCTCACAGTGCTGGGGTCATATGGGTTTGAGATTCCAACCCTGGCAATATCTATGTGGAGTTTGTATGTTCTCCTAATGAGTTGTGAGGGTTTTCTTTGGGTGCTCTGGTTTCCTCCCAATGTCCAAAAACATACTAATTGACTATTTGTGTGTTTGTTTTATAGCAAATGTCAAACTTAAATTTACCTGAACTGTGATGAGTCTATCCCGAACCTGACTTGTGTGATGACACTTTATTATGGATCTGACTGCTGAGTTCATTTACGTGGTGATAAAAGCTAGGTATTTCAGTGAATAGTTGGGAGTATCTTGTATGGAGAAAACTATTTGGTTAGCTTCTCGGCATGAAGTGTAGTGACATTGTTTATCCATAAAGTATGTGTTCCATATTTTACTGGCCATGCCCCTGTGTGCATATTTGTACAGATTATTTGCGTTACCTAGGAGACTGCAAGCAAGCCACTGATCCTGCCGTATAAGTCCACTGATCCTGCCACGTGTTGGGCCACGTGTTTGTGCCTCCCACTTGTGTCGCTTAGCTTAGTCATCCAGCTGCCTCGGTGCAACCTTTTGGCCTAAAAACAATAGTGTGAGGTGTTCAGAATAGACTGGAAATGAATGTTATTGAGGTTAATAATAGTGTAGGTGTGCAAAAAAAAACAAAAATGGATTTTAGCACTTTTTATGCTTTTTAAAAAAAAAAATCAGAACCAAAACCTTTCGTGGGGTGTTTTGGCAAAACAAAAATGGAACCCAAAACCTCAAACTAATCAAAACCCAAAACACGAAAAGTGGCCGGTGCACACCCCTACAAATAAGCAGAGTTTCAAAATAGCAATGAGCGGTGTATATTTGGGGCAGCTGCCTCCTGTGTAGCGTATACTTGGATAAGCTGCCATGCTGAAAAAGGAAAGGCATTCCCAAACTGGACGCACACAATTCTCTAGAATGTCATTGTATGCTATAGCATTAAGATTTCATTTCATTGGAACGAAGGGATCCATGCCAAACCATAAAAAATGGCCCCAGACCATTATTCCTCCTCTACCAAACTTTACGGCTGACCGTACGGATTCATTACTCAAGAGAATGTGTTTCCACTGCTCCAAAGTCCAGTGGTGCTTTACTTCACTCCAGTTAATGTTTGGTACATCGCTTGATGATCTGGGGGTTGTGTGCAGATGCTAAGCCATGGAATCCCAAACCGTAGACAGGTTGGAACTCTATAGTGAGTGTTGCTACCAGGACTATGCACTTAGCAATAGGTGGTCCCATTCAGTGATCCTGGGCATCCTAACACTTTGCAGCTTAGCTGTTCTTTCTCCTAGAGGTTTCCACTTCACGATAACAGCACTTACAGTTGTCTGGGGCATTTCTAGCAGGGCAGAAATTTGTTGATCTGACGTCTTGGAAAAGTGGCATCCTCTGACAATGCCATATTGAAAGTCACTGAGCAATCATTGACCCATTCTACTGCTGTTTGACTATGGAGATTGCATTACTGTGTGCTTGATTTTATGTTTGCAAAAATGTAGCTGAAATGGCCAAATACACGAATTAGAAGGATTCAATAAGAATTACTTCCAAAAGTTTGATTCCGCCCTGCTATATGTACATTATTATAGAACATTACATCAAGGTGATTTAAGCATCCAAGAAAACACAATTGGCTCACAAGGCAAAGGGGTAAATATTCATAATGCATTCTTTATCAAGGAAAGGATTGTTGAATATTCAGTGTTTCTGTTGAAATAATAAAGATTTCTTTGTATAACCATCACCTGTACTATAAACCTTGTGTAGAACTTCCTCTCTCACTTTCTCACCTCTCACTCTCTGCAATCAGGCTTCTGACCCCAACAATCCACTGAGACTGCACTCACAAAAGTGATCAATGATCTATTTATAGCAAAGTCTGAGTCACTGCCCTATACTCATCCTCCTGTACCCTCTGCTGTTTTCTACACTGTTGTTATCCCTCTTCTGCTGCATACCCTTCACTCCATTAGCCTTCATGAAACAGGTCTATCCTGTTTCACTTCCTACCTATCAAATCACTCTTCCCTCTTAGACATACTTGCCAACTCTCCCGGAATGTCAGAGAGACTTGCGAAATTCGGGTCAGTCACGGACTCCCGGAAGAGCAGGCAAGTCTCCCGAATCCCGCAACTGCCTTCCCAAAATGACGTGATTCACAGTGAATCTCGTAATTTTGGACCCGCCCCCCAAAATGAAAATGCAGTCTGGCCGCGCCACGCTCCATCCCTCCAGTCATGCCCATCTTCCGGACAGAACTTGCAGAAAGTTTGCTCTTCGATCTGCCTCTGACCTGCGTCTCACATCATCTGTGTTAGCCACCTCACCTACGAGGTGTCTCACATGCTGCTACCCACTTATGAATTTCCATCCCACGCCTGATTCTCCCACCATACCCTTCAAATCTTTAAATACTCGCTGAATATCCATCTGTTAGAGCTTATTCTACTACCACCTATACTCTGTACACTAAAGTACTGTCCTAACTGTCCTAATCTCTACTCTGGTACATATCTGTTCCTCTTGTGTCACTGTGCTCTCTTCCAGATAGAATGTAAGCTCTCTCATGACCAGTGAACTCCTCCTAAACTACCTTTTGTTTTCTTGTCTGCATTTACTTGCTGCTGTTAAGTATGAGATTGAAAAAGGCAAATCCTATTTGTGACAGTGCAGGTTACTGGTATTCCATAATGGTTTTGATATGTGGCCCAGGTATAGAACTGTTTTGCTTAAGATTTATATGTATATTTTTTGTATATGTATATGTTTTTTGGCATTAACTCCTATAATGAAAAAATTACTCCTTATTCTATTGTTTGGTTCTTCTTCATAGATGGAGTCCCCGGTGTGTGCTCCTTCTGGGATACCTATGCATCTTCTAGTCCCAATGGTGAACAATGATATCTCCTCTCCATGTGAGCAGATCATGGTGCGTACGAGATCAGTTGGTGTCAATACCAGTGATGTGGCTCTAGCTACTGAGCCTGAATGTCTTGGACCTTGTGAACCAGGCACCAGCGTAAACTTGGAAGGCATTGTGTGGCAGGAGACGGAGGATGGTAAGTGTGAACGTGGCTCTTCAATTATTATTGTTATTTGTTTATATAATGTCAATCATATTATGTATCTCTGCACAGAGAATGTGTTAAAATTCACATATGTCTCTGCCCAATTTGCCCTTACAATGTAAATTGACATGCACATACACACCCACGCACCACTTTGTAAGAAGCCAATGAAGCTACCAGAATATGACACTTTTAGCAGGAGGCACGTAATGTAAGTTTAGTCACTGCAGCATAGCTAGAGATAGTCCAAGACAAAATAAAGTTGAAATAATCCGAAGCAAGAGTGCACCCAATGGAATGACTTTACTTTTACTGCACATTAATGTCTGCTAGTGGCTCTGGGTTAGCAATTTAGTAATGGGTAGGGGATTTTCAAAGACTGATGGAAAACATGCAGTGCAAGGTTTCACACTGGCATTCCCAAATTTTTCTTTTTTTTTTAAATTTATTAATTTATGAGTTGTATAATTATATAATTCAATAAAGTGTTTAATAGTAATACGTTTTTCCAGTATTTGTTTTTTATACACTTAGGTGCTGATTTAATTCAGCGTGATGTAACATCACAGATTTTGCCTTGAACCCCATACAAGTGTTGGGTAACATAGTACCCAGAAATGCATGCAACTGAGCATTACGTCTGTACATTGCGATTAAAATGGATCGGCCTATTAGGGGCATATTCAATTGACGGCAGGATCGCCAAAAAATCCAGCGCTCAAAAAATATTACCGTTGTTACGGTAATCCTGCGCTGGAAAACCGTTAATACGGTAATTTACTCGCTGGATTTCAGCTCGCAGCTCCCGTATTAACGGTAATATTTTTGGAGCGCGGGATTTTCGGCGATCCTGCCATCAGTTGAATATGCCCCTTAGTGTCATTCATTATCATTTTTGGATTGGCTCGTGGGTTTAAACAAAGTTTGGGTTCCTCATACTTTAGACTGTAATAAGCCTTTCATGTAGGAAAATAAATTGGTGATATCAACTATAGTGCTTGAAACATTGAGGCCAAAATTGACAACTCAGGACAGTTGTAGAATCAAGAATTTGCATCACACTTTTATGTAAGGACTTTATATTGTGTTTTAAAATGTTGGAACCATTGAATTCAAAGGAAGTTCCTTTTTTTTCTTCAATGTAGACATTGTATTGATTATTTTGTTTAAGTATTGTCTTAATAGAGGAGCATCTTTTAACTATTAGATGTGTGTAATGTTTCTGTCTCCTACCTGCTCCCACAAATGAAGCAGCAGCAAACACTAGGGCAGTGTCTCCCAAACTGTGCGCCGCAGCAATCTCACGGTGCCATCGCCAGGGCCGGTGCTAAGCAAGGCTGGGGGCTACTTGGTATTTATTTTGGCTTAGGAGTGCCTTGAAAATTTTTTGGAGACCCTAAGGGTGCCTTGAGCTGAGAGAGTTTGGGATCCACTGCACTAGGAGCTTTCACAGTTACAGATTAAGCACTCATCTTTACATATACATCCTCTGTCTCCTGAAATACTACACACATTTAAAAAAAATTGCATAAACTGCCCTTGTTTCATTGGAAATGTTCCAAAATCTTTGTTTCCATCTCATATGCTATAACACAGCAAATTACCTGTAAGTTAAAGGGTTAATTAGAACAGATGTTCAATGCAGACAAACCGCTGGGATCGGATTCACAGCAGTCCGTGTGCTTCTGTAATATGGGATTCCTCTCAGCTTGTATCAGTACCATGCTGTCTGAAAGTGTTTGAAAACAGTGTTATTTATACCTGCTTACTCTGCACAGAACCCTTATCTGCAGCTGTGCATCCATCTGCTATCTGAAAATCCGTCAATATGAGCTGCAGGTGTGAGTAGGAATTGCTTTTTCCCAATGTTTCAGTCCATCTGTACTTTAAGATTCCCCTTTAGCAAATGGATTTAAATTAAAACTAGTTTTTGTCTGCAGACTGCTAATAAAGCTGTACTCTTCATTAATCATTCTCATGTGATGATGTGCTGGACCTAATTAAAAAGAAAAATCTGATTTGATCCCTGTCAGATTTTGATCAGTTTAGTTGATTTTTTTTTTCCCCCCTGGCATCGTATGGTGTTTGGGCTACTTGGTCAAGCTTGACTCTCTAGCCACATCTGCTCATTTTTGTTTGAATTTCTCCTTTCCTCTAATTGAATCTATTTTTCCTCTCCAGGAATGCTTGTTGTAAATGTGACTTGGAGAAACAAGACATATGTTGGCACCCTGTTGGATTGTACACGACACGACTGGGCACCACCTAGGTAAGTTTTCACCTGGTCCTTGAGATGTGTATTTTGTCCATGGAGCTCCCAGTAATGAAGAGTGTCTGTGTGAAGGGAATGAGTGCATATCGTGGCCTGTTGGAGTAAATAAAATAATAAATCCTTGCAAGAGATTGTATTAAAATGTTTATGTACAAATGCATTTGTATGTTCAGTTGACTGTTTAAGAGAGATTTTGGCTGTTGCAACTGTAACTTAAACATCTTCATTAGAAATGTTTGTTTTTTTTGTAGTTGGTATTTAAGCAAGAAGTCTCACTATTCCCCTTTTGTCCCATTCCCCCTCCAGATTCTGCGACTCTCCCACCAGTGACTTGGAGATGCGGAATGGACGGGGGAGGGGTAAACGCATACGCCCAAGTAGTAATGCTCCCATTGCAGAAGGAACACCAGCCCCTGAAAGTAAAGGTGCAAGCAGCAGTAGTAGCAGTAAGACACGAGCTGGGGCCAACAATAAAGGAAGACGGGGAAGTCAAAATTTAGGAGAGCATCGTCCACAGCCTTGCAACACAATAGAGGATATCAAAGCAAGCCCATCATCTGCCAGCAAACGCAAAAGCAAGCCCCCTTCTGATATGGAACTGACTTCCAGCTCGGAAGACTCAAAGGGAAGTAAGCGTGCTCGCACAAACTCAATGGGATCCTCATCTACTCCAGTGTCTTTGTCCTTACCTTTAACCGTGCCATTAAGCACTATTAAGGTGGAGCCAACTACATTGGACCGGAATTGTTCCTCACCCATATTAATAGACTGTCCCCACCCCAACTGCAACAAAAAATACAAGCACATTAATGGCCTGAAGTACCATCAGGCTCATGCACACACAGATGATGACAGTAAACCGGAGGCAGATGGAGACAGTGAATGTGGTGAAGAGCCTCATCTTCATCTCGACATGGGTAGCTGCAATGGTAACTTTCCATTGCAGAAGGGTTCCCTTTCTCCTGCCCGATCTGCCACACCTAAGGCTCGTTTGACTGAACCACACAGTCCTCCTCTTTCTTCAAAGTTTGGAGGTAAGGTTATGGGCAAGAAAAAGATTAGTACAGAAGGAGACACAGACCCTGGAGCACTTTCTAATGATGGGTCAGACGATGGTCCCATGGCAGCAGATGATACAAGCAATGATGGCTTTGAATCACAGGAAAAACGATTGGTAGATAAGGATGTAGCAAAAAAAGGAAATGGGAGCAATACCGGTAAGTCGGACAAATTGACTTCATCTAAGAGTGTGAAGTCCGCCCGTCCTATTGCACCTGCTATAGTACCTCAGCAGATGTACACTATCCAAGCTACAACCTTCACTGCTGGGAGTCCTGGGTCCTCCACAGGTCTCACCACCACAGTTGTCCAAGCTATGCCTACTAGCCCGCAGCTTAAGCCTATCCAGCCTAAACCAACAGTAATGGGAGAGCCATCTAGTATTAATCCAGCATTAACACCATCTAGAGATAAAAAGAAAAAGGATAAAAAGAAGAAAGAGCCAAGGGAAGACGAAAGTCCTGGAACCTCCATGAAAGTTGGTCGTCCTGAAGATGGGAAAAGTCCTTATGGGGATGTAGTGAGTGATTTGGTGGGCAAAGGTGATGGACTTCTCAATGGCTCTGATTCTCACCAGAGCCGCTTGGCCAGCATAAAGGCTGAGGCTGATAAAATCTATAGCTTCACAGACAATGCACCTAGTCCTTCTATAGGAATGGGAGGAAATACTTCCACCCGAATGGAAAACCCCAGTCCTGGTCAGCCCATGACCCCTCTACATGTCGTAACCCAAAATGGGTCTGAGGGAACATCAGCTAAAACAAACAGCCCAGCTTACTCTGACATTTCTGATGCAGGAGAAGATGGAGAAGGTAAATTGGAAGGCACAAAGGTTAAAGATCCAGAGCAGCTGGTGAAGGAAAGTGCCAAAAAGTCTCTCTTTCCACCACAACCCCAGAACAAGGAATCCCCATACTACCAAACCTTTGAAACTTATTACTCTCCCAACTATGCACATTCCAGTCCAGGTGCCATGAATCCCACTGCTCAGACTACACAAGAAAGCCAGCCTCTTAAAGTCAAGAAAGAAGATGATTTGGAAGTTACAGAAGTAAAAATGAAGGTTGAGCCACCTGAGGATAAAAAGCCAGAACTTAGCAGCACTAGCCAACAACCCTCCGTTATTCAGCAACGTCCTAACATGTACATGCAATCCCTCTATTACAATCAGTATGCCTATGTGCCTCCTTATGGCTATAGTGACCAAGGGTATCATGCCCATCTGCTCAGCACTAATCCAACATATAGACAACAGTATGAGGAACATCAAAAACAAAGGCAGAACCTGGAACAGCAGCAACAACAGCAGCAGCGCAATATTGAAAAAAAAGCAGAGATGGCAATGAGAGATAGAGAGGCAACTCTGAAAGAAGAATGGAAGCACAAGTCTTCAGTACACCCAACTCTTACAAAAGCACCAAGTCTGACTGATTTAGGGAAGTCTGGTTCTAGTAAATCTAAGGAGCTGGTATCTGGGCCAGACACTGGTAAGTCTGTGATTATTCCCAAGCCAGAGGACTCTGCAAAGATACCAGTGCAGCAAGCAGAGGGATTGAAAGCGAAAGTGTCAGAAGGTGGAGGTGGTCATACAGGCAAGGAAACTACTGAAACTTCTAAATCTGTAGGGGACTGCAACAGACAAACTGGATTAGATCCTGTCTTGTGGTACAGACAGGTAAGAATATGTAGTCTACTTTTATTTAGTTGTGAATCTCAGATGATGTTTTTTAAAATATGTTCTTACTACATCAAAACTCCAAACACAAATATTTGTGTACGTTGAATAAGCCCCGTGGCTTCTACTTGTTGTTTTTATGCATATAAACGAATTGATTAACTTTCAGCAGGGAATCAATACAATGAGGTACACATGAAAATGATGAATTGTTCCCTCTTGGCCCCCCCCCCTCGTTCTCTGTCTCTCTCTGTCTCTCTCTGTCTCTCTCTGTCTCTCTCTGTCTCTCTCTGTCTCTCTCTGTCTCTCTCTGTCTCTCTCTGTCTCTCTCTGTCGTTGCCTCTCGCGCGCCCCCCTCTCTCTGTCGTTGCCTCTCGCGCGCCCCCCTCTCTCTGTCGTTGCCTCTCGCGCGCCCCCCTCTCTCTGTCGTTGCCTCTCGCGCGCCCCCCTCTCTCTGTCGTTGCCTCTCGCGCGCCCCCTCTCTCTGTCGTTGCCTCTCGCGCGCCCCCCTCTCTCTGTCGTTGCCTCTCGCGCGCCCCCCTCTCTCTGTCGTTGCCTCTCGCGCGCCCCCCTCTCTCTGTCGTTGCCTCTCGCGCGCCCCCCTCTCTCTGTCGTTGCCTCTCGCGCGCCCCCCTCTCTCTGTCGTTGCCTCTCGCGCGCCCCCCTCTCTCTCTGTCGTTGCCTCTCGCGCGGCCCCCCTCTCTCTGTCGTTGCCTCTCGCGCGCCCCCCTCTCTCTGTCGTTGCCTCTCGCGCGCCCCCCTCTCTCTGTCGTTGCCTCTCGCGCGCCCCCCTCTCTCTGTCGTTGCCTCTCGCGCGCCCCCCTCTCTCTGTCGTTGCCTCTCGCGCGCCCCCCTCTCTCTGTCGTTGCCTCTCGCGCGCCCCCCTCTCTCTGTCGTTGCCTCTCGCGCGCCCCCCTCTCTCTGTCGTTGCCTCTCGCGCGCCCCCCTCTCTCTGTCGTTGCCTCTCGCGCGCCCCCCCTCTCTCTGTCGTTGCCTCTCGCGCGCCCCCCTCTCTCTGTCGTTGCCTCTCGCGCGCCCCCCTCTCTCTGTCGTTGCCTCTCGCGCGCCCCCTCTCTCTGTCGTTGCCTCTCGCGCGCCCCCCTCTCTCTGTCGTTGCCTCTCGCGCGCCCCCCCTCTCTCTGTCGTTGCCTCTCGCGCGCCCCCCTCTCTCTGTCGTTGCCTCTCGCGCGCCCCCCTCTCTCTGTCGTTGCCTCTCGCGCGCCCCCCTCTCTCTGTCGTTGCCTCTCGCGCGCCCCCCTCTCTCTGTCGTTGCCTCTCGCGCGCCCCCCCTCTCTCTGTCGTTGCCTCTCGCGCGCCCCCCTCTCTCTGTCGTTGCCTCTCGCGCGCCCCCCCTCTCTCTGTCGTTGCCTCTCGCCGCGCCCCCCTCTCTCTGTCGTTGCCTCTCGCGCGCCCCCCTCTCTCTGTCGTTGCCTCTCGCGCGCCCCCCTCTCTCTGTCGTTGCCTCTCGCGCGCCCCCCTCTCTCTGTCGTTGCCTCTCGCGCGCCCCCCCTCTCTCTGTCGTTGCCTCTCGCGCGCCCCCTCTCTCTGTCGTTGCCTCTCGCGCGCCCCCCTCTCTCTCTCTGTCGTTGCCCCTCGCGCGCTCCCCCCTCTCTCTCTGTCGTTGCCCCTCGCGCGCCCCCCTCTCTCTGTCGTTGCCCC